>NC_091979.1:203280743-203880743 GCF_044704955.1 Pristiophorus japonicus | reverse complement strand
CCTAACTATTGCATTAATCTCCTCTTTAACCAGCAATGCTACCCCACCTCCTTTTCCTTTTATTCTATCCTTCCTGAATGTTGAATACCCCTGAATGTTGAGTTCCCAGCCCTGATCATCCTGGAGCCACGTCTCCGTAATCCCAATCACATCATATTTGTTAACATCTATTTGCACAGTTAATTCATCCACCTTATTGCGGATACTCCTTGCATTAAGACACAAAGCCTTCAGGCTTGTTTTATTAACACCCTTTGTCCTTTTAGAATTTTGCTGTACAGTGGCCATTTTTGTTCTTTGCCTTGGGTTTCTCTGCCCTCCACTTTTCCTCATCTCCTTTCTGTCTTTTGCTTTTGTCTCCTTTTTGTTTCCCTCTGTCTCCCTGCATTGGTTCCCATCCCCCTGCCATATTAGTTTAAATCCTCCCCAACAGCACTAGCAAACACTCCCCCTAGGACACTGTATGAATGAATGTTTCCCGGCCTTTCTTAGGCAAAACCACGCGATTACCCCACAAAAGACAGTCCGCCTGTATGGACATTTCGTCTTTGCGCCGCTGGAACAGCTTGATCTCTTCATGCATCTCCGCTGGGACGCTGGACCAGCTCCCATGGAGGACACCGTTTTTTACAAGGGACAGTAAAGGATCCTGCCTGGTCCAGGTCCTGATCTGGCGGGCCATAACGGGTGACTTTTCATTTTCAATAGCATCCATCACCAAGAGCAAGTCTGCAGGCTGTGCCGGTTCCACCTCGGTGGTGGGCAATAGTCGTCAACTGAGAGCATCAAATGTGCCTGGCCTGTGGCGAATTACATAGTTATATGCAGACAGCGAGTGCGCCCATCTTTGGATGCGAGCAGAGACATTGGTATTAATACCTTTGCTCTCTGAGAATAGCGATATGAGCGGCTTATGGACAGTTTCTAACTCAAACTTAAGCCCAAACATACTGGTGCATTTTTTTCACCCCGTAAATGCATGCCAGAGCTTCTTTTTCAATCATGCTGTAGGCCCTTTCGGCCTTGGACAAACTCCTGGATGCATAAGCTGTCATGTATTCAACCAGCATTGTAACCCATGTATAATCTGACCTAAGTTGTACACTGTGAGAACAATGACCACTAGGTGGTGAACTTGTGGGAGACACTCCTAACCTGGACCTTCAGATATAAAAGGGGAAGCTCCACCCACTTCCATCACTTGAGTGCTATTGAATAAAGGACAGGTCACAGACTGACCTTCTCTCAAGCATGGGCCTCGTGTGCATTTATACTGTATAGTAAGGACATATCAATGGCGACGAGAAACTGGGATTTAAACCACGCGAGCATGGCCACGAGCAGAACAGACGAGAGGTACTGTGTTAAGGAATGGTTGGGACAGAGATTCAACATTGTTAAAGCAGCACACCGTTCTCCAGGCAAACAAGGGCAATCGGGCATGCCCCAACATTTAGTCGAACCCAGAGCGGGAGTTCGACAGAGACAATGGCAAGCTGAACGGTGATTCACGCCATTGCAAGGGACAATGCGGCCAGTAATGGGGCCATCAACACCTGTTAATGGCGCACTCAAAGACAATAACAGGGGCAGTCAGGGACGATCGACTGGCAAGGGACCTTTTGTTTCCAACAGCAGCTCATGTTGGAGGTGTGGAGACGCACACTCAGCCGGAGTTTGCAGAGATGAGCAAAATACCTGCAGAAATTGCAGAAATGAACGCTGGGGGAAATCGCTGGAAGCTGAAGTTCAGCGATTTCATGTGGAGCACGTATACAGTTCATACACCAGGACGCCACCGATAATGGTGAAAGTGCTCCTCAATGGCATCCCAGTATCAATGGAGCTAGACACGGGGGCCAGCCAGTCCCTGATGGGTATCAAACAGTTCAAAAAGTTGTGGGCATCCAAGGCTAAGAGGCCAAAATTATCGCAGATTGACGCACAGCTACGGACATACACAAAGGAGATCATTCCGGTGCTCGGCAGCGCCACGGTAGTCGTGACCCATAAAGATTCGGAGAACAGGTTGCCACTCTGGGTTGTCCCGGGGGACGGTCCCACACTACTGGGGAGGAGTTGGCTTGCTATCATGAACTGGAAATGGGGCGATGTCAATGCAATTTCCTCTGTGGAGCGAGTAACATACTCACAGATCCTGGACAAATTTGACTCATTATTTCAACCCGGCATTGGCACTTTCATGGGGGCCAAGATAGTGATTCACATAAACCCAGACGCCAGGCCAGTACACCACAAGGCCAGAGCGGTGCCATACGTGATGTGGGAAAAGATAGAAGGCGAATTGGACTGCCTGCTGAAGGAAGGCATCATCTCGCCAGTCAAATTCAGTGACTGGGCGAGCCCGATCATGCCGGTGCTCAAGGCGGATGGGTCGGTCAGGATATGTGGCGATTACAAGGCCACCATCAATCGGGTGTCACTCCAAGACCAGTACCTGCTACCGAGAGTGGAGGACTTCTTTGCGACGCTATCCGGTGGCAAACTATTTTCAAAACCTCAACTTACATGACCCAGGAGCTGGCGAGTGAGTCGAAGAAGCTGACCACCATCACGAAACACAAGGGGTTGGTTGAGTACAACAGATGTCTGTTCGGGATTCGCTCGACCACCGAGATCTTCCAACGAAATATGGAAAGCTGCCTCAAGTCGTTTCCAGGGATGGTGGTTTTTCAGGACGACATCCTCATCACGGGTTACGATACTGAAGAACACCTCCACAACCTGGACTGGGTAGGGCTGCGACTGAAAAAGGCGAAGTGCATCTTCCTAACTCCAGAGGTAGAATTCCTGGGGATGAGGGTAGCAGCAGACGGGATCAGCCCTACTGCGTCCACGATGGAAGCGATCCAGAGAGCACCCAGACCCTGTAACACGACAGAGCTGCGTTCATTCGTGGGGCTCCTGAACTATTTTGGTAACTTTCTTCCCAAATTGAGCACGCTGCTAGAGCCGCTACACGTGCTCCTACGCAAAGGTCGCGAATGGATCTGGGGGGACAGCCAGAAAAGGGCTTTTAATAGAGCACGCAATTTGTTATGTTCCAACAATCTGTTAACGCTATATGACCCATGTAAGAAACTTGTGTTAACGTGCGATGCGTCGTCCTATGGTGTTGGGTGTGTGTTGCAGCATGTCAATGCCAAGGGTCAGTTACAGCCGGTATCTTATGCCTCCAGAAGTCTGTCCCAGGCAGAAAGGGGCTACGGGATGGTAGAAAAGGAGGCGCTTGCATGTGTATATGCAGTAAAGAAAATGATTGGCAGGAAATTTGAGCTTGAGACAGATCACTAACCACTAACATCCCTTTTGGCCGACAACAAGGCCATAAATGCAAACGCATTGGCCCGCATACAGAGGTGGGCACTCACATTAGCAGCCTATGACTACACAATTCGGCACAGACCGGGCACCAAAAACTGCGCCGATGCATTCAGCAGGCTCCCACTAGCCACCACTGAGGGGGCTACCAAGCATGCTGCTGAGATGGTCATGGCTGTTGAAGCTTTCAGAAGCGAAGGCTTACCCATGACAGCCTGTCAGATTAAAGTCTGGACAAATAGAGACCTGCTATTGTCTCTAGTCAAGAAATGTGTCCTGAATGGGGACTGGGCAGCCACGTACAGGGCATGCCCTGAGGAATTTAAACCATTTCACAGGCGCAGGGATGAACTCTCGATTCAGGCTGATTGCCTACTGTGGGGAAACCGCGTAGTCATGCCCCAGATGGGCAGAGAGGTGTTCATCAGAGAACTCCAAAACGAGCACCCGGGCATTGTCACGATGAAGGCAATTGCCAGGTCACACATTTGGTGGCCAGGGATAGACGCAGATCTGGAACTTTGTGTTCGCAGGTGCAACACGTGTGCCCAGCTGGGCAATGCGCCCAGGGAAGACCCCCTTAGCCCCTGACCATGGCCCGCCAAGCCTTGGCCACGCATCCATGTGAACTACGCACGTCCTTTCATGGGAAATATATTTTTGGTTGTAGTAGACGCCTACTCCAAATGGATCGAGTGTGACATTTTAAATTCAAGCACATCCTCTGCCACGGTAGAAAGTCCACGGGCAATGTTCGCCGCCCACGGTCTACCGGACATCTTGGTCAACGACGATGGTCCGTGCTTCACAAGCACTGAATTCCAGGACTTCATGGCAGGCAATGGAATTAACCATGTCAAAACGGCACCATTCAAGCCGGCCTCAAATGTCCAGGCAGAACGAGCAGTGCAGATAATCATACAGGGTTGCTCAGAATCCAAGGGGGTTCCCTACAATGCCGCTTATCATGCCTCCTGTTGGCCGACAGATCCCGACCACACTCGCTCACAGGGGCTCCACCCGCAGAGCTGCTAATGAAAAGGATGCTCAAAACCCGGTTATCCCTTATATACCCCACCATGAAAGAAATTGTCGAGAGCAGGCGCCAGTCACAATATGACTACCATGACAGGAATGCGAGGGCGCGATGTATTGATGTAAATGACCCTGTTTTTGTCCTCAACTACGCTGCAGGGCCCAAATGGCTCGCAGGCACTGTGGCTGCCAAAGAGGGAAATAGGATTCTGGTAGTTAAATTTACCAATGGACAAATCTGCCACAAACATGTGGATCAAAGAAAAAGGAGGTTCAGCATAGAAGAAGCAGAGGAAGAAGCAGAGGAAGAACACGATATAGAGTTCACTCCTGCACAGGTGACCGAACACAGGAACCAAAGGGAGGAGAGCCCAGTCACTGTGGACAGTCCGGACAAGCCTGAGGCACTGCAAACAGCAGACACTCAGGCCAGCGCCCAACAACCGGAGCCCCAACTCAGGCGCTCTACAAGAGAGCGTAAACCACCAGAGAGACTCAACCTGTGATCCCAATAAGGCTTTGGGGGAGGAGGTGATGTCATGTATTCAACCAGCATTGTAACCCATGTATAATCTGACCTAAGTTGTACACTGTGAGAACAATGACCACTAGGTGGTGAACTTGTGGGAGACACCCCTAACCTGGACCTTCAGATATAAAAGGGGAAGCTCCACCCGCTTCCATCACTTGAGTTCTATGGAATAAAGGACAGGTCACAGACAGACCTTCTCTCAAGCATGGGCCTTGTGTGCATTTATACTGTATAGTAAGGACATATCATAAGCAACCGGTTGCAATGTTCCCGATTCGTTTGCTTGTTGTAACACACACCCAACCCCGTACGAAGATGCATCGCAAGCTAGCACTAAACGTTTACATGGGTCATACAGAACAAGCAGTTTGCAGGAACACAACAGATTTCTGGCTTTCTCAAAAGCAGTCTCTTGTGATTTCCCCCAAACCCAGTCATCTCCCTTGCATAGCAACACATATAGAGGTTCGAGCAAGATGATTAACCCGGATAGGAAATTACCAAAATAATTGAGGAGTCCCAGGAACGACCTCAGCTCCATCACGTTCTGTGGTCTCGGCGCGTTCTTGAAGACCTCCGTCTTGGCGTCGGTGGGTCTGATGCCGTCTGTCACGATTCTTCTCCCTAAGAACTCGACATCTGGCACCAGGAAAACACACTTCGAGCATTTCAAACTGAGTCGCACACGATCTAGCCGACTTAGAACTTCTTCTAGGTTCTGCAAGTGTTCGATGGTGTCCCGACCTGTGATCAATATGTCGTCCTGGAAAACCTTGATGCGCGGAACCGACTTTAGCAGACTCTCCATGTTCCTTTGAAAAATAGACGCGGCTGATCACATCTCAAAGAGGCATCTATTGTGCATGAACAGACCTTTGTGCATGTTGATGCAGGTGAGGCCTTTCGAAGATTCCACCAACTCCTGCAGCATGTAAGCCGAGATCAGGTCCAACTTGGTGAACGTCTTTCCTCCTGCCAGCGTCGCAAATAGGTCGTCTGCCTTGGGTAGTGGGTCCTAGTCCTGCAGCAAAAATCGGTTAATCGTTACCTTATAGTCCCCACAAATTCTGACCATGCCATCGCCCTTGAGAACAGGAACAATCGGACTGGCCCACTTGTTGAACTCAACCGGCACGATGATGCCCTCTCCAGCCTGTCCAGCTCGATCTCCACTTTCTCTCGCATCATGTATGGCACCTTGTGGTGGATGGATCGTGTACTGGGAACCAAGTGGATCTGTACCTTCTCCCCAGAGAAATTGCCGATGACTGGCTCAAACGACGATGAGAACTTGCTCAAAACCTAGGCACATGAGGCATCGGCGACGGACAAAAGTGCTTGGATGTCATCCCAGTTCCAGCGGATTTTTCCCAGCCAGCTTCTGCCGAACAGTGTGAGGCCATCTCCTGGTACAATCCATAGTGGTAGTTCATGTACCGTTCCATCATAGGAGACTTTTACTGCTGCACTGCCAATTACAGGGATCAGCTCTTTAGTATAAGTTCTCAGCTTGGTATGAATAGGGCTCAGCTTGGGCCTTTGTGCCTTGTTGCACCACAGCCTCTCGAAGGCCTTTTTGCTCATGATAGACCCGTGTCCAATTCCATGGATACTGGAATTCCGTTCAGTTCAACTTTTAACATGATCGGTGGACATTTCGTGGTGAAGGTGTGTACCCCGTACACTTCTGCCTCCTCAGTTCGAGTCTCTAGTTCAGTTTGATTCGCCATGGATCGGTCTTTCTCTGCAACGTGGTGGTTTTCAGGGTTTGCAGCTCGTCTGCACATTCGCTGGAGGTGTCCCATTGTTTCACAGTCTTTGCATGCATAATGTTTGAAGCGGCAATGATGGGCTCGATGATCACCTCCGCAGCGCCAACAAGGAGTTAATTGCCTCGCATTCACACTTGATGGCGGACTCTGAGTCATCTAAGGTCATGCAGCTGCAGGCATGAACATTCTGCCATATGCATTCCTGCCTGAAAACGACATTATTTTGTGTACAGTACTTGCCGATGCATCTTTATGCTGTGAAATCTGTTTGGTGTTATCGCTGGTGGACATAAATGCCTGGGCTATTGCTATGGCTTTGCTCAGGTTCTATGTTTCAACAGTCAATAGTTTGTGAAGGATAACCTCATGGCCAATGCCAAGCACAAAAAAGTCTCTTACCATTTGCTCCAGAAATCCACCGAATTCACAATGTTCTGCAAGGTACCTTAGTTCGGCGACATAGCTCGCTACTTCCTGGTCTTCAGACCGTTGACATGTATAAAATCGATACCTTGCCATCAGAACGCTCTCCTTCGGATTTAAGTGCCCCCGGACCAGCGTACACTGTTCTTCATTCGATTTGGTTGTTGGTTTCACCGGAGCAAGAAGATTCTTCATGAGGCCATAGATTGTTGTCCCGTAGACGGTGAGCAGGATCACCTTTTGTTTGGCAGCATTCTCATTCCCTTCCATCCCGTTGGCCACGAAGTATTGGTCGAGTCACTCCACAAAGGCTTCCCAATCATCACATTCTGAGAATTTCTCCAGGATACCAACAGTTCTCTGCATTTTCGCGTGATGGTTCGTTATCTTTTACTCATCGCCAGTTGTTATGTCTCAAATAAAGCAACGTGACTGAGTATTGTAGACTTGAGTAAGTGTGACCTTAGTCTCTTTATTCTGACTCCAGACTGCTGGCACAGCATGGGAGGCCTGCTTATATGCAGTGCTCCCAAGGGATGCTGGGATCCCTTGGGACTCCAACGAATGCGCCCTCTGGTGGCAGTAGAATGCTGGTTACAAGGTGTTGCATACACAACACAAATTATAATGGAGAAAAATTGCAAAGTGCTGTACAGAGAGACTTGGGGGTCTTGTGCATGAAACACAAAAAGTTAGTATGCAGGTACAGCTAGTAATCAGGAAGGCAAATGGAATGTTGGCCTTTAGGTGGATAGAGTATAAAAGCAGAGAAGTCCTGCTACAACTGTAAAGGCTATTGGTGTGGCCACACCTGAAGTACACAATTTTGGTCTCCGTATTTAAGGCAGGATATACTTGCATTGGAGGCTGTTCAGAGAAGCTTCACTAGGTTGATTATGGAGATGAGGGGGTTTTCTTATGAGGATAGGTTGAGTAGGTTGGGCCTATACACTATTCTGGAGTTCAGAAAAATGAGAGGTAATCTTATTGAAACTTATAAGATAATGAGGGGCCTCGACAAGGTGAATACAGAGAGGATATTTCCACTCATAGGAGAAACTAAAACTAGGGGACATAGTCTTAGATTAAGGGGCTGCCCATTTAAAACTGAGATGAGGAGAAATGTCTTCTCTCAGAGGGTTGTGTTATATATGCAGACTACAGATATACTCTCTGTGTAGACACTGTACAGTTGCATAAGATGGAGAGTTGTTTACCTGATGTACTGTCAATAAGTTTACACTGTGTATATACAATGCTGGTACTACTAGAGGGTGTAACTGGTGGAGACCGGGGTTTTCTGCCCTGGTGGCAGGGGCCGCTTGGTGGCTACCTCACTTTGGAGTTACGAATAAAGGACCAAAGTCACTACAGTTTGAGTCCAACACATTGCCTCGTGGAGTCATTCATAAGTACATTACAGACATAACAACTGGCGACGAGATTACGGACTTTCACATGATTATGGCTACCTTTGGCACACTAAATGACTTTGCAAAGGGTGATTTCTTCACGGAAAGGCTCAAGCTATATTTTGTGGCAAACGACCTGGCAGGGGAGATGGACGCATCGGCGGAGAAGCGCAAGACTATACTGCTGACCAGTTGTGGGCCCGAGGTCTACCGCCTCGTCAGGGACTTGCTGGCACTCACAAAGGCCAAGGATAAGACATACGATGAGCTGACTGAACTAATTCGAGACTAACTACAACCAAAAGAGAGCATCCTCACGGCCAGGCACAGATTCTACAATCACCACAGACCTGAGGGCCAGGAGATGGCAAAATATGCTGCCAACCTCAGGAGACTTGCGGCACCGTGTGATTTTGGCACGCACCTTAACGAAGCATTGCGAGACATCTTCATTATAGGAATTGGCCACGAGGGCCTCCTTCACAAGCTATTATCTACCGACACCACAGTCAACCTGCAGAAGCCCATTAGCATCAGTCAGGCGTTCATGACCTCGACCTGCAGCACCAAGCAAATTATTCATCCTGTGGACTCAAACCCAGCAAGTACTGTATACAAAATGGTGCCTTTCACAGGCAAGACTGTAGAACGTGGCTCTGCCCAGGGCAGAGAGCACAGACCTCAGGGTTCCAAAACTCCGAGTCCGCCGTGGGTTGCTAATCGAGTAGCACCATGCTGACGTTGCAGAGGAAACCATAGGGCTCACCAGTGTCGGCTTGCTGAGTACATATGCAAAGCTTGTAACACGAACGGTCACCTCCAGCATATGTGTAAAAGAAATACGACTTGCCATCTAGCAGAGGAGTCGGTAGATGACTTTGAATCCATGGAAGTGGACACAGGAGCGAGCCAGTCAGTAATGAGCCAGGATGCCTTTGAGAGGCTATGGAACGAAAAACGACCCGAGCTGGTTCCAGCACAGGAAAAGTTGCGTATCTACACCAAGGAGCTGATCGCAGTCCTTGGTAGCATGGATGTAAGTGTAATCCATAATGGCATAGTGCACAAGTTACCTCTGTGGATTGTTGCAGGTGATGGTCCAACGCTACTCGGAAGAAGGTGGATGGAGAAGATCCAGTGGAAATGGGAACACCTCTTCACTCCAGCAATCGATGTCCTCACCGTGCTCCGAGGCAGAGCAAAACCTCAGCTTCGCTTGGGCTGGGCACCAGAGAACAGACCAGCGCAGCACCTGAGGCACAGACCGTCCATCATGACTGCATGGCAATGATCCGACCGGAACGACCTAAAGTTCCTTCCCGGCTCCAATGACAGGACTCTTTACCCCAATCAAATCCTTTGTTAGACACCATATGTTGGTCCACTTCCTGATCACAACTGAGCTACTGAAAGAAGGCATACTTGAAAGGAATGAATATTGACACTGCTGCATCAGCCAATGAGATGGAGGCAGGGCGGGACTTTGAGAGTTTCCGAACTCCTGACCGAAACTACAGCAAAGTCTCCCGATAAAAGCAGACTTATTTCTCCAGCAAAATGCAGTGAGTGGAGGACAATTACATCACACAAATTATGTGGGTAAAGTCAATCATCACCATTCTGGCCGGGACTTGTGGTGCCACTGTATGCAGCCAAAGTTGAATTGTAGATGAGGGGCAGAAGGATGGAAAAGTTACCTTGCAATTTATAGATAATAAAATACATTACAATAGTGACTACTCTTCAGTAGCACTTCATTGGCTGTGCATCACTTTGGGACATCCTGAGGTTGTGAAAAGCGTGATATAAATGGAAGTCTTTCTGTCCTGTCTTTCTTACAGGAACAGGCCATTTGGTCGAACTGGTCCGTGCTGGTGTTTATGCTCCTCAAACACTCTTCATCTCACCCTATCAGTATATCTTTCTATTCCTTTCTCCCACATGTACTTATCTAACTTCCACTTAAATGCATCAACGCAATTCGCCTCAACCACTCCATGTGGTAGTGAGTTCCACATTCTCACCAACTCTGGGTAAAGAAGTTTCTCCTGAATTCCCTATTGGATTTATTAGTGACTATCTTATATTTATGGCCTCTAGTTTTTTGTCTTCCCAGAAATGGAAACATCTTCTCTATGTTTACCCTATCCAACCCTTTCATAATCTTAAAGACCTCTATTAGGTCACCCCCTCAATCTTCTCTTTTCTTTTAGAGAAAGAGCCCCAGCCTGTCCAATCATTCCTGATAGGTGTAACCTCGCAGTTCTGGTATCATCCTTAGATTCCATCCTTCTCCATGGTCACTGTCTGAGGCAGAACCAGACTGTTCACAACCTTGGCCACATAGCCGCTCCATCACCAAGTGCGTCTATTTCCACCTTCATAACATCACCCGTCTCCGCCCCTGCCCCAGCTCATCTGCTGCTGAAACTCTCACCCATGCCTTTGTTAACTCTAGACTCGACTATTCTAACGCACTCCTGGCTGGTCTCCTGTTATGTCTTGAATAAGGAGTCAGACTAGGTACTGCAAGCTCAAAGTAAGTGTGACCGTAGGCCTTTATTACAGATCTCAGAGTGCCTCTCCAGCCTGTGAGGTCTCCTTATATACAGGTGCTCCCAAGGGATTGTGGGATCCCTTGGGACTCAAGGGGATAAGCCCTCTGGTGGTTAGACATGGTAATTACAGGTTTACATACATAACACCTCCCATCTTGCACACTCTGTAAACTCATCCAAAACTCTGCTGCCTGTGTCCTAACTCGCATCAAGTAGCATTCACCCATCACACCTGTGCTCGCTGACCGACATTGCCTCCCGGTTAAGCAATGCCTCAGTTTCAAAATTCTCATCCTTGGTATCAAATCCCTCCAAGGCCTCGACCCTCCCTTTCTCTGTAATCTCATCCAGGCCCACCATCAACGTTCCCTCGAAGGTGCGCGGGTGCACACCTCGCATCAATCGGGAGGTCCAGCGCAGTCTGCTCACAAGCTGCTGCCGGCAGAAGATACTGCACATGAGTCGTCGCGCATGGAAAAAAAATTTAGAGGGAACATTGCCTACAACTCTCTGAGATCTTTACGCTCCCCCAATTCTGGCCTCTTGTGCATCTCCAATTTTCATCACTCCTCCATTGGCGGCCGTGCCTTCTGTTGCCTAGGCCCTAAACTCTGGAATTCCCTCCCTAAACCTCTCCCTCTCTCTACCTCACTTTCATCCTTTAAGATGCTCCTTAAAACCTACCTCTTTGGCCAAGCTTTTGGCCCTAATATTTCCTTAATTGGCTCGGTATCAAAATTTTTCTGGTAACGCTCCTGTGAATGTTTGACTACATTAATGGCACTTTGTTGTTGTCATGAAAAACTTTACAAAGGAGCCTCGATGATAAGGTTTCATGTAGGGTGTTGTGAAACTTCACACACAGAGGTCCTTAATCATTTTGTTGTGGCAGCCTAGTCTGGAATCCCATTAAACATGGGTTCGTAGTTATGGGAGAAATCAAACAAAAACTTATTACAACTAATCCAAGACTATGAGTGCAGGGCACATCAAAAGTCAGCAATGTTTGGCCATATTACAGATTGGTGTTGCTGAGCATGATTTGTAATGCTTCTTTTGACAAATGAAAACTTGTGAATGTTATTTGAATTGCTACTAGCTTGCCACATCTATTTAATTAAACTATTTTTGCAGTGTGCCGTTCAAAATATTCAAGGGAAACATAGAAACATAGAAAATAAGTGCAGGAGTAGGCCATCTGGCCCTTCGAGCCTGCACCACCATTCAATAAGATCATGGCTGATCATTCACCTCAGTACACCTTTCCTGCTTTCTCTCGGTACCCCTTGATCCCTTTAGCCGTAAGGGCCATATCTAACTCCCTCTTGAATATATCCAATGAACTGGCATCAACAACTCTCTGCAGTAGGGAATTCCACAGGTTAACAACTCCTTGAGTGAAGAAGTTTCTCCTCAGCTCAGTCCTAAATGGCTTACCCCTTATTCTAAGACTATGTCCCCTGGTTCTGGACTTCCCCAACACCGAGAACATTCTTCCTGCATCTAACCTGTCCAGTCCCGTCAGAATCTTATATGTTTCTATGAGATCCCCTCTCATCCTTCTAAACTCCAGTGAATAGAGGCCCTGTCGATCCAGTCTCTCCTCATATGTCAGACCAGCCATCCCGGGAATCAGTCTGGTGAACCTTCGCTGCACTCCCTCAATAGCAAGAATGTCCTTCCTCAGATTAGAAGACTAAAACTGAACACAATATTCCAGGCGAGGCCTCACCAAGGCCCTGTACAACTGCAGTAAGACCTCCCTGATCCTATACTCAAATCCCCTAGCTATGAAGGCCAACATACCACTTGCCTTCTTCACCGCCTGCTGTACCTGCATGCCAACTTTCAATGACTGATGTACCATGACACCCAGATCTCGTTGCACCTCCCCTTTTCCTAATCTGCCGCCATTCAGATAATATTCTGCCTTCGTGTTTTTGCCCCCAGAGTGGATAACCTCACATTTATCCACATTATACTGCATCTGCCATGAATTTGCCCACTCACCTAACCTGTCCAAGTCACCCTGCAGCCTCTTAGCGTCTTCCTTACAGCTCACACCGCCACCCAGTTTAGTGTCATCTACAAACTTGAAGATATTACACTTAATTCCTTCATTTAAATCATTAATATATATTGTAAAGAGCTGGGGTCCCAGCACTGAGCCCTGCGGCACCTCACTAGTCACTGCCTGCAATTCTGAAAAGGACCTGTTTATCCCGACTCTCTGCTTCCTGTCTGCCAACCAGTTCTCTATCCACGTCAGTACATTACCCCCAATACCATGCGCTTTGATTTTGCACACCAATCTCTTGTGTGGGGCCTTGTCATAAGCTTTTTGAAAGTCCAAGTACACCACATCCACTGGTTCTCCCTTGTCCACTCTACTAGTTACATCCTCAAAAAATTCCAGAAGATTTGTCAAGCATGATTTCCCTTTCATAAATCCATGCTGACTTGGACCAATCCTGTCACTGCTTTCCAAATGCGCTGCTATTTCATCTTTAATAATTGATTCCAACATTTTCCCCACTACTGATGTCAGGCTAACTGGTCTACAATTACCTGTTTTCTCTCTCCCTCCTTTTTAAAAAAGTGGTGTTACATTAGCTACCCTCCAGTCCATAGGAACTGATCCAGAGTCGATAGACTGTTGGAAAATGATCACCAATGCATCCATTATTTCTATGGCCACTTCCTTAAGCACTCTGAGATGCAGACTATCAGGCCCTGGTGATTTATCAGCCTTCAATCCGCTCAATTTTCCTAATACAATTTCCAGCCTAATAAGGATATCCTTCAGCTCCTCCTTTTCCCTCGGTCCCCTAGTACTTCCAGAAGGTTATTTGTGTCTTCCTTCGTGAAGACAGAACCAAAGTATTTGGTCAATTGGTCTGTCATTTCTTTGTTCCCCATTATAAATTCACCTGAATCTGACTGCAACGGACCTATGTTTGTCTTCACTAATCTTCACTAAGGAAAGGGAGGTGCAGCTTGAGAGCACTTGCAATAAAGTATCAGGAACATACTATTCTGCGCTATTCTGGTACTAAGATTTGCTGCCTGGTGCACCTCCGAATTGGTACCCAAAAAAGAAAGAAAGATTTGCATTTATATAACCTCTGGAGTTCTCCCAACCCCAACTAGCTCAAGTAACCAAAGCACCCATACAAAATCTATTCCCTTCATCATTTGAAAAACAATCAATCATATCTCCTTGAAGTCTGCGCTTCTTCAATGAAAAAGCCTTTTAACCCATCCAGCCGACAACTAATTCCACAGGTCTATTTTCTGCCAAAAGAATAACTGCCTAACATCTAACCTATGTCAGCTGTGGCACCCCTGCCTCAGAATCAAAAGGTTGTCCCATTCCCAGCAGGCTCTCATTCTGATGGTACAAATTCTCTTTGGCTGTATCCTGAGTCGCACTAAGTCCCATTCACCCGTCACTCCTGTGCTCGCTGACCTACTTTGGCTTCCGGTCTGGCAACGCCTCGATTTTTAAAATTCTCATTCTTGTTTTCAAATCCCTTCATGGTCTCGCTCCTCTCTATCTCTGTAATCTTCTCCAGCCTTACAACCCTCTGGGATCGCCACACTCCTCTAATTCTGGCCTCTTGTCCATCATCCACTTCCTTTGCCTCACCTTTGGGAACCATGATTACAGTCGTATAGGCCCAAGCTCTGGAATTCCTTCCCTAAACCTTTCCACCTCTCCATCTCACTTGTCTCATTTAGAACGCTCCTTAAAACCTACCTCTTTGACCTCAACCCTCCTAATTCTCCTGTTTTGGTTTGGAGTCAGCTTCTGTCTGATTACGCTCCTGTGAAGAGCACGTGACGATTCCATACATTAAATACAAATATAACTTGTTGCCGTCTGCTATATTGATTGTTGCTGAGATCTTCCCCCTGCTTTGCAGGATTACTGCTACAGGTAAATCGAGTAAATTATTCTCCCTCTATTCTCTCTAACATGCTGAGGACAAAAGCAAAAATGCATAAATCTGCCCCTGTCCTCCCTGCAGTCGCTGAAAACAACCCCAGGTGGAACCGTAACACATTTATCACCATGGCCTGTAGTCACCGAAATCGGCAGAAAGAAAAGAAAGCACTTGCATTTATTGCTTATCACAATCTCAGAATGTCCCAAAGTGCTTTACAACCAATGAAGTACGTTTTTTTTAAAGTGTAGTCACTGTTCTAATGTAGGAAATGTGGCAGCCAATTTGTGCCCAGCAAGATCCCACAAACAGCAATGAGATAATGACTAGATAATCTGTTTTTAGTGGTGCTGGATAAATATTGCCCAGGACACCAGAGAGAACTTCGAAATGGAGCCATGGGATCTTTAACCGTCTACCTGAGAATGCAGATAGGGCCTCGGTTTAACTTCTCATCTGCAAGGCAGGCTCACAGGCTCATATCAACCACTGATGAAATGGAATATACTTCTCAACCATGCAAGTCATGTCCCTCATTGGAGGAGATGACGGAAGTTGATGTGGATAAAATGGGGGATTCGACCACCCTGTGGGATAGTGCTTTGCAGCTAGGGTTGCTTGCTTTGCATAGAATTACACAGATAATTACAGCACATCAACAGGCCATTTGGCCCAACGAGTCCATGCTGGTGTTTATGCTCCTCACGAGCCTCCTCCCACCCCTCTTCATCTCACGCTATCAACATATCCTTCTCTTCCTTTCTCCCTCATGTTATCAAGCTTCCCCTAAATGCATCTATGCTATTCGCCTCAACCACTCCATGTGGTAGTGAGTTCTACATTGTAACCATTCTCTGGGTAAAGAAGTTGCTCTAAATTCCTTATTGGATTTATAGTGACTATTTTGATCCCTAGTTTTGATCTCCCCCACAAGTGGAAACATCTTCTCTACATCTACCCTATCGATCCCCTTCATCATTTTAAAGACCTCTATGAGCTTACCCCCTCAATCTTCTCTTTTCTGGAGAAAAGAGCCCCAGCCTGTTCAATCTTTCCTGATAGTTATATCCTCTCAGTGCTAGTATCAGGCTACCGAGGGGCAGCATGCGGTGGCAGCAGATCTAATATTTTTTTCCCTTTAAAGTTGTTTTTGCTAATTAAAACCAATTAACAACAACAACTACTTGTATTTATATAGCCCCACTTTAGAAGAAATTACGGCAGATGAGAGATAGGTTTTAAGGTGTGTCTTAAAGGAGGAAAGAAATGTAGATAGGCAAGGTGGTTTACGGAGGGAGTTCCAGAGCTTAGGGCCTAGGCAACTGAAGACACGGGCACTGATGGTTGAGCGATTATAATCAGGGATGCTCAAGAGGGCAGAATTTGAGGAGCGCAGATATCTCGGGGGGTTGTGAGGCTGAAAGAGATTACAGAGAAAGGGAGGGATGAGACCATGGAGGGATTTGTAAACAAAGATGAGAATTTTGAAATTGAGGCATTGCTTAACCGGGAGCCAATGTAGGTCAGTGGGCACAGGGGTGATGGGTGAGCGGAACTTGGTGTGAGTTAGGACATGGCCTGCTGAGTTTTGGATGACCTCAAGTTTACGTAGGGTAGAATGTGGAAGGCCAGCCAGGAGTGCATTGGAGTAGTCAAGTCTAGAGGTAACAAAGGCATGGATGAGGGTTTCAGCAGCAGATGAGCTGAGGCAGGGGCGGAGAAAGGCCGTACAGAGGTGGAATAGATGGGTTTAGCTATACCGCGGATATGTGGCCGGTAGCTCATTTATGACACCATGGTCAACATGGCTGTGAACAGTCTGGTTCAGCTTCAGACAGATGCTAGGGAGAGAGATGGAGTCAGAGGCTAGAGAACACAGTTTGTGGCGGGGATCAAAGACAATGGCTTTGGTCTTCCCAATATTTAATTGGTGAAAATATCTGCTCATCCGGTACTGGATGTCGAACAAGCTTTTCTGCCAATTTAGAGACTATGGAGGGGTCAAGAGAAGTGGTAGTGAGGTAGAGTTGGGTGTCATCAGATGCATGTGGAAACTTACGCTGTGTTTTGGGATGATGTCGCCAAGGGGCAGCATTGCAAGATTTTGTGATAGTTGGCTTAAAGTTGAATAAATTTTATTGACCAATATGCCTCACGATAAACAATATATTTTCTGTTGAACAAATGTGCCAGTTAAACTTATAAGCTGTTCTGTGGTTTCAAAGACCTGGACAGAACAAATGACTGTAGGGGGTGCTCATATATAAACAAATGCTTTTTTTATCTGGGAGAGTTCCAGACGATGCGTCTCCAATGGTCACCAAATTAGACATTTGGGGCTTAAGGGAGAAAGCATACCTTGGGAATTCTGCAAAAAACAGAATACAAGGTAACGACGTGTGATGTGACCATATGGTTTACTGCTCTTCTGTAAACTCTTATGAATAACTGGACAACCGGGAATTTGTTTGGAGGAACGCCCCTCACAATCCCTGAATGATTGATTGGGAGAAGAGGGAAGAAAAACAACATCGGCCATTTCCTATGCTGGATGAAACATGTACACACAAAAGGATGGCCCAGGTTTTTTGGGGGTATAAAACAGAGCTACGAAAAGACGTCGGGTACTGCTGCAGTTAAAAGGCAACCTGGTCAGTTGCCAGTTGAAGAGCCTCCTCTAGCCACTGCCAAATCAAGCACTCGCTGGTGTTAGCATGTCTGAGTTTTTGCTTACAATCACTAGAGTTTTAAGTAAAAGAATAGACCTGTGCATACTTATTCATAATCCAGGATTACTATGGGTAAAGGTACTATTACATGCTTACTTGTAATCTTTTGTTGATTTTAAGTAAAGATAACTTATTCCAGAAATCTTTACCTTGAGTTATCTGTTCCACAAGTCCGAACTCAATAAACTGTTGGACAGGGCAAGGGATTATTCCACACGACATTCAGCATGTGGATGAGAAATAGGAGGGGGCCAAGGACAGATCCTCGGGGGACACCAGAGGTAACGATGTGGGAGTGGGAAGAAAACCCATTGCATGTGATCTTCTGGCTACGATTAGATAGGTAAGAATATAACCAGGCGAGTGCAGTCCCACCTAGCTGGACGATGTTGGAGAGGCGTTCGAGGAGGATGAAGTGGTCAACCATGTCAAAGGCTGCAGACAGGTCGAGAAGGACGAGGAGGGATAGTTTACTTTTGTCACAATTGCAAAGGATGTAATTTCTGACTTTGATGAGAGTCATTTCGGTATTGTGGCAGGGGCAGAAACCAGATTGAAGGGATTCAAACATGGAGTTCGGGAAAGATGGGCATGGATTTGGGAGGTGAAAACACGTTCAAGGACATTGTAGAGGAAAGGGAGGTTGGAGATGCTAGCAATCACAGTGGGATCAAGGGTTGTTTTTCTGAGGAGAGAGGTGGTGATGGTAGATTTGAAGGAGAGGTGGAACAGTACCTGAGGCGAGGGAATCGTTAACAATGTCGGCAAACATGGGAGCCAGAAAACGAAGTTGGGTGGTCAGTAGTTTAGTGGGAATAGGGTCAATGGAGCAGGAAGTGGACGTCATGGACAAGATGAATGTGGAGAGGTCAAGAGGGGAGATCAGAAAGAAATGGGAGAAAGATGCGAATTCCAGGCTCGGGCAGGGGGGAACCTCAGAGGAAGTTTGGCCCGGTGGGCTGGGGAAGGGAGGGAAGTAGCACAGGCAGCTAATTGGATGGTCTCAATCTTTGAGACAAAGAAGTCCATGAGTTCGTTGCACTTGTTGTTGGAGGTGAGTGAGGTGGAGACAGGGGAGAGTGGTTTAAGAAGGCGGATAGTAAGGAAGGACATTAGCTTAAATGATGTGGAATCTGTATGGGTGGAGCTGTGGAATACCAAAGGGCAGAAAACGCTAGTGGGATTTGTGTACAGACCACCAAACAATAGTAGTGAGGTTGGGGACAGCATCAAACAAGAAATTAGGGATGCATGCAATAAAGGTACGGCAGTTATCCTTGGCGACTTTAATCTACATATAGATTGGGCTAACCAAACTGGTAGCAGTACGATGGAGGAGGATTTCCTTGAGTGTATTAGGGATGGTTTTCTGGACCAATATGTTGAGGAACCAATTAGAGGGCTGGCCATCCTAGACTGGGTGATGTGTAATGAGAAAGGACTAATTAGCAATCTTGTTGTGCGAGGCCCCTTGGGGAAGAGTGACCATAATATGGTAGAATTCCTTATTAAGATGGAGAGTGACACAGTTAATTCAGAGACTAGGGTCCTAAAATTAAGGAAAGGTAACTTCGATGGTATGAAACGTGAATTGGCTAGAATAAACTGGCAAATGATACTTAGAGGGTTGATAGTGGATAGGCAATGGCAAACATTTAAAGATCACATGGGTGAACTTCAACAATTGTACATCCCTATCTGGAGTAAAAATAAAACAGGGAAGGTGGCTCAACTGTGGCTAACAAGGGAAATTAAGGATAGTGTTAAATCCAAGGAAGAGGCATATCAATTGGACAGAAAAAGCAGCAAACCTGAGGACTGGGAGAAATTTAGAATTCAGCAGAGGAGGACAAAGGGTTTAATTAGGAGGGGGAAAATGAGAGGAAACTTGCCGAGAACATAAAAACTGACTGCAAAAGCTTCTATAGATATGTGAAGAGATAAAGATTAGTGAAGACAAACGTAGTTCCCTTGCAGTCAGATTCAGGTGAATTTATAATGGGGAACAAAGAAATGGCAGACCAGTTGAACAAATACTTTGGTTCTGTCTTCACGAAGGAAGACACAAATAACCTTCTGGAAGTACTAGGGGGCCGAGGGTCTAGTAAGAAGAAGGAACTGAAGGATATCCTTATTAGGCAGGAAATTGTCTTAGGAAAATTGAGCGGATTGAAGGCCGATAAATCCCCGGGGCCTGGTAGTCTGCATCCCAGAGTACTTAAGGAAGTGGCCATAGAAATCGTGGATGCATTGGTGGTCATTTTCCAACAATCTATCGACTCTGGATCAGTTCCTATGGACTGGAGGGTAGCTAATGTAACACCACTTATTAAAAAAGGAGGGAGAGAGAAAACAGGTAATTATAGATCAGTTAGTCTGACATCAGTAGTGGGGAAAATGTTGGAATCAATTATTAAAGATGAAATAACAGCGCATTTGGAAAGCAGTGACAGAATTGATCCAAGTCAACATGGATTTATGAAAGGGAAATCATGCTTGACAAATCTTCTGGAATTTTTTGAGGATGTAACTAGTAGAATGGACAAGGGAGAACCAGTGGATGTGGTGTATTTGGACTTTCAAAAGGCTTTTGACAGGGTCCCACAAAAGAGATTGGTGTGCAAAATTAAAGCACATGGTATTGGGGCTAATGTACTGACATGGATAGAGAACTGGTTGGCAGACAGGAAGCAGAGAGTCGGGATAAATGGGTCCTTTTCAGAATGGCAGGCAGTGACTAGTGGGGTGCCGCAGGGCTCAGTGCTAGGACCCCAGCTATTTACAATATACATTAATGATTTAGATGAAGGAATTGAGTGTAATATCTCCAAGTTTGCAGATGACACTAAACTGTGAGCTGTAAGGAGGACGCTAAGAGGCTGCAGGGTGACTTGGACAGGTTAGGTGAGTGGGCAAATGCATGGCAGATGCAGTATAATGTGAATAAATGTGAGGTTATTCACTTTGGGGGCAAAAACACAAAGGCAGAATATTATCTGAATGGCGGCAAATTAGGAAAAGGGGAGGTGCAACGAGACCTGGGTTTCATGGTATATCAGTCATTGAAAGTTGGCATGCAGTTACAGAAGGCGGTGAAAAATGCAAATGGTATGTTGGCCTTCATAGCTAGGGGATTTGAGTATAGGAGCAGGAGGGTCTTACTGCAGTTGTACAGGGCCTTAGTGAGGCCTCACCTGGAATATTGTGTTCAGTTTTGGACTCCTAATCTGAGGAAGGCCGTTCTTGCTATTGAAGGAATGCAGCGAAGGTTCACCAGACTGATTCCCGGGATGGCTGGTCTGACATATGAGGAGAGACTGGATCGACTGGGCCTTTATTCACTGGAGTTTAGAAGGATGAGAGGGGATCTCATAGAAACATATAAAATTCTGACGGGACTGGACAGGTTAGATGCAGGAAGAATGTTCCCGATGTTGGGGAAGTCCAGAACCAGGGGTCACAGTCTAAGGATAAGGGCTAAGCCATTTAGGACTGAGATGAGGAGAAACTTCTTCACTGAGAGAGTTGTTAACCTGTGGAATTCTCTACCTCAGAGAGTCGTTGATGCCAGTTCGTTGGATATATTCAAGAGAGAGTTAGATATGGCCCTTATGGCTAAAGGGATCAAGGGATATGGAGAGGAACCAGGAAAGGGGCACTGAGGTGAAAGATCAGCCATGATCTTATTGAATGGTGGTGCAGCCTTGAAGGGCCGAATGGCCTACTCCTGCACCTATTTTCTATATTTCTATGTTTCTAGCAGTTGAGAATAGTAGCCAGGAATTTTCTTTGCATTATTGAAAATGTTCTGATCAGAGACTCAGGGCAAAATTGGGCTCGATATTGCACTACGAAGCCACTTATGTGTCCAAAATGGCGTTCACTATGTGTGTGCACACTTCCAAAAGGAATTACGCTGGATGCCATATTTGTTAGTGCATGTGCACCCAACAGCTGCCGGCAACAGGCAGAGCATGACGTCAAGCAGTGTCTAACGTTGATTTGATGCAAGCGCTGCCATTTTGGAGCTCGACACTCCCACAGCTGAAAACGACATTAAGCAGCATGAAAGACCTACCACCAGCTCTATTTAAAGGGATCATGGTATATACTTGAATGCAAGGAGTATAGCGAGTAAGGCGGATGAGCTAAGAGCACAGGTAGACACTTGGGAATATGACATTATAGCCATTACAGAAACATGGCTGAAAAAGGGGCAGGTTTGACAGATCAATATTCCTGGCTACAGGATTTTTAGACAGGATAGAGAGGGGTACAAAAAGGGGAGGGGGTTGCGCTACTGATTAAAGAAACTATTACAACAGTGAAGTAGGCTGATATGTTAGAGGGATCATCAAATGAGGCCATATGGGTCGAATTGAAAAATAAAAAAGGGGCAATCTCACTACTGGGTGTGTATTATAGACCCCCAAACAATGGGAGGGAGATAGAGGAGCAACTATGTAGGCAAATTGCTATGAAGTCGAAAAACCATAGGGTAGTAATAATAGAGGATTTTAATTATCCAAATATTGATTGGGACAAATTTAGTGTGAAGGGTATAGAGGGTGCGGAATTCTTGAAATGCATTCAAGAGAATTTTTTTAGCCAGTATATAGCAAGCCCAACACAAGAGGGGGTGGTCTTGGATTTAGTTTTGGGGAATGAAGCTGGGCAGGTTGAAGGTATTAGTGGGAGAGCACTTGGGTGCCAGTGACCATAATTCAGTCAGATTCAAGTTGGTTATGGATAAGGACAAGAATAGGCCTGGAATAAAATTTCCGAATTGGGTAAAAACTAATTTTGCTAAGTTAAGGAGTGATTTGGCCATAGTGGACTGAAAACAGCTACTTGTGGGTAAATCAGTGTCGGAACAGTGGGAGGCAGTTAAGGAGGAGATCTGGAAGGCTCAGGCCAAACATGTGCCCTTCAAGAAAAAGGCTGGGAAAAATAATTCTCGAGCCCCCTGGATGTCTCGGGACTTACAGGGGAGGATTAAGAAAAAAAGGGATGCTTATGTCATATATCAATGGCTAAATACTATAAAATCTTTAGAGGAATATAGAAAGTTCAGAGGCAAAATTAAAAAGGATATTAGGAATGCTAAGAGAGAGCACGAGAGCCAGTAAAATTAAGGAAAACCCTAAGATGTTTTATAAATATATTAAGAGTAAGAGGGTAACTAAAGAAAGGGTAGGGCCTATTAGAGACCATGAGGATAATCTTTGTGTGGAGGCGGAAGATGTTGGTGGGGTTCTTAACGAATACTTTGCATCTGTTTACACAAAGGAAAAGGGCAATGCAGATACTGCTATCGAGGAGGATGAAATAAATATAGTGAGAGAGGAAGTATTAAGGAGTTTAGCAGCTTTGAAAGTAGATAAGTCCCCAGGCCTGGATGAAATGCATCCCAGGCTGTTGAGCGAAGTAAAAGAGGAAATAGCAGAGGCCTTGACCATCATTTTCCAATCGTCTTTGGATCCGGGCATGGTGCCGGAGGATTGGAGGACTGCTAATGTAGTACCCTTGTTTAAGAAGGGAGAAAGGGATAGGCTGAGTAATTACAGGCCTGTCAGCCTAACCTCAGTGGTGGGAAAATTATTGGAAAAATTATGAACGACAAGATAAATCTGCATTTGGAAAGGCAAGGATTAATTAGGGACAATCAGCACGGATTTGTTCAGGAAAGATTGTGTCTGACTAACCTGATTGAATTTTTTGAGGAGGTAACCAAGAGGGTCGATGAGGGTAGTGCGAATGATGTAGTGTATATGGACTTTAGAAAAGCTTTTGATAAGGTCCCACATGGTAGACTGGTCATGAAGGTTAAAGCCCATGGAATACAGGGCAAAGTGTCAAGTTGGATCCAAAATTGGCTTGGAGGTAGGAAGCAAAGGTAATGATTGATGGATGTTTTTGTGACTGGAAGGATGTTTCCAGTGGGATTCTGCAGGGTTCAGTACTGGGACCCTTGCTTTTTGTGATATAAATCAACGATTTAGATTTGAATATAGGGAGTATGATGAAGAAGTTTGCAGATGACACTAAAATTGGCTGTGTGGTTGATAATGAAGAGGAAAGTCATGGGCTGCAGGAGGTTATCAATCTACTGGTCAGATGGGCAGAGCAGTGGCAAATGGAATTTAATTCAGAGAAGTGTGAGGTGTTGCACTTTTGGAGGACTAATAAGGAAAGGGTATGGTTGGCCACTTAATAGTGTAGATGAACAAAGGGACCTTGGAGTGCATATCCACAGATCCCTGAAAGTAGCAGGCCAGGTGGATAAGGTGGTTAAGAAGACACACGGAATGCTTGCCTTTATTGGCCGAGGCATAGAATATAAGAGCGGGGAGGTTATGCTTAAATTGTATAATATTTTGGTTAGGCCACAGCTGGAGTATTGCGTGCAGTTCTGGTCACCGTATTATAGGAAGGACATGATTGCACTAGAGAGGGTGCAGAGGAGATTTACTAGGATGCTGCCTAGAATGGAGAATCTTAGTTATGAGGACAGATTGGATAGTCTGGGTTTGTTCTCATTGGAACAGAGGAGGTTGAGAGGTGACCTCATTGAGCTGCACAAAATATTGAGGGGCCTGGACATTGTGGATAGTAAGGATCTATTTCCATTGGTGGAAGGGTCTATTACGAGGGGGCATAGTTTTAAGGTGGTTGGTGGAAGGTTTAGAGGGGATTTGAGGGGGGTTTCTTTACGCAGAGGGTTGTGGGGATCTGGAACTCGCTGCCTGGAAGAATGGTGGATGCAGAAACCTTCACCACTTTTAAGAGATGGATGGATGGGCACTTAAAGTGCAGTAACCTGCAGGGTTATGGACCTAGAGCTGATAATTGGGATTAGACTGGATGACCTTTTGTTGGATGGAGCAGATATAATGGTAAGTACTGCAGGAAATAGAATACGGCCAGGGTGATCTCCTGGACTAGTTTTGATTGCCTGGATGGGTCAGAGAGGAATTTTCCCAGATTTTTTCTCCCTAAATTGGCCTAGGTTTTTATCTGGTTTTTGCCTCTCCCAGGAGATCGCATGGCTCCGGTTGGGGCGGATTGTAGAATGTTTTAGTATAAGGGTGTCGCAGTTGTGGTGGGGCGGACTGGTTGAGTTCGGTGCTCTTTGCCTTTCTCTCATTGTTCATGGGTTTATATGTAACCTTTAGGGCTGCTGACCAAGGGCCGTGTGGCTCTTTGTCGGTCGGCACGGACACGATGGGCCGAAATGGCCTCCTTCTGCGCTGTAAATTTCTATGGCCCCAAGTTTCCACACGCGGCAAAACAGGCGCCCCTCCGAGCTGGGTGCCCGTTTTTCGCGCCGAAAACGGCGCCTGAAAAAAAAACGCGCTATTCTCGAGCGCTTTGCAGCTTGATGTCAGCTTGGCGCGGCACCCAGGGGGCGGAGTCTACCACTCGCATCGATTTTGTAAGTAGGAGGGGGCGGGTACCATTTAAATGAGTTTTTTTCGTGCCGGCAACCCTGCGCGTGCGCGTTGGAGCGTTCGCGCACGCGCAGTGTGAAGGAAACATTGGCACTCGGCCATTTTTGTAGTTCTTTGTAGCTGTTCAATTTTTAAAATTTTTTAATAAAAGCACATTGCCCTTCCATGATCAGCACTGAGGCTTCTTGCAGCAGTGAGAAGGCTGCAGGAAGCCTCAGAAGTTGAGGCAGCCGTTTCCCGACGGGCCCGACCGACGGCAGGGGGGCCTCCTTCCTGCAGCCTTCTCACTGCCTCCCCCCCGCTGCCGTCGGTCGGGCCCTCACTGCCTCCTCCCCCCCCCCCACTGCCGTCGGGATCGGCTGCCTCAACTTGTGAGGCTTCCTGCAGCCTTCTCACTACCTCCCCCCGCTGCCGTCGGTCGGGCCCTCACTGCCTCCTCCCCCCCCCCCCACTGCCGTCGGAATCGGCTGCCTCAACTTGTGAGGCTTCCTGCAGCCTTCTCCCTGCCTGAAGCATTTTCACACAGGTAGGAACATGGTTTATTTAATCTTTTCTTTGCTTATAAATTTTTATTCAGGTTGGAATTATTTGTATAATATTTGTATAAGTATAACTAAGGATTTATTGTAGAATGTAATGACTTCCCTTCCCCCCCCCCCCCCCCCCACCTCGTTCTGGACACCTAATTTGTAACCTGCGCCTGATTTTTTAATGTGTAGACAAGGTTTTTTCAGGCCTACAAAAATCTTCACTTGCTCCATTCTAAGTTAGTTTGGAGTACGCTTTCACTGTGGAAACTTTTAAATCAGGCGTCAGTGGCCGGACATGCCCCCTTTTGAAAAAAAAATTCTGTTCAAAAGTGAAACTGTTCTACATGACTAGACCTGCAGAAAACTTAAATGTGGAGAATTGCGATTTCTAAGATACTCCGTTCTCCACCAGTTGCTCCTAAAAATCAGGAGCAAATCATGTGGAAACTTGGGGCCGATGTTTCTACATTTCTATGATCAACTACTTAAAGGTTCGTTGCTGGGTTATTTCTTCAGGCTGTTGCTGCAAGTGAGTTTTGAGTGCTTTCTATAGTTGGTTAAAACTTCAATAGTCTACAGCGAGTGGTGTGGCAGGTCCTGAGGTACATTGTTGCTGATTTCAAGGCTTCTGCACAGACCAGTTGCTCCCAGACATGGGTGGATTAGTAGGCATTTCTCTTGGCCTTGAGGATGAATGGGAGAATGAGGAGCGGTCATGCAGAGCTGTTCGAAGAGCAAGGAGAAGGAGGGCAGAAGGGCTCTCAGCAGGAGGCCAGATCCGCAGAGGGTGTTTAGAGGGTGATTCTCCTACCTGAACCTCAGCCATGACCAATGCTGGAGAAGTCTGTGCTTCACAAAAGAGGTCATTACTGAAATCTGCCACCTGCTGCAGCCACAACTTCAACCTCAGAGCAGGTGCCTGTGGCTGTCAAGGTAACAGTGGCTCTGAACTTTTGTGCGTCTGGCTCCTTTCAAGCTGCTGCTACAGATATATGCATCATCTCTCAGTTTGCAGTGCACTGCTGCATAAGGCAGGTCACTGAGGCACTCTATGCAAAGAATGACAACTTCATCTCTTGCTAGAGAGAAGCAGGCAGACCGAGCACAAAGGTTTGCAAGGATTGCAAGCTTCCCATGGTGCAGGGTGCCATTGACTGCGCAGACATTGCTCTGCATGTGACTCATGTCAATTCTGCCATCTACCTAGAATGAAAGGGATTCCACTCCCTGAATGTACAGCTGGTGTGTGACCACAGGCAGCGCATCATGCAAATCAATGCTCAGTATCCTGGCAGCAATCACGATGTGTTCATTCTGCGGCAGTCCTCTGTGCCAGCTGTATGTCAACCACCACAGCAAACCAAAGGGTGGCTACTGGGTGGCATGAAGACATGCCTCATGACTCCGGTGTGCAACCCACATACATGTGCACAGCAGGCATACAACGAGAGCCATGCTGCCACAAGAAATCTGACAGAGCAGACCATTGGCATCCTGAAGTAAGGATTCTGCTGCCAGGGACTGCAGTAGAGGAGCCCTGCAGTACTAGGCTTAACAGGTCTGAAAATTTGCCGTGGTATGCTGCATGATGCACAACCATGCCAACATGAGGGAACAAACCTTGCCACCAGGCGTAAAGCTGAGGAGCGGGAGCATGAGGAGGAGGTGTGGAAGAGGAGGAAGCAGAAGTGCAGGAATAGGAACATAAGAACATAAGAAATAGGAACAGGAATAGGCCATATGACCCTTCGAGCCTGCTCCGCCATTTAATAAGATCATGGCTGATCTGATCATGGACTCAGCTCCACTTCCCCGCCTGTTCCCCATAACCCCTTATCCCCTTATCGTTTAAGAAACTGTCTATTTCTGTCCTAATTTTATTCAATGTCCCAGCATCCACAGCTCTCTGAGGCAGTGAATTCCATAGATTTACAGCCCTCTGAGAGAAAAATTTCTCCTCATCTCTGTTTTAAATGGGTGGCCCTTCTAGTTCTAGTCTCCCCCATCAGTGGAAACATCCTCTCTGCATCCACCTTGTTAAGCCCTCTCATAATCTTATACATTTCGATAAGATCACCTCTCATTCTTCTGAATTCCAATGAGTAGAGGCCCAAACTACTCAACCCTTCCTCATAAGTCAACCCCCTCATCCCTGGAATCAATCTAGCGAACCTTCTCTGAACTGCCTCCAAAGCAAGTATATCCTTTTGTAAATATGGAAACCAAAACTGCACGCAGTATTCCAGGTGTGGCCTCACCAATACTTTATATAGCTGTAGCAAGACTTCCCTGCTTTTATACGCCATCCCCTTTGCAATAAAGGCCAAGATACCATTGGCCTTCCTGATCACTTGCTGTAGCTGCATACTATCTGCTTTATGTAAACTTGTATATTCCTTGTACAGCCACCAGAGTGCCCATCCCCTGAAGTCCCAAGGGATCCCATAATCCCTTCAGAGCACAGGTACTTAAGGAGGCCTCACAGGCTGGAGAGGCACTCTGGAGACCTGCAATAAAAGACTAAGGCACACTTTACTTTGAGCTCACAGTATCCAGTCAGACTCTTTATTCACACATAACAACTGGCGATGAGATACAGATGACAAAACCAATGATGCAGAGAACAGTGGGCATCCTGAAGAAATTCTCAGAGGGAGATGATTGGGAAACCTTCGTGGAGTGACTCAACCAATACTTCGTGGCCAACGAGCTGGAAGGAGAAGCGAACGCTGCTAAATGAAGTGCGATTCTCCTCACCGTCTGCGGGGCACCAATGTATGGCCTCATGAAAAATATGCTTGCTCCAGCAAAACCCACAGAGAAATCATGCGATGATTTGTGCACACTGGTCCAGAAGCATCTGAACCCGAAGGAAAGCATTCTGATGGTGAGGTATCGGTTCTACACCTACAAAAGATCTGAAGGCCAGGAAGTGGCGAGTTATGTCGCCGAGCTAAGACGCCTTGTAGGACATTGCGAATTTGAAGAACATTTGGAGCACATGCTCAGAGACTTTTTCGTACTTGACATTGGCCATGAAGTGACACTTTGCAAACTTTTGACTGTAGAGACCCCAACCTTGAGTAAGGCCATAGCGATAGCCCAGACGCTCATTGCCACCAGTGACAATACTAAGCAAATCTCTCAGCACACGAGTGCTGCTACAAGTACTGCGAACAAAGTGATGTTATTTTCAAATCGCAACGTACAGGGCAGGCCCACATGCCTGCAGCTGCATGTCCGCAGATGTATCAGAGTCCACCATCAAGGGTGATGAATGCAAGGCCATTAACACCTTGTTGGCGCTGCGGGGGTGATCATCATTTGCATTCATGCCGCTTCAAAGGGTACGTTTGTAAGAGCTGTGGAACAATGGGACACCTCCAACGAGTGTGCAGGCGAGCTGCAAATCCTGTTAAACCTGAAAACCATCATGTTGCAGAGGAGGACAGATCCACGGAGGATCACGACGAACCAGAGCCTCAGACCGAGGAGGTAGGGGTGCACACATTTACCACAAAGTGCACCCTGATAATGCTGAAGGTTGAACTAAATGGACTCCCGGTTTCAATGGAGCTGGACACAGGTGCGAGCCAGTCCATTATAAACAAAAAGACTTTTGAAAAATTGTGGTGCAGCAAGACCTCAAGGCCAGTCTTGACTCCCATTTGCACAAAACTGAGAACTTACACAAAGGAACTGATTCCCGTAATTGGCAGTGCTACTGTAAAGGTCTCCTACAATGGAAAGGTGAACAAGCTACCACTCTGGGTGGTACCGGGCAATGGTCCCATACTGCTCGGCAGGAACTGGCTGGGAAAGATACACTGGAACTGGGACGACGTCCGAGTGCTCTCGTCCGTTGATGACACTTCATGTGCCCAGGCCTTAAACAAGTTCCCTTCGCTGTAACCAGTCATCGGGATGTTCCAAGGAGCAAAAGTGCAGATCCACCTAATTCCGGGGGTGCGACCCATCCATCACAAGGTGAGAGCAGTACCGTACATGATGAGAGAAAGGGTAGAGATCAAGCTAGACTGGCTGCAAAGAGTGGGCATCATTTCGCCGATCGAATTCAACGAGTGGGCCAGTCCGCTTGTTCCAGTCCTCAAGGGAGACGGCACCATCAGAATCTGTGGTGATTACAAAGTAACTATCAATCGATTTTCCCTGCAGGATCAACACCCACTACCAAAGACTGACGACCTTTTTGCGACACTGGCGGGAGGAAAGACGTTCACGAAGGTGGACTTGACCTCAGCCTACATGATGCAGGAGTTGGAGGAATCATCGAAGGGCCTCACCTGCATCAACACACACGAAGGTCTCTTCATTTATAACAAATGCCCATTTGGGATTCGATCACCCGCAGCGATATTACAGAGAAACATGGAAAGCTTACTGAAGTCGGTCCCGTGCACAGTGGTCTTCCAGGACGACATCTTGGTTACAGTTCGGGACACAGTCGAGCATCTGCAGAACCTGGAGGAGGTTCTTCCTCCACTCAACTGCATGGGGCTCAGGTTAAAATGCTCGAAGTGCGTTTTCCTGGTGCCTGAAGCGGTGTTCCTGGGGAGAAGAATCGCGGCAGACGGCATCAGGCCCACCGATTCGAAGACGGAGACAATCGAGAACGCACCAAGGCCACAGAACATGACAGAGCTGTGGTCGTTCCTAGGACTCCTGAACTACTTTGGTTACTTCTTACCGGGTCTCAGCACACTGTTAGAACCATTGCACTCCTTACTGCGTAAAGGAGACAAATAAGTATGGGGCAACAGCCAAGAAAATGCCTTTGGAAAAGCTAGAAAATTGTTATGCTCAAACAAATTGCTTGTGTTGTATGATCCATGTAAGCGTTTGGTACTAGCATGTGATGCGTCGTCGTACGCCGTCAGGTATGTATTGCAACAAGCTAATGATTTCGGGAAATTGCAACCGGTTGCTTATGCATCGAAAAGTCTGTCTAAGGCTGAAAGAGCCTACAGCATGATTGAAAAAGAAGCATTAGCATCTGGCTATGGGGTAAAGAAAATACATCAATATCTGTCGGGCTAAAATTTGAGTTGGAAACTGACCATAAGACACCAATATTCCTATTTTCTGAGAGTAAGGGGATAAATACAAATGCATTGGCCCGAATCCAGAGATGGGCACTCACATTGTCCACAACTGCACCATCCGCCACAGACCAGGCACAGAAAACTGTGCCGATGCTCTCAGTAGGCTGCCATTGCCCACCACAGGGGTGGAAATGGCACAACCCGCAGATTTAGTCATGGTTATGGAAGCATTCGAAGTGAGCAGTCACCCGTCACAGCCCGACAGATTAGAACCTGGACGAGCCAGGACCCCTTACTGTCTCTAGTAAAAAATTGTGAGCTTCACGGGAGCTGGTCCAGCGTCCCAGTTGAAATGCAGGAAGAGATAAAGCCATACCAGTGGCGCAAAGATAAAATGTCTATACAAGCAGACTGCCTTCTGTGGGGCAACAAGTAGTGGTCCCCAAGAAGGGCAGAGACACTTTCATCAGTGACCTCCACAGTACTCACCCAGGCATCGAAATGATGAAAGCAATAGCCAGATCCCACGTGTATCCCAGATCCCGGTATCGATGTGGACTTAGAGTCCTGCGTGCACAGATGTAACACATGCTCGCAGTTAAGCAATCCACCCAGGGAGGCGCCACTAAGTTTATGGTCTTGGCCCTCCAAACCGTGGCCTAGGGTCCATGTCGACTACGCAGGCCCATTTTTCGGTAAAATGTTCCTTCTGGTTGTAGATGCGTATTCCAAATGGATTGAGTGTGAGAAAATGTCGGCAAGCACGTCCGCTGCCACCACTGAAAGCCTGAGGGCCATGTTTGACATGCACGGACTACCTGATGTCCTTGTGAGCGACAACGGGCCATGTTTTACCAGTGCCGAGTTCAAAGAGTTCATGACCCGTAACGAGATTAAACATGTTACATCTGCTCCGTTCAAACCAGCATCCAATGGTCAGGCAGAGAGAGCAGTGCAAACGGTCAAGCAGGGTTTGAAGAGGGTAACTGAAGGCTCACTGCAGACTCGCCTAACCCGAGTCCTGCTTAGCTACCGCACGAGACCCCACTCGCTCACTGGGATTCAACCCGCTGAACTGCTCATGAAAAGGGCACTTAAGACAAGGCTCTCGTTAGTTCACCCTGATCTACATGAACAGGTAGAAAGCAGGCGGCTTTAACAAAGTGCATATCATGGTAGCGCAAATGTGTCACGCGAAATTGAAATCAATGATCCTGTATTTGTATTGAATTATGGACAAGTGGCTTCCTGGCACCATTGTGGCCAAAGAGGGGAGCAGGATGTTTCGGGTCAAACTTCCAAATGGACTCATTCACCGGAAACATTTGGACCAAATCAAGCTCAGATTCCCGGACTATCCTGAGCAACCAACTTTGGATCCTAGCTTTTTTGAGCCTCCCAAGATACACACCAGTGGCAACTGACACCGCAGTTGGCCACTAAGCAGAACCCATCACCTGCAGCAGCCCAGCAGGACTCACCACACCAGGCTGCCCAGCAAGGCCAGCTGCACAGCAGCCCAGCGAGGACCCAACAAACGATTCACTAAAACCAGCATTTGCACTGAGATGGTCAACCAGGGAAAGAAAGGCCCCAGATCGACTCACCTTGTAAATAGTTACACAGTTGACTTTGTGGAGGAGTGTTGTTATATATGTAAACATGTCTATACCTTTTACAGCCACCAGAGGGCTCATCCCCTGGAGTCCCAAGTGATCCCACAATCCCTTGGGAGCACAGGTACTTAAGGAGGCCTCACAGACTGGAGAGGCACTCTGGAGGCCTGTAATAAAAGTCTAAGGTCACACTTTACTTTGAGCTCACAGTATCCAGTCAGACTCTTTATTCATACACAACAGTATCCTTTTGTGTTTCATGCACAAGTACCCCCAGATTCCGCTGTACTGCAGCACTTTGCAATCTTTCTCCATTTAAATAATAACTTGCTCTTTGATTTTTTCTCCCAAAGTACATGACCTCACACTTTCTAACATTATACTCCATCTGCCAAATTTTTGCCCACTCACTTAGCCTGTCTATGTCCTTTTGCAGATTTATTGCATCCTCCTCACACATTGCTTTTCCTCCCATCTTTGTATTGTCAGCAAACTTGGCTACGTTACCCTCAGTCCCTTCTTCCAAGTCGTTAATATAGATTGTAAATAGTTGGGGTCCCAGCACTGATCCCTGCGGCACCCCAATAGTTACTGGTTGCCAAACAGAGAATGAACCATTTATCCCGACTCTCTGTTCTCTGTCAGTTAGCCAATCCTCTATCCATGCTAATATATTACCCCCAACCCCATGAACTTTTATCTTGTGCAGTAATCCTTTATGTGGCACCTTGTCAAATGCCTTCTGGAAGTCCAAATACACCACATCCACTGGTTCCCCTTTAGCCACCCTATTCGTTACATCCTCAAAGAACTCCAGCAAATTTGACAAACATGACTTACCCTTCATAAATCCATACTGACTCTGCCTGACCGAATTTTGCTTTTCCAAATGTCCTGCTACTGCTTTTTTAATAGTGGACTCCAACATTTTCCCAACCACAGATGTTAGGCTAACTGGTCTATAGTTTCCTGCTTTTTGTCTGCCTCCTTTTTTAAATAGGGTGTTACATTTGTAGTTTTCCAATCTGCTGGGACCTCCCCAGAATCCAGGGAATTTTGCTAAATTACAACCAATGCATCCACAATCCCTGCCGCTACTTCTCTTAAGACCCTAGGATGCAAGCCATCAGGTCCAGGGGATTTATCTGCCTTTGGTCCCATTGGGCCCAAGTTTCCCTCGTCCCCCCTATAAAAACGGCGGACCTCCGTGGGGTGCGCCGACTTTCTAGACTAAAAAGGGCACCGAAAAGTTATCTTCCAATTCTCCCCGCTCCTCAGGACGTCTTCGGCCTCAGCGTGATGCAGCACATCCAGTGCGGGGCGGAGCTAGGTCACGGTGCTGAAAACAGTGCCGGGACCTCTGCACATGCATGCGAGAGTCTGCGCGTATGTGCAGTAGCTCCTCGCAGCTCGAATCTCTGCGACGCTCTGCAGGCTGTGTGGGAGGGGCCCGAAGCACGCTGCCCCTAGTCCTGGCCAAAGGGGCTCCCTCATCGGCAGCCCGCTGCTTTCCCGAAGGTAGGATTTCTAGTTTTTATTCGTTATATATTGATTGATGGATTGCTTATTACTTTGGTCTTGGTTCTTTAAGTGCAGGGTTACTTCTATTTTTTATTTGTTAATTAATTGCTTATTACTTTTTGTGCTTTGTTTAGTGCTTTGTAAGTCTTGGTGCTAGGTGCAGGTCCTCTCAGCTTCCTTGTATTTTTTTTGTTATTGAATGCTTATTTTTGCGCTTTGTTTAGTGTTTGGTGCTTTAAATGTATTTATGCTTCTTTAATGTTGTTGTGAAGTACTTTACAAGGTCCTCTCACTTCCCTTCACCGCCTGCTATCTCTGGCTACCTGCGTTGATTTCTTAGCTCACCCCAAGGTTTTTCTGTGCGGACACAAGTGGGCACATACGCTGGCCTAAGTTAGTTTGGAGTAACTTTTAGCTGTCTAAACTTACTTAAATGGCCAAAACAGACGTAACTGGCTGGTCAAGCCTCCTTTTGAAAAAAAAAATGATACTAAAAAAAACCTAACTAACTCACTTACACTGGAGCAAACTGGAGAATTGTAATTTTTAAGATACTCCAAAAAAATGTTGATGTTCCAAAAAAAGGGAGCAATTCCTGGGGAAACTTGGGCCCATTATCTTACTGAGTACCACCTCCTTAGTGATTGTGATTGTGTTAAGTTCCTCCCCCCAACCCTATAGTCCCTTGACTATCCACTGTTGGAATATTGTTAGTGTCCTCCACCGTAAAGACTGATACAAAATATTTGTTCAGAGTTTCTGCAATCTCTATGTCCCCATTACTAATTCCCCGGTCTCTTCTAAGGGACCAACATTTACTTCAGCCACTCTTTTCCTTTTTATATACCTATAGAAACTCTTGCTATCTGGTTTTATATTTTGTGCTCGTTTACTTTCACGGTCTATCTTCCCTTTCTTTGCAGGAAGGAAGGCTGCAACCTAGACAGCCCCTTTCTGGCCAGGCTCTATGTGAACAAATAATTAATGAACAACACCATTAGCCTCAACCCCAATTCTCCATCCACCAACTTGCCTCACTCCTTTACTGTTATATATGTAAACTTGTATTTATTCCGTACATCCACCAGAGGGCTCATCGCTTGGAGTCCCAAGGGATCCCATAATCCCTTGGGAGCACAGGTATTTAAGGAGGCCTCACAGGTTGGAGAGGCACTCTGGAGACCTGCAATAAAAGACTACGGTCACACTTTACTTTGAGCTCACAGTGTTCAGTCTGACTCTTTCTCCACACACTACAACTGGCGACGAGCTACAGATAGCGAACCCAAAGATGCAGAGGACAGTGGGCATCCTGGAGAAATTCTCGGAGGGAGGTGATTGGGAAACTTTTGTGGAGCGACTCGAGCAATACTTCGTGACCAACGAGCTAGATGGGGAAGAGAATGCTGCCAAACAAAGGGCGATCCTCCTCACCGTCTGTGGAGCACCAACGTATGGCCTCATGAAGAATCTGCTCACTTCAGCGAAACCCACGGGGAAATCGTATGACGTTGTGCACACTGGTCCGAGAGCATTTGAACCCGAAGGAAAGTGTTCTGATGGCGAGGTACCGGTTCTACATCTATAAAAGGTCTTGAAAGCCAGGAGGTGGCGAGTTATGTCGCTGAGCTAAGACGCCTTGCAGGACATTGCGAATTTGAAGGACATTTGGAGCACATACTCAGAGACTTTTTTGTACTTGGCATTGGCCACGCAACCATACTTCACAAACTTTTGACTGTAGCGACCCCAACCTTGAGTAAGGCCACAGCGATAGCCCAGTAGTTCATTGCCATCAGTGACAATACGAAGCAAATCTCTCAGCACACAAGTGCTGCTACAAGTACTGTAAACAAAGTGATGTTGTTTTCGAATCGTAACGTACAGGGCAGGTCACACATACCTGCAGCTGCACGTCTGCAGATGACTCAGAGTCCACCATCAAGGGTGATGAATGCAAGGCCATTAACACCTTGTTGGTGCTGCGGGGGTGATCATCGTTTCCATTCATGCCGATTCAAAGGATAAGTTTGCAAGGGCTGTGGAACAATGGGACACCTCCAACGAGTGTGCAGGCGAGCTGTTAAGCCTGTTAAACCTGTAAACCACCACATTACAGAGGAGGACAGATCCACGGAGGATCACGACAAACCAGAGCCTCAGATAGAGGAGGCAGAGGTACATGAGGTGCACACATTCACCACAAATTTTCCCCCGATAATGCTGAATGTTGAACTAAATGGACTCCCAGTGTCAATGGAGCTGGACACAGCGGAAGCCAGTCCATCACGGACAAAAAGACTTTCAAAAGATTGTGGTGCAACAAGGCCACAAGGCCAGTCTTAACTCCAGTTCGCACAAAACTAAGAACTTACACTAAAGAACTGATTCCTGTAATCGGCAGTGCTACCGTAAAGGTCTCCTACGATGGAGTGGTGCACAAGCTACCACTCTGGGTGGTGCCGGGCAATGGTCCCACGCTGCTCGGCAGGAGCTGGCTGGGAAAGATATGCTGGAACTATGATGACGTCCGAACACTATCACCTGCTGAGTACACTTCATGTGCCCAGGTCTTAAACAAATTTCCTTCACTGTTCGAACCAGGCATTGGAAAATTCCAAGGAGCAAAACTGCAGATCCACCTAATTCCGGGGGCACAACCCATCCATCACAAGACGACAGCAGTATTGTACATGATGAGAGAAAGGGTAGCGATCGAGATAGTCTGGCTGCAAAGGGAGAGCATCATTTCACCGATCGAGTTCAACGAGTGGGCCAGTCCTATCGTCCCAGTCCTCAAGGGAGATGGTACCATCAGAATCTGTGGCGATTACAAAGTAACCATCAATCGTTTCTCCCTGCAGGACCAATACCCACTACCAAAGGCTGACGACCTCTTTGCTGGCGGGAGGAAAGACGTTCACAAAGCTGGATCTGACTTCAGCCTACATGACGCAGGAACTGGAGGAATCAGCGAAGACCCTCACCTGCATCAGCACTCACAAAGGTCTTTTTGTTTATAACAGATGCCCGTTTGGAATCCGATCAGAGATGGCGATATTCCAGAGAAATATGGAAAGCTTACTGAAGTCGGTCCCGCACACTGTGGTCTTCCAGGACGACATCTTGGTCACAGGTCGGAACACAGTCGAGCATCTGCAGAACATGGAGGAGGTTCTGAGTTGCCTCAACTGCGTGAGGCTCAGGTTAAAATGCTCGAAGGGGTTTCCTGGTGCCTGAAGTGGAGTTCTTGGGAAGGAGGAACGCGGCAGACAGCATCAGGCCCACCAACGCGAAGACGGAGGCAATCGAGAACGCATCGAGGCCACAGAACGTGACGGAGCTGGGACTCCTGAACTACTTTGATAACTTCTTACCGGGTCTTAGCATGTCTTACTACGAAAAGGGGATGAATGGGTTTGGGGCAAAAGCCAAGAAAATGCCTTTGTAAAAGCGAGAAAATTATTATGCACAAACAAATTGTTTGTGTTGTATGATCCATGTAAGCATTTGGTACCAGCATGTAATGCGTCGTTATATGGCATCGGGTGTGTATTGCAACAAACTAATGATTTCGGGAAACTGCAACTGGTTGCTTATGCATCCAGGAGTCTGTCTAAGGCTGAGAGAGCCTACAGCATGATTGAGAAAGAAGCGTTAGCGTGTGTCTATGGGGTAAAGAAAATGCATCAATACCTGTTTGGGCTAAAATACGAATTGGAAACTGAGCATAAGCCACTTATATCCCTGTTTTCCGAGAGTAAAGTGATAAATACCAATGCATCGGCCCACATCCAGAGATGGGCACTCACGTTGTCCGCATACAACTGCACCATCCGCCACAGGCCAGGCACAGAAAACTGCGCCGATGCTCTCAGTAGGCTGCCATTGCCCACCACGGGGATGGAAATGGTGCAGCCCGCAGATCTAGTCATGGTTATGGAAGCATTTGAGAGTGAGCAATCATCCGTCACTGCCCGGCAGATCAAAACCTGGACAAGCCAGGACCCTTATTATCTCTAGTCAAAAGCTGTGTGCTTCACGGGAGCTGGCCCAGTGTCCCATTGGAAATGCAGGAAGAGATAAAGCCGTTCCAGTGGCACAAATTTGAAATGTCTATACAAGCAGACTGCCTTCAGTGGGGCAATCGAGTAGTGGTCCCCAAGAAGGGCAGAGACATCTTCATCAATGACCTCCACAATACCCACCCAGGCATCGTAATAATGAAAGCGATAGCCAGATTCCACGTGTGGTGGCCCGGTATCGATGTGGACTTAGAGTCCTGCGTTCACAGATGTAATACATGCTCGCAGTTAAGCAATGTACCCAGGGAGGTGCCACTAAGTTTATGGTCTTGGCCCTCCAAAACGTTGTCTAGGGTACACGTCGACTATGCAGGCCCGTTCTTGGGTAAAATGTTCCTTGTGGTTGTAGACGCGTACTCCAAGTGCACTGAATGTGAGATAATGTCGGCTAGCACATCCGCTGCCACTACTGAAAGCCTGCCGGCCATCTTTGCCACTCACGGCTTACCCGATGTTCTGGTGAGCAACAATGGGCCATGTTTTACCAGTGCTGAGTTCAAAGAATTCATGACCCGTAACGGAATCAAACATGTCACATCTGCCCCATTTAAACCAGTGTCCAATGGTCAGGCAGAGAGAGCAGTGCAAATCATCAAGCAAGGCTTGAAGTGGGTAACTGAAGGTTCACTGCAGACTCGCCTATCCTGCGTCCTGCTTAGCTACTGCACGAGACCCCACTCGCTCACTGGGATCCCACCTGCTGAACTGCTCATGAAAAGAGCACTTAAGACAAGGCTCTCATTAGTTCACCCTGATCTCCATGAACACGCGAGATTGAAATCAATGATCCTGTATTTGTGTTGAATTATGGACAAGGTCCCAAGTGGCTTCCCGGTACTGTCGTGGCCAAAGAGGGAAGCAGGGTGTTTCGGGTCAAACTTTCAAATGGACTCATTCACTGGAAACACTTGGACCAAATCAAACTCAGAATGACGGACCATCCTGAGCAACCCACCTTGGACCTTACCTTTTTTGATCCCCCAACATAATAGCAGTGGCAACCGACACTACAGTTGACCACAAAGCAGAACCCATCATCCACAGCAGCCCAGCAGGGCCCAACATACCAGGCAGCCCAGCAAGACCAGCTGCACAGCAGCCCAGCGAGGGCCCAACAAATGATTCAACAATACTAGCTTTCACACCAAGACGATCAACCAGGGAAAGAAGGGCCCCAGATCGACTCACATTGTAAATAGTTACACTATTGACATTGGGGTGGGGGGGTGGGGTGGTGTTGTTTTATATGTAAATTTGTATTTACTTTGTGCAGACACCAGAGGGCTTATTCCCTGGAGTCCCAAGGGATCCCATAATCCCTTGGGAGCATGGGTATTTAAGGAGGCCTCACAGGTTGGAGAGGCACTCTGGAGACCTGCAATAAAAGACTAAGGTCACACTTTACTTTGAGCTCATAGTGTTCAGTCTGACTCTTTCTCCATACATATCATTTACCTTCCCTCAGTCACTGACCATCATGTCATCCTCTTTCTCAGAATGCAAGAATAAAAGCCATCACAAAGTACACATTCCAATCCAAATTTATAAATTAAATCATACCGTAGTGCATACAAAAATAATCACCATTGTACATTCCCTTAGTGCCTCTTCCATTTGCCTTTGCCTTTTCTAGTGCTCCAATGAAATGCTGCAGCATGACTGGTGGGAGGCTGCTGACTTTGTGGGGGAGACTGCAGGCTGACCTCAAGCAGCTCTGGGTCTAGAAGGCACAGCTGCAGGCTGTACCACCTCGGCATGGGAGGCAGCAGTCTGGGCTGACTGGCTGACAGGCAACAGCCAGGGCACTGGCGGAGTGGCAGTGGTGGGAGGACGAATGCTGTCATCCTGAGAGAGGACAGCTAGTTCGTGTTCCACGGAGCCACTGCCACGCCACTGGAGTGGCGCCTCAGCAATCCGAGTCATCTTTTGGAGAGCAGATTGCTGTTGTGCTGTAATGTCTCAATGTTAATCTGGTTTCCAGAGCCTTGATGACAGCAGGCTGAGCTTGTATGACCACCGGTCTGAGCTTACGCTGCAGCACCCAGACGTTTGGTGGCTGCTGCTTGTGCTGCAATGGAAGCTGAGACATCGGCCATCCGACACTGCATCGTGGTTGGTTCCAAGGCGTTCTGCTGAAGGTAGCCACCCGTTCCACGCTGGAAAGGATGGGCTCCTAGCTCTGCGCAAAGTCCTGTTCAGCTTGGTGAGGGATTCCTCCATGCTCCTTGACATTGCACGCAAGATTTCAGGCAGGTGTTGTGTTCATACTCTATTTATTTGTTACAGCTCACTGAACGGGCATTAAGACCCTGTGGGAGCTAGTCACAGTTGCTGTACTCCTGCTGGTTCATGCTGGTTTGAGACTCCATTTTGGATTGTATAAAGCTCACGGTTTAAGTTACTTTACTCCTGGCTTAGTTTGTCAGTTATTTACGTGTACACAACACAATTTGGTGACGAGGATGATTCAAGTTAACGTCCCCTCACACCTCACCCTCCCTCTTCCCACCCCACCCCCCACCCCGCCTTTCCCCTCCACACCCAGGGACCCACCAATTCCATAGCCGAATTGGATAAAAAGTTTTTCTACATACATCAGGCGAGTGGGTTAGACGGCAATAACGTAACACCAGCTCTCCGCCGTGCAGACTGATTCCCGGGATGGCGGAACTGACATATCAAGAAAGACTGGATCAACTGGGCTTGTATTCACTGAAGTTCAGAAGAATGAGAGGGGATCTCATAGAAACGTTTAAAGTTCTGACGGGTTTAGACAGGTTAGATGCAGGAAGAATGTTCCCGATGTTGGGGAAGTCCAGAACCAGGGATGACAGTCTAAGGATAAGGGGTAAGCCATTTGGGACCGAGATGAGGAGAAACTTCTTCACCCAGAGAGTGGTGAACCTGTGGAATTCTCTACCACTGAAAGTTGTTGAGGCCAATTCACTAAATATATTCAAAAAGGAATTAGATGTAGTCCTTACTACTAGGGGAATCAAGGGGTATGGCGAGAAAGCAGGAATGGGGTACTGAAGTTGTATGTTCAGCCATGAACTCATTGCAGGCTAGAAGGGACGAATGGCCTACTCCTGCACCTATTTTCTATGTTTCTATGTTTCTATATTTATCCACTGCCTCCGCACCTAAGGCCAACGCAACTTTGGCCAAATCGAAGACACGGAGTCCAAAGACAAAACGGTACGCGTCCCAGAGAAATATTTGTGGCTAAAGAAAAGAATCGTGATGGAAAGGTACAAATTTGGTAAAAGGGGGCAAGGGAACGGTGAACCAATCAAACAGCACATCATTGCATTAACTGAACTGGCCGCTACGTGTAACTTTGGAGCACTCACAGAGGAAATGATCAGGGATGAAATTATTGAGAAAACAATGATCCCCTGCATTTGGGAATGCTTGCTAATGGAGGATAACAAATTGATATTGGGCAAAGCAACTAATTTTCCATCCAAATTGAATCAGCGCTTTCTGATTCAAAAACGATCAGATCCCCTGCTTCCCCCTATGCAGCAGACTGCAGCTACAGCCCATGTGCAAGGCATTTGTCCAGAGCGGAAATCACAGCAGAGACCCAGGGCTAATAATAAGCCACCCACTACAGATTGGGGGCTTAACTTCCACTGCTTTAACTGTGGGGACAAATCACACTCAGCAAAGAGTCCTACTGCCCTGCACGTGGGAAGAAATGCTCTGCATGTGGTAAAATGAACCATTTTGCTAGTGTCAGTCGCTCATTGCAGCATATTCGACATGTGGACAATCCCGATAGTGATGAACCCAGTATGGTTTACACCGTTAGTGGCATTTCACACATCAGTTTGTGAAAATTCAAGGACTGAGGTAAACATTGATAGCATGCCCTGCTGCCTCCTCATTGACCTTGGAGCCAAAGTCTCCATATTGAGCGAGGCTGTGTATGAAACCCACTTCATGCACTGTCAACTACAGCCCATAACTTCCACTCTACATGCGTAATCCGACTCCTGTCATGTATCTTACATTATATATAACTGTATCCTAACATGCTATACATGATTGTAATAAGATATGACCTGTAACCACCAGCATACCTTACCACCAGGCGTGCACTTGCAAGAGACAGGTATATAAGGACAGGTCTCAGGCAAGTGCAGCTTTCCAAAGCTGCGAAATAAAGGTGCAGGTCCAGAGTGACCTTGACTTCACTACATGCCTCGTGTGAATCTGTACTGAGGGGACAGGACTTTACAGTGGGGACGAGTTACGGGATTACAGAATCCACAGAATGGCGAACAACGGATCAGATGAAAAGTACAATGCGGGAGACAATTGGGAGGACTTTATAGAAAGGCTCCAGCAAAGCTTTGTAACCAAAGAGTGGTTAGGCGACGATAAGGCAGACAAGAGAAGAGCCCATCTCTTGACCAGCTGTGGCTCGAAAACATACGCTTTAATGAAGGATCTGTTGGCACCCAAGAAACCAGCAAGCAAGTCGTTTGAAAAATTGAGCACACTGGTAAGAGACCACCTGAAGCCAGTGAGCAGCCTACACATGGCCAGACACAGGTTCGACAACTACAGACGCTGTGTGGGCCAGAGCATACCCGACTTCGTGGCGGAACTTCGGAGGTTGGCTAGTTTATGTGAGTTCTCCGATGAACTGATGAGAGAAATGCTGAGATACATTTTCATTGAAGGAATAGGCCATGTAGGCATATTCCGAAAGCTCATAGAGAGCAAGAACCTGACCTTAGAGGCAGCAGCACTGGTTGCACAGACATTCTTGGCAGGGGAAGAAGAAACGAGGTTGATTTACAATCAGGTACGACAACTAACGAAATATCGGAACAAGAAGTTCACAGCACTAAACAAACTGCTACCCCCACACACAGACAAAACTGGGAGAACAGGCTCTCGACAGCAGGCAGAAGCCATCAAGGGCCACAGGAATGGCCGTTCACACCTCATCAACCCACAATGCGAGCAATCAACTACAAACTGAGAGAAGCTCAAGAGAGATCAGCCAGACGCAGCTCATTCTTTGGGAACACTTTGAACAATGGAACCGGTCTGTGCTGGAGGTGTGGGGGTGGGCACTCATCAAGGGGATGTCAATTTCAGCAGGCTGTTTGCAGAAATTGTGAAAATACAGGGCATTTGGCCCGCATGTGCAAAAAAACGGCAGCTCGGCTGGTATGCGACGAGGATGGGTCGGAAAGCGGTCCAGAAGATGGTGGGGACAGTACCCGGGACACCGATGTACAGCGGGTCAACACGATCAATGGCCACTGCTCCTACAACAGGATGCCTCCTATAATGATGAGAGTCCTACTCAACAGGATATCTGTCAACATGGAGCTGGATACGGGAGCGAGTCAATCTCTCATGGGCGCTCAACAATTTGAACAACTGTGCCCGCATAAAAGAGACAGACCAAAACTCACAAGGGTCAACACCAAACTAAGGACCTATACCAAAGAAATCGTACCATTCCTCAGCAGCGCCATGCTCTCTGTCACACACAAAGGGACAGTGAACTGACTTCCCCTGTGAATTGTCCCCGGAGACCCCTCAGCACTGCTGGGGAGAAGCTGGCTGGCAAAACTAAACTGGAAATGGGATGATGTCCATGCCATGTCATTAGAGGAACGGACCTCCTGCTCAACAGTTATAAAGCGATTTGAACATCTCTTTCAGCCAGGCATGGGCACTTTCAAAGGGGCCAAAGTCAAAATCTACATCACACAGGATGCTAGACTGGTCCATCACAAGGCCAGAGCTGTACCCTATGTGATGAGGGAAAAGATTGAACACGAACTAGACAGGCTTCTGCGGGAAGGCACTATATCACCTGTGGAATTTTGCGACTGGGCAAGTCCCATCGTCCCAGTCATGAAGCCTGATGGATCCGTACGAATCTGTGGGGACTACAAATCTACCATAAACAGAGTCTCCCTACAGGACCAGTACCCGCTGCCCAGAGCGGAGGACTTATTTGCCACATTGGCCGGAGGTAAACTTTTCTCAAAATTAGACCTCACATCTGCGTATATGACGCAAGAATTGACCGAGGAATCCAAGCTACTCACCACCATCAACACACATCGAGGCCTTTTCATGTACAATCGATGCCCATTCGGCATCAGGTCTGCAGCTGCCATATTCCAGCGCAACATGGAGAGTCTGCTCAAGTCCATCCCGGGGACGGTTGTATTTTAAGACGACATACTTATCACGGGCAGGGACATCGACTCCCATCTCCGTAATTTGGAGGAAGTACTACAGCGGTTGGATCGGGTAGGCCGACAAGTCAAGAAATCTAAGTGCCTGTTTCTCACACCCGAGGTTGAATTTTTGGGCAGAAGGATTGCCGCTGATGGAATCCGCCCAACAGAGTCCAAAACAGAAGCAATTCGCCTGGCACCCAGGCCCCGGAATGTCTCAGAACAGCGCGCCTTTCTCGGGCTACTCAATTACTTTGGGAACTTTATGCAGAACTTAAGCATGCTGCTGGAGCCTCTCCACGTGCTACTCAGGAAGGGGTGCGATTGGTTTTGGGGGGACGCCCAGGAACGCGCCTTCAATAAAGCACGCAACCTTCTGTGTTCCAACAGTGTTTTGACTTTCTTTGATCCAGGTAAAAAGCTAGTTCTCACATGCGATGCGTCAGCGTATGGGGTCGGGTGCGTTTTGCAACATGTCAATAGTGCGGGCAAATTACAACCCATAGCTTATGCGGGCGGAGCGCGGGTACAGAATGGTAGAGAAGGAGGCACTCGCGTGCATGTACGGTGTCAAAAAGATGCACCAATACCTTTTCGGGGCCAAGTTCATGTTAGAAACCGACCACAAGCCCCTCACGTCCCTCCTATCTGAGAGCAAGGCAATAAACGCCAACGCCTCGGCGCGAATTCAACGGTGGGCACTCATGCTGGCGTCCTACGACTATACCATAAGGCACAGACAACTGTGCCGACGCGCTCATCAGGCTATCCCTGGCGACCACGGAAGGGTCTGACGAACAGGACTGTGAGATAGTCATGGCAATCAATGCTTTGAGTCCACAGGTTCGCCCATGACGGCTCGCCAAATCAGAGCCTGGATGGCCAGCGACCCCACGTTATCCTTAGTAAAAAGATGTGTCCTAACCGGTGACTGGGCAGAGGCTTGCGATGCCTGCCCCGAGGAATTAAAACCCTTTCACAGGCGTATGCATGAGCTATCACTACAAGCAGACTGCCTGATGTGGGACAGCCGAGTAGTCATGCCTCTGCGAGGCAGAGAGGCATTTGTCCGGGAGCTCCACCGCGAGCATCCGGGGATCGTTCTCATGAAGGCCATAGCCAGATCCCACGTCTGGTGGCCTGGTATTGACGCGGACTTGGAGCTCTGCGTCCGAAGGTGCACCATTTGTGCCCAACTCAGCAATGCCCCCAGGGACGCTCCACTGAGCCCCTGGTCCTGGCCTACCAAACCATGGTCGCGGGTGTACGTAGACTATGCGGGCCCATTCATGGGCAAAATGTTCCTCGTAGTTGTAGATGCATTTTCAAAGTGGATCGAATGCACCATTTTAAACTCGAGCACAACCTCCACCACTGTGGAGAGCCTCGCAACCATGTTTGCAACGCACGGAATCCCTGACATATTGGTCAGTGACAATGGTCCGTGCTTCACCAGCGCAGAATTCCAAGACTTTATAATTGACCATGGCATAAATCACGTCAAGACGGCACCGTTCAAGCCAGCCTCCAAAGGCCAGGTGGAGAGACCAGTGCAAATCATTAAACAAGGCATGCTTAAAATCCAAGGTCCCACGCTGTAGGGTCGCCTGTCGTGACTGCTGCTGGCATACAGATCTCGTCCACACTCATTGACTGGGATCCCACCCCGCGCAACTGTTGATGAAAAGGACTTTAAAAACAAGGCTCTCATTAATCCTCCCAGACATGCACAAAATCGTTGAGGCAAAGCGCCGTAAGCTGACTGAGTACCATGAGAGAAATTCGAGGGGGAGATGGAATGAGATAGGGGACAAAGTGTTTGTACTAAACTATGGCAGGGGTCCCAAATGGCTTGCAGGGATAGTAACGGGAAAGGAAGGAAACAGGCTACTGGTAGTACCAATGGGCAATGGCAAAACCTGCCGGAGGCATGTCGACCAAGTCAAAAGCAGATTTACCAACAACACTGTGGAACCAGAGGCAGACTACAATGTGGAACTCGCACCACACCTGGTGGACAGACAGAGGGAACAACCTGAGGAAAGGACAATCCCAACAGACAGTCCAGGCGAGTCAACAACAATCATACCAATCGAAACAGACAGCCCAGGCAAGATACCAGCAACCACACCTAAAGAAAAACAGACACCAAGGCAAACAACTGAACCACAACTCAGACGCTCCACGCGAGAGCGTAGACCACCTGAGAGACTGAACCTACAAAGACAATAAGACCTTGGGGGAGGGTGATGTCATGTATTTTACATTATTATATATAACTGTATCCTAACATGCTATACATGACTGTAATAAGATATGACCTGTAGCCACCAGCATACCTTACCACCAGGGGTACACTTGCAAGAGACAGGTATATAAGGACAGGTCTCAGGCAAGTACAGCATTCCAGAGCTGTGAAATAAAGGTGCAGGTCCAGAGTGACCTTGACTTCACTACATGCCTCGTGTGAATCTGTACTGAAGGGACAGGACTTTACAACTCCAAAATTTGAGTTACTTGGGGTCATATCCGTCCCGATATAAGACAAGGACATAACATTGGAGAACTTTTCCTTTTATGTCGCAAAGGGACAAAGCCACAAGGGTGTTGACCTTTTTGACAAGCTTGGGTTCAAAGTTTACAACCCAACGGGCACACCTATGTATACGATGGACTTTGACAAGCAGCATTCCTCAATCTTCACAGGGTTTGGAGTGACAACAAAATTCTACCATCATCCCCGTTGACCCTTCCGTCAAACTGGTTACGGAGCGACTTCACCGTCTCCCATTCGCGTTTTGCGACCAAGTATCCATTGAAACTCAGGGAATCATTGAGAGCATCGACTCCTCATCCTGGATCTCAAACTTAGTTATTGCTTGGCATAAAAACGGAGAGATCCACCTATGCATCGACCTGAAAGGGGTCAACAAGGCGATCATCCCTGACAAGTACCCTCTTCCTACCATCGATGAACTGTCTTCAGAATTCCACGGCTCAATAGATTTTACAAAACTCGACATGCGCTGCAGTTACCTGCAAATAACCCTCACTATTATGTCTGTAGTGTACTTATGAATGACTCCACAAAGCAATGTGTTGTACTCAAACTGTAGTGACCTTTATTCCAAACTCCAGAGTGAAGCAGCTGCATGGTGGCTCCCCTTTCATACAGCTCCTTCCACCAGGGCAGGAAACCCCGGTCTCCACCAGTTGCACCCTCTAATGGTGCCAGCATGTACATACACAGTGTAAACCTTACTGATAGTACATCAGGTAAACATCTTATACAACTATACAGTGACTACACAGAGAGTATATCTATAGTCTGCATATATAACGCTAGCGGAGGACCGCATCCGCTCACAGCATTCACGACGCATGATGGTCTGTATCATTATCAACGCATGCCCTATGGACTATCTTCTGCACCCAAGAAAATTGTCACTACTATGCTAGCAGGCATAGAGGGAGCCCTGAATCCGCTTGACAATGTCGTCGTCTATGGACTGACAATTGAAGAACATGACCAGCGACTTCACACAGTTATAACTAGACTTGCTACTCATAACATTACACTTAATGGCGATAAGTATACATTCGCTGCTGGAGAAATAAACTTTCCGAGCTACAGAGTCACAACTTGACAACATTGACGTGATCCAGCGAATGCAGGAGGCTACCAACGTCAAAGAACTTTCATCATTCCTCTGCACTTGCAACTTCTATCTGAAATTCGTCCTGCACTACACACACATTGCCAAAGCACTTCACAAGTTGCTGCGTAAGGACGTCCCTTGGGAATGGACAGATTCCCAGGCTCAGGCATTCACCACGCTGAAGGAGAAAATCACATCCCCTCCTATCCTCGCGCACTTTGATCCGAATGCCACTACGTATGTCGCCATGGATGCATCAGGCACCGCCATGGGTGCTGTGTTCTCGCAATGGATTGATGGCCTGGAATGCCCAGTTGCCTTCGCCTCTCGCAAGCTCTCGTCTGCAGAACGTAAATACTCTACAGGGGAACGTGAAGCACTCCTTGCATCTATGGATGTGACGCTGGCACATCTACTTCTATGGCAAGAAATTTATCCTGCGTATGGATCACCAAGCGCTAACTACGCTACTGGCTGCAACTTGATCTGGGCACAGACCACTACAAATCAGCCAATGGTCAGATCGCCTTCATCAGTATAACTTTGATGTACAATACATCGCCGGCAGTCACAATTACGTAGCTGACATGCTCAGCCACTTGACACCCCTGTTTCGAACTCTGGTGTTGACTTATTCACAGATGACGACACATATGTCACGTCGATCATCACTCAGTTCATTAGAAAGCTTGTCTCCTGCGACTAACTCAAAACTGAATCACAGAGTGATGCTACGCTCCAGCACGTGTGCCACTTCCTCCAGACGGAGTGGCCTAAGCAAATTCCGGAGGAGCTGAAAACATTTGTGATGAATTTTCCATTTGGAACGATGGCTGCCTAGCTCGTGGTGATACAGCAGTAATTCCCAAGTCACGTCAACAGCGCATTCTCTCGACGGCACACGAAGGACACCCTGGCATTGTCCACATGAAGCAGAGATGTCGCGATTCAGTATGGTGGCCTGGGATTGACACTTGCATTGAGGAATTCGTCTCACACTACGAAGCATGCAGTCTGAGTGAAAAGGCCACAGACATCGGACCAGCGCCAATGAAGCACATTCCACGGTTACAAAGACAATGGCAACAACTTGTGTTCGGGTAATTGATGGGATTGAAGGCCGATAAATCCCCAGGACCTGATAGTCTGCATCCCAGAGTACTTAAGGAAGTGGCCCTAGAAATAGTGGATGCATTGGTGGTCATTTGCCAACAGTCTATCAACTCTGGATCAGTTCCTATGGACTGGAGGGTAGCTAATGTAACCCCACTTTTTAAGAAAGGAGGGAGAGAGAAAACAGGGAATTATAGACCAGTTAACCTGACATCGGTAGTGGGGAAAATGTTGGAATCAATTATTAAAGATGTAATAGCAGCGCATTTGGAAAGCAGTGACAGGATCAGTTCAAGTCAGCATGGATTTATGAAAGGGAAATCATGCTTGACAAATATAGAATGTTTTGAGGATGTAACTAGCAGAGTGGACAAAAGAAAACCAGTGGATGTGGTGTATTTGGAATTTCAAAAGGCTTTTGACAAGGTCCCACACAAGAGATTAAAGCACATGGTATTGGGGGTAATGTATTGACGTGGATAGAGAACTGGTTGGCAGACAGGAAGCAAAGAGTAGAAATAAACGGGTCCTTTTCAGAATGGTAGGCAGTGACTAGTGGAGTACCGCAAGGTTCAGTGCTAGGCCCGCACCTATTTACAATATACATTAATGATTTGGACGAAGGAATTGAATGTAATATCTCCAAGTTTGCAGATGACACTAAGCTGGGTGGCAGTGCGAGCTGTGAGGAGGATGCTAAGAAGCTGCAGGGTGACTTGGACAGGTTGGGTGAGTGGGCAAATGCATGGCAGATGCAGTATTACGTAGATAAATGTGAGGTTATCTACTTTGGTGGCAAACAGGGAAGTAGAATATTATCTGAATGGTGACAGACTAAGAAAAGGGGAGGGGCAACGAGACCTGGGTGTCATGGTACATCAGTCATTGAAAGTTGGCATGCAGGTATAGCAGGCGGTGAAGAAGGCAAATGGCATGTTGGCCTTCAGAGAGAGAGTTTTTGAGCATAGGAGCAGGGAGGTCTTACTGCAGTTGTATAGGGTCTTGGTGAGGCCATACCTTGAATATTATGTACAGTTTTGGTCTCCTAATCTGAGGAAGGACATTCTTGCTATTGAGGGAGTGCAGCGAAGGTTCACCAGACTGATTCCCGGGATGGCAGGACTGACATATGAAGAAAGACTGGATCGACTAGGATTATATTCACTAGAATTTAGAAGAATGAGAGGGGATCTCATAGAAACATATAAAATTGTGACGGGATTGGACAGGTCAGACGCAGTTTACTTTGAGCTTTACACTTGAGCCTTGAGCTCACAGTGTTCAATCTGACTCTTTCTCCATACACAACATACTCCATACACAAAGTAAAGTGTGACCTTCGTCTTTTATTGCAGGTCTCCAGAGTGCCTCTCCAACTGTGAAGCCTCCTTAAATACCTGTGCTCCCAAGGGATTATGGGATCCCTTGGGTCTCCAGGGGATGAGCCCTCTGGTGGCTGTACAGAGTAAATACAAGTCCACATATATAACACTGTACTCGTGCTGGTTCATGCCGGTTTGGGACTCCATTTTGGGTTGTATAAAGCACATGTTTAAGTTACTTTTCTCCTGGCTCAGCTTGTCGGTTATTTACGCATACACAACATAAGGCGACCCAGTGCACCAAACATTTGGCTGTGTATACCCATCAGCCTTCTTCCATAGGCTGCATCATCAAAGTGTTAATCTGAGTCCTCTGCAGCAGAGCTCGTGTGTGATCTCACCCTTCAGTGAGCTGGCACCTGCGCTATCCTTGCAGCACACTTGTGACTGGTCTCTCACCACGTGCAGATCCTGTCTCTATGCTGTCTTCTAAATTACGCGCAGTGTCAGTATCTGTGCTGATGGCTGTGAGTGACGGCGTCTTCTTGCTCTTCCTCCACTGCCTGGGCAGGTTGCAGTTCTTGGGTGTCTGAAAGGAAAAAGGGACAAGGGTAGGGTTGTTGTAAGTGGAGAGGAAAAAGTAAGAAGTGGATGCTTATATCATCAGCAGCTTCTCTGTCGTAAAAGATTGTGGGATGAGGGGGAAGTAGGATGAGAGATGGAGGATAGGTATGCAGATACCGAAATCTTCAATCGCTTCAGCCCCGCCAGTGGTCACGGCCTCAACAAATGGCATTCCCATGATGGCCAGCATCGTCTCCTCCATGAGGGTAAAGGCATGCAGGCGCACCTGTTCCCCTCCGGTAGTTCCTGCTACCTCCGGTTGTGTGACAGTGAGTGTCATGCAATCTGTGTGGGTAATGTGACTGGAGCGGAGGTCGGAAGCGGCGAGGAGCGGGGGCCGGAAGCGGCGAGGAGCGGAGGTCGGGACCGGTGAGGTCTGGAGGTCGGGACCAGCGAGGTCTGGAGATCGGAAGCGGAGAGGAGAGGACGGACGAGGCATGAAGGAATGGAGAGGTCAGAGCCCAGAGGTGGAGTAGCGTGGACATGACCAAGGGAAGGCGCAGCACGGGCCAATAGCGAGGCTGTGAGGTTGTGAGGCTCACATTGAATACTATGAATTCCACGTAGAGAGAGGTCCTGTGGCAAGGAGGAAGTAAGGAGGACAGTAGAAGTATGTTTGAGTTTGTGTGTATGTATTGGCACATGCGGTGGAGCCTGGTCTCCAGGCGTCTTGGATCCTCTTGGCACTGGACCAAGACCTTGCTCCATGAAGCCCGTGTGGTGGCTGGTGTGCAATGACCACCCCACGTGAAAAGAATTCATGCACAGGCATCTTCCACCATTTAAAATGAGTTAATCTGTCCCCACCGTCCTCAAAACTGTCCTGAATACGCTAGGGAAAAGGTAGACAGCCCGTACGGCACCGCAGCTATTGCCATTAAAGAAGGCATGCTGTTCGGGGGGGTGCAATGGGTAGTACCGCAACAACACTGCATTGAGTTTCTCGAGCTGGCCCACAAGGTTCCAGGAGCAGGACACCCCGGACCTGAAACCACCTGGCAACGGTGGAACAGACAGGGTGGTGGCCGGGACTCAGGGAAGATGTCCGCGAGTTCTGCTCGGCTGTCTGGTGTACGCTGCCAGCAACCCTGATCCCCAGAAAAGGAAGATATCTGTGGAACATATCAGGAGGGTAGAGGAACCCTGGCAGTTGATTCAGGTCAGTTACATCGGGCCCCTACCCACTGCCCAGGGAGGCTACAAGTACTGCGTAGTGTTGGTGGATGTGTTCACTAAGTGGGTGGAAGCCTTCCCATGCCATACAGCTACTGCGTTGGGAACAGCGAGGATCCTAGTCAGTTCTCCCGATGAGGATTACCCCAGTACGTGGAGTCCGAACAAGGGAGTCACTTCACCAGGCAGGTGATGCAGGAGACCCTTAAGGTGCTCGGCATTGAGGGGAAATGGCATGTCGCCCACAACCCGCAGTCATCCGGGCCTGTGGAGCGTTTAAACCGCACTATTAAAGAAAGGTTACGAAAAGAGATGGGGGACTCACCCAAGAAGTGCGTGGAGGTCTTGCCACTGGTCCTCATTGGGATCCGGGCCAGCCAGTCAAAGAGCACGAGGTACTTCCCGTACGAGCTCATTACCGGCAGAGCCATGTGTACTAGCCCCGGTGCTCACTGAAGGTCAGCTCAGGGAAGCGAGCCGGGACAGCTTTGTCAGGAATCTGTTTGAACACCTTAAACAGATTCACTGGCATGCCACTAACAATATGGGAAAACAGCATCGGAGCAACCAACTGCTGCTGGAGCCCCGCAAACACCATAAATGGGAGATAGGGGATCAGGTTATAGTACGGAACTACGCTCGAGTAGGGGCTTTTGAGGCACTGTGCATAGGGTCGTACCACATTGTCGACAAATCAAATTTTCTTGCACTAAAACCAGTTGTCTGCTGCACTTTGTCACATCCCTAAATAAATCCAAAGTCTAGAACCCAGGGAGTGGGTGCGATTCGAACCGCTCAGAAGGTCAGAAGTAAACCTAACCCCCACACCACCCCCTATACCAGATACTGTGAGCTCAAAGTAAAGTGTGACCTTCGTCTTTTATTGCAGGTCTCCAGAGTGCCTCTCCAGCCTGTAAGGGCCTCCTTAAGTACAGGTGCTCCCAAGGGATGTGGGATCCCTTGGGACTCCAGGGGATGAGCCCTCTGGTGGTTAAACAAGGTATTTACAGGTTTACATATATAACAACACTCCCTCCGAAGTCAATAGTGTAACTATTTACAAGTTGAGTTGATCTGGGGCCTTTCTTTCCCTGGATGATCATCTCGGTGAAAATGCTGGTTTTGGTGAGTCATTTGTTGGGCCCTCGCTGGGCTGCTGTGCAGCTGGCCTTGCTGGGCTGCCTGGTGTGGTGAGTCCTGCTGGGCTGCTGCAGGTGATGGGTTCTGCTTCGTGGTCAACCGCTGTGTCGGTTGCCACTGGTGTGTGGGTTGAGGGGTCAAAAAAGGTAGGGTCTATTGTGGGTTGTTCTGGATAGTCCGTGAATCTGATTGGTCCTGTAGATGAGTCCATTTGAAAGTTTGACCCGAAACACCCTACTCCCCTCTTTGGCCACGACAGTGCCGGGAAGCCACTTGGGACCTTGTCCATAGTTCAACACAAATACAGGATCATTAATCTCAATTTCACGTGACACATTTGCGCTATTATGATATGTACTTTGTTGAAGCTGCCTGCTCTCTGCCTGTTCGTGTAGATCAGGGTGGACTAACGAGAGCCTTGTCTTAAGTGCCCTTTTCATGAGCAGTTCAGCGGATGGAATCCCAGTGAGCGAGTGAGGTCTTGTGTGGTAACTAAGCAAGACTCGGGATAGACGAGTCTGCAGTTAACCTCTTCAAGTTCTGCTTGATTGTTTGCACTGCTCTCTCTGCCTGACCATTGGATGCTAGTTTGAACGGGGCAGATGTGACATGTTTCATCGCACTGCGGGTCATGAACTCTTTGAACTCGTCACTGGTGAAACACGGTCTGTTGTCACTCACAAGGACATCAGGCAGGCCGTGCATGGCAAACATGGCCCGCAGGCTTTCAGTGGTGGCAGCAGACGTGCTTGCCGACATTATCTCACATTCAATCCATTTGGAGTACGCATCTACAACCACTAGGAACATTTTTCCCAAGAACGGGCCTGCATAGGCGACATGGACCCTGGACCATGGTTTGGAAGGCCAAGATCATAAACTTAGTGACGCCTCCCTGGGTGCATTGCTTAACTGTGAACATGTTACATTTGTGCACGTAGATCTCTAAGTCCGCATCGATACCGGGCCACCACACATGGGATCTGGCTATCGCTTTCATCGTTACGATGCCTGGGTGAGTACTGTGGAGATCACTAATGAAAGTGTCCCTGCCCTTTTTTGATACCACTTCCCGATTACCCCACAGAAGGCAGTCTGCTTGTATAGACATTTCATCTTTGCGCCGCTGGTACTGCTTTATTTCTTCCTGCATTTCTAATGGGACACTGGACCAGCTCCCGTGAAGCACACAATTTTTTACTAAGGACAGTAAGGGGTCCTGGCTCGTCCAGGTTCTAATCTGTTGGGCGGTAACGGGTGATTGCTCACTCTCGAATGCTTCCATTACCATAACTAAATCTTCAGGCTGTGCCATTTCCACCCCCGTGGTGGGCAATGGCAGCCTACTGAGAGCATCGGCACAGTTTTCTGTGCTTGGCCTGTGTCGGCTGGCGTAGTTGTATGCGGACAACATGAGCACCCATCTCTGGATGCAGGCCGATGCATTTGTATTTATCCCCTTACTTTCAGAAAAGAGGAATATCAGTGGCTTATGGTCAGTTTCCAATTCAAATTTGAGCCCAAACAGATATTGATGCATTTTCTTTACCCCATAAACACACGCTAATGCTTTTTTTAAAATCATGCTGTAGGCCCTCTCAGCCTCAGACAGACTTCTGGATGCATAAGCAACCGGTTGCAATTTCCCAGATTCATTAGCTTGTTGCAATACACACCCGACACCATATGACGACGCATCACATGCTAGTACCAAACGCTTACATGGATCATACAACGCAAGCAATTTGTTTGAGCATAACAGTTTTCTAGCTTTTACAAAGGCATTTTCTTGGCTTTTACCTCATACCCATTCGCCCCCTTTACGCAGTAAGGCATGCAGTTGTTCTAACAGTGTGCTGAGACCTGGTAATAAGTTACCAAAGTAGTTCAGAAGTCCTAGAAACGACCGCAGCTCCGTCACGTTCTGTGGCCTCGGTACATTCTCGATTGCCTCCGTCTTCGACTCAGTGGGCCTGATGCCGTCCGCTGCGATTCTTCTCCTCAGGAACTCCACTTCAGGTGCCAAGAAAACGCACTTCAAGCATTTTAACCTGAGCCCCACACGATTAAGCCGACTAAGAACCTCCTCCCGGTTCTGCAGATGCTCGACTGTGTCCCGACCTGTAACCAAGATGTCGTCCTGGAAGACCACGGTGCGCGGGACCGACTTCAGTAAGCTTTCCATGTTTCTCTGAAATATCGCTGCGACTGACCGAATCCCAAACGGGCATCTGTTGTAAATTAAGAGACCCTTGTGCGTGTTGATGCAGGTGAGGCCATTCGATGATTCCTCCTGTTCTTGCGTCATGTAGGCCGAGGTCAAGTCCAGCTTCGTGAACGTCTTTCCTCCTGCCAGCGTCACAAAAAGTTCATCTGCCTTTGGTAGTGGGTATTGATCCTGCAGGGAGAAACGGTTGATAGTTATTTTGTAATCACCACAGATTCTAATGATGCCGTCTCCCTTGAGGACTGGAACAATCGGGCTGGCCCACTCATTGAATTCAATTGGCGAAATGATGCTCTCTCGTTGCAGCCGGACCAGCTCGATCTCCACCCTCTCTCACTGCTCTTGTGATGGATGGGTCGCGCCCATGGAATAAGGTGGATCTGCATTTTTATTCCTTGGAACTTCCCGATGTCTGGTTTGAACAGCGAGGGGAACCTGTTTAGGACCTGGGCACACGAAGTGTCGTCGACGGGCGAAAGCGCTCGGACGCCATCCCAGTTCCAGCGTATCTTCCCCAGCCAGCTCCGGCCGAGCAGCATGGGGCCATCGCCCGGTACCACCCACAGTAGTAACTTGTGCACCGCTCCATCGTAGGAGACCTTTACAGTAGCACTGCCGATTATGGCAATCAGTTCTTTTGTGTAAATTTTCAGTTTAGTGCAAATGTGAGTCAGGACTGGCCTCGAGACCTTGCTGCACCACAACTTATCGAAAGTCTTTTTGCTCATAATGGACTGGCTCATGACCGTGTCCAGCTCCATTGACACTGGGAGTCCATATAATTCAACCTTCAGCTTTATCGGGGGACACTTTGTGGTAACTGTGTGCACCGCATGTACCTCTGCCTCTTTGGTCTGAGGTTCTGGTTTGCCATGATCCACCGTGGATCTGTCCTCCTCTGCAACATGATGGTTTGCAGGATTAGCAGGGTTTGCAGCTCGCTTGCACATACATTAGGGGTGTCCCATTGTTCCACAGCCCTTGCAAACGTATCCTTTGAAGTGGCATGAATAGAAATGATGATCACCCCCGCAACACCAACAAGGTGTTAATGGCCTTGCATTCATCACCCTTGATGGTGAACTCAGACATCTGTGGAAGTGCAGCTGCAGGCATGTGGGGCCTGCCCTGTACGTTACGATGCGAAAACAACATTACTTTGTTCACGGTACTTGTAGCAGCACTTGTGTGCTGAGAGATTTGTTTGGTATTGTCACTGATGGTGATGAACGCTTGGGCTATCGCTATGGCTTTACTCAAGGTTGAGGTCTCTACAGCCAAATGTTTGCGAAGTATTACTTCATGGCCAATGCCAAGTACAAAGAAGTCCCTGAGCATGTGCTCCAAATGTCCTTCAAATTCGCAATGTCCTGCAAGGCATCTTAGCTCGGTGACATAGCTCGCCACTTCCTGGCCTTCAGACCTCTTGCACGTGTAGAACTGGTACCTCACCATCAGAATGCTTTCCTTCGGGTTAAGATGCTCCTGGACCAGTGTGCACAAATCACCATACGATTTCTCTGTGGGTTTCGCTGGAGCTAGCAGATTTTTCATGAGGCCATATGTTGGTGCCCTGCAAACGGTGAGGAGAATCGCCCTTCGTTTGGCAGCGTTCACTTCTCCTTCCAGCTCGTTGGCCACGAAGTATTGGTCGAGTCGCTCCACGAAGGTTTCCCAATCATCTCCCTCCGAAAATTTCTCCATGATTCCCACTGTTCTCTGCATCGTTGCGGTGGGGTTCGATATCTGTATCTCGTCGCCAGTTGTAGTGTATGAATAAAGAGTCTGACCAGATACTGTGAGCTCAAAGTAAAGTGTGACCTTAGTCTTTTATTGCAGGTCTCCAGAGTGCCTCTCCAACTTGTGAGGCCTTCTTAAGTACAGGTGCTCCCAAGGGATTGTGGGATCCCTTGGGACTCTAGGGGATGAGCCCTCTGTTGGTTAAACAAGGTATTTACAGGTTTACATACATAACAGTTGGGGTCCTGCCTGCACAGACGCAGGTTAATCACACATGGCGATCCTTACGCCTGTTTTCAGGGGTTATCCAATTTAACCTCACTTTATGTTTTAAGTTTGACCCCATATTTGTCTTTCACTGATCTCACCTGATTTCAGAAAAACAAACCTGAGAACAAGAAGGACTAAGAAGAACAAAGCATTAAAAACCTAAGACTACAATTGGAAAATTGGAATACTGTGCACAGTTCTGGTGTCCATTTTATAAAAAATAATCTAGAGGCATTGGAGAAGGTACAAGAAAGAATAACAAGGTTGATAACAGAACAGAGGTTGTAACTATCAGGAAAGTACGAACAGGCTGGATCTCTTTTCTCTACAATACAGAAGCATGAAGGGTGACCTCATAGAAGTGTTTAAAATTATGAAGGGATTCGAACCAGATGGGAGATGAGCAGAATGTTTTTTAGCCAGCGAATTGTTGTGATCTGGAATGCACGGCCTGAAAGGGTGGTGGAGGCAGATTTAATAATAACTTTTTTTTTTTTTTTTTAAATTCGTGTCCAATCGTTCCAATCGTTCCAATTCTTTGTCAAACGCCAGAGGTCACCCTGCACCAGTCAAGGATCACTCTGCGCCAATGCTCTTAGCCAAAAGGCCTAGAGCCACTGCACCGTTCCTGGAAGTACTGCAATACCAGGTTCGTGCCATGGAGGTGGATGGGTCAGGTCCCCCACACACCTCCGTGGAGGTGGATGGGTCAAGCCATCCCACCCACCTCCTGTTTACAAAAATGTAAGCATATACCTTCCTGACCAGGGAGAAACCACCCGGAGGTCATGGTGGCTGGTCAGGTTAGTTATGCAGATCTTAGCCAAAAGGCATAACTTTCAAAAGGGAATTGGATAAATACATGAAAAGGGAAAGTATTTGGAAACTATGGGGAAATAGCAGGGGTGTGGGACTAACTCTTTCAAAGAGCCGGCACAGAAATGAATGGGCCAAATGTCCACAGTCTGTGATGTATCATTCTATGATTCTATATATGATTCTATGATAGGGTAGACATAGAGAAGATGTTTCCACTTGTGGGGGAATCAAAACTAAGGGCCATAAATATGATAATCACTAATAAATCCAATAGGGATTCAGGAGAAACTTCTTTACCAAAGAGTGGCAAGAATGTGGGACTCGCTACCACAGGGAGTAGTTGAGGCGAATAGCATGGATACATTTTAGAGGAAGAAAGGAATAGGAGGAGAGCATGCCGGGAGATCTCAGAGATGCAGTAATCGTGACCATCTTTAAAAAAGGGGCCAATTCCGACTGCGGCAACTATAGAGGAATCTCCCTGTTGTCGGCCACTGGGAAAGTCATCGCTAGAATCCTCCTCAACCATCTTCTCCCCATGGCTGAGGAGCTCCTCCCGGAGTCACAGTGTGGATTCTGTCCTCTGCAGGGTACAATGGACATGATATTTATGGCGCGACAACTGCAAGAGAAATGCAGGGAACAACACCAACCCTTGTACATGGCCTTCTTTGACCTTACAAAGGCCTTTGACACTGTTAACCCCGAGGGACTATGGAGCGTCCTCCTCCGTTTTGGCTGCCCCCAAAAATTTGTTGCCATCCTCCGTCTGCTCCACGACAACATACAAGCCGTGATCCTGACCAACGATCCATCACAGACCCAATCCACGTTCGGACCGGGGTCAAGCAGGGCTGTATCATCACGTCAACCTTCTTCTCTATCTTCCACACTGCAATGCTCCACCTCACACTCAACAAGCTCCCCGCTGGAGTAGAACTAAACTATGGAACCAGTAGGAACCTGTTCAACCTTCGTCACCTCCAGGCTAGATCCAAGACTGTCCCATTCTCTGTCATCGAGATACAGTACGTGGACAACGCTTGCGTCTGCGCACATTCAGAGGCTGAACTTTAAGCCATCGTCAACATCTTCACTGAGGTGTATGAAAGCATGGGCCTTACACTAAACATCCGTAAGACAAAGGTCCTCCTCCAACCTGACCCCGCCACACAGCACTGCCCCCCCCAGTCATCAAGATCCACAGCGCGGCCTTGGACAACGTGGACCACTTTCCATACCTCGGGAGCCTATTATCAACAAGGGCAGACATCGACAACGAGGTTCAACACCGCCTCCAGTGCGCCAGCGCAGCCTTCGGTCGCCTGAGGAAGAGAGTGTTAGAAGATCAGGCCCTCAAATCTGGTACCAAGCTTATGGTCTGCAGGGCTGTAGTGATACCCGCCCTCCTTATGGCTCAGAGACTTAGACCATATACAGTAGACACCTCAAATTGCTGGAGGAATACCACCAACGATGTCTCCACAAGATCCTGCAAATCCCCTGGGAGGATAGACGTACCAACGTCAGTGTTCTCGATCAGGCCAACATCCCCAGCATCAAAGCACTGACCACACTCGACCAGCTCCGTTGGGCGGGCCACATTGTTCGCATGCTCGACACAAGACTCCCAAAGCAAGTGCTCTAATCGGAACTCCTGCACACAAGCGAGCCCCAGGTGGTCAGAGGAAACATTTCAAGGACACCCTCAAGGCCTCCTTGATAAAGTGCAACATCCCCACCGACATCTGGGAATCCCTGGCCAAAGACCACCCTAAGTGGACGAAGTGCATCCGGGAGAGTGCTGAGCACCTCGAGTCTCATCGCTGAAAGCATACCGAAAACAAGCACAGGCAGCGGAAGGAGCATGCGGCAAACTAGACTCCCCACCCACCCTTTCCTTCAATGACTGTCTGTCCCACCTGTGACAGAGACTGTAATTCCCATATTGGACTGTTCAGTTACCTGAGAACTCACTTTCGAGGGACTGCCTAAAATTATGATGTTTCCACTTGTGAGGGAATCAAAACTAAGGGCCACAAATATAAGATAATCACTAATAAATCCAATATGAATTCAGGAGAAACTTCTTTACCAGAGAGTGGCAAGAATATGGAACTCACTACTACAGGGAGTAACTGAGGCGAATAGCATGAATATATTTCAGGGGAAAGTAGATATGTACAGGAGGGAGAAAGGAATAGAAGAATATGTTGAAATAAAAACAAAAAGTGCTGGAAATACTCAGCAGGTCAGGCAGCATCTGTGGAGCGAGAAACAGTTAACGTTTCAGAACTGGGAAAGGTGAGAGATGTTTAGAGGCAGGAAAAGGGGGGAGGGAAGGAAATAACAAAAGGGAAGGTCTGTGATGGGTGGAAGGCAGGAGAGATTAAAAAACAAAAGGGATGATGGGCAAATGGGGATAATAATGGGACAAGTAAAGAAACAAAAGATGGGCTGAGAAGAGGTGTAAATGGCAATGGCAGAATCACTACTGCTGCTGTGCAAAAAAATAGGAGCAGTGGTTATGATCTGAAATTTTTGAACTCAAGTCTTAAAGGCTGTAAAGTGCCTAATCGTAAGATGAGATGCTGTTTCTCAAGCTTCCGATGAGCTTCATTAGAACAGTGTAGGAGGCCGAGGACAAGGAAAGAAGAAAGACTTGCATTTATATAGCACCTTTCACGATCACTGGATGGCTCAAAGTGCTTTACAGCCAATGAAGTACTTTTGGAGTAAAAACAGACCTTGAACGAACTTTTGGAGTGTAGTCACTGTTGTAATGTAGGGAACACAGCAGACAACTTGCGCACCGCAAGCTCCCACAAGCAGCAATGTGATAATGACCAGATAATCTGTTATTTTTATGATGTTGATTGAGGAATAAATATTGGCCAGGACACCGGGGATAACTCCCCTGCTCTTCTTTGAAATAGTGCCATGGGATCTTTTACGTCCACCTGAGAGGGCAGATGGCACCTCGGTTTAACGACTCAAACGAAAGATGGCACCTCTGATAGTGCAGCACTCCCTCAGCACTGCAGTATCAGCTGAGATTTTTGTGCTCATGTTCCTGGGGTGGGACTTGAACAGAGAGATCAGAGTGGGAGTGGAGCAGAGAATTAAAATGACATGACCGAAAGCTCGGGGTCATGCTAGCGGGTTGAATGGAGGTGTTCCGCAAAGCGTTTGGTCTCCCCAATGTAGAGGAGGACACACCGTGAGCAGCGAATACAATATAGTAAATTGCAAGAAGTACAAGTAAATCGCTGTTTCACCTGGAAAGAGTGATTGGGGCCCTGGGCAGTGGGGAGGGAGGAGGTAAAAGGGCAGGTGTTGCATTTCCTGTGCTTGGATGGGAGGTGCCATGGGAAGGGGGTGTGGTGTTGGGGGTGATTGAGGAGTGTACCAGGGTGTCATGCAGGGACCGGTCCCTTTGGTATGCTGAAAGGGGAGGGGAAGATGCATTTTGGTAGTGGCATCATGCTGGTGGTGGCGGAAATGGCGGAGAATGATCCATTGAATGTGGAGGCTGGTGGGGTGAAAGGTGAGGACAAGGGGAACCCTATTGTGGTTCTGGGAGGGAGAGGAAGGGCTGAGAGCAGAAGGGCAGGAAATGGGGACCGAGGATGCCCCTCCACCGTGGTTGACAAGGCCCTCGACCTTGTCCGTCCCATTTCCTGCACTTGGAAAGCTAAATCATAATCTTATTGCTCATGTTGATAAGAGATTCTGTGCCCTGCAATGCCCACTGATCACGAAATGCCTCAAACCCACCGGTGAGCATCACATGCACCCTCTCCAGGGCCACCCAGGCATGGAGAAGACCACGGAAGAGAGGCAGGCAACCAGAGTGATCCACCACTCATCCATGGGCTGCATCCATCCTGGACCTATTCATGACCACCTTGGCCAAGCCCAGTAGCAGACCCAATAGAAAGTCTGAAGATCAGGAGCATGGAGCTAAAGTGAAACAAGTTGGAGCATGTGACATGGCCTAATGCAGACATTCAGAGGGGATGACGAGAGGTGGGCACCGGAGGGACTGGAGTGCATCATCACGCCCGGCAACCAAATTTTAATTTGATTTTACGTTTTTTAAGTTTAATTTGTTTTAATTGCCGGTGCTTTTAGTGTCCCCCTTCCCTTTTATAGGGGGCACTGGGGAAAATTGTGAATCTAGTGCCCAAAAAAAAACCAAAAAAGAAAAACACAAAAAAAAACAAAAAAAGGGGGGGAAAAAAAAGGGCCTTGTAAATGTCTGGAGTGTCACCCAGGTCGGGTGGCACCGTTTAATGTTTTTATGTTTTGCAGGTAAACTCAAAAGAGTTTCAGAGGGGATGAATGACATGCAGTAAACTCAGTGCAAGGAACTGTAACTCCTTTGTCATGGGGTAGAGTCTTGTGAATTCTATTTGATATTGATAGAAATGGGGCCATCCATAAGCAATTAGATAATGACCCTCACTTAATTGAACCAAATCATTGTAATTCATGGTCATGGGAGGGCAATTAGCAGGATGCAGGCAGACCCTGAGGCATACAAACAGTGCAGTTAATCTCTTGTGCATTATTTGGATTTTGCTGCATAAGTTAAAACTTGTAATAAGGGAGATGGGAACATTGAGGACAGATGCACTGGGCTTGATCCCAGAGTAACAACTTGCATTTATGTGGTACCTTTATAACGACCTAAGGCATAATCAGATGAAATGTGATGCACACAAGGAGCTATTAGGACAGGTGACCAAAAGCTTGGGCAAAGAGGTAGGTTCAGTGGGTAGCACTCTCCTCACCGAGTCAGAGGGTTGTAGGTACAAGTCGCACTGAAGAGCTTTGAGCACAAAATCTCGGCTGACACTCCGGTGCAGTGCTGAACTGTCAGAGGTGCCGTTAAATCGAGGCCCGTTTCTTCTGCGCTGTCAGGTGGATTTAAAGACCCCCACGGCACTATTTCGAAGAAGAGCAGGGAGATCTGCCTGGTGTCCTAGTCAGTATTTATCCCTCAACCAACATCACTAAAAACAGGTTATCTGGTCATTATCACATTGCTGTTTGGGGGAGCTTGCTGTGCGCAAATTGGCCGCCCCGAATCAGACATTACAACAGTGACACTTCAAAAACTACTTCACTGTAAACCGCTTTGGGACATCCTGAAAGGCGCAGTAGAAATTCAAGTTCTAAAAGAAAGACATACACTTATATATCGCCTGTCACAACCACATTTTAGGCTTTCAGGTTTTAATACTAATATTATTCAAACTTAGTCACTCTTCAGCATTGACAGAGTCAGGGGCTGAGCTTTGTGGTGTGAGTGTGGAGTGTGCTCTCTGCTCCCGGCGGGATCGCCCCGCCCCCCTCTGCTCCCGGCGGGATCGCCCCGCCCCCCTCTGCTCCCGGCGGGACCTCCCCGCCCCGCCCCCCTCTGCTCCCGGCCCCGCCCCGCTCCCTGCTCCTCCCGCCGCTCTGCCCAGCCACCAGTAGCAAAGTTTAACGCTGGAGTCGAGCTCCGCCCCGGCAGCATCTTGCCCGGCCCGAACACACACAGGGACGGCAGCTGGAACACAACACGCGGCAACAGTATGGCACCGACCGAGCTGGGTACGGGACCGGCACCGGGGCTGTTACACGGCCCGGGAATTTATATCCGTCCGGCGGGGAGGAGCTTCCACCGGGGATTGCAGGGGAGTTTGTCCAGTACAGGGGGACTGTGGGGGTGGGGAGTTTGTCCAGTACAGGTGGACTGTGGGGGTGGGGAGTTTGCACGGTACAGGGGGACTGTGGGGGTGGGGAGTTTGCACGGTACAGGGGGACTGTGGGGGTGGGGAGTTTGCACGGTACAGGGGGACTGTGGGGGTGGGGAGTTTGTCCAGTACAGGTGGACTGTGGGGGTGGGGAGTTTGCACGGTACAGGGGGACTGTGGGGGTGGGGAGTTTGCACGGTACAGGGGGACTGTGGGGGTGGGGAGTTTGTCCAGTACAGGTGGACTGTGGGGGTGGGGAGTTTGTCCAGTACAGGTGGACTGTGGGGGTGGGGAGTTTGCACGGTACAGGGGGACTGTGGGGGTGGGGAGTTTGCACGGTACAGAGGGATTGTGGGGGTGGGGAGTTTGCACGGTACAGGGGGACTGTGGGGGTGGGGAGTTTGCACGGTATAGAGGGATTGTGGGGGTGGGGAGTTTGCACGGTACAGGGGGACTGTGGGGGTGGGGCGTTTGCACGGTACAGAGGGATTGTGGGGGTGGGGAGTTTGCACGGTACAGGGGGACTGTGGGGGTGGGGAGTTTGCACGGTGCAGGGGGACTGTGGGGGTGGGGAGTTTGCACGGTATATGGGGGCTCTTGGGGTGGGGAGTTTGCATGGTACAGGCGGACTGTGGGGGTGGGGAGTTTGCATGGGACTGTGGGGGTGGGGAGTTTGCACGGTCCAGGTGGACTGTGGGGGTGGGGAGTTTGCACGGTCCAGGTCGACTGTGGGGGTGGGGAGTTTGCACAGTCCAGGTGGACTGTGGGGGGTGGGGAGTTTGCACGGTACAGAGGGAATGTGGGGGTGGGGAGTTTGTCCAGTACAGGGGGACTGTGGGGGTGGGGAGTTTGTCCAGTACAGGGGGACTGTGGGGGTGGGGAGTTTGTCCAGTACAGGGGGACTGTGGGGGTGGGGAGTTTGTCCAGTACAGGGGGACTGTGGGGGTGGGGAGTTTGTCCAGTACAGGGGGACTGTGGGGGTGGGGAGTTTGCACGGTACAGGGGGACTGTGGGGGTGGGGAGTTTGTCCAGTACAGGGGGACTGTGGGGGTGGGGAGTTTGTCCAGCACAGGGGGACTGTGGGGGTGGGGAGTTTGCACGGTACAGGGGGACTGTGGGGGTGGGGAGTTTGTCCAGTACAGGGGCACTGTGGGGGTGGGGAGTTTGTCCAGTACAGGGGGACTGTGGGGGTGGGGAGTTTGCACGGTACAGGGGGACTGTGGGGGTGGGGAGTTTGTCCAGTACAGGGGCACTGTGGGGGTGGGGAGTTTGTCCAGTACAGGGGGACTGTGGGGGTGGGGAGTTTGCACGGTACAGAGGAATTGTGGGGGTGGGGAGTTTGTCCAGTACAGGTGGACTGTGGGGGTGGGGAGTTTGCACGGTACAGGGGGACTGTGGGGGTGGGGAGTTTGCACGGTACAGGGGGACTGTGGGGGTGGGGAGTTTGCACAGTACAGAGGGATTGTGGGGGTGGGGAGTTTGCACAGTACAGGGGGACTGTGGGGGTGGGGAGTTTGCACGGTACAGGGGGACTGTGGGGGTGGGGAGTTTGCACGGTATATGGGGGCTCTTGGGGTGGGGAGTTTGCATGGTACAGGCGGACTGTGGGGGTGGGGAGTTTGCATGGGACAGTGGGGGTGGGGAGTTTGCATGGGACAGTGGGGGTGGGGAGTTTGCACGGTCCAGGTGGACTGTGGGGGTGGGGAGTTTGCACGGTCCAGGTGGACTGTGGGGGTGGGGAGTTTGCACAGTCCAGACTGTGGGGGTTGGGGAGTTTGCACGGTACAGAGGGATTGTGGGGGTGGGGGGTTTGCACGGTACAGGGGGACTGTGGGGGTGGGGAGTTTGCTTGGTACATGGGGTCTGTGGGGATGGGGAGTTGGCCCTGTGTATGGGACTGTGGGGGTGGGGAGTTTGCATGGTACAGGCGGACTGTGGGGGTGGGGAATTTGCACGGTGTATGGGGGCTCGGGGTGGGGAGTTTGCATGGTACAGGCGGACTGTGGGGGTGGGGAGTTTGCACGGTACAGGGGGACTGTTTGGGTGGGGAGTGAGTAGGTTGGCTTTGGGGGTGGGGAGTTTGTCCAGTACAGGTGGACTGTGGGGGTGGGGAGTTTGTCCAGTACAGGTGGACTGTGGGGGTGGGGAGTTTGCACGGTACAGGGGGACTGTGGGGGTGGGGAGTTTGCACGGTACAGAGGGATTGTGGGGGTGGGGAGTTTGTCCACTACTGGTGGACTGTGGGGGTGGGGAGTTTGCACGGTACAGGGGGACTGTGGGGGTGGGGAGTTTGCACGGTATAGAGGGATTGTGGGGGTGGGGAGTTTGCACAGTACAGGGGGACTGTGGGGGTGGGGCGTTTGCACGGTACAGAGGGATTGTGGGGGTGGGGAGTTTGCACGGTACAGGGGGACTGTGGGGGTGGGGAGTTTGCACGGTGCAGGGGGACTGTGGGGGTGGGGAGTTTGCACGGTATATGGGGGCTCTTGGGGTGGGGAGTTTGCATGGTACAGGCGGACTGTGGGGGTGGGGAGTTTGCATGGGACTGTGGGGGTGGGGAGTTTGCACGGTCCAGGTGGACTGTGGGGGTGGGGAGTTTGCACGGTCCAGGTCGACTGTGGGGGTGGGGAGTTTGCACAGTCCAGGTGGACTGTGGGGGGTGGGGAGTTTGCACGGTACAGAGGGAATGTGGGGGTGGGGAGTTTGTCCAGTACAGGGGGACTGTGGGGGTGGGGAGTTTGTCCAGTACAGGGGGACTGTGGGGGTGGGGAGTTTGTCCAGTACAGGGGGACTGTGGGGGTGGGGAGTTTGTCCAGTACAGGGGGACTGTGGGGGTGGGGAGTTTGTCCAGTACAGGGGGACTGTGGGGGTGGGGAGTTTGCACGGTACAGGGGGACTGTGGGGGTGGGGAGTTTGTCCAGTACAGGGGGACTGTGGGGGTGGGGAGTTTGTCCAGTACAGGGGGACTGTGGGGGTGGGGAGTTTGCACGGTACAGGGGGACTGTGGGGGTGGGGAGTTTGTCCAGTACAGGGGCACTGTGGGGGTGGGGAGTTTGTCCAGTACAGGGGGACTGTGGGGGTGGGGAGTTTGCACGGTACAGAGGAATTGTGGGGGTGGGGAGTTTGTCCAGTACAGGTGGACTGTGGGGGTGGGGAGTTTGCACGGTACAGGGGGACTGTGGGGGTGGGGAGTTTGCACGGTATATGGGGGCTCTTGGGGTGGGGAGTTTGCATGGTACAGGCGGACTGTGGGGGTGGGGAGTTTGCATGGGACAGTGGGGGTGGGGAGTTTGCATGGGACAGTGGGGGTGGGGAGTTTGCACGGTCCAGGTGGACTGTGGGGGTGGGGAGTTTGCACGGTCCAGGTGGACTGTGGGGGTGGGGAGTTTGCACAGTCCAGACTGTGGGGGGTGGGGAGTTTGCACGGTATAGAGGGATTGTGGGGGTGGGGAGTTTGCACGGTACAGGGGGACTGTGGGGGTGGGGAGTTTGCTTGGTACATGGGGTCTGTGGGGATGGGGAGTTGGCCCTGTGTATGGGACTGTGGGGGTGGGGAGTTTGCATGGTACAGGCGGACTGTGGGGGTGGGGAATTTGCACGGTGTATGGGGGCTCGGGGTGGGGAGTTTGCATGGTACAGGCGGACTGTGGGGGTGGGGAATTTGCACGTTACAGGCGGACTGTGGGGGTGGGGAATTTACACGGTACAGTGGGACTGAGGGTGGGGAGTTTGCATGGTCCAGGTGGACTGTGGGGGTGGGGAGTTTGCACGGTCCAGGTGGACTGTGGGGGGTGGGGAGTTTGCACGGTACAGAGGGATTGTGGGGGTGGGGAGTTTGCACGGTACAGGGGGACTGTGGGGGTGGGGAGTTTGCACGGTACAGGGGGACTGTGGGGGTGGGGAGTTTGCACGGTACAGGGGTACTGTGGGGGGTGGGGAGTTTGCAAGGTACAGGGGGACTGTGGGGGTGGGGAGTTTGCACGGTACAGGGGGACTATTTGGGTGGGGAGTGAGTACGTTGGCTATGGGGGTGGGGAGTTTGCACGGTACAGGAGGACTGTGGGGGTGGGGAGTTTGCACGGTACAGGGGGACTGTGGGGGTGGGGAGTTTGCACGGTACAGGGGGACTGTGGGGGTGGGGAGTTTGCACGGTACAGGGGGACTGTTTGGGTGGGGCGTTTGCACGGTACAGAGGGATTGTGGGGGTGGGGAGTTTGCACGGTACAGGGGGACTGTGGGGGTGGGGAGTTTGCACGGTGCAGGGGGACTGTGGGGGTGGGGAGTTTGCACGGTATATGGGGGCTCTTGGGGTGGGGAGTTTGCATGGTACAGGCGGACTGTGGGGGTGGGGAGTTTGCATGGGACTGTGGGGGTGGGGAGTTTGCACGGTCCAGGTGGACTGTGGGGGTGGGGAGTTTGCACGGTCCAGGTCGACTGTGGGGGTGGGGAGTTTGCACAGTCCAGGTGGACTGTGGGGGGTGGGGAGTTTGCACGGTACAGAGGGAATGTGGGGGTGGGGAGTTTGTCCAGTACAGGGGGACTGTGGGGGTGGGGAGTTTGTCCAGTACAGGGGGACTGTGGGGGTGGGGAATTTGTCCAGTACAGGGGGACTGTGGGGGTGGGGAGTTTGTCCAGTACAGGGGGACTGTGGGGGTGGGGAGTTTGTCCAGTACAGGGGGACTGTGGGGGTGGGGAGTTTGCACGGTACAGGGGGACTGTGGGGGTGGGGAGTTTGTCCAGTACAGGGGGACTGTGGGGGTGGGGAGTTTGTCCAGTACAGGGGGACTGTGGGGGTGGGGAGTTTGCACGGTACAGGGGGACTGTGGGGGTGGGGAGTTTGTCCAGTACAGGGGCACTGTGGGGGTGGGGAGTTTGTCCAGTACAGAGGGATTGTGGGGGTGGGGAGTTTGCACAGTACAGGGGGACTGTGGGGGTGGGGAGTTTGCACGGTACAGGGGGACTGTGGGGGTGGGGAGTTTGCACGGTATATGGGGGCTCTTGGGGTGGGGAGTTTGCATGGTACAGGCGGACTGTGGGGGTGGGGAGTTTGCATGGGACAGTGGGGGTGGGGAGTTTGCACGGTCCAGGTGGACTGTGGGGGTGGGGAGTTTGCACGGTCCAGGTGGACTGTGGGGGTGGGGAGTTTGCACAGTCCAGACTGTGGGGGGTGGGGAGTTTGCACGGTATAGAGGGATTGTGGGGGTGGGGAGTTTGCACGGTACAGGGGGACTGTGGGGGTGGGGAGTTTGCACGGTACAGGGGTACTGTGGGGGGTGGGGAGTTTGCAAGGTACAGGGGGACTGTGGGGGTGGGGAGTTTGCACGGTACAGGGGGACTATTTGGGTGGGGAGTGAGTACGTTGGCTATGGGGGTGGGGAGTTTGCACGGTACAGGGGGACTGTGGGGGTTGGGAAGTTTGCACGGTACAGGGGGACTGTGGGGGTGGGGAGTTTGCACGGTACAGGGGGACTGTTTGGGTGGGGAGTTTGCATGGTACAGTGGGACGGTGGGGATGGGGAGTTTGCACGTTACGGCGAACTGTTTGGGTGGGAAGTGAGTACGTTGGCTTTGGGGGTGGAGAGTTTGCACGGTACAGGAGGACTCTGGGGGTGGGGAGTTTGCACGGTACAGGTGGACTGTGGGGGTGGGGAATTTGCACGGTATATGGGGGCTCGGGGTGGGGAGTTTGCATTTTACAGGCGGACTGTGGGGGTGGGGAATTTGCACGTTACAGGCAGATAGTGGGGTGGGGAATTTACACGGTACAGTGGGACTGGGGGTGGGGAGTTTTCACGGTCCAGGTGGACTGTGGGGGTGGGGAGTTTGCACGGTACAGGAGGACTGTGGGGGTGGGGAGTTTGCACGGTACAGGGGGACTGTAGGGGTGGGGAGTTTGCACGGTACAGGGGGACTGTGGGGGTGGGGAGTTTGCACGGTACATGGGGTCTGTGGGGGTGGGGAGTTTGCACGGTACAGGAGGACTGTGGGGGTGGGGAGTTTGCACGGTACAGGGGCACTGTGGGGGTGGGGAGTTTGTCCAGTACAGGGGGACTGTGGGGGTGGGGAGTTTGCACGGTACAGGGGTACTGTGGGGGTGGGGAGTTTGTCCAGTACAGGGGCACTGTGGGGGTGGGGAGTTTGTCCAGTACAGGGGGACTGTGGGGGTGGGGAGTTTGCACGGTACAGGGGGACTGTGGGGGTGGGGAGTTTGTCCAGTACAGGGGCACTGGGGGTGGGGAGCTTGCATGGTACAGGCGGACTGTGGGGGTGGGGAGTTTGCACGGTACAGAGGAATTGTGGGGGTGGGGAGTTTGTCCAGTACAGGTGGACTGTGGGGGTGGGGAGTTTGCACGGTACAGGGGGACTGTGGGGGTGGGGAGTTTGCACGGTACAGGGGGACTGTGGGGGTGGGGAGTTTGCACAGTACAGAGGGATTGTGGGGGTGGGGAGTTTGCACAGTACAGGGGGACTGTGGGGGTGGGGAGTTTGCACGTTACAGGGGGACTGTGGGGGTGGGGAGTTTGCACGGTATATGGGGGCTCTTGGGGTGGGGAGTTTGCATGGTACAGGCGGACTGTGGGGGTGGGGAGTTTGCATGGGACAGTGGGGGTGGGGAGTTTGCATGGGACAGTGGGGGTGGGGAGTTTGCACGGTCCAGGTGGACTGTGGGGGTGGGGAGTTTGCACGGTCCAGGTGGACTGTGGGGGTGGGGAGTTTGCACAGTCCAGACTGTGGGGGGTGGGGAGTTTGCACGGTACAGAGGGATTGTGGGGGTGGGGAGTTTGCACGGTATAGAGGGATTGTGGGGGTGGGGAGTTTGCACAGTACAGGGGGACTGTGGGGGTGGGGCGTTTGCATGGTACAGAGGGATTGTGGGGGTGGGGAGTTTGCACGGTACAGGGGGACTGTGGGGGTGGGGAGTTTGCACGGTGCAGGGGGACTGTGGGGGTGGGGAGTTTGCACGGTATATGGGGGCTCTTGGGGTGGGGAGTTTGCATGGTACAGGCGGACTGTGGGGGTGGGGAGTTTGCATGGGACTGTGGGGGTGGGGAGTTTGCACGGTCCAGGTGGACTGTGGGGGTGGGGAGTTTGCACGGTCCAGGTCGACTGTGGGGGTGGGGAGTTTGCACAGTCCAGGTGGACTGTGGGGGGTGGGGAGTTTGCACGGTACAGAGGGAATGTGGGGGTGGGGAGTTTGTCCAGTACAGGGGGACTGTGGGGGTGGGGAGTTATTCCAGTACAGGGGGACTGTGGGGGTGGGGAGTTTGTCCAGTACAGGGGGACTGTGGGGGTGGGGAGTTTGTCCAGTACAGGGGGACTGTGGGGGTGGGGAGTTTGTCCAGTACAGGGGGACTGTGGGGGTGGGGAGTTTGCACGGTACAGGGGGACTGTGGGGGTGGGGAGTTTGTCCAGTACAGGGGGACTGTGGGGGTGGGGAGTTTGTCCAGTACAGGGGGACTGTGGGGGTGGGGAGTTTGCACGGTACAGGGGGACTGTGGGGGTGGTGAGTTTGTCCAGTACAGGGGCACTGTGGGGGTGGGGAGTTTGTCCAGTACAGGGGGACTGTGGGGGTGGGGAGTTTGCACGGTACAGAGGAATTGTGGGGGTGGGGAGTTTGTCCAGTACAGGTGGACTGTGGGGGTGGGGAGTTTGCACGGTACAGGGGGACTGTGGGGGTGGGGAGTTTGCACGGTATATGGGGGCTCTTGGGGTGGGGAGTTTGCATGGTACAGGCGGACTGTGGGGGTGGGGAGTTTGCATGGGACAGTGGGGGTGGGGAGTTTGCATGGGACAGTGGGGGTGGGGAGTTTGCACGGTCCAGGTGGACTGTGGGGGTGGGGAGTTTGCACGGTCCAGGTGGACTGTGGGGGTGGGGAGTTTGCACAGTCCAGACTGTGGGGGGTGGGGAGTTTGCACGGTATAGAGGGATTGTGGGGGTGGGGAGTTTGCACGGTACAGGGGGACTGTGGGGGTGGGGAGTTTGCTTGGTACATGGGGTCTGTGGGGATGGGGAGTTGGCCCTGTGTATGGGACTGTGGGGGTGGGGAGTTTGCATGGTACAGGCGGACTGTGGGGGTGGGGAATTTGCACGGTGTATGGGGGCTCGGGGTGGGGAGTTTGCATGGTACAGGCGGACTGTGGGGGTGGGGAGTTTGCACGGTACAGGGGGACTGTTTGGGTGGGGAGTGAGTAGGTTGGCTTTGGGGGTGGGGAGTTTGCACGGTACAGGAAGACTGTGGGGGTGGGGAGTTTGCACGGTACAGGGGGACTGTGTGGGTGGGGAGTTTGCATGGTACATGGGGTCTGTGGGGATGGGGAGTTGGCCCTGTGTATGGGACTGTGGGGGTGGGGAGTTTACATGGTGCAGGCGGACTGTGGGGGTGGGGAATTTGCACGGTGTATGGGGGCTCGGGGTGGGGAGTTTGCATGGTACAGGCGGACTGTGGGGGTGGGGAATTTGCACGTTACAGGCGGACTGTGGGGGTGGGGAATTTACACGGTACAGTGGGACTGAGGGTGGGGAGTTTGCATGGTCCAGGTGGACTGTGGGGGTGGGGAGTTTGCACGGTCCAGGTGGACTGTGGGGGGTGGGGAGTTTGCACGGTACAGAGGGATTGTGGGGGTGGGGAGTTTGCACGGTACAGGGGGACTGTGGGGGTGGGGAGTTTGCACGGTACAGGGGGACTGTGGGGGTGGGGAGTTTGCACGGTACAGGGGTACTGTGGGGGGTGGGGAGTTTGCAAGGTACAGGGGGACTGTGGGGGTGGGGAGTTTGCACGGTACAGGGGGACTATTTGGGTGGGGAGTGAGTACGTTGGCTATGGGGGTGGGGAGTTTGCACGGTACAGGAGGACTGTGGGGGTGGGGAGTTTGCACGGTACAGGGGGACTGTGGGGGTGGGGAGTTTGCACGGTACAGGGGGACTGTGGGGGTGGGGAGTTTGCACGGTACAGGGGGACTGTTTGGGTGGGGCGTTTGCACGGTACAGAGGGATTGTGGGGGTGGGGAGTTTGCACGGTACAGGGGGACTGTGGGGGTGGGGAGTTTGCACGGTGCAGGGGGACTGTGGGGGTGGGGAGTTTGCACGGTATATGGGGGCTCTTGGGGTGGGGAGTTTGCATGGTACAGGCGGACTGTGGGGGTGGGGAGTTTGCATGGGACTGTGGGGGTGGGGAGTTTGCACGGTCCAGGTGGACTGTGGGGGTGGGGAGTTTGCACGGTCCAGGTCGACTGTGGGGGTGGGGAGTTTGCACAGTCCAGGTGGACTGTGCGGGGTGGGGAGTTTGCACGGTACAGAGGGAATGTGGGGGTGGGGAGTTTGTCCAGTACAGGGGGACTGTGGGGGTGGGGAGTTTGTCCAGTACAGGGGGACTGTGGGGGTGGGGAGTTTGTCCAGTACAGGGGGACTGTGGGGGTGGGGAGTTTGTCCAGTACAGGGGGACTGTGGGGGTGGGGAGTTTGTCCAGCACAGGGGGACTGTGGGGGTGGGGAGTTTGCACGGTACAGGGGGACTGTGGGGGTGGGGAGTTTGTCCAGTACAGGGGGACTGTGGGGGTGGGGAGTTTGTCCAGTACAGGGGGACTGTGGGGGTGGGGAGTTTGCACGGTACAGGGGGACTGTGGGGGTGGGGAGTTTGTCCAGTACAGGGGGACTGTGGGGGTGGGGAGTTTGTCCAGTACAGGTGGACTGTGGGGGTGGGGAGTTTGCACGGTACAGGGGGACTGTGGGTGTGGGGAGTTTGCACGGTACAGGGGGACTGTGGGGGTGGGGAGTTTGCACAGTACAGAGGGATTGTGGGGGTGGGGAGTTTGCACAGTACAGGGGGACTGTGGGGGTGGGGAGTTTGCACGGTACAGGGGGACTGTGGGGGTGGGGAGTTTGCACGGTATATGGGGGCTCTTGGGGTGGGGAGTTTGCATGGTACAGGCGGACTGTGGGGGTGGGGAGTTTGCATGGGACAGTGGGGGTGGGGAGTTTGCATGGGACAGTGGGGGTGGGGAGTTTGCACGGTCCAGGTGGACTGTGGGGGTGGGGAGTTTGCACGGTCCAGGTGGACTGTGGGGGTGGGGAGTTTGCACAGTCCGGACTGTGGGGGGTGGGGAGTTTGCACGGTACAGAGGGATTGTGGGGGTGGGGAGTTTGCACGGTACAGGGGGACTGTGGGGGTGGGGAGTTTGCTTGGTACATGGGGTCTGTGGGGATGGGGAGTTGGCCCTGTGTATGGGACTGTGGGGGTGGGGAGTTTGCATGGTACAGGCGGAGTGTGGGGGTGGGGAATTTGCACGGTGTATGGGGGCTCGGGGTGGGGAGTTTGCATGGTACAGGCGGACTATGGGGGTGGGGAGTTTGCACGGTACAGGGGGACTGTTTGGGTGGGGAGTGAGTAGGTTGGCTTTGGGGGTGGGGAGTTTGCACGGTACAGGAAGACTGTGGGGGTGGGGAGTTTGCACGGTACAGGGGGACTGTGTGGGTGGGGAGTTTGCATGGTACATGGGGTCTGTGGGGATGGGGAGTTGGCCCTGTGTATGGGACTGTGGGGGTGGGGAGTTTACATGGTGCAGGCGGACTGTGGGGGTGGGGAATTTGCACGGTGTATGGGGGCTCGGGGTGGGGAGTTTGCATGGTACAGGCGGACTGTGGGGGTGGGGAATTTGCACATTACAGGCGGACTGTGGGGGTGGGGAATTTACACGGTACAGTGGGACTGAGAGTGGGGAGTTTGCACGTTACAGGGGGACTGTGGGGGTGGGGAATTTGCACGGTGCAGGCGGACTGTGTTGGTGGGGAGTTTGCGCAGTGCAGGCGGACTGTGGCGGTGGGGAGTTTGCTCAGTACTGGGGGACTGTGGGGGTGGGGAGTTTGCATGGTACAGGGGGACGATGGGAGTGGGGAGTTTGCATGGTACAGGGAAACTGGGGTGGGGAATTTGCACGGTACAGGCGGACTGTGGTTGTGGGGTGTTTGCACAGTGCAGGCGGACTGTGGGGGTGGGGTGTTTGCATGCTGCAGGGGGACTGTGGGGGTGGTGAGTTTGCATGGTGCAAGGGGACTGTGGGGGTGGGGAGTTTGCACGGGGACTGTGAGGGTGGGGAGTTTGCGCAAGGACTGTGGCAGTGGAGAGTTTGCATGGTACAGGGGGAGTGTGGGGGTGGGGAGTTTGCACGGTACAGGCGGACTGTGGGGGTGGGAAGTTTGCACGGTACAGGTCGACTGTGGGGGTGGGGAGTTTGCACAGTCCAGGTGGACTGTGGGGGGTGGGGAGTTTGCACGGTACAGAGGGAATGTGGGGGTGGGGAGTTTGTCCAGTACAGGGGGACTGTGGGGGTGGGGAGTTTGTCCAGTACAGGGGGACTGTGGGGGTGGGGAGTTTGTCCAGTACAGGGGGACTGTGGGGGTGGGGAGTTTGTCCAGTACAGGGGGACTGTGGGGGTGGGGAGTTTGCACGGTACAGGGGGACTGTGGGGGTGGGGAGTTTGTCCAGTACAGGGGGACTGTGGGGGTGGGGAGTTTGTCCAGTACAGGGGGACTGTGGGGGTGGGGAGTTTGCACGGTACAGGGGGACTGTGGGGGTGGGGAGTTTGTCCAGTACAGGGGCACTGTGGGGGTGGGGAGTTTGTCCAGTACAGGGGGACTGTGGGGGTGGGGAGTTTGCACGGTACAGAGGAATTGTGGGGGTGGGGAGTTTGTCCAGTACAGGTGGACTGTGGGGGTGGGGAGTTTGCACGGTACAGGGGGACTGTGGGGGTGGGGAGTTTGCACGGTATATGGGGGCTCTTGGGGTGGGGAGTTTGCATGGTACAGGCGGACTGTGGGGGTGGGGAGTTTGCATGGGACAGTGGGGGTGGGGAGTTTGCATGGGACAGTGGGGGTGGGGAGTTTGCACGGTCCAGGTGGACTGTGGGGGTGGGGAGTTTGCACGGTCCAGGTGGACTGTGGGGGTGGGGAGTTTGCACAGTCCAGACTGTGGGGGGTGGGGAGTTTGCACGGTATAGAGGGATTGTGGGGGTGGGGAGTTTGCACGGTACAGGGGGACTGTGGGGGTGGGGAGTTTGCTTGGTACATGGGGTCTGTGGGGATGGGGAGTTGGCCCTGTGTATGGGACTGTGGGGGTGGGGAGTTTGCATGGTACAGGCGGACTGTGGGGGTGGGGAATTTGCACGGTGTATGGGGGCTCGGGGTGGGGAGTTTGCATGGTACAGGCGGACTGTGGGGGTGGGGAGTTTGCACGGTACAGGGGGACTGTTTGGGTGGGGAGTGAGTAGGTTGGCTTTGGGGGTGGGGAGTTTGCACGGTACAGGAAGACTGTGGGGGTGGGGAGTTTGCACGGTACAGGGGGACTGTGTGGGTGGGGAGTTTGCATGGTACATGGGGTCTGTGGGGATGGGGAGTTGGCCCTGTGTATGGGACTGTGGGGGTGGGGAGTTTACATGGTGCAGGCGGACTGTGGGGGTGGGGAATTTGCACGGTGTATGGGGGCTCGGGGTGGGGAGTTTGCATGGTACAGGCGGACTGTGGGGGTGGGGAATTTGCACGTTACAGGCGGACTGTGGGGGTGGGGAATTTACACGGTACAGAGGGATTGTGGGGGTGGGGAGTTTGCACGGTACAGGGGGACTGTGGGGGTGGGGAGTTTGCACGGTACAGGGGGACTGTGGGGGTGGGGAGTTTGCACGGTACAGGGGTACTGTGGGGGGTGGGGAGTTTGCAAGGTACAGGGGGACTGTGGGGGTGGGGAGTTTGCACGGTACAGGGGGACTATTTGGGTGGGGAGTGAGTACGTTGGCTATGGGGGTGGGGAGTTTGCACGGTACAGGAGGACTGTGGGGGTGGGGAGTTTGCACGGTACAGGGGGACTGTGGGGGTGGGGAGTTTGCACGGTACAGGGGGACTGTGGGGGTGGGGAGTTTGCACGGTACAGGGGGACTGTTTGGGTGGGGCGTTTGCACGGTACAGAGGGATTGTGGGGGTGGGGAGTTTGCACGGTACAGGGGGACTGTGGGGGTGGGGAGTTTGCACGGTGCAGGGGGACTGTGGGGGTGGGGAGTTTGCACGGTATATGGGGGCTCTTGGGGTGGGGAGTTTGCATGGTACAGGCGGACTGTGGGGGTGGGGAGTTTGCATGGGACTGTGGGGGTGGGGAGTTTGCACGGTCCAGGTGGACTGTGGGGGTGGGGAGTTTGCACGGTCCAGGTCGACTGTGGGGGTGGGGAGTTTGCACAGTCCAGGTGGACTGTGCGGGGTGGGGAGTTTGCACGGTACAGAGGGAATGTGGGGGTGGGGAGTTTGTCCAGTACAGGGGGACTGTGGGGGTGGGGAGTTTGTCCAGTACAGGGGGACTGTGGGGGTGGGGAGTTTGTCCAGTACAGGGGGACTGTGGGGGTGGGGAGTTTGTCCAGTACAGGGGGACTGTGGGGGTGGGGAGTTTGTCCAGTACAGGGGGACTGTGGGGGTGGGGAGTTTGCACGGTACAGGGGGACTGTGGGGGTGGGGAGTTTGTCCAGTACAGGGGGACTGTGGGGGTGGGGAGTTTGTCCAGTACAGGGGGACTGTGGGGGTGGGGAGTTTGCACGGTACAGGGGGACTGTGGGGGTGGGGAGTTTGTCCAGTACAGGGGCACTGTGGGGGTGGGGAGTTTGTCCAGTACAGGGGGACTGTGGGGGTGGGGAGTTTGCACGGTACAGGGGGACTGTGGGGGTGGGGAGTTTGTCCAGTACAGGGGCACTGTGGGGGTGGGGAGTTTGTCCAGTACAGGGGGACTGTGGGGGTGGGGAGTTTGCACGGTACAGAGGAATTGTGGGGGTGGGGAGTTTGTCCAGTACAGGTGGACTGTGGGGGTGGGGAGTTTGCACGGTACAGGGGGACTGTGGGGGTGGGGAGTTTGCACGGTACAGGGGGACTGTGGGGGTGGGGAGTTTGCACAGTACAGAGGGATTGTGGGGGTGGGGAGTTTGCACAGTACAGGGGGACTGTGGGGGTGGGGAGTTTGCACGGTACAGGGGGACTGTGGGGGTGGGGAGTTTGCACGGTATATGGGGGCTCTTGGGGTGGGGAGTTTGCATGGTACAGGCGGACTGTGGGGGTGGGGAGTTTGCATGGGACAGTGGGGGTGGGGAGTTTGCATGGGACAGTGGGGGTGGGGAGTTTGCACGGTCCAGGTGGACTGTGGGGGTGGGGAGTTTGCACGGTCCAGGTGGACTGTGGGGGTGGGGAGTTTGCACAGTCCAGACTGTGGGGGGTGGGGAGTTTGCACGGTACAGAGGGATTGTGGGGGTGGGGAGTTTGCACGGTACAGGGGGACTGTGGGGGTGGGGAGTTTGCTTGGTACATGGGGTCTGTGGGGATGGGGAGTTGGCCCTGTGTATGGGACTGTGGGGGTGGGGAGTTTGCATGGTACAGGCGGAGTGTGGGGGTGGGGAATTTGCACGGTGTATGGGGGCTCGGGGTGGGGAGTTTGCATGGTACAGGCGGACTGTGGGGGTGGGGAGTTTGCACGGTACAGGGGGACTGTTTGGGTGGGGAGTGAGTAGGTTGGCTTTGGGGGTGGGGAGTTTGCACGGTACAGGAAGACTGTGGGGGTGGGGAGTTTGCACGGTACAGGGGGACTGTGTGGGTGGGGAGTTTGCATGGTACATGGGGTCTGTGGGGATGGGGAGTTGGCCCTGTGTATGGGACTGTGGGGGTGGGGAGTTTACATGGTGCAGGCGGACTGTGGGGGTGGGGAATTTGCACGGTGTATGGGGGCTCGGGGTGGGGAGTTTGCATGGTACAGGCGGACTGTGGGGGTGGGGAATTTGCACATTACAGGCGGACTGTGGGGGTGGGGAATTTACACGGTACAGTGGGACTGAGAGTGGGGAGTTTGCACGTTACAGGGGGACTGTGGGGGTGGGGAATTTGCACGGTGCAGGCGGACTGTGTTGGTGGGGAGTTTGCGCAGTGCAGGCGGACTGTGGCGGTGGGGAGTTTGCTCAGTACTGGGGGACTGTGGGGGTGGGGAGTTTGCATGGTACAGGGGGACGATGGGAGTGGGGAGTTTGCATGGTACAGGGAAACTGGGGTGGGGAATTTGCACGGTACAGGCGGACTGTGGTTGTGGGGAGTTTGCACAGTGCAGGCGGACTGTGGGGGTGGGGTGTTTGCATGCTGCAGGGGGACTGTGGGGGTGGTGAGTTTGCATGGTGCAAGGGGACTGTGGGGGTGGGGAGTTTGCACGGGGACTGTGAGGGTGGGGAGTTTGCGCAAGGACTGTGGCAGTGGAGAGTTTGCATGGTACAGGGGGAGTGTGGGGGTGGGGAGTTTGCACGGTACAGGCGGACTGTGGGGGTGGGAAGTTTGCACGGTACAGGCGGAGTGTGGGAGTGGGGAGTTTGCATGGTACTGGGAGTGGGGAGTTTGCACGGTTCAGGCGGACTGTGGGGGTGTGGAGTTTGCATGGTACAGGTAGACTGGCGGTGGGGAATTTGCACGCTAAAGGCGGTCTGTGGGGGTGGCGTGTTTGCATGGTACAGGGGCACTGTGGGGGTGGTGAGTTTGCATTGTGCACGGGTCTGTGGGGGTAGGGAGTTTGCACGGTACATGGGGACTGTGGGGGTGGGGAGTTTGCATGGTACAGGTGGACTGCGTGGTTGTGGAGTTTGCAAGGTACAGGCGGACTGTGGGGGTGGGGCGTTTGCACGGTACAAGCGGACTGTGGTAGTGGGGAGTTTGCATGGTACTGGGGGACTGTGGGGGTGGGGAGTTTGTACTGTACAGGGGGGCTGTGGGGGGTGGGGAGTTTGCCCTGTGTCTGGGACTGTGGGGGTGGGGAGTTTGCACGGTATAGGGGGACTGTGGAGGTGGGGAGTTTGCATGGTACAGGGGGACTGTGGGGCTGGGGAGTTTGCACGGTACAGGCGGACTGTGGGTGTGGGGAGTTTGCATGGTGCAGGGGGACTGTGGGGGTGGGGAGTTTACACAATACAAGCGGACTGTGGGGGTGTGGAGTTTGCCTTGTGTACGAGACTGTGGGGGTGGGGAATTTGCATGCTGCATCCTGACTGTGGGGGTGGGGAGTTTGCATGGTACAGGGGGACTGTGGGGGTGGGGAGCTTGCCCTGTGTCCGGGACTGTGGGGGTGAAGAATTTGCACGGTACAGGGGGACTGTGGAGGTGGGGAGTTTGCACGGTACAGGCGGACTGTGGGTGTGGAGAGTTTGCAAGGTACAGGCGGACTGTGGGGGTACGGAGTTTGCATGGTACAGGGGGACTGTGGGGGTGGGGAGTTAGTACATTGGCTGTGGGGATTTGCATGGTACAGGGGGACTGGGGTGGGGAGTTTGCACGGTACAGTCGGACTGTGGGGGTGGGGAGTTTGCATGGTACAGGGGGACTGTGGGGGTGGGGAGTTAGTACATTGGCTGTGGGGGTTTGCATGGTACAGGGGGACTGGGGTGGGGAGTTTGCACGGTACAGTCGGACTGTGGGGGTGGGGAGTTTGCATGGTACAGGGGGACTGTGGGGGTGGGGAGTTAGTACATTGGCTGTGGGAGTTTGCATGGTACAGGGGGACTGTGGGTGGGGAGTTTGAATGGTACAGGGGGACTGTGGGGGTGGGGAGTTTGAATGGTGCAGGGGGACTGTGGGGGTGGGGAGTTTGCTTCGTTTGGACGGATTGTGGGGGTGGGGAGTTAGTACGTTGGTTGTGGGGGTGGGGAGTTTGTCCGGTACAAGGGTCTGTGGGGGTGGGGAGTTTGCCCTGTGTCCGGGACTGTGGGGGTGGGGAATTTGCATGATACAGGGGTACTGTGGAGGTGGGGAGTTTGCTCGGTACAGGTGGACTGTGGGGGTGGGGAGTTTGCATGGTATAGGTGGACTGTGGGGGTGGGGAGTTTGCATGGTACAGGGGGACTGTGGGGTGGGGAGTTTTACGGTACAGGGGGACTGTGGGGGGTGGGGAGTTTGCCCTGTGTCTGGGACTGTGGGGGTGGGGAGTTTGCACGGTACAGGGGGACTGTGGGGGTGGGGAGTTTGCATGGTACAGGGGGTCTGTGCGGGTGGGGAGTTTGTACGGTACAGGGGGGACTGTGGGTTATTGGGGAGTTTGGCTGTGTCTGGGACTGTGGGGGTGGGGAGTTTGCATGCTGCAGGGAGACTGGGGGTGGGGAGTTTGCATTGTACAGGGGGACTGTGGTGGTGGGGAATTTGCACGGTACAGGCGGACTGTGTTGGTGGGGAGTTTGCACAGTGCAGGCGGACTGTGGGGGTGGGGAGTTTGCACAGTACAGGGGGACTGAGGGTGGGGAGTTTGCATGGTACAGGGGGACTGTGGGAGTGGGGAGTTTGCACGGTTCAGGCGGACTGTGGGGGTGGGGCGTTTGCATGGTACAGGGAGACTGGGGGGTGGGGAATTTGCACAGTGCAGGCGGACTGTGGTTGTGGGGAGTTTGCACAGTGCAGGGGGATGTCGGGGTGGGGAATTTGCACGGTACAGGGAGACTGGGGGTGGGGAGTTTGCACGGAACAGGGGATCTGTGGGGGTGGGGAGTTTGCATGGTACAGGGGGTCTGTGGGGGTGGGGAGTTTGCATGGTACAGGGGGACTGTGGGGGTGGGGAGTTTGCACGGTACAGGCAGACTGTGGGTGTGGGGAGTTTGCACAGTACAGGCGGACTGTGGGGGTGTGGAGTTTGCCTTGTGTACGAGACTGTGGGGGTGGGGAGTTTGCATGCTGCAGGGGGACTGTGGGGGTGGGGTGTTTGCACAGTATTGGCGGATTGGGGGTGGGGAGTTTGCACGGTACAGGCGGACTGTGTTGGTGGGGAGTTTGCACAGTGCAGGTGGACTGTGGGGGTGGGGAGTTTGCACAGTACAGGGGGACTGTGGGTGTGGGGAGTTTTCATGGTACAGGGGGACTGTGGGAGTGGTGAGTTTGCACGGTTCAGGCGGACTGTGGGGGTGGGGAGTTTGCATGGTACAGGGAGACTGGGGGTGGGGAGTTTGCACGTTACAGGGGGACTGTGGGGGTGGGGAATTTGCACGGTGCAGGCGGACTGTGTTGGTGGGGAGTTTGCGCAGTGCAGGCGGACTGTGGCGGTGGGGAGTTTGCTCAGTACTGGGGGACTGTGGGGGTGGGGAGTTTGCATGGTACAGGGGGACGATGGGAGTGGGGAGTTTGCATGGTACAGGGAAACTGGGGGTGGGGAATTTGCACGGTACAGGCGGACTGTGGTTGTGGGGAGTTTGCACAGTGCAGGCGGACTGTGGGGATGGGGAGTTTGCACAGTGCAGGCGGACTGTGGGGGTGGGGTGTTTGCATGCTGCAGGGGGACTGTGGGGGTGGTGAGTTTGCATGGTGCAAGGGGACTGTGGGGGTGGGGAGTTTGCGCAAGGACTGTGGCAGTGGAGAGTTTGCACGGTACAGGGGGAGTGTGGGGGTGGAGAGTTTGCACGGTACAGGCGGACTGTGGGGGTGGGAAGTTTGCACTGTACAGGCGGAGTGTGGGAGTGGGGAGCTTGCAGGGTACAAGGAGACTGGGAGTGGGGAGTTTGCACAGTTCAGGCGGACTGTGGGGGTGTGGTGTTTTGCATGGTACAGGAAGACTGGCGGTGGGGAATTTGCACGCTACAGGTGGTCTGTGGGGGTGGGGTGTTTGCATGGTACAGGGGGACTGCGGGGGTGGTGAGTTTGCATTGTGCACGGGCCTGTGGGGGTGGGGAGTTTGCACGGTACATGCGGACTGCGTGGTTGTGGAGTTTGCACGGTACATGCGGACTGCGTGGTTGTGGAGTTTGCACGGTACAGGCGGACTGTGGGGGTCTGGAGTTTGCATGGTACAGGGGGACTGTGAAGGTGGGGAGTTTGCCCTGTGTCCGGGACTGTGGGGGTGGGGAATTTGCACGGTACAGGGGGGGCTGTGGAGGTGGGGAGTTTGCACGGTACAGGCGGACTGTGGGGGTGGGGCGTTTGCACGGTACAGGCGGACTGTGGTAGTGGGGAGTTTGCATGGTACAGGGGGACTGTGGGGGTGGGGAGTTTGTACTGTACAGGGGGACTGGGGGTTGGGGAGTTTGCCATGTGTCTGGGACTGTGGGGGTGGGGAGTTTGCACGGTTTAGGGGGACTGTGGGGGTGTGGAGTTTGTACTGTACAGGGGGACTGTGTGGGTTGGGGAGTTTGCCCTGTGTCTGGGACTGTGGGGGTGGGGAATTTGCACGGTATAGGGGGTCTGTGGGGGTGGGGAGTTTGCACAGTGCAGGCGGACTGTGGGGCTGGGGAGTTTGCACAGTACAGGGGGATGTAGGGGTGGGGAATTTGCACGGTACAGGGAGACTGGGGGTGGGGAGTTTGCACGGTACAGGCAGACTGTGGGGGTGGGGAGTTTGCATGCTGCAGGGAGACTGGGGGTGGGGAGTTTGCACGGTACAGGGGGACTGTGGGGGTGGGGAATTTGCACGGGACAGGCGGACTGTGGGGGTGGTGAATTTGCACGGTACAGGCGGACTGTGGCGGTGGGGTGTTTGCATGCTACAGGGGGACTGTGGGGGTGGTGAGTTTGCATGGTGCACGGGGACTGTGGGGGTGGGGAGTTTGCACGAGACAGGAGGACTGTGGGGGTGGGGAGTTTGCACGGGACTGTGGGGAGTTTGCACGGTACAGGGGGACTGTGGGGGTGGGGAGTTTGCACGGGACAGAGGGACTGTGGGGGTGGGGAGATTGCACGGTACAGGGGGACTGTGGGGGCGGGGAGTTTGCACGGTACAGGCGGACTGTGAGGGTGGGGAGTTTGTCCAGTACACTGGGACTTTGGGGGTGGGGAGTTTGCCCTGTGTCCGGGACTGTGTGGGTGGGAACTTTGCACAGTACAGAGGGACTGTGGGGGTGGGGAGTTTGCACGGTAGAGGGACTGTGGGGGTGGGGAGTTTGCACGGTTCAGGGGGATGTGGGGGTGGGGAGTTTGCCCTGTGTCCGGGACTGTGGGGGTGGAGAGGTTACATGTTACAGGGAAATTGTGAGTTTGTGGTGTTTGCACGGGGACTGTGGGGGTGGGGAGTCTGCAGGGTTCATAGAAACATAGAAAATAGGTGCAGGAGTAGGACATTCGGCCCTTCGAGCCTGCAACGCCACTCAATGAGATCATAGCTGAACATGCAACTTCAGTACCCCATTCCTGCTTTCTCATCATACCCCTTGATCCCCCTAGTAGTAAGGACTTCATCTAACTCCTTTCTGAATATATTTAGTTAATTAGCCTCAACAACTTTCTGTGGTAGAGAATTCCACAGGTTCACCACTCTCTGGGTGAAGAAGTTTCTCCTCATCTCGGTCCTAAATGGCTTCCCTCTTATCCTTCGTATGTGAGCCCTGGTTCTGGACTTCCCCAAGATTGGGAACATTCTTCCTGCATCTAACCTATCTAAACCCGTCAGAAATTTTAACGTTTCTGTGAGATCCCCTCTCATTCTTCTGAACTCCAGTGAATTCAAGCCCAGTTGATCCAGTCTTTCTTGATATGTCAGTCCCGCCATCCCGGGAATCAGTCTGGTGAACCTTCGCTGCACTCCCTCAATAGCAAGAATGTCCTTCCTCAAGTTAGGAGGCCAAAACTGTACACAATGCTCCAGGTGTGGCCTCACCAAGGCCCTGTACAACTGTAGTAACACCTCCCTGCCCCTGTACTCAAATCCCCTCGCTATGAAGGCCAACATGCCATTTGCTTTCTTAACTGCCTGCTGTACCTGCATGCCAACCTTCAATAACTGATGTACCATGACACCCAGGTCTCATTGCAACTCCCCTTTTCCTAATCTGTCACCATTCAGATAATAGTCTGTCTTTCTGTTTTTACCGCCAAAGTGGATAACCTCACATTTATCCACATTATACTTCATCTGCCATGCATTGGTCCACTCACCTAACCTATCCAAGTCACTCTGCAGCCTCATAGCATCCTCCTTGCAGCTCACACTGCCACCCAGCTTAGTGTCATCCGCAAATTTGGAGATACTACATTTAATCCCCTCGTCTAAATCATTAATGTACAATGTAAACAGCTGGGGCCCCAGCACAGAACCTTGCGGTACCCCACTAGTCACTGCCTGCCATTCTAAAAAGTACCCATTTACTCCTACTCTTTGCTTCCTGTCTGACAACCAGTTCTCAATTCACGTCAGCACACTACCCCCAATCCCATGTGCTTTAACTTTGCACATTAATCTCTTGTGTGGGACCTTGTCGAAAGCCTTCTGAAAGTCCAAATACACCACATCAACTGGTTCTCCCTTGTCCACTTTACTGGAAACATCCTCAAAAAATTCCAGAAGATTTGTCAAGCATGATTTCCCTTTCATAAATCCATGCTGACTTGGACCTATCATGTCACCTCTTTCCAAATGCGTTGCTTTGAGATCCTTAATTGATTCCATCATTTTACCCACTACCGATGTAAGGCTGACCGGTCTATAATTCCCTGTTTTCTCCCTTTTTTAAAAAGTGGGGTTGCATTGGCTATCCTCCACTCCATAGGAACTGATCCAGAGTCTATAAAATGTTGGAAAATGACTGTCAATGCATCCGCTATTTCCAAGGCCACCTCCTTAAATACTCTGGGATGCAGACCATCAGGCCCTGGGGATTTATCGGCCTTCGATTCCACCAATTTCCCCAACACAATTTCCCGACTAATAAGGATTTCCCTCAGTTCCTCCTTCTTACTAGATCCTCTGACCCCTTTTATATCCGGAAGGTTGTTTGTGTCCTCCTTCGTGAATACCGAACCCAAGTACTTGTTCAATTGGTCTGCCATTTCTTTGTTCCCTGTTATGACTTCCCCTGATTCTGACTGCAGGGGACCTACATTTTTCTCTTTACATATCTATAGAAGCTTTTGCAGTCCATCTTCATGTTCCCTGCAAGCTTCCTCTCGTATTCTATTTTCCCTGCCCTAATCAAACCCTTTGTCCTCCTCTGCTGAGTTCTAAATTTCTCCCAGTCCCTGGGTTCGCTGCTATTTCTGGCCAATTTGTTTGCCACTTCTTTGGCTTTAATACTATCCCTGATTTCCCTTGATTGCCACGGTTGAGCCACCTTCCCTTTTTTATTTTTACGCCAGACAGGAATGTACAATTGTTGTAGTTCATCCATGCGGTCTTTAAATGTCTGCCGTTGCCCATGCACTGTCAATCCCTTAAGTATCATTCGCCAATCTATCCTAGCCAATTCATGCCTCATACCTTCAAAGTTACCCTTCTTTAAGTTCTGGACCATGGTCTCTGAATTAACTGTTTCGTTCTCCATCCTAATGCAGAATTCCACCATATTATGGTCACTCTTCCCCAAGGGGCCTCGCACAATGAGATTGCTAATTAATCCTCTCTCATTACACAACACCCAGTCTAAGATGGCCTCCCACCTCGTTGGTTCCTCGACATATTGGTCTGGAAAACCATCTCGGTGAGATGACTCACTACTGGTCAGTTTACAGAGCTGGTTTTAACTAGCTGCTAATTGCCTCCTACTGGAGAGTGACCTTGTTTTTCTCTGTCTAAACCTGAAAGATTCCCAACTATTTAACTTTTCCCCATTAAATTAAACTGCTACTTACTTAGAAGCTACTGGCAATTGCCACTAACAATTTACTCCAGCCTCCAAATGGTTTGAAGAGAATAACCCTACAGGGGGACTGTGGGGGTGGGGAGTTTGCGGGGGGGCTGTGGGGATGGGTCGTTTGCACCGTACAGAGAGACTGGGGCTGGAGAGTCTGCATGGTGCAGGGGGACTGCGGGGGTGGGGAGTTTGCACGGCGACTGCGGGGGTGGGGAGTTTGCACGGCGACTGCGGGGGTGGGGAGTTTGCACAGCGACTGCGGGGGTGGGGAGTTTGCACGGCGACTGCGGGGGTGGGGAGTTTGCACGGCGACTGTGGGCATGGGGAGTTTGCATGGTACAGGGGGACTGTGGGCGTGTGGAATTTGCACGGTACAGGGGAACTGTGGGGGTGGGCAGCTTGCACGGTACAGGGGTCTGTGCGGATGGGGAGTTTATAAGAACATGGGATGGGGGTAGTGTGCTGACGTGGATTGAGAACTGGTTGGCAGACAGGAAGCAAAGAGTAGGAATAAATGAGTGCTTTTCAGAATGGCAGGCAGTGACTAGTGGGGTACCACAAGGTTCTGTGCTGGGGCCCCAGCTGTTTACATTGTACATTAATGATTTAGACGAGGGGATTAAATGTAGTATCTCCAAATTTGCGAATGACACTAAGTTGGGTGGCAGTGTGAGCTGCAAGGAGGATGCTATGAGGCTGCAGAGTGACTTGGATAGGTTAGGTGAGTTGGCAAATGCATGGCAGATGAAGTATAATGTGGATAAGTGTGAGGTTATCCACTTTGGTGGTAAAAACAGAGCGACATAATATTATCTGAATGGTGACACATTAGGAAAAGGGGAGGTGCAACGAGACCTGGGTGTCATGGTACATCAGTCATTGAAGGTTGGCATGCAGGTACAGCAGGCGGTTAAGAAAGCAAATGGCATGTTGGCCTTCTTAGCGAGGGGATTTAAGTACAGGGGCAGGGAAGTGTTACTACAGTTGTATAGGGCCTTGGTGTGGCCACACCTGGAGTATTGTGTACAGTTTTGGTCTAACTTGAAGGGCGTTCGTGCTTTTGACGGAGTGCAGCGAAGGTTCACCAGACTGATTCCTGGAATGGCGGGACTGACATATCAAGAAAGACTGGATCAACTGGGCTTGTATTCACTGGAGTTGAGACGAATGAGAGGGGATCTCATAGAAACGTTTAAAATTCTGATGGCTTTAGACAGGTTAGATGCAGGAAGAATATTCCCAATGTTGGGGAAGTCCAGAACCAGGGGTCACAGCCTAAGGATAAGGGGTAAGCCATTTAGGACCGAGATGAGGAAAAACTTCTTCACCCAGAACCTGTGGAATTCTCTGCCACAGAAAGCTGTTGAGGCCTATTCACTAAATATATTCAAAAAGGAGTTAGATGTAGTCCTTACTACTCGGGGTATCAAGGGGTATGGCGAGAAAGCAGGAATGGGGTACTGAAGTTGCATGTTCAGCTATGAACTCATTGAATGACGGTGCAGGCTCGAAGGGCCGAATGTCCTGCTCCTGCACCTATTTTCTATGTTTCTATAACATAAGAAATAGGAACAGGAGTCGGCCATAAGGCCCCTCTAGCCTGCTCCGCCATCCAAATAAATCATGGCTGATTTAATCATGGGCTCCGCTCCACTTCCCTGCCCGCTCCCCATAACCCCGTCTCCCCTTATCAGTTAAGAAACTGTCGATCTGTCTTAAATTTATTTAATGTCCCAGCTTACACAGCTCTCTGAGGAGGCGAGTTCCACAGATTCACAATCCTCTGAGAAGAAATTTCTCCTCATCTCATTTCTAAATGGGCGGCCCCTTATTCTAAGATTATGTCCTCTCGTTCTAATCTCCTCCACCAGTGGCAACATCCTCTCTGCATCCACCTTGTCAAGCCCCCTCATAATCTTATACGTTTCAATAAGATCACCTCTCATTCTTCTGAATTCCAATGAGTAGAGGCCCAACCTACTCAACCTTTCCTCATAAGTCAACCCCCTCATCCCCGGAATCAATCTAGTGAACCTTCTCTGAACTTCCTCCAAAGCAAGTATATCCTTTCGTAAATACGGAAACCAAAACTGCACGCAGTATTCCAGGTGTGGCCTCACCAATACCTTGTATAGCTGTAACAAGACTGCCCTGCTTTTATGCTCCATCCCCTTTGCAATAAAGGCCAAGATTCCATTGGCCTTCCTGATCACTTGCTGTACCTGCCTGCGATCCTTTTGTGTTTCATGCATAAGTACCCCCAGGTTCCGCTGTACTGCAACACTTTGCAATCTTTCGCCCTTTAAATAATAACTTGCCCTTTGTATTTTTTTTTCTGCCAAAGTGCATGACCTTACACTCTCCAACATTATACTCCATCTGCCAAATTCTTGCCCACTCACTTAGCCTGTCTATGTCCTCCTTCAGCCTCTATGTCCTCCTCACACATTTTCCTTCCTCCCATCTTTGTATCGTCAGCAAACTTGGTTACGTTACACGCAGTCCCCTCTTCCAAGTCATTAATATAGATTGTAAATAGTTGGGGTCCCAGCACTGATCCCTGCGGCATCCCACTCGTTACTGATTGCCAACCAGAGAATGAACCATTTATCCCGACTCTCTGTTTTCTGTTTGTCAGCCAATCTTCTCTCCATGCTAATCTATTACCCCCAACCCCGTGAGCTTTTATCTTGTGCAGTAACCTTTTGTGTGGCACCTTGTCAAATGCCTTCCTGAAGTCCAAATACACCACATCCACTGGTTCCCCTTTATCCACCCTTTTCATTACATCCTCAAAGAACTCCAGCAAATTTGTCAAACATGACTTCCCCTTCATAAATCCATGCTGACTTTGCCTGACCGAATCTTGCTTTTCCAAATGTCCTGCTACAGCTTCTTTAATAATGGATTCCAACATTTTCACAACCACAGATGTTCTGCTAATTAGTCTATAGTTTCCTGCTTTTTGTCTGCCTCCTTTTTTAAATAAGGACGTTACATTTGCAGTTTTCCAATCTGCTAGGCCTCCCCAGAATCCAGGGAATTTTGGTAAATTACAATCAATGCATCCACAATCCCTACCACTACTTCTCAAGACCCCAGGATGCAAGCCATCAGGTCCAGGGGATTTATCTGCCTTTAGTCCATTATCTTACTGAGTACCACCTCCTTAGTGATTGTGTTAAATTCCTCCCCCCACCCGCAACACTGCTGGAATATTGTTAGTGTCCTCTACCGTAAAAACTGATACAAAATAATTGTTTAGAATTTCTGCCATCTCCATGTTCCTCATCACTAATTCCCCGGTCTCATTCTCTGAGGCCAACATTTACATTAGCTACTCTTTTTCGTTTTATTTCCCTATAGAAACTCTTACTATCTGTTTTTATATTTTGTGCTAGTTTACTTTCATAGTCTTATATTCCCTTTTTTAATCATTTTTTTAGTCATTCTTTGCTGGCTTTTAAACGCTTCCCAATCTTCTGTCCTCCCAATAGTTTGCCCTTGTTTTTAATCGGATACCGTCCTTTATTTCTTTAGTTAGCCACGGATGGCTTTATTTTCCCTTGCACCCTTTCCTCCTGACTGGAATAAATTTTTCTTGAGAGTTGTGAAATATCTCTTTGAATGTACACCACTCTTCATCAACCGTCCTACACTTCAATCTGTTTGCCCAGTCCACTTTACCCAACTCTGCGCTCATATCTTCATAGTCTCCTTTGTTTAAGCTTAGTACGCTGGTTAGAGATCCAACTTTCTCACCCTCCATCTGAATTTGAAACTCAATCATGCTACGATCACTCATTCCAAGGGGATCCTTTACTAAGAGATTGTTTATTAATCCTATCTCATTACACAAGACCAGATCTAGAATAGCCTTCCCCTTGGTTGGTTCCGTTAATACTGCTCAAGGACAGGGGGACTGTGGGGGTGGGGAGTTTGCACGGTACAGGGGGACTGTGCGGGTGGGGAGTTTGCACGGTACAGGGGGACTGTGCGGGTGGGGAGTTTGCACGGTACGGGGGGACTGTGGGGGTGGGGAGTTTGCACGGTACAGGGGGACTGTGCGGGTGGGGAGTTTGCACGGTACGGGGGGACTGTGGGGGTGGGGAGTTTGCACGGTACGGGGGGACTGTGGGGGTGGGGAGTTTGCACGGTATGGGGGGACTGTGGGGGTGGGGAGTTTGCGCGGTATAGAGGGACTGTGCGGGTGGGGCGTTTGCATGGTTCCCGGGAATTTGGGAGATCCGTTACAGTTGTATAAAGATGTGGTTAGACTGCCTGGAGCACTGCGTTCAGTTCTGGGCACGGTATCTCAGGAAGGATATATTGGCCTTGGAGAGGGCGCAGCGCAGATTCACCAGAATGCTAATTTCTTTTTTCAAAAATATACTTTATTCATATAGAATTTTCACAATACATTGGAAAATAGCTCAGTACCTTGCGATCAGTAATTCCATACAATTCGTTTGGATGCTGACAGCAGTTCCATACAGTGCACTTGCGTGCATTTCATTTCAAGGTACACTTCAGTACAATCCGTAAATCACATTACATGTAGTACTGTGCAAATGAGGGTATTACATGGAGCAGATGAGAACAGGTTTACGTTAGATTCCAGGATACATTTCAATACCGATCATGAATCACGTTACATGTAGCACTATGTAGATGAATGCAGTACACAGACCGGAGGGGGATACATTTACATTTCTTTACAAGTTACTAAACAGTGCAGAGACTTTCATTATACATGGCACAACACAGGTGTTTTTCAGTACATGGTGCTCTATGTATACAAGCAGATTAACAAGTACAGCCCGAGGCGGGTCTGATTCCATCCCCTGGGTTTACCGTGGCGGAAGAGCCTTAAACTGTGGCTCTTCCCCATCGTGCCTTTGCGGCGACTGCACCAATCTTTAGTGCGTCCCTCAGCACGTACTCCTGGACCTTGGATTGCGCGAGCCTGCAACACTCGGCCGTGGATATCTCCTTGCTCTGGAAGACCAGCAAGTTTCAGGAAGAATCTGTCGTGGGGAAAATGCTTGAAACTATCATTAAGGAAAAAATAGCGAGCCATCTAGATAGGAATAGTGCAATCAAGCAGACGCAGCATGGATTCATGAAAGGGAAATCATGTTTAACTAACTTACTGGAATTCTTTGAGGATATAATGAGCATGGTGGATAGAGGTGTACCGATGGATGTGGTGTATTTAGATTTCCAAAAGGCATTCGATAAGGTGCCACACAAAAGGTTACTGCAGAAGATAGAGGTACGTGGAGTCCGAGGAAATGTATCAGCATGGATAGAGAATTCGCTGGCGAACAGAAAGCAGAGAGTCGGGATAAATGGTTCCTTTTCCGGTTGGAAATCAGTGGTTATTGGTGTGCCACAGGGATCAGTGCTGGGACCACAACTGTTTACAATATACATCGATGACCTGGAAGAGGGGACAGAGTGTAGTGTAACAAAATTTGCAGATGACACTAAGCTTAGTGGGAAAGCGGGTTGTGTAGAGGACTCAGAGAGGCTGCAAGGAGATTTGGATAGGTTAAGCGAATGGGCTAAGGTTTGGCAGATGGAATACAATGTCGGAAATTGTGAGGTCATCCACCTTGGGGGAAAAAAAACAGTAAAAGGGAATATTATTTGAATGGGGTGAAATTACAACATGCTGTGGTGCAGAGGGACCTGGGGGTCCTTGTGCATGAATCCCAAAAGGTTAGTTTGCAGGTGCAGCAGGTAATCAGGAAGGCGAATGGAATGTTGGCCTTCATTGCGAGAGGGATGGAGTACAAAAGCAGGGAGGTCTTGCTGCAACTGTATAGGGTATTAGTGAGGTCGCGCCTGGAGTACTGCGTGCAGATTTGGTCACCTTACTTAAGGAAGGATATACTAGCTTTGGAAGGGGTACAGAGACGATTCACTCGGCTGATTCGAGAAATGAGGGGGTTACCTTATGATGATAGATTGAGTAGACTGGGTCTTTACTCGGAGTTCAGAAGGATGAGGGGTGATCTTATAGAAACATTTAAAATCATGAAAGGGATAGACAAGATAGAGGCAGAGAGGTTGTTTCCACTGGTAGGGAAGACTAGAACTAGGGGGCACAGCCTCAAAATACGGAGGAGCCAATTTAAAACCGAGTTGAGAAAGAATTTCTTCTCCCAAGGAAGCAGTTGAGGCTAGCTCATTGAATGTTTTCAAGTCAAAGATAGATAGATTTTTAACCAATAAAGGAATTAAGGGTTACGGGGAGAGGGCGGGTAAGTGGAGCTGAGTCCACGACCAGATCAGCCATGATCTTATTGAATGGCGGAGCAGGCTCGAGGGGCTAGATGGCCTACTCCTGTTCCTAATTCTTATGTTCTTATAAGACCAAAGTGCGTCTTTCACCGAGTTGATGGCTCTCCAGCAGCAGATGATGTCTGTCTCGGTGTGCGTCCCTGGGAATAGTCCGCAGAGCACAGAGTCCTGTGTTACAGAAATGCTTGGGATGAACCTCGACAGCAACCACTGCATCTCCTTCCAGACCTGCCTTGCAAAGGGGCAGTCCCAAAGGAGATGGATGAGTCTTGTCCACACCACAGCCAACTCGGGGGCAGAGTGCCGTGTCTCTGAAACCCCGGCTGTGCATGAGGGATCTCACGAATAGGGCCCTTCTCATCGCCAACCAAGCTACGTCTTGGTGCTGGTGTGAAAACCCTGGCGATGAGACATTCTGCCAAACGAGTTCGACAGTCTGCTCAGGGAACCGTCCGACAGGATCCATCATCTCCTCCTTTTGTCGGGCGCCCAGGACCTTGTGTGCCGACCACTGCTTCATGGCCTTATGGTCAAAGGTATTTTTCTTGAAAAACTTTTCCACGAAGGACTGGTGCTGAGGCATGGTCCAACTGGTTGGAGCGTTCCCCGGCAGCCTGGCCAGACCCATCCTTCGCAACACCGGGGACAGATAGAATCTCAGCACATACCGACACTTGGTGTTTGCGACGAAGGGTCTATACACAGCTTGATGCAGCCTCATACAAAGATGGCCATCAGGATGAGGGCCACGTTTGGAACGTCCTTTTCCCCCTTGTCCAGAGATTTGTGCGTCGTGTCTCTGCGGACACGGTCCATTTTCGATCTCCAAACGAAATGGAAGATGGCTCGGGTGACTACCATGGCACAGGAGCGGGGTATGGGCCAGACCTGCGCTACGTACAACCATACCGAGAGCACTTCACTCCTGATAACCAGGTTCTTTCCTGCAATGGAGAGTGAGCGCAGCTTTCACCATCCCAGTTTATGTTTGGCTTTAGCGATACACTCCTTCCAGTTTTTGACGCACGCCCCATCTGCTCCGAACCATATTCCCAAAGCCTTCAGGTAATCTGACTTCATGGTGAAGGGAATAAAGGATCGGTCGGACCAGCTTCCAAAGAGCATGGTCTTGCTTTTGCTGTGATTTACCTTCGCTCCTGAGGCCAGTTCAAACTGGTCACAGATTGTGAGCAATCCGCGGACCGACTGTGGATCCAAGCAAAAGATGGTGATGTTGTCCATGTACAAGGAGGTCTTGACCTGAGCGCCTCCGCTGCCTGGAATTGTCACCCCTCTAATGCCCGCATCCTTCCTGATGGACTCGGCAAAGGGCTCGATACAGCACACAAGCAAGACAGAGGAGAGGGGACAGCATTGCCTGACTCCAGATCTAATCGGAAAGCTTTCAGTTTCCCACCCGTTGATTAGAACTGTGCTACTGATGTCTGTGTAGAGCAGTGGATCCAATTGCGGATACCCTCCCCAAACCCCATCTTGGAGAGCACGTCCATCGGGTACGTGTGCGATATCCTGTCAAAGGCCTTCTCCTGGCCCAAGCTGATTAAACAGGTGTCCACCGTCCTGTCCCACATGTAGGCGATCGTATCCCTGAGTAGCGCCAGGCTATCAGAGATCTTCCTGCCGGGGACAGCGCAGGTCTGGTCCGGGTGGATCACCAGCTCCAGAGCAGACTTGACTCTGTTTCCGATGACCTTCGACAGGATCTTGTAGTCCACATTGAGCAGCGAGATGGGCCGCCAGTTTTTGATTTCCTCCCTCTCCCCCTTCTGCTTGTAGATGAGGGTAATGATGCCTTTCCTCATTGATTCTGACATACTGCCAGCCAGGAGCATACCCTCGTACACTTCCAGCAGGTCTGGGCCCATCCAGTCCCACAGAACCGAATACAACTCGACCAGTAAGCCGTCGCTTCCGGGAGTTTTACCCATCGCGAGGGTCCGGGCGGCCTTTGTCAGCTTGTCCAGAGTTAGCGGATGGTCCAGACTCTCCCGCTCGCTGTCGTCTAAGACCTCTGAGATCGACGACAGGAAAGACTGGGAGGCCGCGCGGTCTGTGGGCTTGATGTTGTACAGCCCGGCATAGAAGGATTTGCTGATCATCATCTTCCATAAGGCTATTGATCACAGAACTCCCCCTGTGTACCTTTTGGAAGAAGAAACGCGAACACATCTCGTCCTCCTTGACGGAGTGGACTCTGGAGCGGAAGATGATTTTGGACAACTCTGAGGCAAAGAGCGAGGCTTGCTGGCCCTTCACGTCTTGGAGTTGCTCCACGACATCGACCCCCATCGATTGCAGTAGGAGCAGGTTTTGCATACTCTTCTGAAGTTGGGACAATTCTCTCTGTCTCCCTCTTGCCTCCTGAACACCTTTGAGGATGTTTGTCTTGATTGTTTCCCACCAGTGCATCGGGAAATCACAGAGAGGTTTTACGGTTATCCAACTTTTGTAATCCCTCTTGAGTTCCTCAACGTTTTCCGGGATCAACAGTTTCACGTTGAGCTTCCATATCCCCCTGCCAACTTTCTGGTCTTCCTGTGGGAGGCAGTCGGCCAGTAGGAGGCAGTGGCCAGAGAAGGACATCGGCGTGACATCGGTGGATCTGACCTCGAGCGTGTGGGACGGATCCGTCTGGTCTCGACCAGGTGTATCTCCATCTGCAGGGTTGCTGAGGACGGATCCATCTGGTCTCGACCAGGTGTATCTCCATCTGCAGGGTTGCTGAGGACGGATCCGTCTGGTCTCGACCAGGTGTATCTCCATCTGCAGGGTTGCTGAAGACGCCGCACAGCTTAGCATCTTTTACCACGTCCATCAGGAGTCTGGACGTGGTGTCCAGTTTGCTGTCAGCTCTGCTGGATCGTCCATCCGCATCGATGATGCAGTTGAAATCATCGCCCAGAACGACCGGTCTGGATGTCGCCAGCAGCAGTAGGAGCTGCTGGAGGAGGGCCAGCCTTAGAGGGGAATTTTTATACAAAACATCTGCTACGAGGAGGTGGCCGTCCACCACCTCCTTAACTTCGGTGATGGTGAAGTGGCCTCCCCGCAGCAGAATGCCCAGGCCGGAGGAACGGCAATCGTTGCCTCCTGACCACCATTGCGACCACTGCCGATAACTGCTGAAGTCTGGCAGGCCGCACTCCTGAAAAAATAGCAGGTCTGCCTTGAACTTGGCGAGGTACCCCAAGGTGGAAACACATCGCGTAGTCGACTTAGTGCTACGCACGTTAACGGATGCAATCTTTAAACCCATTTTTAAATTGGTGATTACAATCCAAACATTACATTTCGAACACTCAGTCCTTTGGCCCTATGGCCTGTTCCTGTATACATAGGTTAGCTTTAAACTCTTCTACTGCACCTTGGCTGAGATATGGGTTGTCCTCTGCCTTGAGGATGCTTCGACCAGGGAATGCCAGCAGTGTCAACTGGGCTGCCCTCACCTGGTGTTGGTTGTTCCTTGTGTGCATCCCCTGTGGTGTCATCGCTCACAGCGTTCTGGATCGAGGCTGCATCTGTTGCTTCGTCGCTCCCAGAGATCCGGAGCGGGGGTGCATTGGTGGCTTCGTCGCTCCCGGACATCCAGAGCAGGGGTGCATCGGTGCCATCACTGCTCCCGGGGTCCCGGAGCTGGACCGCGCTGGTCACATTGGCGTTTTGCCTCTTCTTCTGGTGGTAGTGGGGGCTTTTGCATCGCCCTTCGTAATCGGAAGAGCTGCAGCCACTGCTGTCCGTCGTGGACTCTAGCCGTCTTTTGCCTCTCGTTTCTGCAGGAGGCCTCTTTTCCTTTTCCTTGCGGGGGCCGCCTTCATCTTGGTGACACGCTGCCATCCCTGTTCCTCTTCTGCTTCTGCGTCCTCCTCTTCCATGGACTCGGTGTCTCGGGGGGGAGTTTCACTGCTGGGTGCTAGTGTCTGGCGGCTTGCCGTGGCAGACTTTCCTTCCTCCTCTCGGTCAGTGTCGACTAGGGCGGTGGTTTGTTCGCACAGTGTCTTGGAGGGGAGGGAGGTGTCGGTCTCCTCTGGGGTGTTGCACTCCTCAACTTTCTCCTCACATGTCACCATGTTCTTTGCTGCCTGTACATAGCTGAAATTGCGCTTGGGGGCAGGCCTTATACAGATGTCCAGCCTGACCACAAAGGTTGCAGCACTTGCTCTCTTTGCAGACCTTTGTCTGGTGTGTCCTTCCTTCTTGCAGTTGCGGCAAATGATTGCTTTGCAGCTTGCCGCCACTTGGCCTGCTTTCCCGCAGGTTCGGCACACATTGGGTTGTCCGGCGTGCACCATGTAGCCTCGACTTCCTCCGATGGCAAAGCTGGAGGGAGGGATGCAGGATGGTTGCGCTGGCGTCCACTTTCAAGGTGACCTGGATCTGGCGCTTGCTGGTCCAAATCCCATGGAAATCCTTCAGGTCGATGCTGTTTCCTGCCCCATTGCCATACTTGGCGAGGAATGTCAGCTAATGGGACTAAAAGGTTTAAATTATGTGGCCAGGTTGCATAGCCTAGGCTTGTATTCACCTTGAGTGTAGAAGATTAGATGTCAATCTAGTTGTGGTGTTTAAGATGTTTAAAGGAATTGATGGGGTAGATAAAGAAAAACTATTTCCTCCGGTGCGGGAGTCCAGAACAAGGGGACATAACCTTAAAATTAGAGCTGGGACATTCAGGGGTGATGTCAGGAAGCACTTCTTCACACAAAGGGTAGTGGAAATCTGGTGCACTCTCCCCGAAAAGCTGTTGAGGCTGGGGAGCAATCGACAATATCACAACTGACTGGTTGAGTTTTGTTAGGCAAGGGTATTAGGGGATATGGAATCAAGGTGTTCCCCGCTTCTCCCACACCCCCCCCCCCCCCCCCCCAAAATCTTACTGAGCTGTATAATCCTGGCTCTGCTCTGCGGTTTGAGACATTGACACCAATTTGTATTGCAGCTTTGCTGAGTGTCTCCGATAAGACTGGAGTGGTGGACTTCGCCAGGCGCCTCGTTTCTGCTGGCCTCTCTCTCGTGGCTTCCGGCGGGACAGCGAAGGCTCTGCGGGACGCTGGTCTCGCTGTGAGGTGAGGACCGGGGATGAGAAGTAAGGCAAGGCGTTTGTTCACGCCTGGTTCTGCTCGGAGACTGGCCACGTTGTTCAGGCAGTCCGAGATGCTACACGCAGTCACTGCTTAGAGCAGGGAAGGTTCAGGAGTGCTTAAAGAGGTGTCGAGATAAACCATTGGATTAACATTGGTTACTTCAAATCTAAGCAGAGAGATTCAAATTACCACAAAAGACTGGAATTTTTTGAACAATGCAGAAGACAATTAATAATGTTATTTTGAACTGGGAAAAATAATTCATTTTGCCAATCTTACAATTCGCCTTATTTTTTCTAACAGCCCTCTATATCCACAATAGGATAATACAAGTATAGTGAAGGCTCTTAAGCTACCTGCTCTGTGCTGAAGTGCCCTAATTAATGTATTACTGAGAATATGTGAAATATTTGGAACTTGAATGATGAGCGTTAGCCACAAGTAACTTCAATAGTATCTTTCAATGGGGAATTGGATAAATACTTGAAGGGAAAAAAATTACAGGGCTATGGGGAGAGAGCAGGGAAGCGGGACTAATTGGATAGCTCTTTCAAAGAGCTGGCACGATGGGCCGAATGGCCTCATGCTACGATTCTAAGTATGTATTGGTGGGATCTGTCACGCTACCCCACAACAGCTCATCCGCATTAATGATATATCCCTGTTGCAGGAGACCAGGATAGAATGGGTGACCCTTGCAAAGCAGTCCCCTGCAGTGTTTGTGCAGGGAATCCTGATGTGAAAGAAAGCATCCATTGTGCACAGCCACTGGGCCGTTTTCATGTAAATTGGGTAACTTTTGGGGCAGGGCTAAATTTTCAAGAGTGAGAGCTTACCTGCACTGTCAGAAGTGCCGTCTTTTGGATGAGATGTTAAACCAAGGCCTTGTCTGCTCTCAGATGGACATAGAAGATCCCATGGCACTCATTCTCCCCAGTGTCCTGGCCAATATTTATCCCTCAACCAATATCACTAAAACCGATTAACTGGTTATTTATCACATTGCTGTTTTTGGGAACTTGCTGTGTGCAAATTGGCTACAGCGTTTCCTACATTACAACGGTGACTACACTTCAAATGTACTTCATTGGCAGCTGTAAAGCGATTTGGGACATCCTGACTTCGTGAAAGACACGATAGAAATGAAAGCCTAACCCTCTCCTTATCTCCGTTAAGACTGGGACAGAAGAAATGCTTGCACGTTACTACTGTAAATTAGGGCTGCTGCCTTTTGTGGGCCAAACATTGGTGTTTGAGTTGGTGAGCGCACACTGAAAAGGTACACGAGGACCACAACCGGAGCTACATTCTAGCATTACTGCTGCAAGTTAATTGTATACTTGCCGTTATGTAATAAAGCTGCCTTACTGGGTTTAAAGCAGCTTCTGTACAGTGACCAGTGATGGAAATCGCTGAGTTGACCAGTCTCCCATGTTCACACTAACTTGCTGGTGAAAGAACAAACTGATGATCCTGTGAACTATATTCCCCCTTCACGAGTAAATTCTTTGACTTCCTGTGTTTGACAGAAGTGAACACCAGCCGGAGTACTGGCTGGGTATGTCCTGAGCAGGCAAAGATTTCCCCAAAAGGAAAATTGAGGGAGATCTTGTGACTGCCAGTGAAGTTTGGGATAGTTCTGTGGTCTGCGTTGGTGTCCTGAGGCATCTTTGGGTCCTCCATATTTGATACTGGCAAAATCAGAGTCTGGGCATGATCAAGGCACAGCGTATAATGTGCTAGTGTGTAGTTTTGTTTTTGGCTCTGTTGGTTACATTGTCTGTTGTACACGTACAAGGTCCCTATTGGTAACTGAGCTGGACAAGTATGCCAGCTCCTTTGTCACACAGCGATCCTACTTGTGCAAAGAAATGAAGTTGTGCCATTTCTGTCTCCTCCCAAGGGATGTGTCTGAGATTACTGGGTTTCCTGAAATGTTAGGTGGCCGAGTGAAGACTCTACATCCTGCTATTCATGGAGGTGAGTGATTTAACCGGGTTTTTTATTGGGGGGGGTGGGTGGGTGGCGTCTGTGCTGGGGTACTGAGGGTCATGCCTTGAATCTTTCCGCCCCCAAATGAAGTGTTCTCCAACAATCTAGGCCCACCAATGGAGCTGGAATGCGCTTTGGTGCCAGGTATGAAGCTGCTGAATGTTGTCTTCTGATGAATACAGAGGTCAGGCTTCTGTCGGGGGTGGACTTCACTTCCCAGCCCAGTGGTCAGGGCAAGGAGGAGGATGTGAGATTTCACTTGGTGAACTTTGTGGAGCATCAGTCCCTGATCTGAAATTCCCCCCTCATGTCTTTTAATAAGTGCTGTAAGATGTAGTGTGAAACCAAATAACCAACATCTCACCAGTGTGAGATGGTTCAGAAGTTTTATAAAAAAGTTCTCCACCTTGTTTCTGTATTTAGGTATCTTGGCACAGAATATTCCAGAAGACAAGTCTGACGTTGAAAAACTTGGTTTCAGCTTAATAAGGTAAGACAGGTGTGTGGTCGAGAGCTCTTTGTTTTCATGAGAGATGAGTGCCTGAAGGTATAGGTGACACGGAGTGGGGTCGGGGTTTCACCTGGTGACCCCCAACTGCTGCAGGAACCGACTCAGCCTTGGTGTTGGCAGTTGGAAGGGAGCTGTCTTTTTCCCCTGCTCTCTAACGTATTGACGATGACTTTCTTTATGGTAGTAGCAATTCAAATGTCAGTATCCAAGTTGGATATCCAGGCCACAGCTTCCACTGCAACAGCATAGATATCTTGCAGGCTGCCTGCAAATTTCATCTGAGGGTGGTGCTCAATGACATGCTCCAGGGTCTGATTAGGAGTTTCACCGTCACATGATGGTGATGCTTTAATCTTCCATCTATGAAGAAGGTGGCAGCATCTACCATGACTGGTTCTGAGGTGGTTGATGGGTTGTCCACTGTTTGTGAGGAAGGTTTGATCCTTCAGGTTATACTCTGGGATCCTCCATAAGGAACCCATTCCGTATGTCACAGTTCATCACAGATAGATTTTTAACCAATAAGGGAATTAAGGGTTACGGGGAGCTGAGTCCACGGCCAGATCAGCCATGATCTTATTGAATGGCAGAGCAGGCTGGAGGGGCTAGATGGCCTACTCCTGTTCCTAATTCTTATGTTCTTATGTTCTTATTTTGCTATTGGCTGGAGTGGGGCTGTTGGCCCATCTTGCTGACAGCCCTGCAGTTCCTCACCAGGCTTTTATGTTATGGTGTTGGCTTGTTATTGGTCTGTGGGCCATTGCAACCAGGAACGACCTTGGTCTCGCCTCGTGTGTGCGCGGCTCCGTGGTCACCCCTCTCGCCTCTGAGTCAGAAGGCCGTGGGATCAAGTCCCCCACACCAGGGACTTTAGTACAAAATCCAGGCTGGCCCTCCAGCCTCGGTTTAACGACTCATCTGAAAGATGGCACCTCAGTCAGTGCAGTGCTCCCTCAGGACTGGTATTGGAGTGTTGTGCTCAAGTCTCTGGAGTGGGGCTTGAACCCACAAACTTCTGACTGAGGTGAGAGTTGTCATCATAGGCAGTACCTCGAAGCGAGGATGATTTGCTTCCAAACCAAAAAGGGATGAGTTCACAGATATTTCAATGAAGGACCTAACATTCCAGGTCCCGAACTACATGTTGAAGGGTGGAAGATGCCTGTGCATGGATTTTTTTTTAACGTGTGATGGCCGTTGCACACCAGCCACCACACAGCCTTGTCCAGTGACAAGGATTAACCAAGATGGCTGGAGACCAGCTCTGCTGCACAGACCGAGTGTGCACACGTATCAGTATTTTGCTATCAGTATCAGTGTGGGTTGGCCCGTGCTACCCCTGGGCCCTCGCCTCAAACTCGTGCCTCTCCTGGGCCCTGATCACATCACTCCATGATCTCTCGCCACTCCTTTGTCCCGTCCTCGTCACTCCTTCGCCCCGACCTCACCGCTCCTGTTGTACCTGCCCGCGCTCCAATCAGTGACCTGCGTTTTGGTGACGTCCAATCCAGTCGCGAGGCGAGAGTGCTACCACTGAGCCACGGCTGACACCAAATAATGTGTGTCTTACATTTACACACAGCCCTCTGGGAGGAGAGATTTGTTTTCTGCAGACTATAGCAGCCGATGAGGCTTATAAGGGTTTTGTATCTGACCTGTTCTTTCTGATGGCATCGCACTGGAGTGGGACTGTTCCAGCTGCCCTTTGACCTTCATCCCTGACAATTGGCGTCCTTGAAATCTAGGGACAGTAAGTAAATGTTATATTAGATACACCAGCACAGCAGTGTCTGAAGCTGAGCAAGCAAACTCCAAGATAAGCAAGGGCCGTTTGACCCACTGCAGCTCACCCCGTGAGCATACTGAGATAAAATGAGTGAGCTTTTAGTTCGTCAAGGACAACCAACATGGATTTGTTACCAGAAAATCATGTTTGACAAAGTTACTCCGTTTTCTTTTGGAAGAAGTGATAGAGCAGATAAAGGAAATTTAGTGGATGTGGTGTGTGTGTGTGAAATTTCAGACTGAAAGGAAGAAAGACTTGCATTTATACAGCGCATTTCACAACCTCAGGACGTCTCTAAGCACTTTACAGTCAATTAAGTACTTTTTAAAGTGTAGTTACGGTTCTAATGTGGAAACGCGGCAATCAATTTGCACTCAGCAAACTCCCACAAACCCGATAATAGAAACATAGAAAATAGGTGCAGGAGTAGGCCATTCGGCCCTTCGAGCCTGCACCACCAGTCAGTAAGATCATGGCTGATCATTCCCTCAGTCCCGCTTTCCTGCTTTCTCTCCATACCCCTTGATCCCTTTAGCCGTAGGGGCCATATCTAACTCCCTCTTGAATATATCCAATGACCTGGCATCAAAAACACTCTGCGGCAGAGAATTCCACAGGTTAACAACTCTGAGTGAAGATGTTTCTCCTCATCTCAGTTCGAAATGGCCTACCCCTTATCCTAAGACTGTGTCCCCTGGTTCTGGACTTCCCCAACATCGGGAACATTCTACCTGCATCTAACCTGTCCCGTCCCGTCAGAATCTCTTATGTTTCTATGAGATCCCCTCTCATCCTTCCAAACTCCAATGTATAAAGGCCCAGTTGATCCAGTCTCTCCTCATATGTCAGTCCAGCCATCTCTGGAATCAGTCTGGTGAACCTTCGCTGCACTCCCTCAATAGCAAGAACGTCCTTTCTCAGATTAGGAGACCAAAACTGGACACGATATTCCAGGTGAGACCTCACCAAGGCCCTGTCCAACTGCAGTAAGACCTCCCTGCTCCTATACTCAAATCCCCTAGCTATGAAGGCCAACATACCATTTGCCTTCTTCACCGCCTGCTATACCTGTATGCCAACTTTCAATGACACCCAGGTCTCGTTGCACCTCCCCTTTTCCTAATCTGCCGCCATTCAGATAATCTGTCTTCGCGTTTTTGCCCCCAATGTGCATAACCTCACATTTATGGAGATATTACACTCAATTCCTTCATCTAAATCATTGATGTAAATTACAAAGAGCTGGAGTCTCAGCACTGAGCCCTGTGGCATTCCACGAGTCACTGCCTGATATTCTGAAAAGGACCCGTTTATCCCGACTCTCTGCTTCCTGTCTGCCAACCAGTTCTCTATCCACGTCAGTATATTACCGCCAATACCATGTGCTTTTACTTTGCACCCCAATCTCTTGTGTGGGACCTTGTCAAAAGCCTTTTGAAAGTCCAAATACACCACATCCACTGGTTCTCCCTTGTCCACTCTACGAGTTACATCCTCAAAAATTCCAGAAGATTTGTCAAGCATGATTTCCCCTTCATAAATCCATGCTGACTTGGACCGATCCTGTCACTGCTTTCCAAATGCGCTACTATTTCATCCTTAATAATTGATTCCAACATTTTCCCCACTACTGATGTTAGGCTAACCGGTCTATAATTACCTGTTTTCTCTCTCCCTCTTTTTAAAAAGTGGTGTTACATTAGCTACCCTCCAGTCCATAGGAACTGATCCAGAGTTGATAGACTGTTGGAAAATGATCACCAATGCATCCACTATTTCGAGGGCCACTTCCTTAAGTACTCTGGGATGCAGACTATCAGGCCCCAGGGAATTTTTGGCCTTCAATCCCATCAATTTCCCGCCTAATAAGGATATCCTTCGGTTCCTCCTTCTCACTAGACCCTCGGTCCCCTAGTACTTCCGGAAGGTTATTTGTCTCTTCCTTCGTGAAGACAGAACCAAAGTATTTGTTCAATTGGTCTGCCATTTCTTTGTTCCCCATTATAAATTCACCTGAATCCGACTGCAAGGGACCTACGTTTGTCTTCACTAATCTTTTTCTCTTCACATATCTATAGAAGCTTTTGCAGTCAGTTTTTATGTTCCCTGCAAGCTTCTTCTCGTACTCTATTTTCCCCCTCTTAATTAAACCCTTTGTCCTCCTCTGCTGAATTCCAAATTTTTCCCAGTCCTCAGGTTTGCTGCTTTTTCTGGCCAATTGATATGTCTCTTCCTTGGATTTAACACTATCCTTAATTTCCCTTGTTAGCCACGGTTGAGCCACCTTCTCCGTTTTGTTTTTTACTTCAGACAGTGATGTACAATTGCTGAAGTGCATCCATGTGATTTTTAAATGTTTGCCATTGCCTATCCACAGTCAACCCTTTAAGTATCATTTGCCAGTCTATTCTAGCCAATTCACGCCTCAAACCATCGAAGTTACCTTTCCTTAAGTTCAGGACCCTAGTTTCTGAATTAACTGTGTCACACTCCATCTTAATAAAGAATTCTACCATGTTATGGTCACTCTTCCCCAAGGGGCCTCGCACAACAAGATTGCTAATTAGTCCTTTCTCATTACACATCACCCAGTCTAGGATGGCCAGCCCTCTAGTTGGTTCCTCGACATATTGGTCTAGAAAACCATCCCTAATACAGTCCAGGAAATCCTCCACCGCATTGCTACCAGTTTGGTTAGCCCAATCAATATGTAGATTAAAGTCGCCCATGATAACTGCTGTACCTTTATTGCATGCATTCCTAATTTCTTGTTTGATGCTGTCCCCAACCTTACTACTACTGTTTGGTGGTCTGTACACAACTCCCACTAGCGTCTTCTGCCCTTTGGTATTCCGTAGCTCCACCCATACCGTTTCCACATCATCCAAGTTAATGTCCTTTCTTACTATTGCATTAATTTCCTCTTTAACCAGCAATGCCACCCTGCCTCCTTTTCCTTTCTGTCTATCCTTCCTAAATGTTGAATACCCCTGGATGTTGAGTTCCCAGCTTTGGTCACCCTGGAGCCATGTCTCCGTAATGCCAATTACATCATACCCGTTAACTGCTATCTGCGCAGTTAATTCGTCCACCTTATTCCGAATACTCCTCGCATTGAGGCACAGAGCCTTCAGGCTTGTCTTTCTAACACACTTTCCCCTTTAAAATTTTGATGTAATGTGGCCCTTTTTGCTTTTTGCCTTGGGTTTCTCTGCCCTCCACTTTTAGTTTTCTTCTTTCTATCTCATTCTCCTTCCCTCTGTCTCCCTGCATAGGTTCCCATCCCCTTGCCATATTCGTTTAACTCCTCCCCAACAGGACCAGCAAACATTCCCCCTCGGATATTGGTTCCGGTCCTGCCCAGGTGCAGACCATCCGGTTTGTACTGGTTCCACCTCCCCCAGAACTGGTTCCAATATCCCAGGAATTTGAATCCCTCCCTTCTGCACAACTCCTCAAGCCACGTATTCATCTGCGATTCCTACTCTGACTAGCACGTGGCACTGGTAGCAATCCTGAGATTACTACTTTTGTTTTAGGTGTTGGTTGAGAGATAAGGATTGTCGAGGTTGCCAGGAAGAACTCCCCTGCTCTTTTCCAAAATAGTGCCATGGGATTTTACAAATTCACCTGAGGGGTTTAACATCTCATCTGAAAGACGGCACCTCCGACAGTGCAGTGCAGCAATGCACTGAAGTGTCAGCCCGGATTTTGTGTTCGGGTGTCTGGAGTGGGACTTCAATCCATGACCTTTTGACTCAGGTGAGAGTGCTACTCATTATCACATGGCGAACAATGGGTGAGCAATCAGTGAAGCAAAGTGAACACCGGGCACACTCGAGAGTCTCTGCCCAGGTTAATGGGCGCAGGAACATAGGATCTCTGCTCTGGTTTTAAGGTCTCTTAATGTATACATTGCATGAAGTGTCGAGGTTCAGGTGATTTCCCAACATATATTGGTGTGTCTTTGTACAGAATGTGGAATTATATATCTTCACTTCAAAATTGCTTTGGGTTTGTCTCTTCCCTCATTCCGTCCCCCTGTGCCACAGACCATAGAAGCGCAGAAGAGGCCATTTCGGCCCATCGTGTCCTCGCCAGCCGTCAGAGCCACACGGCCCTTGGTCAGCAGCCCGACAGGTTACATATAAGCCTATGAACAATGACGAAAAGGCAAAGAGCACCCAGCCCAACCAGTCCACCTCACACAACTGCGACACACCTTAGACTGAAACATTCTACACTCTACCCCAACCGGAGCCATGTGATGATCTGGGAGAGGCAAAAACCAGATTAAAAACCCAGGCCAATTTAGGGAGAAAAAAAATCTGGGAAAATTTCTCTCCGACCCATCCAGGTGATCGAAACTAGTCCAGGAGATCACCCTGCCCGTATTCTATTCCCTGCAGTACTTACCATTATATCTGCGCCGTCCAACAAAAGGTCATCCAGTCTAATCCCAATTACCAGCTCTAGGTCCATGACCCTGCAGGTTACTGCACTTTAAGTGCCCATCCAACCATCTCTTAAAAGTAGGAGGGTTTCTGCCTCCACCACTCTTTCAGGCAACGAGTTCCAGATCCCCTGCATAAAGAAGGCCCCCCTCAAATCCCCTCTAAACCTTCCACCAACCACCTTAAAACTATGCCCCCTCGTTATAGACCCCTCCACCAATGGAAATAAGCCCTTGCTATCCACTATGTCCAGGCCCCTTAATATTTTGTACACCTCAATGAGGTCTCCTCTCAACCTCCTCTGTTCCAATGAGAACAAACCCAGACTATCTAATGTTTTTTTAAATAAAGTGTTGGCATGGTCAATGCTTCTCTTTTCCCCTCCATTTTCTCTCGCCACTCCCCAGGCGTAGACCCTTGCTGGGGTTGTCAGCTGCTCCAGTCACGTTTCTTCCTGTGTGGGGCCGAGACGGTGAATATCGACGAGTGATTTGGCCACAGATGGTATAACAGCCGAGATCCATCCCCAAAAGGGCACACCTTGTGGCGAGGTACCGATAGGTACAGAGACCAGTTATCGTCCCTGTTCTTGCCCAGGTTCCCGAAGCACTTTGGTGCCCCTGGACTGAGCTCTGCGAACTGGGCAGTGCCAGCCTCTTCCCCTCATAGTTGGCACCTGCTGACGGGCATTTTTTGTGTGTGCTGTTTGTTTGCTAGAAGGCCCAGCTAATCTTCACGTTTATCCTTTTGTTTCCCTCCCCTCAGGGTTGTGGCTTGTAACCTGTACCCGTTTGTGAAAACTGTTTCTGCTCCAAATGTGACCCTGGCAGAGGCTGTGGAGCAGATCGATATTGGTAGGTTTTAGTTTTGAGTTTTAATGCAATTGGAGACGGGCGGATTTGACCTCCTCTTCAGTTTTTTCATTGTTAATTATCTCCCCTGCTCTCAAGGAAGGACTTGCATTTCTACAGCGCCTTTTACCACCTCCGCATGTCCCAAAGTGCTTTACAGCCAATGACGTAGTTTAGAAGAGACGTCATTGTAATGTAGCAAACATGCCAGCCATTTCGTGCAGAGCATGACCCCACCAACAGAAAAATGACCAGATAATCTGGTTGTGATGTTGGTTGGGTGATAAATATTGGCCAGGACACAAGGAAGAACTCCCTCGCTATTCTTCATATAGTACCATGGGATCTTTTACATCCACCCGAGAGGGCAGATGTGACCTTGGTTTAACACAATCTATATCAGTGGTTTGGATGAGAGGACCAACTGTGATATATCCCAAGTTTGTTGATACAAAGCTAGGTGGGAAGTTGTGCGGAGGATGCAAAGAGGCTTCAAGGGGATATAGACTGGCTAAATGAGTGGGCAAGACCATGGCAAATGGAATATAATGTAGAGAAATGTGAAGTTACCCTCTTTGGTAGGAAAAATAGAAAAGCAGAGTATTTTTTTTAATTGTGAAAGATTGGGAAATGTTGGTGTTCAGAGCGACCTGGGTGTCCTTGTACATGAATCACTGAAAGTTAACATGCAGATTCAGCAAGCAATTAGGAAAATAAATGGTACGTTGTCCTTTATTACAAGAGAAGTTGAGTATAAGAGTAAAGATGTATTACTGTAATTATATAGGGCCCTGGTGAGACCAGTACAGTTTTTGTCGTCTTATCTAAGGAGGGATATACTTGCCACAGAGGAAGTGCAAAAAAGGTTTATGGGATTCCTGGCATTTGGGGGGGTGGGGTGGCGGGGTGGTCGGGGAGAGGTTGTCCTATGAGGAGAGATTGAGTAGACTAGGCCTATATTTTCTAGAGTTTAGAAAAATGAGAGGTGATCTCATTGAAACATAAAAAATAATTTCAGAGCTTGACAGGGTAGATGCAGGGAGGATGTTTCCTCTGGTTGGGGAGTCGAGAACCAGGGGGGTCACAGTCTCAGAATAAGGGATCGGCCATATAGGGCTGAGATGAGGAGAAACCTCTTCACTCAGAGGGCGATGAATCTCTGGAATTCTCTGTCCCAGAGGGCTGTGGAGGCTCAGTCATTGAGTATATTCAAGACACAGATCGATAGATTTTTGGATTAAGGAATATGGGGATAGTGCAGGAAAGTGGATTTTAGGTAGAAGATCAGCCATGATCTCATTGAATGGAGGAGCAGGCTTGAGGGGATGAATGGCCTACTCCTGCTATTTCTTGTTAACATCGCTTCTGAAAGACAACAGCGCCGATATTAACGGGTGGGGCAGGGAGTACGATCCAATCGCAGGGATGGTTAACAGATTAGTTTGGTGGGCCAGGGGTAAGCATTCCTGCTCCTCTTGGCCCACAAGCAGTGCTGTAAAAGCACTGAGCTGTTCCACACAGCAGTCCTCGCCACCCTTCAGCTGCCGGATTTCCCGAGGAACAGGGAAAAAATCTGAGGCACACGGCCTTCTTAAAATATTTACATGAGCAACCCGCCTCCTGAGAGTGGGTTGGTCGCCCATCTCTCATCCTGCCTCCGTTAAAAACGGAAGTGGTGGGTGTCAGGCGGGCTGGGTTTGAGAATGTTTTTATATTTTTACTTCCCGACCCAAACCCACCCATTTATGAGGGTTCAAATTCCTTCCGACACCTTTGACAGTACAGCACCCCTTCAATACTGCAATGGGAGTGTCAGTCTAGACTCACTATAGACGGGTAAACATTAGCTCGTAGAGCCAGTTCAACTTTGTGCGGCATCCTGTTTCGGGGCTGGGTTCACTGAGCCCACGTTCCTTCTTGTGCTGTGCTGAGTGCACCGTGTAATTCTCTGTCCTGAAGGTGGAGTGACACTGTTGCGAGCGGCGGCGAAGAACCAGGCCCGTGTGACCGTGGTGTGTGATCCCGCCGACTACCCGTCTGTCACCCAGGAAATGGAGACGTCGGAGCAGAAGGACACTTCCGCGGACACGAGAAGGGCCTTGGCGTTGAAGGTATTCCGGGTTCATCACATTGCAAACGATTGCCAACCTTTGACCCCCCCCCCCCCCCCCCCGTCAATGTCCTGAAAGGATCGAGTTCTTTTGGGGTACGAGTCCATAACCCCCCCCCCGCCTCCAGTTTGGTTCCTCGCCTCTCCTTCCCGTACCTCATTCCCAAATCCTGTGTGCCAACCCCGTCTCGGAGAGACTGCCTTGCTCTTCTAGGGCCTATTAAAAGCCAAACTTGGCGCCACCTAATAACTCGTGTTTCCCTCAGCTTTTGTGGCTTTTCTCAATCTTGGTGCGATCCTGCTCGGTGCTATTGGATCTCCACCTTTATCTCTAAATTTAAGAACTGAATCCTTAGTGTGAGACATTTTGGTTAAAAATGCTGTATTGCGGTATGCTTTCCGTCATGCTCTGACTAGATTTACTCCAGCTCAGTGAAATGATTGGTTTCTCTTATTCTCCTCCCCCTTTCTCGAGGCCTTCACACTCACGGCCCAGTACGACGAGGCGATTTCCGATTACTTCCGGAAGGAATGCGGCCAGGGAGAGTCGCAGATTCCCCTGAGATACGGGATGAATCCTCACCAGACTCCTGCACAGATCTACACGCAGAGGCCTAAGCTGCCGATCAAAGGTTAGGCGAGCAGCTTCAGGGGTGCAGGCATTCAAAAGAAACACTGTTTGCGGTCAGTAGAGGTCAGCAGTCGTTAGTGAGATAAGTTTCAGTGCGCAGTCACTTTAAGAAAGAAAGACTTGCATTTATATCGTGCCTCTCTCAATCTTGGGACATCCCAAAGTGCCTTGCGGCAACCAATTTGCGCACAGCAAGATCCCACTAACAGAATTGTGATAATGACCAGATAATCTGATCTTGTTGAGGGATAAATATCGGCCAGGACACTGGGGAGAACTCCCCTGCTCTTCAAAATAGTGCCGTGGGATTTTTACATCCACCTGAGAGCAAATGAGGGGCTTTGGTTTCACGTCTCCTCTGAACGACAGCACCTCCGACAGTGCAGCACTCCCTCAGTACTGCACTGAAGTGTCAGCCTGGATAGAAACTTAGAAACATAGAAAATAGGTGCAGGAGTAGGCCATTCGGCCCTTCGAGCCTGCACCACCATTCAATAAGATCATGGCTGATCATCACCTCAGTACCCCTTTCCTGCTTTCTCTCCATACCCCTTGATCCCTTTAGCCGTAAGGGCCATATCTAACTCCCTCTTGAATATATCCAATGAACTGATATCAACAACTCTCTGCAGGTTAACAACTCTCTGAGTGAAGAAGTTTCTCCTCATCTCAGTCCTAAATGGCCTACCCTTTATCCTAAGACTGTGTCCCCTGGTTCTGGATTTTGTGCTCAAGTCTCTGGAGTATGACTTGAACCCACAACCTTCTGGTACCAACTGAGCCACGCTGAGACCATAAAATGTTGGACCAGGCGAGGTTTTTTATTTGATGCTTGCCTGTAATCTCTCTCTCTCTCTCTCTCTCTCCCCCGACAGTGTTGAATGGATCGCCCGGCTTCATCAATCTGTGTGATGCTTTGAACGCCTGGCAGCTGGTCAGAGAACTGAAGCAAGCCCTGGGCCTCCCTGCCGCCGCCTCCTTCAAACACGTCAGCCCTGCAGGTACGGACTGTACTGGCAGTACTCAGTGTGACGTGGTACTGCCCACACCGCTCAAGAAAACGAACTCGACCAGCCCGCCTGTTGAATGCCAGTCTGATGCCCATCGCTGACTTTGTGCCACACCCAATATAAAAGGGCCAAATAATGCATTGTTAATGCACAAATCAGCCAGTAAGTTCAGGGGGCTCAAGAAATATGCCATGAGTTGCAAACCTCAGAACGTTCTGGTTGATTTACGACACTCTGCTGTTTGCTTCACACAAACTGCATCTTGCTATTAGCCCAATGTTTCCTGTAACTTTTTTTGGGGGTGTACTGGCCATTCAAACCTCCGCGCACGTGCGGTTTTTCCATTGAGAAACCAGTAAATGGCCTGTGGGGGAGCTTCAGACAGCTGCGCGGCCTAAAGGGAACCTTGCCTTAGCCTCTCCGGTATTTTTATGAACTGGTTGGATTTACACATAAATTGCCTATTGGACTCACCACAGAAACTTGGGGCTCATAATTAACAGCGTAACTACCATTTTAATAACGTGATAATTGTTACTGCAATGCCAATCAACCTTTCTGGTGTAGAAAGGGAGCAATTTAAACAATTGCATCTCATTCCTACATGCAGTAAATTCTTCTGAGATCTTGAGCATTTCCAACAAAAATTCCTACTTTTCTATTCTGTCTCTCTCAATCCACTCGTTCTTTCTCTTTACTTCTCTTTCTGTACCTGACTTGACTCTCTTATTCACCCAATTTCCTTCTTTCCTCTGTTTCTTTCTCCATCCATTAATCTCCGTGGTTAAGGAGATAGACTGTTGGGCCTGTCGTTCAGAGGTCCCCGATGCCCTCGCCCTGCTATCAGCTTGCACTTCCAGCACGCTATAGTGCAAAATGTTTTGAGCTGGAGTGTGCAGGAGAAGGTGTGACAAAATCCGCACGCTGCAAGATGCCTCGTTGCAGCAAGATCTGGGCCGAGTTTGTTTTGCTGTCATGCGTTCTGTTACACGGTATCTCACTCCATTGCGATCATTTAGATGTAATGGCTCCTCTTTCCCTCCTCAGCCTCGTGCACCTGCTGCCCCGATAGAATTTAATTCGAGCGGGCGCCAGCAATTATTTCATGCTGAATATGGCATTTTTTGTGTAAAGAATATATTGAATAAGAAACATCTCCTCACCTGATATTTAACCTTTAAATATGGTCAGAAGAAAACTGGAAGGGGGGAGGAAAGAGGTCAGCAAGTTTTGTTTTTTTAAAAAAGCAAGCTACCTTTATCCGGCCATTTTGCTCAGTATCCGGTGAGTCTGCTCCAAATGAATTGTTTTTAATTCGCGTGCCTTTTTGTTGTTGAGAATTTACAAGCATTTGAAACTTGAGAGAGGAAAACTATTCAATGTCCGAATGTTGTAGTGTTGATGTTTTGCCACTAGGTGCTGCTGTTGGCGTGCCACTGACTGAGGATGAAGCCAGGGTCTGTATGGTGCACGATAAACACAGTGATCTCACTCCACTGGCTGCAGCGTATGCCAGAGCGAGGGGTTAGTATCTACACTTTCTTCTGCACGCTGCCGGTTTTAAAAAAAATGAAAATGAGGAAAATCAGAGCCATCGGCCAAAAATGCTGGAAATACACAAAGTATCTGTAAAACATAGGAAAGAACATTCGAGCAGGCGTGGGCCAATCAGCCCTTTGAGCCTGTTCCACCATTCAATTAGATTATGGCTGATCTGTATCTCAACTCTATCCGTTTTGTTTCCGCAACCCTTAATACCCATGCCTAACAAAAATCTAACAATCTCAGTTTTGAAATTCTCAACTGACCCCTGGCCTCAACAGGTTTTTGGGAGAGAGTGTTCCAGATTTCCACTACCTCTTGTGTGAAGAAGTGCTTCCTGACATCACCCCTGAGCGGTCTGGCTCTAATTTTAAGGTTATGTCCCCCTGGTCTGGACTCCCCCCCCCCCCCCCCCCCAAACACAGGAGGAAATAGTTTCTCTCTTTCTACCCTATCAACCCCTTTAATCACCTTTAAACACTTCAATTATATCACCCCTTAATCTTCGAGAATTCAAGCCGAGTTTGTGTAATAGGTCCTCATAACCTTTTTGGTCCTGGTATCATTCTGGCGAATCAGAACTGAGGGCAGTACTCTAAATGGGGTCTAACCAGAGCTTTATATAAATGTAACATAACTTTCCCCCTCTTCACATAAAGTACAACGTTCCATTAGTCTTTTAAATCATTTCTTGTACTTGTCCACTAGCTCTTGGGCACGGCACAAGAGTAGCTTCTGCTCCAGAAAATTGAATTAATAAATAATTTTAATTCAGAGGAGTGGACTATTCAGCTGTAGGCGATTGAATATATATTTTATTTTATTTTCTATTCGCCCTCAAGAATCTCAAATGTTCCCCGTTTGCGCTGAGCCACGTTGTTTCGGAAACCTTCTCCCTTGATTGACAGCAGCGACTCTTCGCCCACCCCGGCCCAGGTGTGTGGCGGTTGTAGTTTGAACCGGGTTGCCATGGAAACCCACCAAAGCTGTGCCGTTTGCTCCACAGGTGCTGACAGGATGTCCTCCTTTGGTGACTTCATCGCCGTCTCTGATGTTTGCGACGTTCAAACGGCCCGGATAATCTCCAGAGAGGCGAGTTCGAGAAATAAGGCACTTGAATAGAACTCTTAAATTTGCAGTAACAAAAACTCCAGCAGTTATTTTTGACTTGACAAAAACGAAGGGGGCGTGCGAGCTTTGGTACAAATTGAGCAAAACAAAATGATCTAAACGATTGGCAAAATTGTGCCATCCATATTTATTAGAAAGAAAGACTTGCATTTATACAGAGCTTCTCATAGCATCAGGATGTTCCTAAGCACTTTACACTTCAAAAGTGCTGTTTTAGCTGTAGTTACTGTTGCAATGTAGGAAACGCCGCAGTCACTTTGCACACAGCAAGCTGCCACAAACAGCAATATGATAATGACCAGATAATCTGTTTTTTTAGTGATGTTGGCTGAGGGATAAATATTGACCAGGTCAAATCCCCCGATCATCTTCAAACTTGGGATCTTTTACATCCACCTGAGAGAGCAGATGGGGCCATGGTTTAATGTCTCATCTGAAAGATGGCATCTCTGACATTGCAGCACTCCCTCAGCACTGCACTGAAGTGTCGGCCTAGATTTTATGCTCAAGTCTCGAGCGGTACTGTGAACCCACAACCTTTTGACTCAGTCACGAGTGCTACCACTGGGCCATGGCTGATACTTTCCTATGTGAATGAGAATGCAGGTCAGGAGCTAAATGTGCCATTCCTGGGTAGCTGTATTGACGGTTCAAATTGGGATAAAATAAATGGAAGAGAGGGTTTTATAATTGGGAAAGAGGGTGGGAATCCTGAGTGTGCAGGTCCAGGCGCTTGGGCCTGCTGCTACTAAACTGCTACCTGAATTACAGGTGTCGGATGGAATCGTTGCCCCGGGTTATGAGCAAGAGGCCTTGGAAATCCTGTCCAAAAAGAAAAATGGAAATTATTGTGTCCTGCGGGTAAGTGGGTTAATCCTCTTTTACCCCCCACCCCCACCTTGACCAGTTTGTGTTTGTGATGTTGGTTGAAAGAGAAACATTGGTGAGGTCACTGGAGAACATTTGGAGTGGGGGAAACCTAACTGGCTTCCCCTGCACCCCTCCACCCCTTAAATCCAATGGGCGAATTGTAGCCTGGCTATACTGGTGAACTCTGAACAGGATCAGGCTTTGGGCTCAGTTGCACTCGGCCTGTGTATTTACACGCCGAGCGGTCGAGGGGGTGTGGTGCGCTGCCGTAAACACGGGGATTGCCGCTGCGTTTACCATTCCAGATTTTGAAACTCTTATTTTTCCTGCAGATGGACCCAGATTACGAACCCGATGAGCTTGAAACGCGGACCATTTTTGGATTGCATCTGGCCCAGAAGAGGAACAGCGCAGTTATCAGTCGATCGTTGTTCAAAAACCAGGTCACCTCGTCCAGGGATGTAAGTGATTAGAACGGGTTCGCTCTGATTATTAAGCATGGGATCTTTTACATTCACCTGAGAGCAGGCCTTGGTTTATCGACACCTGCAACAGTGTAGCACTCCCACTGCACTGGAGTGTCGGCCGAGATTGTGCTCAAGACTCTTGGAGTCTCTGAAGGCTGTCCCCTGTGCTTGGTAGGGGTGTGCGTGCGTGCCTTGAGTGTATAAAGTGCCAGAACTGAGGCAGAAAACATGTTCCAACCGTACATCCCGATAGAACTGGTTTAAATTGCCGAGGCAGCAAAATCTGATTGGCAGAAAATGTCGGGTTTCACCAGTGATCGGGGGTGGAAAGCCTGTTTAAGATTCTGCGCGCACCTGCACGGCCTCGCAGTTAGGCCACAATCTTAACCTCTCTTGCCGGCCAGAATGGTGTGAGGGAGCAGTCAAAATTAGGCCGAGTTCACTGACGGGCCTGAGGTCGCTCTCCTGCGCCATTTTATCTTTAAAGTCGGCTGAGGCTCCCGCTTCAGGCAGACAGGGTCCTGTTTAACATTCATCACTCGTGGTGCCACGACCTGATCGTAACTAAACGTCAGGGGGAGTCCTGTACTCCTGGCAGCAGAGCTGCGGTGGGACAGCCTGATCAGCCGTAAGAGTAGGAGTCCATGGGCCTCCACTCCCCTCCTCTCTCCCTTTCCGCACTGGCATTGGCTGCCACAGTCCTTGCCCATCGCTGAGGTTATGTTGAGGACCGTTTTCTTGGTTCCCCGGCATCTGAAGGCGACCGACCCAATTTACCGTTCATGCCCGCCGGTCCTGCCGTCAGTTGTGCCAGTTCTGGAAGGGGGAGAGGACCGGGGGCTAAAATGGCCGTGGGGCCTCAAGCTGAGATCTTCGTGGGAATCCAGCCCAGCACCTTCAGTTAAAATCAAGGCCTCTTCAGCCCGAAAACCGCACACCAGTCTGTGTCCAAATCTGTAGCGGCACACCTCTCCACCTTGAACTCTTGTCTCCTACATCAGTTCTGGATCGGTCTTCCCAAACCAGCCACAACATGGCCATGTTTCTGGGACCTGGCTGTTCTGCACCCAAGCCTTCACTAAGTTATAAGGAGGGTCTTTCAGTTTCTATTCTCAGCCTATTTTCGTGACTCGCCTTTTCTCACTCTCTCTCTCTCTCTCTCTCTCTCTCTCTCCAGCTGCCGGAGTCTGCCATCCGTGACCTGATAGTAGCCAGCATCGCTGTAAAGTACACGCAGTCCAACTCGGTGTGCTACGCAAAGGACGGCCAGGTGAGGGCGGGGGGTGAGACGTGTCTCCGTTCAACTATTGAAGGGATTTTGTCGGCGAGCAGGCTTCACCTCTGAGCTTCTCCGCAGTGACTTCAGTCACGATGCCTGCCTCCCTTCCTGCTGCCCAGTCCCTCGGTCATCACCTCGGGCATTGACATCTCCAGTGCCCTGCTGGCTGGCTTCAAACTTCCTACAAGCTTTAACTCATCCAAACCGACACAGCCCTCACCAAGTCCCTCCACCCCCCCGTCATCCCTCCACCCCCCCCCCCCCCCCAACACCTTCCCCCTTCCCCCCCCCCCCCCCCCCCAACACCTTCCCCCTCCCCCCCCCCCAACACCTTCCCCCTCCCCCCCCCCAACACCTTCCCCCCCCCCCCCCCAACACCTTCCCCCTCCCCCCCCCCCCAACACCTTCCCCCTCCCCCCCCCCCCAACACCTTCCCCCTCCCCCCCCCCCAACACCTTCCCCCTCCCCCCCCCCAACACCTTCCCCCTCCCCCCCCCCAACACCTTCCCCCTTCCCCCCCCCAACACCTTCCCCCTCCCCCCCCCCAACACCTTCCCCCTCCCCCCCCAACACCTTCCCCCTCCCCCCCCCAACACCTTCCCCCTCCCCTCCCCAACACCTTCCCCCTCCCCTCCCCAACACCTTCCCCTTCCCCTCCCCAACACCTTCCCCCTCCCCTCCCCAACACCTTCCCCCTCCCCTCCCCAACACCTTCCCCCTCCCCTCCCCAACACCTTCCCCCTCCCCTCCCCAACACCTTCCCCCTCCCCTCCCCAACACCTTCCCCCTCCCCTCCCCAACACCTTCCCCCTCCCCTCCCCAACACCTTCCCCCTCCCCTCCCCAACACCTTCCCCCTCCCCTCCCCAACACCTTCCCCCTCCCCTCCCCAACACCTTCCCCCTCCCCTCCCCAACACCTTCCCCCTCCCCTCCCCAACACCTTCCCCCTCCCCTCCCCAACACCTTCCCCCTCCCCTCCCCAACACCTTCCCCCTCCCCTCCCCAACACCTTCCCCCTCCCCTCCCCAACACCTTCCCCCTCCCCTCCCCAACACCTTCCCCCTCCCCTCCCCAACACCTTCCCCCTCCCCTCCCCAACACCTTCCCCCTCCCCTCCCCAACACCTTCCCCCTCCCCTCCCCAACACCTTCCCCCTCCCCTCCCCAACACCTTCCCCCTCCCCTCCCCAACACCTTCCCCCTCCCCTCCCCAACACCTTCCCCCTCCCCTCCCCAACACCTTCCCCCTCCCCTCCCCAACACCTTCCCCCTCCCCTCCCCAACACCTTCCCCCTCCCCTCCCCAACACCTTCCCCCTCCCCTCCCCAACACCTTCCCCCTCCCCTCCCCAACACCTTCACCCTCCCCTCCCCAACACCTTCACCCTCCCCTCCCCAACACCTTCACCCTCCCCCCATTATGTTGATTTCAGAATTTACATCCTGTTTTCTGATCCCACTCTGCCTTTCCCTCTCCTGATGTCCCTGAAGCTGGCCGTCTCCTCGCCCCTTGCTCACTCTGCAGCCGGTTGTCCACTCCAGCCCGCAGGAGCCTCCTGCCCAGACCCTTGCACCTTCCCACCTCCTTGTTTTCCAAAACCCTTCCCATTGCTTCCCTACCCCAGCTTCTCTATTCGTCTTCCTGTTGCCAATTCCCCCTCCTCGTTGTAAAGTGCGATGCGACTTCTGTCGTGTGGGGAACCCGTTGTATAAATCCCGGTTATCACTGCTGTTGAGCTTTGGAGGGAGACCAGAGTGGCAACACACTGATTTGTGGCCTCTGCTCTCCACACCTCCAGTTCCAATATTGGGTGGACTGTTGTGGGAGGAGGGGTGTGGAATGATCTGCGGGGGTGGGGGCAAAGGACATAAAACTAGGCCTCAGGGCTGGAACCCATGACCTTCTGACTCTTGAGGGGAGAGTGCAACCAATTGAGCCAATGCTGGCACTTGAATGGGGCCTGTGGGTTAAAATGGCTAGGGTGGGCCTTGCATTGAGATCCCCCCCAAACCTGTCTCAGCCTGAATGGCCCCCAGTTAAAATCAAGGCCTCTGTGTCTAGCCACAAAAAGTCCCGCCAGTCCGTGTTTGAATCTGCAGCGGCACTTTTCTCCGCCATGATCTCTCATCTCCTACATTGAACTCCAGAGCTCCGTTCCAGATGGTCTTCCCAAGCCAGCCACGGTTGTGGTTCTGGGGGCTGATTGTCCTCCTGTGCCCAGCCGGCACTAAAGGGCACAGAATATTTGCAGCCTCGGAAGAATGAGAGAGGGGGAGCGAGTCATCTTCTGTAACCCTCATCCTGATTCTGATTCCTGTCCGGTGCCCATCACTGGCATGGCTCAATGCCTCCCATTGCCCATTAGCTGACATGTGGTGTATGTGAAGAAAGAGCCCTTTGGGTGCTGTACCGTTGGGCTCTAACTGCCCGTGGAGCACAAGTCTGCACCTTTGGGACAGGAGGATGTGGGGTGAGATGCGTGGAACAGCATCTGTCTGCAGTCTGGAGCTGGTTTGTGTTGGCGCCGGGTTCTCATGGTTGTACCCTTGGCTGCTTTCCCCAGGTGGTTGGCATCGGTGCAGGCCAGCAGTCCCGCATTCACTGCACCCGATTGGCTGGCGACAAGACCGATCACTGGTGGCTCCGGCACCACCCCAAGGTGCTGGCCATGAAGTTTAAAGCGGGCACCAAGCGGGCCGAGATCTCCAACGCCATCGATCAATACATTGGCGGAACGATGGAGGTAAACGCGGTGTCTGCGCTGACCCTGGGTCACTGTGGTGGGGCGGGGGTGCTGATGATTGCGTTGCTCCACTGATGGGAGGCACACCTACTTCGGCGAGAGTCTTATCCTGCTTGAAGGCCTCTGAAGTTCTCGTACCTCGGCCTAGTTAATATCGAGACGAGGGCACAACCATAAGACTTGATTGCTCTGTATGAAAATGCAGCTTTTTTTTCGAATATTGCCTTTTTGCCAGTAGGTTTATGTTTAGAAAACAACAAGCGTTGTGTTTTTGTATCCTCTGAGTAAGAAAGATTTGCATTTATATAGCGCCTTTCACAACCTTGGTCCCAAAGCGCTTTACAGCCAATGAAGTACTTTTTGAAGTGTAGTCACTGTTGTAACATAGGAAACATGGCAGACAATTTGCACACAGCAAGCTCCCACAAACAACAACGTGATAATGACCAGACAATCTGTTTTAGCAATGTTGGTTGCGGAATAAATATTGGTCAGGACACCGGAGAGAACTCCCCTGCTCTTCTTCAAAATAGTGCCATGGGTTCGTTCACATCCACCTGAGAGATCAGACAGGGCCTCAATTTAACATCCGAAATACGGCACCTCCGACAGTGCCGCCCGCACTCCCTCAGTACTGCACTGGAGTGTCGCCCTAGATTTTGTGTCTGGAATGGGACTTGAACCCATAACCCTCTAACTCGGTGGCACGAGTGCTATCCACTGAGCCATGGCTGACACATCTGAGACGCCGTTTTCTGCACGTCTGTTTGTTTGAGGAGCTCGCTGCTATTGGGTAGCCAGGAGATGATTCGGCGTTTGCTTGCTGACCCGTTAGGACGAAGATCTGCCCAAGTGGTGGGAGATGTTTGAGGAGATCCCTGAGCTTCTGTCGGACACCGAGCGCAGGAACTGGATCTCCCAACTGAGCGCCGTTGCTCTGAGCTCCGACGCTTTCTTCCCGTTCCGTGACAACGTCGAGCGAGCCAAGAAGGTCAGTGTTGCCCGCGAGCGCTTGTCCATAGCTCGTGTTCTCGCGCGATTTTAAACGTAGGAAAATGTGGGGGGGGCGGGGTGGGGGCACGTAATGTGTGCAACCTGGCAGGCACCAGGCTCGGGCCAGTGCTGAGGTGGTTGGTCTTGAGCAGCCGGTGGGGGTCCAATACTCGCCCTCAGTGTCCCAGGAAAGTACGTGCACGCGTTAGGTTGGCCTCATTAAACTTGACTGAATACATTGGGACGGCCTCACTGGCACATGAGGAGCCTCGAGTACACTTGGGGTTCCACAGTAGCCCGAGGCAGTCGGGGGAGTTGGAGGGGAGAAACTGGAGTGAAACGGAAATTAATTGGGTGCGAATTCCTGTGGATCCCAGTGTGTCCAGGATTGGACCCACTGCTGATAACCTGCCAACATTCACTGTTCAGATCCATACATCAAGAAAGCCCCTGGGTCAAGGTGCTGGAGGGTCACCAGCAGCCAGGGTTACTGCACCTCAGTACCTTCGGAGGAACCAGGAGAGAAAAGGGGACGAACACGCAGTAACTGCCGGAAGGCGTTTGTTGGCTGAGGTTTACTAATATCTGGATCGCAGGAAACCTGACCATTTTTATGCCTCATTTTAAGATCGGTCTTTGGAGGATAGTGATGAAGTAAACTGTAGAATAATGAACTGAATAAACCCGCATCTGCAAAGATTTGCATCTGATTATTGAAATTGCAGGTTTTTTTAAGAACACAATGCCAATTTTCTTCACCTCGTCTCCCCTTCCCTCAGAGGTGCAGCACAGTGGACGCTGGTCAGACTCCAGTCCCTTGTCCAAAGGATTTGTTTCATCCACGGGCTCAGGACAATGAACATGTGATGCATTGGCACAAGATGTTGGTCAAGCAACAGTTGGGGGTTTTGGCCGATCTATTGTGGAGAGAATCCTGGACTCAGAAAAGATGCATTGTAGATTTACTTGGGATGTTATCAGAGATGAGATGGTACAGTTGCACTAAGAGATTGGAAGGAATAGTGTTGTAGCATTAAGAGCAGAGAAGGTTAAAGGGGCTTGAAGAGGAATGTATCAGAGTGACTAGTGAAAGACTGTCAAATTTGAAATGAGGTGAGAGTTGGTGCTGGAACCATGATGGGAGAGGGGAGAAGAAATGTTTCCAGTCAGTGGGCTATTGGGATTTGGCAAACATTTTCCTAAATGGCTGTTGAAGCTGAGGGAATCCAGGAGGGAAATGGCAGGAAGGCCACATTAGACTAGTCCGCATTGATGCAGAACAGACACAATGTGCTGACTGGGCCGCCTGTGCTGATATTTCTGCAGCTTATTGTTACTTTTTAGCCTTTAATCATTCCAAATGATTTAGAAACATAGAAAATAGGTGCAGGAGTAGGACATTCGGCCCTTCGAGCCTGCACCGCCATTCAATGAGTTCATGGCTGAACATGCAACTTCAGTACCCCATTCCTGCTTTCTCGCCATACCTCTTGATCCCCCTAGTAGTAAGGACTACATCTAACTCCTTTTTGAATATATTTAGTGAATTGGCATCAACAACTTTCTGTGGTAGAGAATTCCACAGGTTCACCACTCTCTGGGTGAAGAAGTTTCTCCTCATCTCGGTCCTAAATGGCTTACCCCTTATCCTTAGACTGTGACCCCTGGTTCTGGACTTCCCCAACATTGGGAACATTCTTCCTGCATCTAACCTGTCTAAACCCGTCAGAATTTTAAACGTTTCTATGAGATCCCCTCTCATTCTTCTGAACTCCAGTGAATACAAGCCCAGTTGATCCAGTCTTTCTTGATAGGTCAGTCCCACCATCCCGGGAATCAGTCTGGTGAACCTTCGCTGCACTCCCTCAATAGCAAGAATGTCCTTCCTCAAGTTGGGAGACCAAAAGTGTACACAATACTCCAGGTGTGGCCTCACCAAGGCCCTGTACAACTGTAGTAACACCTCCCTGCCCTTGTACTCAAATCCCCTCACTATGAAGGCCAACATGCCGTTTGCTTTCTTAACTGCCTGCTGTACCTGCATGCCAACCTTCAATGACTGATGTACCATGACACCCAGGTCTCGTTGCACCTCCCCTTTTCCTAATCTGTCACCATTCAGATAATAGTCTGTCTCTCTGTTTTTACCACCAAAGTGAATAACCTCACATTTATCCACATTATACTTCATCTGCCATGCATTTGCCCACTCACCTAACCTATTCAAGTCACTCTGCAGCCTCATAGCATCCTCCTCGCAGCTCACATTGCCACCCAACTTAGTGTCATCCGCAAATTTGGAGATACTACATTTAATCGCCTCGTCTAAATCATTAATGTACAGTGTAAAAATGTAATAATTGTCCACACTCTTGTGTATCAAAGACCAAGTTGGTTTCAACTATATCCAGTGAAAAATCAAGTTTTATTTCCATGTTTCTGCTTGTTAACTATTAATGCGGGGAGCTGTCTGATCCAAGGCCTAGACCTAAAATGTCCAAAATGGGCCTGTAAATTCTTCCATCGGTCTGTCAGTGCTTTATAAATTGGGTAGGCCTGTGTGACACCTTGTTGTGACAAAACAAATGACCATAATTTGTCTTAAAATACAAGTTTCCCTTTTGAGAACAGAAACATTGGCATTTATGCACCACATTTCAAAGTTCTTTACATGCGATTAATTGCTTAGAAGTATAGTGACTGCTTTCTAGGAAACCACAAGATCGACAAACAATGGCCATTTTGTGCTGTCTGCCCACTGGATGTATGGGACACATGGCATGACGATCAAATAAGAACAGGAGGCCATTTGCCCCCTTGAGCCAGTTTCACCATTCAATTAGATCATGGCTGATCCGTGTCTCAACTCCATTTACCTGCCTTGGTTCCCTATCCCTTAAAACGCTTGCCTAACAAATAAATATCTCAGTTTTGACATTTTCAGCTGACTCTCAGCCTCAACAGTTTTTTGGGAGAGTGTTCCAGATTTCCACCACCCTTTGTGTGAAGAAGTGCTTCCTGACATCACCCCTGAACGGCCTAGCTCTAATTTTAAAGTTATGCTCCCTTGTTCTGGACTCCCTCGCCAGAGGACATAATTTATCTCTCTCTGTCCTATCGACTCCTTTAATCTCAATTATATCACCCCTTAATCTTCTATACTCAATGAAATACAAGCCTAGTCTATGCGACCCCCTCATAATTTAACCCTTTTAGCCCTGCACCTCTTCCAAGCGCAGTGCCCAGAACTGAACATGGTACGCTAAATGGGGCCTAATAAACAATGCATATTAATTCATCTTTTCTTTCTCTTTACCCCCCCCCCCACAGAGCGGAGTAGATTTCATCGCTGCCCCGTCTGGATCAGCAGCTGATGGGGTGGTGGTTGACGCATGTGAGCAGCTGGGTATAACCCTGTTCCATACCAACCTGCGACTCTTCCACCACTAGGAGCCCTGCCCTGCGTCGCCCACTCCCGGGTCGAGCCACAGCGACAGTAACCAGGTGTTAAAGATGGAAACTGCGTCCGGTGTTGTACTGATGGCAGAAATGGGACCACGATCGACTTCAGAAAGTAAACCGTTCAGAAGTAGCGGCGACCTTTTCCACAATTTAAAACCGCTCGGAGCAATGTCACTTGTGTTGGTTTACAAATAAATACGTACAGGCCGGAAGTGAGTCGTAGGTTACTGTGGGAACCGGGAGTTAATCAGTGGATGTGGGCGTGGGGCTGATATTTGGCAATGAAGGAGTCTGATCATCACAAGTCTCATTCATGGGGTGTGAACAGAATTGGGCATTGTGATGATGCTCTCTGTGGTAGTCTGCTGACATTCACAGCCGCTGAATGGCCACTCGGGAGCGGTATTGAAAGAGTTGGTGGGCTGTGTGCATGAACCTGGTGCCCCTCCCCCCGCATTCAGGAACAGGAGAAAATGGGATTGGCGACACAGGATCACAATCACCAATGGGCGGAGGTGTCAAGTCTGCCAATATCACGTCACCAGCAAAACCTCCTCCATGGGGCAAGGATGTGTAAGGTTAAATACATCACAGGCGTCTTTAGACCAAACCCTACAAAATGCATACACAATTCTTACAGGGCTCGACAGGGTAGATATAGGGAGGATGTCTCGAACCAGGGGTCACTGTCTGAATAAGGGGTCGGCCATTTAGGACTGAGATGAGTAGAAACTTCTTCAATCTTTGGAATTCTCTACCCCAGAGGATGCTCAGTCATTGAGTATATTGAAGACAGATCAATAGATATTTGGATATGGGGACAGTGCTGGAAAGTGGACTTGAGGTAGATCAGCCATAGTCTCATTGAATGCCAGAATAGGCTTGGGGGCCAAAAGGCCTACTCCTTTTTCTTATGTCCTACCTGTTTGTACTTTCTACCGAAGTCAAAATCAGAATTACAGAATGACACAGCACAGAAATCGTGCCCCTGCCGGCTTTTGAAAGAGCACTCCCAATTAGTCCCAGTCCCTTACTCTTTCTGGCTAGCCGAAACTAGGGCCCATCAACATCAGATAGTCACTAATAAATTTAGGAGAAACTTTGTTACCCAGAGAGTGGTGAGAATGTGGAATTCGCTGCCACAAAGCGTGGTTGGGGTGAATATCATAGATGCACTTGAGGGGAATCTAGATAAACACAAGGGAAAAAGGAATAGAAGGATATGTTGATGGGGTGAGATGAAGTAGGGTGAGAGGAGGCTCGTGTGGAGCATAAACATCAGTACAGAGCAGGTGGGTTGAATGGCCTGTTTCTGTGCTGTACATTCAATGTCATTTCCCTTTCGAAAGTTATGAATCTGCTCCCTTTCAAGCAGTGCATTCAACTCCGGGTTCAAACACACATCAAATCAGTCCATGAGCCCGTTCGAGAGGCCTGTGTGTAACGTGCCTGGGGTGGGCGAAGAAAACACAGGTTTTTTTCGTTTAAAAGTTTTATTAAAAGGAGGATTGTCTGTCCATGATTAGAAAAGCACTGGTGCCTATAAACAGTCACCGATCATGAAAAATATACCAACAAACAAAATAATGTCTTATGGCGCCAATTGCATCCTTGTTTATGTTGACAGTATAAAAGTTTAAGATAGAATAACACTGCATTAGGGGGAGGGGAAAAAGGTTTCGATAAATAACAGCTCGTACAGTTACACAATTACAACATTGATCACTAGACACTCGGGAGGGTCCTGCAGCATTTGTAGAAGTAGAAGGGTGTGCATTTTATTAATTAAGTAGCTTTGTCGTTCATTTAACTCTTTATTGTGTAGGTTACGATAAGGGGAGTGAGGAAAGGGCTTGGTCCTGTAAAGAGGGGAGGGGGGGGTGGTTTCAAGTTGCCCCATTGCATCTGGGAAAGAAGTCTTTAGTTGCCATCGGCTTTCCGTGGCAGACACTGATTGACTGTGCGGGTGAAGGAAGCAGAGAGGCTGTGAGTGTGGTGCTGAAGCTGGAAGAATGTAGCCGCGCGCGCTAGACACGCACAATCCCGGGAGCTCCGTCACTTTTCAAAGTATCCATCGCTTGCAGCTTTGCTCTTTCCACCTTACTCTAGCTGGTAGGAGTCGGCCAGCAAATCCCTCGGGACTCCACATTCCACCGGGCAATGTACGTACTGTGGGGGGGTGGGGGAGGGAGGGAACGCATATCGTTAGAAAGGCTTGCAACACTAGAACTGACGTGCATTTAAGCTAGAGTTTCATCTGGGAAAATTGCCTCGACAGATATCCGGGAATCAGACCGGCCTAGAGCCGGACTTTGGAGTAGGTCTGCCTCAGAAAAGACCCAGCTGATAGATAAATAATGGCCAGGACACTGGAACTCCCCTGCTCTTCCCTGGGTGATCTCTTCATCCCCCCAGACTGGTCCTTGGATTAACATCTCTTTGGAAAGATAGCCCCTCCGATTGTGTAGCAATCGCACATCAACCTAGCCTGTATGCTCAAGTCTCTTGATGGGCTACAGCCTTCCGACTCAGCATGAGAATGCTACACACTGAGCACTCTAATACTGGAAGCATACAGGGGGTGGGGGGGGGGAAGACATTTTTAGCACGTGGAATTATCAGAGGGCGAATTGCATCACCAGCTTGGCTGCTGAAGAAAAGGCAATTTGACGGTGAAAAAGTCAGGGCTACAGGGAAAGAGATGGAAATGGGATTGGAACAGACAGCTTCAGCATATTATGAACTGAAATTTCTAGTGTGTTATGGCAACTTGACTTGCAATTGTTTTACTATTGGTCAGTAGACTGTATGGGGAGTTTCAGACCAGGACCTTGCTAATGCCACCTGTTTACAATATGCTATGGTTGCAGGGTAGCATAGTCATTATGTCACTGGACTAGTAATCCAGAGATCTGGACTAATGACCGGAGACACAAGTTCAAATCCCACCACAGCAGCTGGGGAACAACAAAATAGTTGTAGTCTGGTGTTCAATTACCACCACCCTCGTATTCTCTGGGATTTACTATCCCAATTTATTACTGATCGGTTTATTGGCCCAGAGGCCAAGACTCCCCGCTTTCTCTACATTTCATAAAACATAATTCTCAGGGTGAGGGCATCTCTGTCAATACTAGCATTTATTGCCCATTCCTAGTTGCTTGAGAAGGTGGTGATGTGCCGCCTTGATACGCTAGTAGCGGCTTGATAGCTTGCTAGGCCACGTAAGAGGGCAGTTAAGAGTCAATCGCGTTGATGGTGGGATTGGAGTCACATATAAGCCAGACCGGGTAAGGACAGCAGATTTCCTTCCCCAAAGGGACATTAGTTGAACCAATTGGGTTTTTACAACAATCTGACAAGCTTTGTGGTCACTTTTATTGATGGTCACTTTTTATTTCCAGGGGTTTTCTGAACTTGCGCATTCTGGATTATTAGTCTAGGCCTCTGGCTCATTTTTCCAGTAACACAATCACTACACCACCGCAACCTGAATGTAAACAAACGCCAACACATTCTCCATGCCAACACAGATGTGAACACTGATTAATGTGCTTACATTTTAGTTTATAAGGAGAAGCCACCCTCCCTCCCCCACAGTGCACTAACTGGATTTATACTCACTCTTGTTCCGTATCTCGTCAACGTGTGCTGGGATGTGTGGCTGGATGTCTCGGATGAGTGCGAATTGGTTCCGTCTATCGGGGGGTCAAGGCCAGGTCTTCGGCAGTTCTTGCAGCGCCAGCCCTGTAACAAAGAATCAATCGATTATTGAAACAACAGTAACGCATTTATATAGTGCCTTTGGCGTCCCAAGGTTCTTTACACCGAGCTACATAGAGATATTGGGACAGGTGACCAAAAAGCTTGGTCAAGCGATAGATTTTAAAAAGTGTCTTAAAAGGAGGAGAGACGTTAGGGAGGGAATTCCAGCGCTTCGGGGCTCGGTAGCTGAAGGCACGGCCACCAAGGTAGAGCGATGAAACAAGTTGCCAGAATTGGATGAGCGCAGAGATCTCGGCAGGTTGTTGGGCTGGAGGAGATTACAGAAATTGGAAGAAGCAAGGCCTAGACGGAACATTAGGATGAGAATTTTAAAATCAAGGCCGGAGCGGGAACCAATGTAGATCAGCGGCGGGGGGTGAATGGGATCTAGTGCAATTTTCAAGTGATTGGGGCTGTGCCAGGTGGTGTTCACTTTCAAATTTGCTGCTGCAGCCCTTTAGATGGTGGGAATTAAGACAATCCTAAGAACACAAAGGAATATTTTTCCCATTGTGTGTGCCATTGGTGAGGGGTCTCCTCGCATGTCGACAGTAGCCAACATCTTCGATTCGTGGTCAGAAAACTGCACCCTTCCCTCTTTCTCCCCTGCCCCGCCCCCGCTCCAAGAATGTGCTGCTGACTAGAGTTGAATTGTGACCCCCAGACTGGCAGCGTTCATTCAGAAACATGCCTTTGTAATTGGCTGGAGTAAACCGATTTAGAATCAGTGAGATGTTACGGGTACTAGTTTACAAAAATATTCATTATTTGTGGTGTGAGGGGCGTTGTTGACCAATTCATGCCCGTTAGCATCAAGATCGGTCTTGTTTGCCCATATGACTTTCAACACAGACCCTTGGTGGTTACTGGGGAGAGAACGTCTCTTGCTTGGCTAAGTATCTCACTCATGTTCTTAATGCTAAACTCTAAATTGGTTAAGACATTCAACAAAAGTCCCATCAATGTACCTGTTGTCCTCCCAAGCAGGTGCAGGTACAGATGGCACCAAGATACTCCTTCTGCCACTGTTCTCCGATGTTGTACATGTTCCCCTCGTCAAAGCAAGAGGCTTCATCTGCACGTGAAATGGACACTCTGTTAGCATAATCTATGACCAACATTTCACAAAGTGTTAGAAATGTTTTTGTTTGCCACACCTGTTTATCTAGTCACTGACATTAAGAAATTATCTGAAATCACGGACTGTGCAACAATAACTTGCATTTATATAAAGACTTGGATTTATATAGCGCCTTTCATGCCCACCGGATATCTCAAAGCGCTTTACACCCAAAGTAGTAGTTTATATGGCGCCTTTAAAACGTCTCCAGGCGCTTCACAGGAATGTTAGCAAATAAAATGTGACACTAAGCCAGCCGCGAGATTCTAGGACAGGTGACCAAAGCTAGATCAAAGAGATAGCTTTTAAGGAGCGACTTAGAGATGGAGAGGTTTAGAGAGAGAGAATTCCAGAGCTTGGGATCTAGGCAGCGAGTGATTAAAATCTCGAGATACCTTGGAGGTTTGGTTATAGGCTATCACGGGCTGAGATTGCTGATCTCAGCCAAGGTGCTGGTGTTATTAAGCTGATGGAGGGTGACGGGTTCAGGGAATTGGCCTGGCTTCCCCACTTTTTTCAAGTACTAATCAGTAACTTGTATAGGAAAGATAACTGTTGAGGAAGGACATGATGACCAGCAGGATGGTGGGCAGTCTACCTTGGACTGCTGGCCTCCATTTTTGAGCTACAAGTCAATCCTGATTGGCCCGAATACAAATATTTGACCAACCATGTTTGTGTTAGGTAAGGGTATTGCGGGATATGGAACCGAGGTGGGCAGTTAAGACACAGATCAGCCATGATCTCATTGAATGGCCAGAGAAGCTGGATGGCCTCCTGTTCCACTGTGGATATTACGTGGAGTTCCCCTGTCACAGTGAGGACGGGATTGGACTTGGTCTCAGATGCTCTCTAAGGCAGAACACCCTGCTGAGCTTGGCCTATCTAGGCCTACGTGTGACGAATTATTTCCCCCTGTCGGTGAGGAGCTGAATGGCTGCCTGTCAAGGGTGAGGTGAGTGGAAAGCTGGATTTTAAAAAGTGCGTAGAACAATGTTGGCATTTCGCTGGCTTTTGGAGGCGACAATCTGTTGGTTTTTGAAGATAACCAACTTACGCGGTTCACATTTATATTCTCCCTTTCCATTGCCCAGACAAGTACAGCTGATCATTTGGCCGTTCTCACTGCGACGGTTCCATTTCTCGCCAACTCTGTAGTTCATGCCATTATCGTGGCACCATTCTGGACAGGGGGGGGAGCGGAAAGGTGAAAGCAGTGGTTACTGATGGTGCTCTAAGCATTGAATCAAACTTAACATAAGCAAATACCGATACACTTTACAATCGTTTTACCTTGAATTTATACGGTACCTTCCTTTTGCATTCATCTTTTGACCAACTCACTGGGTTACACAAGTCTTAAATGTGACTAAAAACATTTGACTGTTCACAGTCAGCCAACTGCAAGATTAGTGGCTCAATGACAACTAAAGAGATGTGTTTCCCCTTTGATCACTACACAAGGCAACATATCCTTTACCATGGTTTTCAGTATACTCCCTCAGAATCGTGAGAAACCAGTCCCTCCATGTGTGCGCATTAACTGCCCTCTGATCATTCCGACCGTTATTGACACTTGGCTTTCGGCCAAAGTTCCGATTTCCTAGTCTGGTCGAGCTGCAGAAGCAAGGCAATTCCCATGTGACCACTAAGATCGCATGTCAAGTGGTCATCTCCAGTCATGTGACCCCGCAGGGTGTGAAAGCTTGCATTGGCCTTGGGAGGAGGAAGGGCCAGGCCGATGCACCCCGTCCATGTTTGTTCATTTCAGTGCTTTATACAGAAACATTTTCTCTCAAACATGCCGAAGGACACTTGTGGAAAGAAATAGGAGAGGGGTGGAGGGGAGAGGGGTGGGAGCGGTGGAGGGAAGAGGTGTTTGGACAATTCGCAACAAACTACTCACTAGATGAATCACATCTGAAATGACCACTTCCATAGCCTAAGCATTTACACCACAGTTTGAAGCCAGTCTCAGACAACCGTTCCCACTCCTGACCAACAACGTAGTGGGAACTTGTGGTGGAGTCGTAGCAGGTGTCGTCAGAGATGGGCAGGCGGCTTGTATCATCGGTAGCTGCAATGTAGAAAGAAAGTGGGGTCAATTAGTTGGAAAGATACCGACATTTGGACCTTGATCATACCCTTGGAATCAAATCCATAGCCGTACAGTGTCAGCCGTGGCTCAGTGGTGAGCGCTCGCGCCTGAGTCACAAGGTTGTGGGTTCAAATCCCACTCCAGAGACTTGAGCACAAAATCTTTGCTGACACTCCAGCTCACTACTGAAGGAGTGCTGCACTGTCGGAGGTGCGATCTTTTGGCTAAGATATAAACCAAGACCCAGTCTGCGCTCTCAGATGGATGTAAAAGATCCTGTGGCACTATTTCGAAGAAGAGTTCTCCATGGCCACTTGGTCAACATTTATCTCAAACCCAAAACAAATCATCTTGTCATTATCACATTGCAGTTTGTCGGAGCTTGCTGTGCGCAAATTGGCTGCCATGTTTCCTACATTACAACAGTGACTACATTTCAAAAAGTACTTAATTGGCTGCAAAACTCTTTGGGACCTTCTGAGGTTGTGCAAGGTGCTATATAAATGCAAATTGTTGTCGAGACTGAGCCCAAACTGCAGCCAGCTACTAACTGCGATCTCTCCCTCCCAATGCCAGAGCTCAGTGTAATGTCAGGGGCAGCGGATCTGCCAGGTAGATTCGGGTGGTGCGAGCTTTAAAGTCAGCAGGAGGGAGAGCTGCCATTTAAGGGAAAAAAGTGCCGAAGAGGTGGATAGGAACACACTGGTGGGGATGTGAAAAGAATGAACAAACGAGCTTGTGTTTATATAGCACCTTTTCACGTAGTCCAAAAGGGCTTTACAGCCAATGAAGTACTTTTTGAAAATATTTTGTGTAGGCAAAGGCGGCAGCCCATTTGCTCACATCAAGATCCCACAAGCAGCCTTGAGCTAATAACCAGATGACCTCTTTTAGTGATGTCGATTGAGGGATAAATATTGGCCAGGCACCGGGGAATACTCCCTTGCTGCTCTTCAAAATAGTGCCATGGGATCTTTAAGGTCCACCTGAGAGGAAGGTGGGGCCTTGGGTTTAACGGGTTCTCCAAAAGATGGCACCTCCAACAGTGCAGCGCTCCCTCGGTACTGCACTGGAATGTCAGCCTAGATTTTGTGCCCAAGGAATGGGACTTCAACCCCCGACCTGCTGACTCAGAGGGGAAAGGGCTACCCACTGAGCCACAGCTGACACAGAGAACACAGATGTACATTTGGTTGTCGGCTGACATGAGGTAAGGCATTTTAATGAACAGAAGCTTTGTCATAGGGGAGTGATGAATTCTCTGGAGGCAGGACGCTCTGATATGCAGATCGACTGATACAGGAGCATATACAGTACTCCTAATCACAAGGGCAATCTTTCATACTCCGGCCATGTAGATCCTCCCATCCCCAGCTCTTGCCATTACTCGTGTGGTTAGTTTATCCATCTGCCCTGGGCTAATCCATATTGACTGACAAATTAAAGATCGTTACTGTCAGCTACCTGACTGCACCACTGTAAACAAGACTGCATAGTTATAAATATTTGACTTCCAAAGAAACACGCATGAACTGAGTGTGTGCTCCAGTCAGCTTCATTGAATGGAAGCAGGCTGGGTAACAGCACATACAGGGCCGTGATCTTAGCACTGATTCATCTAAAGGAGACAACACGGACTCCCGAGGTTGGCCAACCTCGCCGCAGCCCTTGGCCTGAGGCCTGGTCCAACTCTTGAGTCACACGGAGGGCAGCCAATATTAAAAATAACTTTTCCGGCAGCGTTCGGTTGCCAAAGCAAATGGCCTGACTGCTCTTACCCTGCCACGCAGAGAGTTGCCTCAGTGTCCTTCTGAGGTGATACCACTCGAAGGGTCACTGTTCAATCGGCACCATTTTAAGTGTGTGGCAAGAGATGTTTAACTATGGGCCCCAAATGTTCAGTGGCCATCACTTAAAGCTGAGCCCAGTAACGCAGAAGAATAATAAGCTGGGTAGAACAGCCATAGGAACAAGAGAAGGCCATTTCAGTCTCTCAACCCTGCTCCGCCATTCAGTTAGATCACGGCTGAATTGTACCTCAACTCCCATTTTCCCACCTTTGCTCCATATCCCTTGATAACCATACTTAAGAAAAATCTATCGATCTCAGTCTTGAAAGCTCCAATGCCAGATTTCCACTATCCTTTGTGTGAAAAAGTGCTCCTCCACCCAGCTGTTCCTCTCCTCTTGAACACTCTTCTCAATCCAAATTTGAAACCACACCAATATTTAGAGACGCAAGTGTGAACAGGAAGTGGCAGTGTAGAACCAGGCTGGCTTCCCCTTTATACCAACTGTCTCACAGAAAATGGACCAGGCCCTAGGCTTCATGCCCTAAAGTGTGCCAGACGTGCAGTTCTAAGTTCACTTGTGTAAGCCTAGTTCCATTGGACTGGCTACAACAGCTGATCTGTTAGACGTGCATCGAGTTCCCATCGGTGCTCGGATAAGTCCACAGCCAACGAGTGAAAGAATACTGGCGCGCTGGGCACAGGCATGATGACTAGTGTGAATCTCTGCCCTCCTCTGCCCCCTAGTGCTAAATCAGAACCAATGCTGAGCTGCCCTAAGCACACAACTGGTACCAATTTATTAAGTTTACAGCGGTGTCCATAAAGCAGGGGGTTGGACAGTATGTGTTGGCGAGGGTGGGGCGGATAGAAGAGGACAACTGGGCAGAATTTAGCCATCTCCCTTGACACACTTGCAATTGGTACACGTTGAATGGCCAACTCTACAGTCGTTGGAAGAAGAAGAGAGGGTAGAGGCTAGGCTTGGTGTTTCTCTGCCCCTTTTCCCTCCTCAGTTTCTATAATGAATCCAACACTGCTTTATATTGGATTAAATGCCCTGCTCCTGCCAGTACCTCCCAATGTGCAGATCTCGAGTAAACCTGACGAATTTGCTTAGAGTTAGTAGCCACGGTTTCAGCAGAAAGTAACTCTTCCTGCCAGTTGGCCTCAAATTTTAAATCCTCATCCTTGTGTTCAAATCCCTCCATAGCATCGCCGCCTCCCCATTTCTGAGACCACCTCCAGCCCCACAACCGTCCAAGGACTCTGCGTTTCACCAATTCTGGCCTCTCGGGCATCCCTCATTTTAATCGCTCGGCCATTGACAGCCGTGCCTTTAGCCATATAGGCCCTAAGCTCTGGAATTCCCTCCCTTGACCTCTCCGCCTTCCATCTCTTTCTCCTCCTTTAAGACGCTCCTTAAAACCTACTTCTTTGACCAAGCTTTTGGTCACCTGTCCTAATATCTCATGTGGTTCGGTGTCTATTTTGTTTTATAATGCACCTGTGAAGCACTTTAGGACCAAGATACCATTGGCCTCCTGATCACTTGCTGTACCTGCATACTATCCTTTTGTGTTTCATGCACAAGTACCCCCAGGTCCCGCTGTACTGCAGCACTTTGCAATCTTTCTCCATTTAAATAATAACTTGCTCTTTGATTTTTTTTCTCCCAAAGTGCTCACACTTTCCAACATTATACTCCATCTGCCAAATTTTTGCCCACTCACTTAGCCTGTCCAAGTTCTTTTGCAGATTTTTTGTGTCCTCACATATTGCTTTTCCTCCCATCTTTGTATCGTCAGCAAACTTGGCTATGTTACACTCAGTCCCTTCTTCTAATTCGTTAATATAGATTGTAAATAGTTGGTATTCCAGCTCTGATCCCTGCAGCACCCCACTAGTTACTGGATGCCAACCAGAGAATGAACCATTTATCCCGACTCTCTGTTCTCTGTTAGTTAGCCAATCCTCTATCCATGCTAATATATTACCCCCAACCACGTGAACTTTTATCTTGTGCAATAACCTTTTATGTGGCACCTTGTCAAATGCCTTCCTGAAGTCCAAATACACCACATCCACTGGTTCCCCTTTATCCACCCTGTTCGTTACATCCTCAAAGAACTGCAGCAAATTTGTCAAACATGACTTCCCCTTCATAAATCCATGCTGACTCTGCCTGACTGAATTTTGCTTTTCCAAATGTCCTGCTACTGCTTCTTTAATAATGGACTCCAACATTTTCCCAACCACAGATGTTAGGCTAACTGGTCTATAGTTCCCTGCTTTTTGTCTGCCTCCTTTTTTAAATAGAGGCGTTACATTTGCAGTTTTCCAATTTGCTGGGACCTCCCCAGAATCCAGGGAATTTTGGTAAATTACAACCAATGCATCCACAATCCCTGCCACTACTTCTCTTAAGACCCTAGGATTCAAGCCATCAGATCCAGGGGATTTATCTGCCTTTAGTCCCATTATCTTACTGAGCACCACCTCTTTAGTGATTGTGATTGTGTTAAGTTCCTCCCCCCTATAGCCCCTTGACTATCCACCGTTGGAATATTGTAAAGACTGATACAAAATATTTGTTCAGAGTTTCTGCCATCTCCATTTTCCCCATCCAGTAGATCCTCTCTGTGAGCTTTAGGGTCTCGCTCATGGATTATAAACTGAGGCACACTGGTTGGTAGCGGGGCAAATTGCCTTTTCGTTACAGGACCTCTGGATATTTCCTCTGCCCATTTTTTCCAGTGAAAATCACAAATCAGAGGGCAGCCTCCCTCACCGGGGAAGCCTCAGCCGATTTTGCCGACTGCAGACGCCGGTGAAGAATAGCGCTGGCAAATTGCCCATACGTCCTGTGTATGCGGCACAAGAGATCCATGGATCTTAAGTGGAGTTTCCCATCTGGGTTGAACAGTGCAATATGGAAAATGGCAACAGGGGGGCGGGTGCGATGGTTTGGTATGGGGAAGAGGCCCCAGTGAGGGGTGAATTGGGGGGGGGGAACAGGAGAAGACGTGATGAGGGGATTTGGTTGGGAATGGGGAAGAGGCCATGGTGAGGGGAGTGTGTGCACGTTTGTTTGGGGTGGGGGGGGGGGGGCGGGGGAGGTGATCCTGATGAGGACGGTGGGTATTTGGTTGGGGGAGGGGAAGAGGCTCTGGTTAGGAGGAGAGGGCTGGGTTGGTGGGGGGTGGGAACATGTTGGCTGGGGGAGGAGAGGCAGTTCTGGTGAGGGTATATTGGTGCAGGGGAGGGGAAAGGGTGCAGAGATGGTGCAATGCCACTGAACTGCAGAAGAGTCTTCCCATCTCAATCACGATTGCTGTGTCACAGTAACACTTGGAAATTTGGTTGAGTTTGCAACAAAATGGTACTTACAGGCATGTCCGACTGTGATGACATCCTGCAGAATTTCGTGCTTCCCATTCCTGTCCAGAGCTTCGACTATAATGTTGTACTGTGCCCCTATCGGAAGGCCGGGCAGCACGGCATAATGTGACGTTCCTGGTACCCGCAGCTGGAAGTCAGATTAAAATGAGATTAAGTTTGAACTCATTCCTCGTTACATTCTTGAGCACAGCTATCCTTTTTGTAGCCCAACAATGAGGTGCCTCACTAAAGGCACCTCCAATACCGTAAACACCACAGGATTAAACCTCGGAAGGAGGGACGCTGGGGCCTCCTTCTGATTGCTCAGAGAGCTTGGCCAGTGAGCCAGACTGGGTTCGGAGGACCCGGTGTGACACTTGGTTGGTGTGGACGGAGTTTTATTGATCTCAGTACGCTATAATAACTTGGGCAAGGAGGTGAAATCAAGTTATTTCCCTTATTCCTTTCTTTCATTGATCCTCCCCACCCCCGCTATTGATTTTACACTATACCGAGGGAACTGCTCCACTAATTCCGAGATTAAGACTCTGTTCTACTTTGGAGCTCCGTGCCAGTCGGCTGCAACCAGGAACTCCTCACACTGACATGCCCAAGGCTGTGACATGACCTGTGCTGCTCATTGTAAAATCAGGTGGAATCATGGAATGTGATCTCCAAAAGACAGGTGAAAATCTCATCATTCCCTTCAATGGAAATGGACGTTCTGGCCTCGGGAAAGTCCGAACTCAAGCTCTGAGATTCTCGAGCCGCTTACTGGGGAAAAATAGCTTAGATGGCTTACCATTGCCTTCGTCATGGTTTTTTTAATCTTCAGAGTAGGTGGACTGCAACCAAGGCTATAGAGTCCCACCTCCCCTCCCATAGTGTACCCTCGCTGGATGTCCGCTCTCTGCCAGCTGGGGTCTGTCTGGACTGGGGCCTCGAGCCCAACCCTTCTGACGTGGGAATAATACTACTCCGTTTCTCACACTTGGTACCCGCAGCCTCTCTGAGCCAGAGTGCCAATTTTGTGCTCGGTTAACATCCAATCCTCGTTCAGTTACAGACTGATTTGTCTGGAATTCTACATGTTGTAAACAGATCCGGGAGCAGCCGGTTGTCTCTTAACATCTGCCAGATGGATTTCTAGAGATTTCACCAGTTTATTTATTCATTCATGGGATGTGGACGTCGCCAGCATTTATTGCCCATCGCTAATTGCCTTCGAGAAGGTGGTAGTGAGCCACTTTCTTGAAGAGTCACATATAGGCAGACCGGGTAAAGACAGCAGATTTCCTTCCCTAAAGATGAGTTTTTACAACAATACGGTAGTTTCATGTTCAGTATCGATACAGGTTAAACCTCTCTTATCCGGCACCCTCGGGTCGTGGCCTATTCCGGATAAGGGATTTTGCCGGATAAGGGATTTTGCCAGACATGGGAAGGTCACGTTAAATTGGATGGTACAGGTACTGAGCAAGGGGATATCAGGCTGGCTGGCTTGGGGCTGGAAGTGCAGCAGAGAGATGGTGGGGTCAGACCAGCGATTGTGGGAGTCGACAGCAAGGTAGGACTTCAATTTGTGCATGTCGGAGTTCTGCTTGTGCACCACCCAGTGCTGGACGAGGGTTGGTGCCAGATAAGGGAGTCCCGGATAAGGGAGGGTCGAACAGTACTAGCTTTTCGTTCTAGATTTATTTAATTAACAATTTAAATTCCCCAGCTGCTGTGGTGGGATTTTTAGTCCAGCGCTCTGGATTACTAATCCAGTAACATAACCACTATGCTACCCGCACCCCACATGTCATCACATCTCCAAATGTCAGTCAAATAGCCCTTTTTCTCTCCACCCTTTTCCTGGATTTTTATAACTCATAAATCAAAGTGTTTCCCGCTGCAGTTAATTAATCTTAAATTCCTGGAGACTCCAGGACAATCCTGGAGGGTTGGCAAACCCCTCTCTGCAAAGCATCTATTGACTGGTGCAATTGAGGAATGACCAAATACCTGGAAGGCTTTGTCCTTGTGGCCTACGGGATAACATGTGACCAGGTACTCCGAGGCGACGGTGGTTGGCGTCCAGGAGACGATGGTCTTGGCCTGCAGCGCCTCTTCGCCGGTCGGGAGGGGACCGGGTTGCTGTGGTTGGCGCCTGTGCCCGTTGGGAAGATTCTGCTCCGTCACTTCCACCCTGTGCCAGTGGGAGGGCCAGGTCGGGTTCTGGCTGTGGGGTCCCACTATGTCGTCGTCGTGCGGTGAGATTGGCTGCTGCTCGTCGTGGTCTGGCCGGAGCGGGGTCACAGGGGCTTGTTGCCGCCTCTCTTCATCAGTCTCGCCTGGCATATTTTCCTCACGATGGCCCACCTCTTGGTCGGTTACTGGCCTCTGGCCCTCTTCCGACCCTGCAATCGGTACAGCATTCCCCTCATCATACCTGGTCTCTGAGGACAACTCTGACTGGTCAAAAAACGAGGGGATATCCAGGTACTCAGGCTGCCGATGGCTTGCAAATGGGGAGAAAGTGGCAAGCTGTGGAAAGAGGGCTTGAAAAGCAGAAGACCAACGGTAGTTAATGATCAGCTGGCAGTGTTAATAAGCAAAGTTGAAGCTTTTTTAGTTGCTGCGCACAGCAGGATTAAAGCAAGCTAAGAATCAGTTGCTAACTTGCAGTTACCAGCTCGCATGTTGCGCACCCTTCCAACACACAGCATGCACTCTGGGCAACACCAGCTGTGCAGAAGCATCTACAGCAAGAGGATGCGGGCAGAGGCATTAACGAAAGCTCGCATTGGTTGAAGCAAGTGCTCGGCATGAGAGTTCAACCAATGTCTGCCAGCCAACTTCAGCGAGCTGCAGTGAACTGCCCAACATTACTTCAGGTTTTACACAAGCTAGAGGTTTCTGGCCATTAGCAATTCAGTGACAAACCAGGGCACAGTATATGAAGAACAGTGGACCCTTATGGGGAAACAAAATCCAAAAAAGACTTGAACATTTCTGTGTTGTATCACACAAGAGAAACTCGACAGTTTACCAAGACATGTTTTAAATGAGAACACTTGGGAACCGTTACAGGTTAGACGGGTATTTGACTCCGGTTAGAGTGGTGTTTGACTCCGGTTAGAGTGATGTTTGACTCCGGTTAGAGTGGTGTTTGACTCCAGTTAGAGTGATATTTGACACCGGTTAGAGTGGTATTTGACTCCAGTTAGTGATATTTGACTCCGGTTAGAGTGGTATTTGACACCGGTGAGAGTGATATTTGACTCCGGTTAGAGTGGTATTTGACTCCAGTTAGAGTGATATTTGACTCCGGTTAGATGGGTATTTGACACCGGTTAGAGTGGTATTTGACTCTGGTTAGATGGGTATTTGACTCCAGTTAGAGTGATATTTGACTCCGGTTAGATGGGTATTTGACACCGGTTAGAGTGGTATTTGACTCTGGTTAGATGGGTATTTGACACCGGTTAGAGTGGTATTTGACTCCGGTTAGAGTGGTATTTGACACGGGGTTAGAGTGATACTTTTCAGAATGGCAGGCAGTGACTAGTGGGGTACCGCAAGGTTCTGTGCTGGGGCCCCAGCTGTTTACATTGTACATTAATGATTTAGACGAGGCGATTAAATGTAGTATCTCCAAATTTGCGGATGACACTAAGTTGGGTGGCAGTGTGAGCTGCAAGGAGGATGCTATGAGGCTGCAGAGTGACTTGGATAGGTTAGGTGAGTGGGCCAATGCATGACAGATGAAGTATAATGTGGATAAATGTGAGGTTATCCACTTTGGTGGTAAAAACAGAGAGACAGACTATTATCTGAATGGTGACAGATTAGGAAAAGGGGAGGTGCAACGAGACCTGGGTGTCATGGTACATCAGTCATTTGAAGGTTGGCATGCAGGTACAGCAGGCGGTTAAGAAAGCAAATGGCATGTTGGCCTTCATAGTGAGGGGATTTGAGTACAAGGGCAGGGAGGTGTTACTACAGTTGTACAGGGTCTTAGTGAGGCCACACCTGGAGTATTGTGTACACTTTTGGTCTCCCAACTTGAGGAAGGACATTCTTGCTATTGAGGGAGTGCAGCGAAGATTCACCAGACTGATTTCCGGGATGGTGTGACTGACATATCAAGAAAGACTGGATCAACTGGGCTTGTATTCACTGGAGTTCAGAAGAATGAGAGGGGATCTCATAGAAACGTTTAAAATTCTGACGGGTTTAGACAGGCTAGATGCAGGAAGAATGTTCCCAATGTTGGGGAAGTCCAGAACCAGAGGTCACAGTCTAAGGATAAGGGTAAGCCATTTAGGACCGAGATGAGGAGAGACTTCTTCACCCAGAGAGTGATGAACCTATGGAATTCTCTACCACAGAAAGTTGTTGAGGCCAATTCACTAAATATATTCAAAAAGGAGTTAGATGTAGTCCTTACTACTAGGGGGATCAAGGGGTATGGCGAGAAAGCAGGAATGGGGTACTGAAGTTGCACGTTCAGCCATGAACTCATTGAATGGTGGTGCAGGCTCGAAGGGCCGAATGGCCTACTCCACCTATTTTCTATGTTTCTATGATATTTGACACTGTGTTAGATGGGTATTTGACACCAGTTAGATGGGTATTTGACACCGGTTAGATGGGTATTTGACACCGTGTTAGATGGGTATTTGACACCGTGTTAGATGGGTATTTGACACCAGTTAGATGGGTATTTGACACCAGTTAGATGGGTATTTGACACGAGTTAGATGGGTATTTGACACCAGTTAGATGGGTATTTGACACCAGTTAGATGGGTATTTGACACCAGTTAGATGGGTATTTGACACCAGTTAGATGGGTATTTGACACCAGTTAGATGGGTATTTGACACCAGTTAGATGGGTATTTGACACCGTGTTAGACGGATATTTGACACCGGTTAGATGGGTATTTGACACCAGTTAGATGGGTATTTGACACCAGTTAGATGGGTATTTGACACCAGTTAGACGGGTATTTGACACCGTGTTAGATGGATATTTGACACCAGTTAGATGGGTATTTGACACCAGTTAGATGGGTATTTGACACCAGTTAGATTGGTATTTGACACCGTGTTAGATGGGTATTTGACACCCTGTTAGATGGGTATTTGACACCCTGTTAGATGGGTATTTGACACCGTGCTGGATGGGTATTTGACACCGGTTAGATGGGTATTTGACACCAGTTAGATGGGTATTTGACACCGTGTTAGATGGGTATTTGACACCGTGTTAGATGGGTATTTGACACTGTGTTAGATTGGTATTTGACACCGTGTTAGATGGGTATTTGACACCGTGTTAGATGGGTCTTTGACACCGGTTAGATGGGTATTTGACACCGGTTAGATTGGTATTTGACACCGGTTAGATGGGTATTTGACACCGTGTTAGATGGGTATTTGACACCGTGTTAGATGGGTATTTGACACCGTGTTAGATGGGTATTTGACACCGTGTTAGATGGGTATTTGACACCGGTTAGATGGGTATTTGACACCGTGTTAGATGGGTATTTGACACCGTGTTAGATGGGTATTTGACACCGTGTTAGATGGATATTTGACACCGTGTTAGATGGGTATTTGACACCGGTTGGATGGGTATTTGACACTAGATCGACTGATTTTGACATTTAAAAATGCACTTCAAACCTGAATGACCTAACCACATCTTAATAAACAAGCTGTGTTTCTGGCCGCACTTCAAACGTGCGTCATAAATAAACATTATGTTAATGTATCTTTTTACATATTTGTGTGATTTAAGTCATAGAATCTCACAGCACAGAAGGAGGCTATTTGGCCCATCATTGGATATATTCAAGAGGGAGTTAGATATGGCCCTTACGGCTAAAGGGATCAAGAGGTGTGGAGAGAAAGCAGGAAAGGAGTACTGAGGTGAATGATCAGCCATGATCTTATTGATTGGTGGTGCAGGCTCGAAGGGCCGAATGGCATACTCCTGCACCTATTTTCTATGTTTCTATGTGCCTGTACCAGCTCTTTGAAAAACCTACCCAATTAGTCCCACTCCCCTGCTCTTTCACTATAGATCTACAAAATATCTCGCTTTCCAAGTATATATCCAATTCCCTTTGGACAGTTACTATTGAATCTGCTTGCACCACAGTTTCTGGCAGTGCATTCCAGATCACAGCAACTCGCTGCGTAAAAGAACTGCATCTCACCTCTGCGTCAGTTGAAATTTGGCCGTGCCTTTGAGGAGGTAAATACACTGCATCGCGTGCAGGTGGGTCCCCAGGCCGGTTTGGCTTGGTCAATCTCCGTCAGAGGGGTGCTACCTGCTCAGCCACCCCAGTCTGGAGAAATTAGTCAAGAGTTCCCCATCTTGGTCACTATCAAGTTTCCCGTCCTCCTCACACACACCCATGCAAACACATACACGCACACACGTGCACATGCACATACACACACGCATACATGCACGCGCGCACTCACACAGGGCAGGGGGCACTAAGGGTTCGGTTAATGAAACACGTCAGCCCCTCTCCCCATTATGTACCCGGGCAGTTGGAAGCAGTTATCATTTAATAAGACTTTACTGGTAATTGCCAAAACAGTCTTGCTAATTAAACCCAGCACTTTCTGAAATATAAACATCTGGCTTCAGTTTTGATCCAATCTTTCCTTGTAAGTAATTACACTCAATTTGTGACCTGTCCTCAAGGCAAACAAAATCCAGAAATGTTGGTGCCTCATTTTCAGTTGTGATGGGTTACAACAGAATCTCATGTTATTGGGTTGAAGTTAAAGTGCGTTGAATACCTTGTACAATACTTAAGACAAAGTGATGCTCGGATCTCTCCAGCCTTCCTCTTGCTTGTTGTGAGAGATCCCTTACCTGTACTTTTCTTCCCGCTCAGTGGCTCACTCTGTAGAGAGTTCTGAATAGCTTTAATGTAGATGCTGTATTCAGTGCCAGGCTGTAGTCCTGTTGGGAGGGAGAAAGCCCAAAGGTTTAAGTTTTTGGAATTGAGAACATTTGCAGGAATACTATTCCAGATACTTCCTAACATTAGTGATGTTGATTGAGGGATAAATATTAGCCAGGACACCGAGAACTCCTCTACTCTTCTTTGAAATAGTGCCATGGGATCTTTTACGTTCACCTGAGAGGGCAGACAGGGCCTCGATTTAATGTCCCAGTGAAAGACGACACCTCCAACCATGTAGCGCTCCCTCAGCACTGCACTGGAGCATCAGCCTAGATTCTGTGCTCAAGTCCCTGAAATGGGACTTGAACTCACAACCCTCTGACTCAAAAGGCGATAGTTCTACCAACTTAGCCACGGCTGACACTATTGATTTACCTCATCTCCATTGCAAACATTCCCAACTCCTATAGCCCTGAGTCTTGGATGAAGAGTGCCCTATGACCTATTTGATTCCACCCTCCCAGAGTACCAAACCCAACCCTCTTCCTATTACAGCACCTAATCGTCTCTTAAAGGGGCCATCGGGCTGGTGTCAAGAGGTCCTCCTGACCATTTGTGGCAGTTTCCTTCAGCCCATGAGAAAAGATCGGAACCAGTTCAATGTAAAACCCTCTGCAATGAACACTTCGGGACTAATATTTCTAGTCTCTGAGCCTTGCCAGCTAGTGGCCGACATCAGAAATCCGGGCATGCACTCCCCATGATTTTCCATCCATTGTGGAATTTCTGCTGGGCTCCCACAAACCCTTTAATGCAGGCGAGTAACTATTAAAATAGGGGTAACCCATAATAAACAGCGTGTTAATGAATAACACGGTCCCACTCTCTGTTGCCCTCTGTGGTGGGTGCGAAACTCATAGGATCGTACAGCACAGCAGGAGGCCATTTGGCCCATCATGCTCTTTGAGCCACCTTAGTTCCATTCCCTTGCTCTTTCCCCAAAGCATTTCAATGTTTTTATATTTCAAGTATATGCCCCATTCCCTTTTGAAAACTACTACTGAATCTGCTTCCACCATCCTTTCAGGCAGTACCTTCCATAACAACTTGCCTCATTCTCCTCATCTCCCCCTCTCTATCAAAACACCTCAGAATTTTGAACACCTCCATTAAATCTCCCCTTAACTTACTCTGCTCTAAGAAAAACAACCCCAGCTTCTCCAATCTCTCCATGTAACTGAAGTCCCTTGTCTCTAATGTAGGAAACAAGGGAATGTCACTGTATTATTTTTTTAATTTGTTCATGGGATGTGGGCGTCACTGGCAAGGCCAGCATTTATTGCCCATCCCCAATTGCCCTTGAGAAGGTGGTGATGAGCCGCCATTTATCGCATGACCCAAATAAAGTGCCCAAAGATCCCATCAACAAGATGACAAAGAGCTCCCGTGGAGGTTTTAAGATTGAGTCTACTGAAAATGGTAGACCGTGGTCCTCCAACAATCTCGATGCGGCCTAGTCAGCGAGCAACTCCGCCAAGAAGTCAGTGCGACCCGCTGCCGTGCGTTTGCAACGGGTGCTGGTGGGCGGGGGAGGTGGTTACCTGTGATCACCGCTTCTTGGTCGTTGGCCGACGGCTGCGGGTGGAGCTCCAGAGGGCGCTGCCCCTTTGCGTGGTAGGTGACGAGGTACCCGGTGATCCGGGAGTGCGGCCGTTGCCATGTGAAGATGATGGTGTCGGCGGTCGTGGAGATGAATCGGAGGTTCGACGGAGAATCAATGGCTGAGGCGGGGGGAGGTGGAAACAGGAGAGATGAGGGTTATTTTGCCTGCTTGCCCAGGAGAATTGGAACAGCCATCCCACTTCCTTGCCCAACGGCCCCTCACAGCATCTAGAACTACAGCCGTGCTGCTCCCGACTGCAGCTGGCAAGGCCGTCACTCCCAGCGACCTCCCAGGGGTGTTCAATCCGTTCTCCGAGGTCCCGATTTACCAAGCAGAAATTACACATTGCCCTTGCCCACAGGGATTGGCCACCGGCTTCTCCCACCCCCCCACCGCCCTCTCACTCCCCAAAATCCCGCAGTGGGTCTTGGGGATCATAGGACACCGAAATAAAGTCAGGCCGGTCCCTCTCCCTATACGCTGTGAAGAATAAAAGGCTGATCCCGCTGCTGATGATCGCTCAAAGACTTCATTTGAAAATGGTCGCTCTCTTCAGTTCTCGGCATTCGCTCGAGATCTCTGCTCACCCGGCTGGTGGTTACCGTCGTGCTGGTTCTGCGACAGAAGCACGCGGGGACGCTGACCTTAATATATCTGGATGGCCACATGACAGCTAAACCCCCGAGATTGATTCGGCCCTGCATTTATTGAGCACCTTGACAAGGCAGACTGGAGGAGCCTAATATCAAATTGGCAATATTGAAGAGATAAGGGTGCCATTCCAAGCCTTGCGGGGCTTTGTAAACATCAAACCTCCTTGAAGCCAATTGTTGAAAGATTCTTATATGACATGCTTCTATAGTGATCACTAATGCAAAGCACTGTCAGTGATGTGAGTCAGCAACTAATAAGCAATATATTAAATTTACCACATATGTCAGGCACTCCTTATTTGGGCATCAGTGGTCTGCTGTGCCCCTAGCAGCCTCCTTGATGGGGTTTCCCCATTATTAAGCTGCCCAACATGCAGTCGGTAGCTGTAGTTGGAGCTACAGATCACCATACCTAAAGCATCACTGAAGCACTGACTCAGACAGCAATGCCAGGGGAGGTTGGTTAAAACCAACCCCCTTTTCTGGCTCAGGGTTGGATTTTGTGGCCATTCCTTTCCTCGCCATGATGGCTCAATTGGTAGAGGCCGTGTTTAAATTGTGGGGAGTATCAGGATATGCAGCACAATCTGGGTGAGGGTGGGGTTGAAGAAGTTATGGGAGACGTTGGGAATCAAAGAGTATAGAATTTAACCCAGGAGGACTGAGTGAAGTACAACACAGGTTTCCCCTGAGAACGTGGTGAAGCTAGAAGACCTTCAAATAAACTAAGGGAGATCGATAGGGTTATGCTCAATTAAAACTCTAGTGAAGTGGTGGTTCCTTCCAATTGGGTGCAGTTCGTAAATGAGCAAAAAAAACCAAATTAAACTGGTATCTTCACTCAGCGACAAAAACACAACAAGACTCATCCTCTCATGGGAATGGGTTACTCACCGGTTCGAGCAGTGACTGTGGAGGGCGGGCTGCGAGAATCGCCGCTGAGGGTGTATATGTGTATATTGTATTCAGTGCCCGGCAGAAGGCCTGCAAAAGGAGGGGAAGAAAAATATCAGTATTAAATCAAAGGGAAAGTGTGCAACCAACATCAAAGGAATAAAACACGACAATCCTCCCAGTGTGTCTAATAACAGGCAAGATCAACGGCATGTATGTCAGGACTGCTTATGAGTAACAGACAAGAACATAAGAAATAAGAGCAGGAGTAGGCCATTTGGAGCCTCAAGCCTGCTCTGCCATTTAATAAGTGTGAACAAGTTGGTGTGAAGTGAGGTTGGTTAACTCGGTGAATCCCTCCCCATACACAGTGCAGGTGAACGGCCTCTCCCAATTGCGAACTTGCTGGTGTGTCAGCTCAACAATAACAACTTGTATTTATATAGCGCCTTTAATATAGCGAAATGTCCCAAGGTGCTTCACAGGAGTATTACGAGATAAAAAATTTGACACCGAGGTACATAATGGGAAATTTGGGCAGGTGACCAAAGCTTGGTCAAAGAGGTATGTTTTAAGGAGCGTCCTGAAGGAGGAAATAGAGGTAGAGAGGCGGAGAGGCTTAGGCAGGGAATTCCAGAGCTTAGGGCCTTGGCAACCGATGGCACTGTTTATAAGTCACTGGTCTGGCATCAGCTGCAGCATTGTGGCCAATTCTGGAAGGCGTCAGGGCCTTAGAGTGCCGAGGAGATTTACTGGAATGGTGCCAGGGATGAGAGGTTTCAGTTATCTGAGAGACTGGAGAAGCTGCGATTGTTCTCCTTAGAGCAGAGAAGGGTAAGGAGATAGAGATGATCAAAATAATCAAGTAAATAAGGAGAAATTGTTTCCACTGGCAGAAGGATCGGCAACCAGAGGACAAAGGAGAATTTAAAAAAAAACTCAGCGAGTGGTTATGATCTGGAATGCTCGGCCTGAAAGGGTAGTGGAAGCAGATTCAATAATAACTTTCAAGAGAGAATTGGATATATTCCTGAAGGGAGAAAATCTGCAGGGCTATGGGGAAAGAGCAGGGGAGTGGGATTACTTGGATAGATCTTTCAAAGAGCCGACACAGGTATGATGGGCTGAACGGGCCCCTCCTGTGCTGTATCATTCTATATTTGAGATGCAGCAATGTGGCAGCAGAGCAAGTGCGAAGAACGGTAGGGAAACTAAAAGCTCTTGCGGTATTTAATGTGAAGACACTGCGTATCTTCCTGACGTTACCTGTGATGGTGAATGTGCGATGATCGGGACCCACTGTCCTCTGCACTGTACCCCTGCTGCCGGAGGGAACTGCGTCAATCTGGAAGCCCGTGATGGTCTCGACCTTGGTGCGCCACTGTAGCGTGATGCTTGTCTCTGTCACCCCAGTGATGCGGATTCTGCGTGGCGAGCTGACATCTGGCACAGAGGAGCAAGATTAGAACAAGAAGAAAATCTTGCATTGAGCATAATAAGGCACTTCACAGGAGCTTTCATCCTTCAAAACATTGACACCAAGCCTCATAAGGAGATATTCGGACAGGTGACCAAAAGCTTGGTCAAAGAGGTAGACTTTAAAAAGTGTGTCTTTAAAGGAGTCGAGAGGTAGAGAGCGGAGAGGTTTAGGGAAGGAATTCCTGAGTTTAGGGCCCAGACAGCTGAAGGCACAGCCTCAGTGGTGGGGTGAAGGCAATCGGGGATGGACAAGAGGCCAGAACTGGAGGAGCCAGCGATCTCGGAGGGTTGTTGGGCTGGAGGAAGATTACAGAGATAGGGAGGGGCGAGGCCATGGAGGGATTTGAAAACAAGGATGAGAATTTTAATGCTGAGGCATTGCCGGACTGGGAGGCAATGTAAGTCAGCGAGCACAGGGGTGATGGGTGAACAGGACTTGGTGTGAGTTAAGATACGGGTAGCAAAGTTTTGGATGAGCTTAAATTTACTACGGGTGGAAGGTGTGAGGCCAGCCATTAATACATCGAGTTTGGAGGTAACAAAGGCATGAATGAGGGTTTCAGCAGCAGATGAGCTGAGACAGGAGCTGAGGTGGGCGATGTTACAGAGGTGGAAGTAGGCGATCTTGGAGCTGGAGAAAGAGTTTACACAGCTCTCCAAACAGTAGGCATCAGCTGTGGGGGAGTGGAGGGTGCAAACAAGATACTCACTGTCCAATGTCGCTTTGATGCCTTGCAGAGGCTGACTTGTCAAGGAGTCCTTGATGGCGTACACAAAGATGTTGTATTTAGTCGCGACCTGCGTCAAGAAAGAATTACACAGAAATTATACAGAATGTACGACATAGGAACAGGCCATTCGGTCCAACAGGTCCATGCCGGTGTTTATACTCCACATCAGCCTCCTCCCACCCCTCTTCATCTCACACCATCAGCATATCCTTCTATTCCTTTCTCCCTCGTGCACTTATCTAACTTCCCCTTAAATGCATCTCTGCTATTCGCCTCAACCACTCCATGTGGTAGCAGGTTCCACATTCTAACTAATCTCTGGGTAACAAAGGTTCTCCTGAATTCCTTATTGGATTTATTAGTCATTATCTTTATAGCCCCACGTTTTGGACAGCCCACAAGTGGAAACATAGAAACATAGAAACATAGAAAATAGGTGCAGGAGTAGGCCATTCGGCCCTTCTAGCCTGCACCGCCATTCAATGAGTTCATGGCTGAACATTCAACTTCAGTACCCCATTCCTGCTTTCTCGCCATACCCCTTGATCCCCCTAGCAGTAAGGACCTCATCTAACTCCTTTTTGAATATATTTAGTGAATTGGCCTCAACAACTTTCTGTGGTAGAGAATTCCACAGGTTCACCACTCTCTGGGTGAAGAAGTTCCTCCGCATCTCGGTCCGAAATGGCTTACCCCTTATCCTTAGACTGTGACCCCTGGTTCTGGACTTCCCCAACATTGGGAACATTCTTCCTGCATCTAACCTGTCTAACCCCGTCAGAATTTTATATGTTTCTATGAGGTCCCCTCTCATTCTTCTGAACTCCAGTGAATACAAGCCCAGTTGATCCAGTCTTTCTTGATAGGTCAGTCCCGCCATCCCGGGAATCAGTCTGGTGAACCTTCGCTGCACTCCCTCAATAGCAAGAATGTCCTTCCTCAGGTTAGGAGACCAAAACTGTACACAATACTCCAGGTGTGGCCTCACCAATGCCCTGTACAACTGTAGCAACACCTCCCTGCCCCTGTACTCAAATCCCCTCGCTATGAAGGCCAACATGCCATTTGCTTTCTTAACCGCCTGCTGCACCTGCATGCTAACCTTCAATGACTGATGTACCATGACACCCAGGTCTCTTTGCACCTCCCCTTTTCCTAATCTGTCACCATTCAGATAATAGTCTGTCTCTCTGTTTTTACCACCAAAGTGGATAACCTCACATTTATCCACATTATACTTCATCTGCCATGCATTTGCCCACTCACCTAACCTATCCAAGTCGCTCTGCAGCCTCACAGCATCCTCCTCGCAGCTCACACTGCCACCCAACTTAGTGTCATCCGCAAATTTGGAGATACTACATTTAATCCCCTCATCTAAATCATTAATGTACAGTGTAAACAGCTGGGGCCCCAGCACAGAACCTTGCGGTACCCCACTAGTCACTGCCTGCCATTCTGAAAAGTACCCATTTACTCCTACTCTTTGCTTCCTGTCTGACAACCAGTTCTCAATCCATGTCAGTACACTACCCCCAATCCCACGTGCTCTAACTTTGCACATCAATCTCTTGTGTGGGACCTTGTCGAACGCCTTCTGAAAGTCCAAATATACCACATCAACTGGTTCTCCCTTATCCACTCTACTGGAAACATCCTCAAAAAATTCCAGAAGATTTGTCAAGCATGACTTCCCTTTCACAAATCCATGCTGACTTGGACCTATCATGTCACCTCTTTCCAAATGCACTGCTATGACATCCTTAATAATTGATTCCATCATTTTACCCACTACCGATGTCAGGCTGACCGGTCTATAATTCCCTGTTTTCTCTCTCCCTCCTTTTTTAAAAAGTGGGGTTACATTGGCTACCCTCCACTCCATAGGAACTGATCCAGAGTCAATGGAATGTTGGAAAATGACTGTCAACGCATCCACTATTTCCAAGGCCACCTCCTTAAGTACTCTGAGATGCAGTCCATCAGGCCCTGGGGATTTATCGGCCTTCAATCCCATCAATTTCCCCAACACAATTTCCCGGCTAATAAGGATTTCCCTCAGTTCCTCCTCCTTACTAGACCCCCCGACCCCTTTTATAACCGGAAGGTTGTTCGTGTCCTCCTTCGTGAATACCGAACCAAAGTACTTGTTCAATTGGTCCGCCATTTCTTTGTTCCCCGTTATGACTTCCCCTGATTCTGACTGCAGGGGACCTACATTTGTCTTTACTAACCTTTTTCTCTTTACATATCTATAGAAACTTTTGCAATCTGTCTTAATGTTCCCTGCAAGCTTCTTCTCATACTCCATTTTCCCTGCCCTAATCAAACCCTTTGTCCTCCTCTGCTGAGTTCTAAATTTCTCCCAGTCCCCAGGTTCGCTGCTATTTCTGGCCAATTTGTATGCCACTTCCTTGGCTTTAATACTATCCCTGATTTCCCTTGATAGCCACGGTTGAGCCACCTTCCCTTTTTTATTTCTATGCCAGACAGGAATGTACAATTGTTGTAGTTCATCCATGCGGTCTCTAAATGTCTGCCATTGCCCATCCACAGTCAACCCCTTAAGTATCATTCGCCAATCCATCTCAGCCAATTCACGCCTCATACCTTCAAAGTTAGCCTTCTTTAAGTTCTGGACCATGGTCTCTGAATTAACTGTTTCATTCTCCATCCTAATGCAGAATTCCACCATATTATGGTCACTCTTCCCCAAGGGGCCTCGCACAACGAGATTGCTAATTAATCCTTTCTCATTACATAACACCCAGTCTAAGATGGCCTCCCCCCTAGTTGGTTCCTCGACATATTGGTCTAAAAAACCATCCCTTATGCACTCCAGAAAATCCTCCTCCACCGTATTGCTTCCAGTTTGGTTAGCCCAATCTATGTGCATATTAAAGTCACCCATTATAACTGCTGCACCTTTATTGCACACACCCCTAATTTCCTGTTTGATGCCCTCCCCAACATCACTACTACTGTTTGGAGGTCTGTACACAACTCCCACTAATGTTTTTTGCCCTTTGGTGTTCTGCAGCTCTACCCATATAGATTCCACATCATCCAAGCTAATGTCCTTCCTAACTATTGCCTTAATCTCCTCCTTAACCAGCAATGCTACCCCACCTCCTTTTCCTTTTATTCTATCCTTCCTGAATGTTGAATACCCCTGGATGTTGAGTTCCCAGCCCTGCTCATCCTGGAGCCACGTCTCCGTAATCCCAATCACATCATATTTGTTAACATCTATTTGCACAGTTAATTCATCCACCTTATTGCGGATACTCCTTGCATTAAGACACAAAGCCTTTAGGCTTGTTTTTTTAACACCCTCTGTCCTTTTAGAATTTTGCTGTACAATGGCCCTTTTTGTTCTTTGCCTTGGGTTTCTCTGCCCTCCACTTTTCCTCATCTCCTTTCTGTCTTTTGTTTTTGCCTCCTTTTTGTTTCCCTCTATCTCCCTGCATTGGTTCCCATCCCCCTGCCATATTAGTTTAACTCCTCCCCAACAGCACTAGCAAACACTCCCCCGAGGACATTGGTTCCGATTCTGCCCAGGTGCAGACCGTCCGGATTGTACTGGTCCCACCTCCCCCAGAACCGGTTCCAATGCCCCAGGAATTTGAATCCCTCCCTGCTGCACCATTGCTCAAGCCACGTATTCATCTGAGCTATCCTGCGATTCCTACTCTGACTAGCACGTGGCACTGGTAGCAATCCCGAGATTACTACTTTTGAGGTCCTACTTTTTAATTTAGCTCCTAGCTCCTTAAATTCATTTCGTAGGAACTCATCCCTTTTTTTACCTATGTCATTGGTACCAACGTGCACCACGACAACTGGCTGTTCTCCCTCCCTTTTTAGAATGTCCTCCACCCACTCCGAGACATCCTTGACCCTTGCACCAGGGAGGCAACATACCATCCTGGAGTCTCGGTTGCGGCCGCAGAAACGCCTATCTATTCCCCTTACAATTGAATCCCCTATCACTATCGCTCGCCCACTCTTTTTCCTGCCCTCCTGTGCAACAGAGCCAGCCACGGTGCCATGAACTTGGCTGCTGCTGCCCACTCCTGATGAGTCATCCCCCTCAACAGCACTCAAAGCAGTGTATCTGTTTTGCAGTGGGATGACCACAGGGGACCCCTGCACTACCTTCCTTGCACTACTCTTCCTGCTGGTCTTCCATTCCCTCGCTTCTCTATGTCTATCCTATCAAATACCATCATAATTTTAAAGACCTCAATCAGGTAACCCTTCAGCCTTATTGTTTCTAGAGAAAATTGGTCAATAATTTGTGTTATTTATAAACCTTTGGCACATAGGGCATTCAGCCCCTCGAGCCTGTTCCAATGTTCCCATTAAGTTGTGCAGTTGTGCGTCGCTCCAGGGGTCTTGCGCGGCCTAGGTGTAAATAGAGAACCAACCACACATGCGCGGTATTTTGAATGGGCCGCATAGCCCCCCAAAATGTTAAAGGGAACATTGGCCTGTTCCATTAAATCAGTAATGGCTGATCTGCATCTTAACTCTTAAAAAACTCTTGGTTCCATAACCCTTAAAACCAGAACCACAACTTGCATTTATATAGCGCCTTTCACATTTGACACCAAGGAGATATTAGGACAGATGTCCAAAGCTTGGAGCTTGGAGTGTCTTACAGGAGAAGAGCGAGGTAGAGAGACAGACAAAAATCGACCTGTGTTTTGAAATTTTCAATTGACTCGCAGTCTCAAAGCTGTTTGGGGGAGAGAGTTTCTGATTCCCACTACCCTTCTGTGAAGAAGTGCTTCCTGATATCATCTCAAACGGCCTAGCTCTCATTTTAAGGAACTTTGCTTTACAGCAGTAAAAGAGTTGAAGGAGAGACTCACCATGAGACCAGAGATGGTGGCGCTGGTGTTATCTGGACCCAGGTTCAGCTCCTTGCTGGGGCCTGTTTTCTCCCTTGGTTTCACCATCACGCGGTAACCGGTTAGCTGAGCAATAGGCGCGTGCCAACTAATGGTCATGCTTGTCGGAGTCACTTGCACAAACTCAAGGTCACTCGGAGGAGGAATGGCTACAAGGCAACAGAGTTGGCAGAATGAAAGACTTGTCTTTGTAGAGCACCTTTCAAGACTTCAGGACATTCCAAAGCACTTTACATCCAAAGAAGTACTTTTGAAGTGTAGTCACTGTTATAATATACAGGAAATACGACACGCAATTTGCGCACAGCAAGGTCCCACAAGGAGCAATGAAATAACGACCGGATAATCTGTTATAGTGGTGTTGGTTTGGGGATAAATCTTGGGCAGGACACCGGGGAAAATGCCCCTACTATTCTTTGAAATAGTGCCAGGTGATCTTTTACGTCTACCTGGTTTAATGTCTCATTCAAAAAACAGCACCTCTGACAGTGCAGCACTCCCTCAGTCATCCTAGATGTCAGCCTAGATTTTGTGTTCAGGTCCCTGGAGTAGGGGCTTGAACTCACAACCTTCTGATTCAGAGGCAAGTGTGCTACCCACTGAACCACAGCTGACAACACAAGGGCCCCGCCTGAGTCTAGCTCGAACTGCTTTGAGATGAAGTCTGCACTTTGCAACTTGAGGCTGAGAAATCTTTAATGGAGTAGAAGACAGCACTTAAGCTGAATCACAACGCAAGCCCAGTTCGAGCACTAGTCATGACCCTCGCTGATCGACCCCTGCCCCATTACAATTGGCTACATGCTGGTAAATGGACAATTGACCGCTGGCTTTTCAGTCTCCGCTCCCATTGTAGCTCGCAACTCCTGCCAAGGAATTAGTTAAACCATTTTGGCAAAGCCCAGACATTGAGGTTTTCATTAAAAGTCTACCGTGGAGGACACCGGGTGGCACAGTGTGTTCAAACAGTGTCCTTCCTTCTTAGGGAACTACACCGGAGTCTAGCTCAGACCGCTCCGACAACGTTCCTTTGTGAACTGACGTTGGGCCAGTCTCAGTGAGTGGCTAAAGGGCCTGTGATTGAGTAGTGACTGGAGTTAGCCCACTGGCCTCATTCACAGAGAGAGGCTGGCGTGAGGGAGGTGAAATGGCGCGAAATGGGCCGATAGTGAATCATCCGCGCGTGTTACACCCCGCCTGGTTTTCTTTTCCCCTGACTCCAGAGACCTGGGCTAATAATCCACAGTATGGGATTTCAAATCTCAGCATGGAAGTCTGAGAATTTGGATTGCATTTCAAAAATCTGGAAAGAACTGGTATCAGTAAAAGTGACCAGGAAGCCGTCGGATTGTCGGAAACACCCAACTGTTTCACTCATGTCCCTTTAGGGAATGAAGCCTGGCACCCTTACCCTGTCTGGCCTATATGTGCCTCCAGTCCCACGCCAGACTGGTTGAGTCTGAAGTAGTCCAACAAGCCACTCAGTTACATCAAATCACTTAGTATGCTCGGCTGTCAAGCTCCTCGAGTTAGACTGTCATTCTCCAGCAAACACGCAAGCACACACACAAAGCAAGCAGCGCAGTAACAGCGCTCCAATCGGCTTTTTCCCACCGCCACTGGGTCACTGAGTCAGCCAATGAGCTGGAGGCGGGATATACAGCAGAGTCTATTTAAACAGAGCCTTTACAAACTACAGCAAACAGGACTCATGACCGAAACTACAGCAAAGTCTCCCGTCAAGGCAGGATTATTTCTCCAGTAAAATGCAGTGAGTGAAGAATAGTTATATAATGCAAATTATGTGGGTAAAGTCAATCCCAGTCACTTACAGCGGTGCGGTCTCCAGCCGTGATTGATGGGGGAATTACCCAATCATCGCCATTCTGGCTGGGACTTGTGGTGTGTCACTGCACACGGCCTTTTTGTACTTACAGAACGTCAGCTGCAGACACCTACCTGTACTCTGCGTTCCTATCAGAGGGGGGCTCTCCTGGTCATCGTACAGGGCGTACACTTGCACCGTGTACTCCGTGCCCGGTCGCAAGCCGACCAGCTCGGCGGAATCATCCTCGGATTCAGGGGTGGGCGCAAGCTCGTGGATTCCATCCTCGGGGCTGGAGTAGATCACTCTGTACGCGGTGACCTGACCCTCGGGACTCTCCCACGCCAGCCGGATGGAATGCACCTCCACGTCCGTGAACGTCAGTCCTTTCGGACGGTCGATGGCTGCCGGACGAAAAATAAAGGGAAGCAACAGAGAAAAAAAAAGGCTGTTAAGCGTCTCCTCCCAACCGGCTGCCTCCGGCCTCAGGGCGCTCGGGAATGGCTTGACATGGCACTGAATCATCGAACTGGAAGAGGACCAAACGGAACTCGATGAGAAGCGCAGGTTTGAACCGGGTCTTCTCGGTCCTTTTCAGCACAAAATAGGCAGGAACCACTTGCAAACCATTCCCATACTTTTTTTTTCATTCTGCAAAGCATTAGCATTTTACTTCAGAATAGACAAGCGAGCTACGGCAATGTGCCTTTAATGATCCAACAGCTTCGACGGGTCAGCAAGAGTAGCTGTCCGATATAGTGAGGCCACATAGAGCTCGCCATGCATTATCCAGGGTAGCTGATCAATGGAAAATAAGGGCATCAATTTTCCATTCCGCTCCGAAAGCAGAGGCTGGGTCTTGACAGAGGTAGGGGGAGCGGAGGGATGCAAGCAAACAGCGACGAAAATAAATCTGCCAAGTTACAAAACAGCTTGCGACGCAGCACTTCATTTGAACTTTGAAGCAATGGACGGGTGTGTAAGTACCTCCTTCCCAAATGTGGGGGACTGGACTACTGTGGGATAGGGTCTTACTGCTGTAACTCAGATGTCCAGTTTAGGAAAACATAGTCGGGCTGACCACACTGCCAGCGAGAAGGCCGCACTCAAAGGGAGCATGTAGCAAAGACCAGGACTACTTCTGGATGCGGCTCTTTGTTGGGAGCTCTTATGTTAACCCTTACATACAAGTCCGTCATTGCTGTTCAAATTATATGAAGGTAATGGGGGCAACGAAAGGCAAAAGAAAATGCAAGCCTGTCAAAGTGGTTTACCAAAGGCTGGGTAGGCCTCAAGCTTGTCAAAGTAGTTGGCCAAAGGCTGGGAAGGCCACAAGCCTGCCTGTGGTTTTAAATTCACCACCACACCCATGTTCTTTTTAAACCTGAGAACTAACTGACTGGCTGAACAATGTCCCGGACAATGGACAGGGAGTTCTGTCACAGTGCAAAACTGCCACTGCGCACACAGGTTATGAAATACTTACTGGTGACTGCTGTTTCGGTGAGGGGCGCACTTTCTCCGCGCTCTCCCTGGGCGTACACGCTGACCATGTACTCGACTGTTGGCAGCAGACCCTCGATAGTCAGGTGAGTTTGACCTAAATGTAGACGACACGCAAGTTGATTTTTCTGTGTTTTCCTGCCCGCCTCCCCCGCCCCCCCCCCATCCTCCAACATTCAAATACCTTGTAATTGCCGTTCCATGTATTCAATATTCTCATACACTTAGAGCTTGTACAGTGCACTTGTTTTCAGCCAGATTTCCAGATTCAAATTCCCACCACCATCTGTCCACATTGATCCCCTTCAGCAAGGAACTCGCCATATATAGGGTTGCCAGCTCTGGCTGCAGGTATTCCTGAAGGATTCATCACCTGACCGCCCCCCCCTCCCGTCCAACAGCCCCACCCGGTCAAACAGCCTCTATTCCCAACGTCAATATTTTTATAGGAAAAAAAAATGTTCAAAGAAAATGAAAACAAAAAAAAGCCCAATTTGATTTTTCTCTCAGGTTTTTGCTCGCAGCAGTGCCCGTGAGATTAATCTTATAATTCCTGGAGACACCAGGCCTCCCTAGCTCCGATTAAATGGGTGTCAACCCAGCGCAGTCAACAGGTACCCAATTTACGAATGACTGGGCTTCATCTACAGAGGCTGATCACGCCTGACCCAGGGTCTTTGAAACAGGTGGACAACCCATCCCCCAGCCGGCTACGAGATATGTATAGAACAGTTGTGCACTGGATTAGGTTCAGCGAGTGATCGGCCGGGGTTCCCCCCCCCCCACCCCCTTATGCTCCAGAAACCCCAATGGCAGCGAGCACCCTATCGACTGTCTGGTCCGATCGCCCGCCGGCATTTCGGTAGCTACAGTCCCCCAGCACCACCGAGGTGGCACCGTTATCCCACAGCTCCCCCACTCTCCCGCCTCGCATTAGGTTGTCCTCACGGTGGTAAAACAAACCACCGCCCCCCACGCACCCCCGATCCCAACTTTCTGCCCTCCTCTTCTGATGGCGTGGCTCTTACCGGGGTGCGATGGGCGTACTTTGAGGATCAATAGCCACCTTTAAATAAAATGTATCGCTGTAGTTAAGAAGTCCATGACACTACTGCAATGTCACCCGATCACCAACTGAAGTCCCAGCCCCATTATCACAAGGCCCGCCATTGAGTGTAACTCAGCTAACTGACCTGCTGGAACAGTCTGAGTTATAACTGGGCCGTGGCCGCTCTTCGGGGCGCTGGTCACCCTGTAACCGGTAACCGGGGCGATGGGGGGAGTCCAGCTGACGGTCAGGCTGTTGTCGTGCACTTCTTTCACCTCCAGCGCAGTCGGCATGTCAATCTCTGGAAAAAAGAGAGGGGAAGTGGCCCCTGGTGAAATGGACGCAGCACCAAATCTAGGGCGGTTCGCATTTTCCCTCACTGGCTGTTGGAAACGGCTCCGTCGCAGGTGCGGGGCAGTGGAGAGGTGGCAAACTTAGGGCATGGGCCCGACAGGCCACCATGCTCTGCTAGATTGTGTTCAGTGTATGGCAATTAAACCCCAGTGGGTACCTCCAGCAGTTTTCTCTTTGAGCTGGGGGTGGATGGAGATACATTGATTCATAGCACAGGCCCGACTTCCACCTCGACAAAGACTGGTGGTGACTCGACTACAGCTCCAGCAAGCTTCTGGTGGGAGTGTGACTGGAGCCCAGTAGGCCCAAGGCTTGGCTGAGCTGAGCGAACTTCACTCTGAAGCAGATGTACCTGGCAGAGGTGTACGAGAATGTGGAAAAAGATTCCGTCCCCCAGCAGTGCTGCCTCTTTGTCTTGACGAGCACAAAGTAAGTGAATGGAAGTTATACACAAGCGGCATACATGATGTGATCCTCGGAACAGGAGACCATTCAACCCGCGAGCCTGTTCCGCTATTCAGGTAGATCTTAACTCCATTTACCCATCTTGGTTCCATATTCTTTGATACACGTGCGGAACAAAAATCTATCAATATCAGTCTTCAACGTTTCAATTGACCCCAAGCATCCATAGCCTTATTAGGGGAGAGTTCCAGATTTCCACTACCTTTGTGTGAAGAAGTGCTGCCTGACATCACCCTGAACGGCCCAGCTCTAATTTAAGGTTATACCACCTTGTTCCGGACTCTCCCACCAGAGGAAATAGTTTCTCTCTACCCTATTGAATCCATCAATCATCTTAAATACCTCGATTAGATCACCCCTTAATCTTCTATACTCAAGAGAACACAAGCCAAGTTCATGCAACTTGTCTTCATAATTTAACTTTTTTAAGCCCTGTTATCATTCTTGTGAAACTCCACAGAGAATGGTGAGATATTGAGGTCAAAAACAGTGGAAAAATATTCAACTCATTTGTAGCTACGCTACTCATGTTGAGTGAGTTGTGTGTTGTACACAGTAAGCCTCCCCGTGACCTCCAGTGAGCCTCCCCGTGACCTCCATAGTAAGCCTCCCCGTGACCTCCACAATAAACCTCCCTGTGACCTCCACAGTAAGCCTCTCTGTGACCTCCACAATAAACCTCCCCGTGACCTCCACAGTAAGCCTCCCTGTGACCTCCACAGTAAGCCTCCCTGTGACCTCCACAGTAAGATACCCCGTGACCTCCACAGTAAGATACCCCGTGACCTCTACAGTAAGCCTCCCTGTGACCTCCACAGTAAGCCTCCCTGTGACCTCCACAGTAAGATACCCCGTGATCTCCACAGTAAGATACCCCGTGACCTCTACAGTAAGCCTCCGTGACCTCCACAGTAAGGCTCCCTGTGACCTCCACAGTAAGATACTCCGTGACCTCCACAGTAAGGCTCCCTGTGACCTCCACAGTAAGATACTCCGTGACCTCCACAGTAAGGCTCCCTGTGACCTCCACAGTAAGATACTCCGTGACCTCCACAGTAAGATACCCCGTGACCTCTACAGTAAGCCTCCCTGTGATCTCCACAGTAAGCCTCCCTGTGACCTCCACAGTAAGATACCCCGTGACCTCTACAGTAAGCCTCCCTGTGACCTCCACAGTAAGCCTCCCTGTGACCTCCACAGAAAGATCTGGTGCCGTCTCTTTGCAGGCTGAAATACCGATTTTGTGCTGTAGGCCCACGATTACTAGCAGCTGGTCTCTCCAGATTCATCTGACAGAGAAGCCTTGTCAGTCAGTCTGGCCAAAACCGAAACCTTGGAACCAGTCCCAGGGCACAGTGTGGCGTCACTGCGTGTAACTAGTGACCAAATGCTGGGTCAACTTGTTAATGTTAACCAGGTACACTGCCTACTGGGGCAACACTGCCCTTCCAGCTCACAGACTGGAATGACAAAATCAGGAACCAGAGGACACAGATTTAAGATAATTGGCAAAAGAGCTGGGGGTGGGGGGGCGGGGCGGAGGAGGAGATGGAAAGAATATTGTTTACACAGCGAGTTGTTTTGATCTGGAATGCACTACCTGACCGGTTGGTGGAAGCAGATTCAATACTAACTTTCAAAAGGGAACTGGATATATACTTGAAGGGAAAATCAGCAGGGAAAGAGCAGGAGAGTGGGACTAATTGGGTAGTTCTTTCAAAGAGCCGACATAGGCACGATGGGCTGACTGACCTCATTCGATGAGTCCATGACAGAGTTCAACATTTCAAACACAATATGACACATTGGGCAAGCAGTTACCAGATCGCGCTCCTCGACCTACACCCCTCCCCTCCCCTCCCCTGCTCCCTTACCTGTCCTCTCAGAACCAACAACAGGTTTGCTGGTTGCCGGGCTATCACCCCGGCCAGTGACAGCGTACACGGTTACGGTGTAGTCGGTGCCGGGGCGCAGGCCGGGTATGGTGGCGGTAGACTCTGCCCCCGGCACGGTGATCTCCGTCACTGGGCTGCGGCTTCCTGTGAGAAAATGGGGGATTGGAAAAAAAAAGGATGTGGTAGGCAGAGTATTTAAATCACAACGTACAAGGAGCTACGTGGTGGGATACGCAGCTGTACAAGACATTTACTCATTTCACGTGTTTGCCTTAAGTAAACACTAGGGCCTAGAAACTCCCTGGTGCTGCGTCCGTTTCACAGGCGTCACTGCAGGCGCCTTCTGACGCGCCGCCTGCCATTCTGATGAAGGCTGCTCAGTAGGCCTCCAGGGCATATGCTTGAAACTGCACCTGCTGGGCCCGAAGCCTGTTTCGGGCATGCTTTTGCCAGATTGCTCTGCCAATGAGCACGGCCAGCACCGTTTCAGCTGCTCAGCAGCCTCAAAGGGACTGCCATCTCCCAGTTGAAAGTTTATTACTTGCTCCACACTCTGCCGACCACCGCTTGCTTACCCCACCACCCCACCTATGGTCACCTCCACAACGCCCCCCTCCCACCCCTCCCCGATCACCTCTTCCCCCCCCCCTCACCCCCACCCCTCGATCACCTCCACCCCCTCTGCCACTCCCTCGATCTTCCTGCGACCTTCAACAATCTGCCCTGGGCCTGCCCCAGGTCTCAGTGGGCGCAGGAGCTGCACCAGCCTTGCGCCGAGGTTTCTCTTTTAGCCTTTACAGTGTATGAGTTCCTAATTTTGGTGCTCCTTTTTCCGCCAGCAGCTACCATAATTTTAGCCCTGGTATCATTTTGGTGAATCGGTGCTGCACCCCCTCCAAGGACAGTATATCCTTCCTGTGGTGCGGTAGGGTAGCCACAACTGACGGTAGTACTCGAAATGAGCTTTCTACAGCTGTGACAAAGAAGGCACCGGGCGTACACCTAATCTGATCCCACTGCAGTCGCTGGGATTCTATGTCGACAGCTCGGGGAAGGTGTTTTCCCCCGGCATTGTGAACAAAGAACCATTTCAAGGGAGGAAGCTGGGACGGGACCTACCTGACTCTCCGAATGCAATGCGGTAGTATTTAACAGTCACAGGTGGCGGGTTCCAGCTGATGGTCAGGCTCTTGGGAGTGGACCGGGTGAACTCCAGATCGGTCGGGGAATCAGAGACTGGAGGGGAGGTAACAGAGTGCAAACATTCAACGGAGTTAACGCGACAGCCAAAGCCAGACAGACATTTTCAAACATTCAAAAATATTAAGACTAGTTGGTCCTTCGAGCCTGCCCCACACTGCACCCCCCCGCCCCAGCCATACAATCTCCTGGGAGAGGCAAAAAAAGTGAAACATCCAAGGCCGGTAAGGGAGAAAATGCTCTGGAAAATCCCTCTCCAACACCCCCCTCAGGCAATGGAAACACAGGAGATCAGTCACCAAGTGTTATCTGTACAGACACTTTTCCAACCACTTCCAACACAATGGATGCATCTTTCAAATATATAAAATTAGCCCAGCTCCCGTGGTGTTGCTCGCCGTGATTGTAAAGTGTGACAGGAAGTAAGCGTGACCCTTACAGGAAATGCATACCGCGCACAAGTCTTCAATATCATATCATAGAGACAAAACAGTACAGTTGTGGTATATTGTCGGTTTTTCTTTCTGTGCCGGTTTCACCCCATTGCTCCTCTGTGAGAGGCATCAATGGCTCCCGGTTGTAACATGGCCCAGCTCCTTGCCCAAGTGGACATTGGGCTAGCTATTCAACCACAGGAGGCCTCACACCACCCCGTCCAAACCTCGCCTCCACCCAGCATTTTCCAGCGCAGATTGGTTTGGTTTTTTTTTTAATGCCAAAACATTGCGGCAAGTTCCAGCGCCCCCTGCCCCCCACTGCCATGTCTGGCCAACTTCAAGCTCACCCAAAGCGCAGACCAAAGACTGGAAGCCGCTCTATGAGGCATGGCTGACACGTTGCCCTTTTATATAGCTGGGCCCAACCCACAGAACTGCAGTCACCTCACTGTCAATAATACCCAGAGGCCATGGTGAATTCTAACAAACCAATGACAGCCACATAACATACAGTCGGAATCGAACATTCGTCAGCTTTGGCCCCCCTGATGGTGGTTGGGATCAGGATCCCATCACTTACTTGTAGACTGCTGTCCGACCAGGGGAAGGCTTTCCTGCCTGCCGCTGAATGCGTAGATGCTGATGACATACTCTGAGCCGGGGGCCAGGTTGGTCAGTAGCAGGGATGTGCGGAAGCCTGGTACCCGCTCATCCTTTGGTCTGGCCCCACCCTCGAGGTGGTACCGCACCCTGAATCCAGTGACTGGGGCCTGGGGCGGCATCCAGTGCACGGTAAAAGAGGTGGTCGTTATATCGGAGAAGTCGATACCGGTTGGCGAGTCGATGCCTGGGACAAACAAATAAAGGGCACGTGTCAATTAGAGAGAAAGAACTATCACATCTTCTGCCGCCTCAAGACCTCCCAAATCACTTTACAACCAATGATGTACTTCTGACGTGTAGTCACTGTTGCAATGTAGGAAATGTGGCAGCCAATGTGTGCACAGCAAGATCCCACACGCATTAATGAGATAATGACCAGATTAATCTGTTTTTAGTGATGTCGGTTGAGAGATAAATATTGGTCATGACACCAGGGAGAACTCCCCTGCTCTTCTTCGAAATAGTGCCACGGGATCTTTCACATCCGCCTGAGAAGGCAGACAAGGTCTCAGTTTAACATCTCATCCGAGAGATGGCATCTCTGACAGTACAGCACTCCCTCAGTACTGCACTGGAGTGTCAGCCTTGATTTTGTGTTCTAGTCTCTGGAGTGGGACTTGAACCCACAACCTTCATGACTCAAAGGCGAGAGTGCTACCCATTGAGCCATGGCTGACAGAAAAAATCATCCCCATTTAAGAGTTAAAATAAATAAGAACAATTTCAATTCTGTGTCATTCAAGGGTTAGCTCAGTTAAAAATGAATACCTCAACCTGTGTCAGCTGAGAGTAAAAACAACTGTTACCTTATTACAGGGGGGGTTTGCAGTAGGTGAGGGAAGCAGACAGGACATTCAGGGCGAGTTCTCAGTGGGTAGCTACCAGCAGGGATCCTTCCCTCTAATGCTTAAATCAGGAAATCCCTCAGCTGCATCACTCGTGATTTTAAAGCACGCAGGTAGCACGGGGGTGGGGGTGAAGAGACGGGTTTGTGGCTGGCTTGTCTATGATTTCCTTACTGCCGCAGCTTGAGGGCGAAGTAGCCACCCTGCCCACAGTGCCCATCTGTAAGCTGGGCCTCTGTTGGCACAGGCGCGATATAATGCCACACATGCAGACAGGGAAGTCAGGTAGAGTTCTCAGTGGGTGGCCTATACAGTATGATAGGAGTTCAGGGAGGTATGTGCGTCCAATTGAACTGAAAATGACCCTTGTTCGTTAAGGGCACTAAGGCTTACAAAACCAAGGCAGGTGGATGGGAATTAAGATAGAGGTCCGCCATGATCCTACTGAATGGTGAACAGGTTGCACTTGCTCATACAGCGACAGGTTTTACACCCTGTCACACTTGGATTTGGTACCTGGCGAGGGGTTGGAGCTGTATAGCGCTGGGAAGGCGTACTGGTGGAATTGTGTCTTTCACTGCTGTAAGCTACTTGCTGATGCATCACAGAGTATCACACAAGAAGTGTATCATACAACATTACATCACAATGGGCTCGGTGCAATCACTGTAGTAGCGCCTGGTTAACAATGCATTAAAGGTGCCGCAGCTTGTGTGGACCATAAAGACCAGCATAGACCATAGAATCATAGAAATTTACAGCACGGAAGGAGGCCATTCGACCCATCATGTCCATGCTGGCCAACACAGAGCTATCCAGCCTATTCTCACTTTCCAGCTCTTGGTCCGTCCGTAGCCCTGTAGGTTACAGCACTTCAAGTGCACATCCAAGTACTTTTTAAATGTGGGGAGGGTTTCTGCCTCTACCACCCTTTCAGACAGTGAGTTCCAGACCCCCACAACCCTCCGCATGAAAAATATTCTCAACTCCCCTCCAATCCTTCCACTCAGAATAATCTGTTTCTGTGCTGCAAATTGTAAATAATTTTATGTAACACTCAATAGCTGGCTACAAAACAGGAAACCTAGAGCAGGGTTTAAAGTTAGTAACTCAGATTGGCAAATGGTGGAAAGTGGTATTCCACAGGAATCGATACTGGGACCACTGTTGTTCACCATTTACAGAACCTATTTAGACTCGGTAATCAGAAGTACAATTTCAAAATTTGCAGATGGCACCAAATTGGGTGTGGGGGTAGCTGGTGTGGTTAATACAGAGGAGAATTGCCACAAAACACAGGAAGACATAAATAAACTTGCATAATGGATGTGCAATTGGCAAATGAACTTCAGTACAGACAAATGTGGTATAGTCGGAAGAATAAGGAGGCCACATACTTTTTGGTAAATAAGTGTTTAAATGGGGTAGAGGAACAGAAGGATCTGGGGTTCAGATACACAAATCACTAACAGTAGCGTCGCAGGTTAATAAGGCCATAAAACAGCAAACCAAGCCATGGGGTTCATTTCTAGAAGGATAGAATTGAAAAGCAGGGAAGTTATGTTAACATTTTATAGAACCTTGGATAGATCACACTTGGGAGTACTGTGAGTCTCCAAATTACAAAAAAGGATATAGGTGCAAAAAAGATTTACTAGAATAGTACCATAACTGAGAGGTTATAACCATCAGGAAAGGTTGAACAGGTAGGGGCTTTTTTCTCTAAAAAGAGAAGACTGAGGGGTGACCCGATCAAGGTCTTTAAGATTATGGCAGGGCTTGATAGGGTAGACATAGAGATGATGTTTCCACTTGTGGGGAGATCAGAACTAGTGATCATAAATATAAGACAGTCACTAATAAATCCAATAGGGAATTCAGGAGAAACCTTTTTACCCAGAGAGTGGCGAGAATGTGGAATCACTACCACAGTTGAGGCTAATAGCAGAGTTGCATTTAAGGGGAAGCTAGAGAAACACATGAGGGAGGAAGGAATAGAAGGATATGCCGATAGGGTGAGATGGAGTAGGAGCATAAAACTGATTGAATCTGTTAGATCGAATAGCCTGTGTCAGTGCAATAAATACTATGTAATACCTATACTACTTGAAGGAATATTCTGCATAAACATCGTTACATTATCTTAGAGTAGTTAGAAAATAACTGAGAATCAATGGGGACAATTGTCACACTGGTGCAACACCCGTCTGCGCAGTGAGGGAGTGGAATATTAGCTGACAACGCAGGCTGGGTGAGGATCCCTGCTCTCCTGCTCAGGGACAAGTTACTTGGCGGGAACTGCAAGCAAATTTGGAGCTGCTTTCTCTTCAGCTCAGACTCTGGGATGGCTCCATTTGGAATAGTCTACTTGTTCCTTGGCGAGATACACTGGATTAAATGCTCGTGTCTCTCAGTATCCTCACTTAAAGGAAATCAAGTGTGCTTTGTGGGCGAGTGAAGCAGTCGTAATGACACTGTAAATGTAGCTGACGATTTTATTGAAAATAAAAAGATCTAGGGGCGGTAGCGTTTCAGGCGTGGGAAAGTGCTAGGCGGAAGCTCCTTTGGTGGCCGCCACTGGGTCACCAGGGACATGCTCGACCAGGCCAACGGCCCGGCACCTTAAAGGGAGTGCCGGGCTGCACGATGGCGGCCCGGTCGAGGTGAGGGCCGCCATTGTCGGGCTGACCGAAGAATCGGCCGACAAAATAAAATGGGGGCCCCGAGACGCACACGGCCTCCCCTTTAAGGGGCGCCCCGGGCGGATGTCAGCGCCCCATGAAGTAATTTCCCCCGTAGAGCGCAAAGGGGTCAGCGGGCACGGCGATGATGTCATTGCCTGTTACACGCCGGCCCGGGGCACTAATCGTGGGGCGTGAAGCTACCGTCAAATTGTCCCCAAAATCTCTGGGGCAGTTTCGCCTGAGGTGCTACCACCGGCTGCCCCCGGGCAGAAAGACCCTTGTGCCCCGTTCACGCCTCTATATCCTTTTATAATATGGAGACTAGGACCATGCACAGGACCCCAAGGGGCTGAAATTACCTCTTTTTTGCACCCCCTTGGAGTAATGTGCATAGTTCTAGTCTCCTTATTATAAAAAGGATATAGAGGCATTGGAGAAGGTGAAAAAATGGTTAGAGTGGTTAGAATGTGGAACTCACGACCACAGGGAGTAATTGAGGTGAATGGCATAAATGCATGAAAAGAAGCGAGATAAACAGATGAGGGAGAAAGAAATATGCTGATAGGGTGAGATGAAGAGGAGGTTCATGTGCAGCATAAACTGTTTCTGGGCTGTAGACTATGTAATACTTTTCTGTTGTTTGCTTTAACAAAAGGCAACCTGTTGTATATATCCATCGATCTCTTTGCAGCTTTGTCACAAGGTACATACAGGTGCTAGAGCGCACACTAGGAATGATACATGGTGCCGTAGGCCACGGCCCCAGGCTGAACTTTGAGTGCTATCTTTCGAATGAGAGGTCAGCACAGCGGACTGTGAGTGGAAGTACAGGTCTGGGGCACAGAAGTAGAGGGAACATAGGAACAGGAGTAAGCCATTCAGCCTCTCGAGCCTGTTCTGCCAATCAATCAATTAGATCATAGAGTACTGTGTCCAATTCTGAGCATCGCACTTTAGGAAGGATATTAAAGAGGGTGCAGAAAAGATTTACGAGAATCTTGGAAAGAGGTGACATGATAGGTCCAAGTCAGCATGGATTTGTGAAAGGGAAATCATGCTTGACAAATCTTCTGGAATTTTGTGAGAATATTTCCAGTAAAGTGGACAAGGGAGAACCAGTTGATGTGGTATATTTGGACTTTCAGAAGGCTTTCGACAAGGTCCCACACAAGAGATTAATGTGCAAAGTTAAAGCACATGGGATTGGGGGTAGTGTGCTGACATGGATTGAGAACTGGTTGTCAGACAGGAAGCAAAGAGTAGGAGTAAATGGGGACTTTTCAGAATGGCAGGCAGTGACTAGTGGGGTACCGCAAGGTTCTGTGCTGGGGCCCCAGCTGTTTACACTGTACATTAATGATTTAGACGAGGGGATTAAATGTAGTATCTCCAAATTTGCGGATGACACTAAGTTGGGTGGCAGTGTGAGCTGCGAGGAGGATGCTATGAGGCTGCAGAGCGACTTGGATAGGTTAGGTGAGTGGGCAAATGCATGGCAGATGAAGTATAATGTGGATAAATGTGAGGTTATCCACTTTGGTGGTAAAAACAGAGAGACAGACTATTATCTGAATGGTGACAGATTAGGAAAAGGGGAGGTGCAACGAGACCTGGGTGTCATGGTACATCAGTCATTGAAGGTTGGCATGCAGGTACAGCAGGCGGTTAAGAAAGAAAATGGCATGTTGGCCTTCATAGCGAGGGGATTTGAGTACAGGGGCAGGGAGGTGTTGCTACAGTTGTACAGGGCCTTGGTGAGGCCACACCTGGAGTATTGTGTACAGTTTTGGTCTCCTAACCTGAGGAAGGACATTCTTGCTATTGAGGGAGTGCAGCGAAGGTTCACCAGACTGATTCCCGGGATGGCGGGACTGACCTAGCAAGAAAGACTGGATCAACTGAGCTTGTATTCACTGGAGTTCAGAAGAATGAGAGGGGACCTCATAGAAACGTTTAAAATTCTGACTGGGTTAGACAGGTTAGATGCAGGAAGAATGTTCCCAATGTTGGGGAAGTCCAGAACCAGGGACACAGTCTAAGGATAAGGGGTAAGCCATTTAGGACCGAGATGAGGAGAAACTTCTTCACCCAGAGAGTGGTGAACCTGTGGAATTCTCTACCACAGAAAGTTGTTGAGGCCAATTCACTAAATATATTCAAAAAGGAGTTAGATGTAGTCCTTACTACTAGGGGGATCAAGGGATATGGCGAGAAAGCAGGAATGGGGTACTGAAGTTGCATGTTCAGCCATGAACTCATTGAATGGCGGTGCAGGCTAGAAGGGCCAAATGGCCTACTCCTGCACCTATTTTCTATGTTTCTATGTTCTCCTTAGAACAGAGAAGGTTGAGAGGAGATTTGATAGATCAAAATCATGGGGGGCCTGGACAAAGTAGACAGAGAGAAACTGTTCCAATTGGACAAAGGGTCGAGAATCAGAGGACACAGATTTAAGGTGATTGGTATGAGGAAATTTTGTTTTACACAGAGACTGGTTAGGACCTGCAATGCATGGCCTGACAGGGTGATGGAGGCAGATTCAATTGTGTCTTTCAAAAGGGAGCTGAATAATTAGTTGAAGGAAAAAGATTTGTGTGCGGGGGAAAGGCGGGGAAGTAGGACTAGCTGAAGTGCTTTTGCAGAGCACCGGCATGGGCTCGACCGGCCGAGTGGCCTGTTCTGTGCTGTAACCATTCTATGATTCTCTGATCTGAATCGTAACTCCATTTATCCACCACTAATGAAATTCTATCAATCTCAGTTTTGATATTTTCAATTGGCCCCCAGCCTCAACAGCTTTTTGGGGGAAGAGAGATCCCATTTTCCACTGCTCATTGTGTGAAGAAATGCTTCGTGACATCAATCCTAAACACCCTAGGGCCGAAATTGCCCCTTCCGATAAGGCCTCTGGCCACAGGACGGTGCCAAATGACCGTTGAGTTTCCGCAGAGGGGCAGCCATTTTGGAAATTGTCCTCGTTTACTTTTGGAGCGGTGTAGGGGACCGCTCTGCCCGCTTTCCCACCGTGGCATGCATACGCCGACCCCCTTACCGACAGGCGGGGACCCCTTCATGAAATTGCCCCTCTGGAAATTGTCCCTATCCCGGTATTGCCCGCCGCCGCTCAATGCCCCCGACAACGCTCTGTGCATGACGGCCCAACTGCCCTTAAAGGGGAAGGCACACTGCCGCGGCCACCATGTTATTTTTTTTTTGTTGGCTAACTGCCAGGTCGGGCCGACAATTATGGCCATGGGTTTGGCCGGGCTGCCAACAGGCAGCCTGGCACCCGCTCTTGGGTGCCAGGCCACTGGCCCGGCTGAAACTCTCCCTGGTGGCCCAGTGTTTGCCACTAAAGTGGCTGTAGAGTTTGCAGCGGCCCTCCCCTTTAACTCAAGGGGAGAGATATTGTGACACGCCAATGCAATGACTTCATCAGCGCGGCATTGATGACTGGCAGCGTCGGCCACTCTGCCCTGTCCCCACTTCTGCCCCGCCTTTGATGGCCACTCTGCCCCATCTCCATGATGATGCCACTTCCGACCTGCTCCAAAAAAATCCCTAAAGTGCTGAATTTTGATGGTTCGGCTGCCCTATGCATTGGGAGGAAGGCCACACATTTGCTGCATGGGATATGGTGTGATTGGGCCCTGCAGGAATCGCTCCATTAGGAGACCTGCAGGAATCGCTCCATTAGGAGAGACGGAGTCTGCGAAGGTTTGGCCCCCACCAGACGGGTGCCAGGTTCAGAGTCCGGCCCTGCTGCATGCGCCTGGCTGTGCAGGTTAGGGAGTGCGTGAAATCCTAACTTTAGCGTCATCAATTAATTAAATATTAGACGGATTAATACTTTGGCCCACTGTTCATTTGGTCCAACTCTGGGGGTATGGTCTCATCGTGATTATGTTACTGGACTAGTAAGCCAGAGGCCTGGACTAATGATCAGGTGACATGAGTTCAAATCCCACCACAGCAGCTGGGGAATTTAAATTCAGTTAATTTAAAAAATCTGGAATAAAAAGCTAGTATCAGTAATGGTGACAACGAAACTGCCGGGTTGTTAAAAACCCAAATGGTTTTCTGATGACCTTTAGGGAAGGAAATCTACCGCCCTTACCTGGTCTGGCCTGTATATGACTCCTGTCCCACAGCAATGTGATTGTCTCTTAACTGCCCTCTAAAATGGCCTAGCAAGCCACTCAGTTGTATCAAACTATAATAAGACCTTCACCACGCAGACTGCAGCGGCTCAAGAAGGTAGCTCACCACCACCTTCTCAAGGGCAATAAATGCTGGTCTTGCCAGTGACACCCACGTCCAATGAATTAAAACAACCTTTTAGAAGCACGGAAGGTTCCACCATACACTCTAGCTGCCGTTAACAGGACCCAAATACGCGTGAATTCACAAGGCCTCCTCCTGTTTGGAGGTGCGCCTCATCCGAATGCTGGTTAAAACGGGAAAGGGCCCTTAAGCCCCAAGCGGAAAAGGGGGGCGGGGGGGAAGAGCATCCTGCTTGCTTTGTAATTGGGAATCAGGCATTTGGGGTTAGTCTTGCCCCAACCCCCACCTCCCCGGATGAATCCAAGAATATGACGGCAAGGTGCTGTAGAAACACAGCCTCCGTTAGCATGAACTCCCGTCACACACCGAGGACTGTGTGCCTCCGGCTCTGCTAAAGCCACAAGTTGCCGGTTACCTGTTCGTTGGGTTCCACTCAATGGAGCACTCTCCCTCTCATCGATCACGCAGTAGACCTGAACCAGGTATTCAGTACCAGGCTGGAGCCCTGAGGGACAGTCAATGCCTTTAGATTAGATCAAAATGTAGGCCACGACCCACCCAAACAAAGAAAACAGCCGAAGTAGTTCTGTTCTATATAAATCGGGAAACAGCTCTCTCGGTGTCCTTGGGGAGAGAGGGAATGCTGACCGCTGACTGAGTGAGATCCGGTCTCCTCATCGCCCAAAGGCCACAGCACCGTTCCATGGCATACCATCCCCACCTCACCCAAGTGTCCTTTCCGTATGCGGTGTAGAAAGGGTTGGCCGACTATTTGACCACAGTAGGCAGTCCAATCTCATTTTCACCCCAAATCCACTCATGTGAACGGTTCGACCAGGGTCAATTATTTCTCCCCCCCCCCTCCTCCAGCTTAAGGAGTGCTGAGGCCAACTGTGGTGGCCATGGGCCGAGATCAGAATGTGGTTGGAACAATCCCCCAAACACTAAAGATTAGTGTCTTACTCATGGAGTAGCGGAAGCACACGTGGAACAGAATCCCAGCAAAGGGAGCTGATGCCATGCTAAGGAAATGCTTCATCGGGCAGCCGGAGTGGGAAGTTAAAGCGATGGCCTGAGATGACGCACTGCTCCAGTGGGCATGGTGCGTCCCAGTCGGTGCCTCTGGGCCTGGCTGGAGGGGCAGGCCTGTGGCATCAGGTGAATACGGAGATCTCGGGATGGTGAGCTTCCCTCAGGAGATTCATGGATTGGGTAGAGTCCATGGTAAGGCCAGTGGTAGGAATGAGACTGATGGGCTGAACGGCCTTTTCGCATTTGGTTGTTTATCCTGGAAATGACTGGAGAGCTTTGATGATCCTGGTCGGGGTAACGTGCTGGTTGTCAGGAGGCGAGATCATTGTCACACTGTGAGCTCCTGAACTCACTACAATACCTAGCACGAAGGACAGGTCACATCGACCTGTGTCACAGTGCTAGGCATTGCCTCAATGTCCATTGAAGAATAACATGGACAAACGTCTAAGCTCAACAATACACAAATACACACATATATATAACACACTAACACACGCACAAAAATAGATGCACAAGCACGCAATTACACACTTGCTCGAACACGCACAAATGTGCACATTCATGCAAGCACACACATGTGCGCATGCACACAAGCATGCCTACATCCATACATACATCCAAGCACACACACGCAGACGCACACTGACATGCACACATGCAGGTTTCCAGAACCTGCCTGCACATTACTCTCCGCCCTTACCTGTCAGTACGACCATGCTGTTGGAAGGTGCGATGGTGAGGTCGGTGCTCCCCTTCTCGTCTCCCACTGGGCTGTAGCGCACGAGGAAGTTGCTGAGGTCGATGGAATCGGGCGGCGACCAGCTGACCCTCATGGTGTCTGCGCCCACGTGGGTGAAGCGCAGGTTGGTGGGAGATGGGACCGCTAGGAGGAAAGAGAAAGGCACCCCGCGTCACTGACAGACCTTGGTGTGGGCCAATGGGTGGAGCCACATAGACACGTGCCCCATGCATCTGAAGTCAGACCGTCGGGTTTGCATGCACACACACACACACACACACACACACTTCCAAATACCGGACACCGGGCAGGTTTAACCTTGGTTGGGGAAGGTCAGTGACATCCAGGCCTCAGGTCTCAAGATGGGGGTGCCGAATGTTACATTGCTAAATATTCCCCACGAAGCCATATCTTCACAGAAAGGATTTGGAAATCACAGCCAATATTCTCAGCCACTGTGCGTTCCCCAGTTCAAGCACCCACTCCCATTTCCCAGTCCCATTAAGTGGGTTCCCCGTTAGGAAATTTATGCACAGCAAGCTCCCACAAGCAACAATGACCAGATAATCTTTTTTTTTTAATGTTTTTTTGATGTTGGTTGAGGGATAAATAATAAGGACACTGGGGAGGACTCCTCTATTCTTCTTTGAATAGTGTCGTGGGATCTTTTCCGTCCACTTGAAAGGGCAGATGAATGGCCACGGTATTGATAGACTGGGAAAATAGATTAAAAAGTGTGGGACGGTTGATGAGCAGTGGCAGACATTTCAGGAGATATTTCATAACTCTCAACAAAAATATATACCAATGAGAAGGAAAGAATGTAAGAGAAGGGAAATAAGGGATGGCATCAAATTGAAAACAAGGGCATAGAAAGTGGCCGAGACTAGTGGGAGACCAGACGACTGGGAAACTTGTAAAAGCCAGCAAAGAACGACTAAAAAAAAATAAGAGGGGGAAGATAGATTATGAAAGCAAACTAGCAAGAAATATAAAAAGATAGTAAGAGTTTCTACAAGTACATAAACAGGAAAAGAGTGGCTAAAGTAAATGTTGGGCCCCTAGAGGATGAGACTGTGGAATTAATAATGAGGAACAGGGAAATGGCGGAGACTTTGAACAAATATTTTGTATCGGTTTTTCACGGCAGAAGACTCCAAAAACATCCCAATAGTGGATAATCAAAGGGCTATAGGGAGAGAGGAACTCAATACAATTACTATCACTAAAAAAGTAGTACCCTTGGTAAAATAATGGGACTAAAGGCAGACAAGTCCCCTGGACCTGATGGCTTGCATCCTAGGGTATTAAAAGAAGTGGCTGCAGAGATAGTGGATGCATTGGTTGTAATCTACCAAAGTTTCATGGATTCTGGGAAGGTCCCAGCGGATTGGAAAACCGCAAACACAACGCCCCTAATTAAAAAAGGAGGCGGACAGAAAGCAGGAAACTATAGACCAGTTAGCCTAACATCTGTCGTTGGGAAAATGCTGGAGTCCATTATTAAGGAAGCAGCAGCAGGACATTTGGAAAGGCATCATTCAATCAATAAAATGGTTTTATGAAAGGGAAATCATGTTTGACAAATTTGCTGGAGTTCTTTGAGGATGTAACAAGCAGGATGGATAAGGGGGGACCAGTGGATGTGGTGTATTTGGATTTCCAGAAGGCATTCGATAAGGTGCCACATAAAAGGTTAGAAATGGATAGAGGATCGGCTAACTAATAGAAAACAGAGAGATGGGATAAATGGGTCATTTTCCGGTTGGCAAACAGTAACTAGTGGGGTGCGGCAGGGATTGGTGCTGGGGCCTCAACTATTTACAATCTATATTAATGACTTGGGTGAAGGGACTGAGTGTAATGTAGCCAAGTTTGCTGATGATACAAAGATGGGTGGGAAAGCAAATTGTAAGGAGGACACAAAAAAATCTGCAAAGGGATATAGACAGGCTAAATGAGTGGGCAAAAATTTGGCAGATGGAATATAATGTGGGAAAATGTGAGGTTATCCACTTTGGAAGAAAGAACAAAAGGGAAGGTCTGTGATAGGTTGGAAGACAGGAGAGATTCGAGAAACAAAAGGGATGATGGCACAAATTCAAATGATAATGCCACGAGTTAGAAAAACATTAATCAAGATAGGGTGCGAATGGCGGGATAATGACCAGCTGCCATTTGAGACAAGGAGAAAAAAAGAAACAAGCTCTGGGGGGTGGGGAGGGGGCAGCGGCTAGGCTCTAAAATTGTTGAACTTGATGTTGAGTCCAGAAGGCTGTAAAATGCCTAAACGAAAGATGAGGTGCTGTTCCTCGAGCTTCCGTTGAGCTTCGTTGGAACAGTGTAGGAGACAGAGGATGGAGAGGTCAGAGTGGGAATGCAGTGGAGAATTAAAGTGACAGGCGACCAGAAGCTCAGGGTCACACTTGCAGATTGGAGGAGGTGCTCCACAAAGCGGTCACCCAATCTATGCTTGGTTTCCCCAATGTAGAGGAGACCACATCGTGAGCAGTGAATACAATATACTAAATTGAAAGAAATACAAGTAAATCGCTGTTTCACCTGGAAGGAGTATTTGGGGCCCTGGATAGTGGGAAGGGAGGAGATAAAAGGGCAGGTGTTGCGTCTCTTGTGCTTGCTCGGAAAGGTGCCGTGGGAAGGGGAGGGGGTGCTAGGAGTGACCGGAATGGACCAGGTGTCACGGAGGGGGCGGTCCCTTCGGAATGCTGAGAGGACTTAACTGCGGAATGGACCAGGGTGTCGCGGAAGGGAATGTTGGCCTTTATTGGAAGGGGGATGGGGTGTAAAAGCAGAGAAGTCCTGCTACAACTGTACAGGGTATTGGTGAGGCCACACCTGGAGTACTGCGTGCAGTTTTGGTCTCCGTATTTAAGAAGGGATATACTTGCATTGGAGGCTGTTCAGAGAAGGTTCACTAGGTTGATTCCGGAGATGAAGGGATTGACTTATGAAGATAGGTTGAGTAGGTTGGGCCTATACTCATTGGAGTTCAGAAGAATGAAAGGTGATCTTATTGAAACTTGTAAGATAATGAGTGGGCTTGGCAAGGTGACTGCAGAGAGGCTATTTCCACTCATAGGGGAAACTAAAACTAGGGGGAATAGTCTCAGAATAAGGGGCCGCCCATTTAAAATGAGATGAGGAGGAATTTCTTCTCTCAGAGGGTTGTAAATCTATGGAATTCTCTGCCCCAGAGAGTTGTGGACATCATTGAATATATTTAAGATGGGGATAGACAGATTTGTGAGCGATAAGGGAATAAAGGGTTATGGGGAGTGGCAGGGAATTGGAGTTGTTCATGATCTGATCAGCCAAATGACCTACTCCTGCTCATATTTCTTATATCTCATCTGAAAGATACACCTCTGCTAGTCCAGCACTTGATTTATGTGCTCATGTCTCTAGAGTGGGACTTGAACCCACAACCTTCTGACCCAGAGACAAGAGTGCTACCCACTAAGCCATGGCTGACACCTAGGGAATCACCTGGGGTGGGGACCTTTAAGCTTGTGTTTCGATTGGATTGATCCAGAGATTACATTTTTAACCCCTTTCGATTAAAAGCGAACAGAGGAACAGGAGGCCATTCAGCCCCTCGAGCCCCTGTTCCACTATTCAATTAGATCATGATTGATCTGTATCTTAACTCCATTTACCTGCCTTGGTTCCATATCCTTTAATACCCTTGCCTGATAAAAATCTATCAATCTCAGTTTCGAAATTTTCACTGAGCCCCCAGCCGCAACAGCTTTTTTGGGGAGGTAGTTTCAGATTTCCACTACCCTTTGTGTGAAGAAGTGCCTCCCGACGTTACCCCTGAACGGCCCAGCTCTAATTTGAAGGTGATTCCCCCTTGTTCTGGGCTGCCATCATGGACGCAACTCCCAGCATGCATTACCCGTTGACATCAATCACAGGCACAAACAGATCTCATGCACACCGGGGGAATGAGAGAAAGCACCCCAGCGCTACACACATTCAGTTGGCCAGAGCTCGCGGAGAGTAGAGGACACAGGCCACCCACTTCCGCAAATGCATGTAGCGCTGGGTGGGGGGAGGTATCAGAGCAGGGACAAAAAAACGAGCTGAAAGAATTCACCGGTTTGCTGTTTTCGAGTGGTCGCGACACTCTCGCCACCCTCTATCAGGGTGATAACACTGATGTCGTAATCTATCCCGGGCTCCAGGCCTTGTACGGTATAGTATCCTGTCGACGAGCTCACAAAGTCTTCGAAAATGGGAACGGACTCCCCCGCCGCTATGACAGTGATGCGGTAGCCAGTAATGGCCGAATAGTTAAGCGGCGTCCATCTCAGGCCGATGGTCGTGTCGCTTACATCAACGAAGGTGAGGTCAGTGAGTTGGGGGATTTCTGGTCAGTTAAATGGCAACAAGGAAGCGTTAAAAGGTGCAAAAAAAACTAAAAATGGAACAGCACGATTTTGTTTTTAAAAGATGATTCAACTGCAAAAGTCGCAAGCATTCAAAAGGTGATATGCAATGGGATCCCCTCCTAATTATTATGCATGTGGAATACAAGCTCTCATTATGACGCATGCTATCTAACACAGTGTGAGGTTTTCATTATTGATTCTTAGAGATGTTAGTTTTCATGTCAATAAATTTAGAATGTTTCCACTTCCCCTGTAGGCCTCACTGTGGGATGTGCCTCCAACCAGTGCCGGATGCCTTGCCCAAAGAGGCCATTCTTTGCACAGCAGGTGTTGAGAAACCATTTTGTTCCTCCCATCTAGACCCCCTCCACCCCCACCTCAAGCCAGTGCAGTGTCCGAGCATGCCTGCATTTTCCAGCAAGCATGTCCAGGCAGCTGGCGAGGAGCGGGAAATCCTGGCCGATTGCCTCTCGTTCTCCCCGTGGGCTGCTGGGCATTAACTCCAGTGCTCTGTGACATCCGAGGTCACCTGACTCAGCTCAGGCCCCGAAATCCAAGTCCAGAACCTTTACCGACCTCAGTTAACATGCTTTTCCAGCTCCCGCTGGCCTCTAAACATAAATGCCCCATTTGATACAAATTTAGAACCTTTATCATATCACCTTTACAAACAGTAACGGAAAGCTTTCAATTACTGAATGATCAAAGTTAGTGAAAGGCAGAGCACGCTGCAATGGATTTGTTTTTTAACTGAAGCAAAATAAGCACAGCTCTCAATGGAAGCCATTTTGTGGTGTGGCGTCTGCATTTTAAGCATGAAAATAAAGTGCTTCAAATATGGCATTGAGAGAAAGCAAGCGTGAAGGTTCAGAAGCTAAGTTAAGGGCTCCCTGTGTAGGATCTTGGCGTGTCACAGTCTCAGTCCTCGCGCCTATGTTTTAAAAAAACACAATAACTGTCATGGCCGCCGAACCGCCATGGCCGCCGCAGCTGCTCTCAATTACCTTGGGTTATCGTCTTGGATACCGGACGGCTTTCCATGCCGTTCTTGAGGGTATAAACGCTGACGTTGTATTCAATGCCGGGACTCAGGTTCTCCAGGGTCCAGGAAGTCTGTCCGGGTTCAACGAACTCCTCCAGCAGGTTACCCTGTTGGCCTTCTCTTGGAGCACAGGTCACCCGGTAGCCAGTGATACCTGAGGGGGCAAACGCACACAAAAAAACATCGCAGTCAAAATGAAAGCACCACCCGCTCGGTGTGTATAAAACCCTTCAGAAGCAGGAGAAACGTGGGCTCATAGGCTTTGGTCACCCGATTACTCTCACATGGTGCAGGAGGTGGAGAAGGTGGGTTTCAAAACCCCAACCAAGCGGGCAAACAAAATTAAAAAGGGATGTCTCCAAGGCAACCGGCCCTGGATTTTACTGTAGGCCGAGTGGCAATTATAGAGCAGTTCTGTGTTCTGATACCTGTACGAAGCTGTGCCTCACTTGGCAACATGACATCGAACGCTGGGAGAATGTGGACCTGAGGGGAGGCCCCACACTGTATTAAAACCGCACGGGGCACTTCTGAAATATGGCTAGACTTGTGATGCATCCTGAACCGCTGCAGTCCGCGTGTTATTGGCGTGATTTGAAATGACTGAAGGCAGTTAAGTGTCAACCACGTTGGTGTGGGACTGGAGTCACGTAGACCAGAACGGGTGGAACTTCGCCAGCGCTTTGAGGTGTCTACTCTATATGGTCCACATCTCTGAGTCATATAGGAGGGCAGGTATCACTACTGCCCTGTAGACCATAAGCTTGGTGCCAGATTTGAGGTCCTGATCTTCGAACACTCTCTTCCTCAGGCGACCGAAGGCTGCGCTGGCGCACTGGAGGCGGTGTTGAACCTCATCATCGATGTCTGCCCTTGTTGATAGTAGGCTCCCGAGGTATGGAAAATGGTCTGCGTTATCCAAGGCCGTGCTGTGGATTTTGCTGATTGGGGGGCAGTGCTGTGAGGCGAGGTCAGGTTGGTGGAGGACCTTTGTCTTACGGATGTTTAGCGTAAGTCCCATGCTTTCATACGCCTCGGTGAAGATGTTGACGACGACTTGTAGTTCGGCCTCTGAGTGTGCGCAGACACAAGCCTCGTCCGCATACAGTAGTTCAATGACGGAGGATGGGACGACCTTGGATCTAGCCTGGAGGCGGCGAAGGTTGAACAGATTCCCATTGGTTCTATAGTTTAGTTCCACTCCAGCAGGAAGCTTGTTGAGAGTGAGATGGAGCATTGCAGCGAGGAAAATCAAGAAAAGCGTTGGTGCGATGACGCAGTCCTGCTTGACCCTGGTCCAGATGTGGATTGGGTCTGTGGTGGATCTGTTGGTCAGGATCACAGCTTGCAGGTCAGGTCATCATGGAGCAGGCGGAGGATGATGACAAACTTTTGAGGGCAGCTGAAATGGAGGAGGATGCTCCATAGTCCCTCCCAACGCTGCCTCCACCAACAACGCTGCCTCCGCAAGATCCTATAAATCCCCTGGCAGGACAGGCGTACCAACATCATTATTCTCACTCAGGCCAACATCCCCAACATCGAAGCACTGACCATGCTCGACCAGCTCTGTTGGGCGGGCCACATCGTCCACACGCCCGACACGAGACTCCCTAAGCAAGCGCTCTACGCGGAACTCCTACACGGCAAGCGAGCCCCAGGTGGGCAGAGGAAACATTTCAAGGACACCCTCAAAGCCTCCTTGATAAAGTGCAACATCCTCACCGGCATGTGGGAATCCCTGGCCCAAGACCGCTCAAAGTGGAGGAAGAGTATCCGGGAGGGCGCTGAGCACCTCGAGTCTCGTCACCGAGAACATGCAGAAATCAAGCGCAGGCAGCAGAAGGAGCGTGCAGCAAACCAGACTCCCCACCCACCCTTTCCTTCAACCACTGTCTGCCCCACCTGTGACAGAGACTGTAATTCCCGCATTGGAATGTACATCCACTTGAGAATTCACTTTTAGAGTGGAAGCAAGTCTTCCTCGATTCCGAGGGATTGCCTATGATGATGATGAGAGCGGGTAAGGTTTTCTTCCCTAAAAGACCTGTTAAAATTTTTACAACAATCTGACAGCTTCATGGTCACTTTTATTTGTACCAGTATTTTTTTTAAGCTAAATTCAAATTCTCAAACTGCCATGGTGGGATTTGAAAGAAAGCCTTGAATTTATATAGCATCTTTCACAACCACCAGACATCTCAAGGAGCTTTACAGCCAATGAACTACTTTTGGAGTGTAATCACTGTTGTAATGTAGGAAACGTGGCAGCCAATGTGCACACAGCGAACTCCCACAAATAGCAATGTGATAATGACCAGATAATCTGTTTTTAATGATGTTGGTTGAGGGATAAATATTGGCTAGGAGACCGGGGAGAACTCCCCTGCTCTTCTTCGAAATAGTGTCATGGGATCTTTTACGTCCACTTGAAAGAGCAGACAGGGCCTCGGTTTAACGTCTCATCCAAAAGACGGCACCTCCGACAGTGCAGCATCCGCTCAGCACTGCACTGGAGTCTCAGCCTAGATTTTTTTTCTTTTGTGCTCAAGTCCCTGGAGTGGGACTTGAACCCACAATCTTCTGACTCAAGAGGCGAGAGTGCTACCCACTGAGCCACAGCTGGCACATTCTCTGGGCTATTCGTCCAAGGAAACCCTTTTGAGAGAACACAATGGTGGTGGTGGGGAAGACAACTTCCCAGGGTGAAAAGCTCCTGTTTTCTGCTGGTGCCTTTATTGGTACCGGTCAGTGTACTAATTTGACCACAGAGAGGTGGGGGGGATGGGGAGGTGTCCCCGATGGAGGAAGGGATCAAGGCCACGAGCTAACTTTGGGATGGCGAATGGTGAGTCGCGGGTCCACAGGGCAGCTAATGGCAAGTAATGGGCGCAGAGATTGGTCGGAGAAAAGATCTGACCAAGGCTTCAGGCTGGCATTGTGTAGTAGACGGTGACTGTACCAGGAGGAAGTCACATGCAGAAGGTGGCTTTTTGCGGCGTAACACCACCATCTTCATCCCTGGTGCTTGGACAGGAAAATCGGAAGCTGAGAGGACTAAAAAGGTAAGTAACAGTGGGCAAATATGTGGGATATTTAATCCTCACCAGCTTAAACACAATAACCAGATGTGATGTAAAATAGAAGCAGCCTGCGCTTATATATTATTATATATTAGTAGCATGGCGCTGCTTGGCCAAGTCTGTAGGAAAATGGCAGGAACACGACACCATTCTGCTGCTAAGGGGAAGGCGTGTATCCCTTTAAGGAGCCAACGGCGTGACTGAAATGCTCGAGTCAAGTACAAGTCGCACTGGAGATCTGAACCCGACTTTGTTGTTAGGTGGGGAGATCATTTAGGAGGCTTCAGACATTCTGGCTCCAGTGCTGAATGTGATACAGAAATGTGCATTCGACCACAATTACTCCCGTAGATTTCCAAGCGAAAGCACCCCCCCTTCCCCCCTCCCCCAGTCAAAAACAATAAAAACACCCACATTTTTGTTGGCCCTTACCTGGTGATGGTCCCACTTGCCAAGTCACGGTCAGTTCACCGGTGTCGGGATTGGAATGGACTTGCAGGTCGGTGGGTGGGGAGAGTTCTACATAGACACAAGGAGAGAGAGCTCACACAATGGCAATTACAACAACAACCTGACTTAAATAGCGCCTTTAACATAGTAAATACATCCCAAGGCACTTCATGGGAGTGTTATCAAACAGAACAGGTTGGGTCTCTTTTCTCTTGGAAAAAAGGCTGAGGGGTGACCTAATAGAGATCTATAAAATTATGAAAGGTTTTGATAAGAGTGGATACAGAGAGAATGTTTCTACTTGTGAGGAAGAGCATAACTAGAGGTCATCAATATAAGATAGTCACCAAGAAATCAAATAGGGAATTCAGAAGAAATTTCTTTACCCAAAGAGTGGTGAGAATGTGGAACTTGCTACCACAGGGAGTGGTTGAAGCGAATAGTATAGATGTATTTAAAGGGAGGCTAGACAAGCATATGAGGGAGAAGGGAATAGAGGGTTATGCTGATAGATTTAGAGGAGGAAAGACGGGTGGAGGCTCGAGTGGAGCATAAATGCCGGCAAGGACTGGTTGGGCCGAATGGCCTGTTTCTGTGCCGTATGCAATCCTATGTATGTAAAAATTGACACCGTGCCACATAAGGAGATATTGTCGGTGATCGGGTGGGATCGGGGCTTGGGAGAGGGACAGAGCATTGGAGCTTGGCAATCGGAAGGGAGGGAAGGAAAGATCAGCGTTTGGGGGGCAGCGAGTGGGCAAGAACAATAAAATAGACTAGTCCTAAACAAGGCAATACAAGAGCCGGCACAGGCACGATGGGCTGAATGGCCTCCTTCTGTGCTATATCATTCTATGATACTATGAGTTAGTACCAGTGCCACTACTAGTACTGGTACTGGCAAAGTAGTCAGAGCTCTTGGTCATAGTAGTATCAATTTAAGATGCAGAGCGGCAGCGCGACCCCGCTGAGCTTCGCAGGGTCCATCGCTTTACACAATTACAGTAAACACATCGAGTCACGGGGCTTAATCTGGACTTTGGCGAGAGTGAAAAAGGGCCGATCGATATCAGATCAGGCACCCATGATACCTCTCTCCCCATTATCACTTCCCAATTTCCGTTTCCACTGAGGATAATAGACAAGAAAATCAGGAGAGACACCTGCCCACGACGATAAAACCAGTTTTGTGACACAAAAACACCGTAAAATGCGACGCAAGGAGTTATTGGCTGATCAAAGGCCTGATAATGTGACAGCAACTTGCATCTATAGATCTGTAATGTATTTTTAATGTAGAAAAATGACCCAAGGTGCTTTGCAGGAGCACTATCGGACAAACATTGATACTGAGCCACATAAGGAGATATTAGAACAGGTGACCAAAAGCTTGGTCAAAGATTTGGACTTTAAGAACATAAAAATTAGGATCAGGAGTAGGCTATATGGCCCTTTGAGCCTGCTCTGCCATTCAATAAGTTCATGGCTGATCTTCGACTTCAACTCTACTTTCCTGCCCAATCCCCAGATCCCTTGATTCCCTGAGTGTCTGAAAATATATCTATCTCAGCCTTGAATATACTCAACCACTCTGCTTCCACAGCCCTTTGGGGAGAGAGAATTCCAAAGATTCACAATCCCGAGTGAAGAAATTCCTCCTCATCTGACCGGCCCCCTATTCTGTGACTGTGCCGCTTAATTCTCGACTTTCCAGCTAGAGAAAACTAACTCTCAGCATCTACCCTGTCAATCCTCTTCAGAATCTTAAATGTTTCAATGAAATCACCTCTCATTCTTCTAAACTCCAGAGCGTATAGGCCCATTCTACTCAATCTCTCCTCATAGGCCAGCCCTCTCATCCCAGGGATCAATCTAGTGACCCTCGACTGCCTATAAGGCAAGTATGCCCTTTCTCAGATGAGGAGACCAAGACTGTGAACTGTATTCCAGGTGCGGTCTCAACAAAGCCTGTACAATTGTAGTAAGACTTCCTTACTCTTCTACTCCAACCACCTTGCAATAAAGGCCAACATGCCATTTGTCTTCCCAATTGCTTGCTGTACCTGCATGCTGATTCGCTGTTTCCTGTACGAAGATATCTAAATCTCTTTGAAGAAGGAGCGTCTTAAAGGAGGAGAGAGCGGAAGAGATGCGGAGAGGATTAGGGAGGGAACTCCAGAGCTTAGGGCCTAGATGGTTGAAGGCACGGTGGAGAGAAGGAAATCGGGAATGCACAAGAGGCCAGAACTGATGAGATTCGGAGGACTGTAGGATGGGAGGAGGTTACAGAGATAGGGAGGGACGAGGCCATCAGCTTATAATCATCGTACATTCCTCGCTGGAGCGAAATGTCGAAATCTCCCTGTTTTGCGAGATTGCGGTTGGTGAGTGACTCACCGGTGATGACGTTCTTGGTGATAGGACTGTCCCGTTCCTGGTCATTCACCAGCAGTGTAATGGAAATGGTGTACTCTGTGCCGGGCGTCAGGCTGGAGATGATGATGCTCCCGGAGTCGGTGGTCACTTCTCGGGGGGTTTCTCCGCCCTGGGAGGGCCTGACTCCGACCTAACGAGAATAAAATGGAATGGCGAAAGAGAATCAGTTTCCTGCCGCACACAGGAGGCTGTTCGGCCCATCGTCCCTGTGCTGACTCTTTGAAAGAGCTATCCAATTAGTGCCATACCCGCTCTTTCCCTATATCCCTGCAAATATCTTCTTTTCAAGTATATATGCAATTCTCTTTTATAAGCTACTTTGAGTCTGCCTCCACCACCCTTTCAGACAGCACATTCCAGATCGTAACAACTCGCTGCGTAAAAATTCTCCTCATCTCGCCCCCTGGATTTATTTTCCAATTATATTAAATCTGGATCCCCTGTTTACCGACTCTCCAGCCAGTGGAAACAGTTTCTCCTATTAACTCTATCAAAATTCCTCATAAAAGCAACGTCCAATTTCCCTCTCCCCCACCACTGACTCTCAAAAGTTGCACAATTCACAACCATACATCCAAAAACTATTTCCTGGGTTTTACATTGTGTTTTAAAAAACAAAAGGCCTAAACACCTTTCATAACCTCAGGATGTCTCAAAGCGATTTACATTCAATTAGGTACTTTTGAACTGCAATTTTATTCTAATGCAGGAAACATGGCAGCCAATTTGCACACAGCTAGGTCCCACAGACAGCCTTGTGATAATGACCAGATCATCTGTTTTAGTGATTTTAGTTGAGGGATAAATACTGGCCGGGACACCGGGGAGAACTCCCCTGCTCTTTTTTAAAATAGTGCTGTGCGATTTTTTACGTCCACTTGAGAGAGCAGACAGGGCCACGGATTAACATCTCATCCGAAAGGTAGCACCTTTGCAGTGCAGCACGCCCTCAGCACTGCCTAGATTTTATGCTCCAAGTCTCTGGGTTGGGGACTTGAACCCACAACTTCTGACGCTATGGCGAGAGTACTACTCACTGAGCTATGGTTGAGTCGGAAGAAGTTTCTCCTGCCCTCTTGTTCTAAATTTTAGATTTAATCTTGTATCTATGCCTCCTCATTCTTGACCCCTCAAATACTGGAAAAAATATCCCTCTATCTGCCCTGTACCATTCTTTCAAGTTCTTCATACTGAACATATATTCTAGAATGAATAAATGCTCTTACCTTGAACGATACCCTGGGCATGGGCGTCCAGGTGATTATGATAGCTGTCTCGGTCACCTCAGTGTTAAAGTTAGGTACTGGGCCCATAGCCTCCACTACAATACAAAAAAAACAAATTAAATAAGGTTTTGATGGGCTTTAGTCCCGAGTTTTTATTTGGGTGGGGTACCAGGGGCTGGATGATAAATCTCCTAGTACGTGAGCTCCATTTCCAAGCCTGATAAACTGGATCTTGGCGCAAACGTTTGGAAAATTTGGACTGTGGAAGAAACCAGTTTTGTTCATTGGCTCGTTCGTCAAACTGGTGTGGCCAAAACAATAGGCCAATAAAGTAGAAAGGGACCAGTGCTTGTAATTGGCCGTGATCCACAGCATCTCTTGGTGACCTTGTTCTAAACTGGCAGAGCCAGAAGGGGAGGAAGGAGTCATGACCACTCCCTCTTTCAGCCTTTGGGTTGGCCAACTTTGTAAAGACTTGGCTAAATTTGACTGACAATAATTTACTTGCATAATAGATAAGTGGAGGAAGAGGGCAACATACCAGCGGTACAAGGGAACCTGAGAATAAGTCTAGGGGAAGAATTTAATGCATTTAGTCTAAGTTTTTTTTAATGATAATGGAGAAAATAATGGGACTTAAAAAGGACAAACTTTCACGACCTGATGGTTTCCACCCCAGGGATTCAAAACAACAGGAGAGGGAATTGACAGTGCATTAGTCATAATTTTCTAAAGCTCTCTAGATTCAGGGATTATAACTTTGCAAAACTGTAAAATTGTAAATGGTACTCCAGACCGATAAGTTTAACATCAGTTGTGCGGAAGTAATTGGAATCTATCATCAGAGACACAAGAGTGACTGAGCACTTGGACAAGGATCAGCTGATCAAAGGACTCCTCCCCATCACCCGAGCAACATTCCCCTCAGACCCCATCCCTACCCGAGTAAAGGGGGCCCGTCTGCACAGATTTTCCAAACAGAGTCTACTCATTTGTCGTAACCACCCCCGGCAGACTGACGGAACTCCCCACACCAGGCCCGACTTTCACTTTGGGGTTGGAGCTAGCTGTACAGTCAGCCGTACCTGTGTAAAGCAGGGGGGGGGGGGCTATTTTGAGGCCCCAACTTACTTTGTGTTGAACTGGGGAGCTGCGAGCACCAGACGGGTGTCCGGATGCAGCTGGCCGGAATAAGAATGGCCAATATCAGGCCTTCCTGGCTGGCAGCAAGGTAGATGCGGAGCATGGGCGGGGATGGGGGCCATGGCCCCCCTCCCCAATAGTTAAAGGAGCTATATAAATGCAAGTTGTTGTTGATGATCTATAGCCTGCTGTCACTGAAGGACCACACTTGGTGGAATGGCCAGTTGGGTGAGATACCAGAGGTTGCCGGTGAGCCCCAGGAAGAGTCAGTGGGGTGGGTTGGGGGGAGAGGAAGGTGACGGTTGTAGGGATGGCAAAAGGAGAAATAACGTAAGAACATAAGAACAGGAGCAGGCCATTTGGCCCCTCGAGCCTGCTCCGCCATTCAGTAAGATCATGGCGGATCTGATCATGGACTCAGCTCCACTTCCCTGCCCATTCCTTTATTCCCTTATCGCTCAAAAATCTGCTTATCTCCGCCTTAAATATATTCAATGGCCCAGCTTCCACAGCTCTCTGGGGCAGAGAATTCCATAGATTTACAACCCTCAGAGAATAAATTCCTCCTCATCTCAGTTTTAAATGGGCGGCCCCTTATTCTGAGACTGTGTACCCTAGTTTTTGTTTCGCCTATGAGTGGAAATATCCTCTCTGCATCCACCTTGTCGAGCCCCCTCAGTATCTTATATGTTTCGATAAGATCATCTCTCATTCTTCTGAACTCCAATGAGTATCGGCCCAACCTACTCAACCTATCTTCATAAGTCAACCCCCTTATCTCCGGAATCAACCTAGTGAACCTTCTCTGAATAGCCTCCAATGCAAGTATATCCTTCCTTAAATAAGGAGACCAGAACTGTACGCAGTACTCCAGGTGTGGCCTCACCAATACCCTGTACAGTTGTAGCAGGACTTCTCTGCTTTTATACTCTTATCAGAATTAAAGACATAGGGAGGTGACAGAGAGCAGAAGACTTACGAGTTGTGAGCATATTGTGGACCCTCTGGCTTGGCAGGTCGCCTTGCTTTGCAGTGAGAGTGACCACATACTCAGTCCCAGACTGCAACCTTTGCAGCCGATGTTGGGTAGCAGTCGGCTTGAGCTTGAGCGTTTTGGGTTGCCCCCCAGTCGTCAGGCCCCAGGTCAGGAAGTAGCCGGTAATTCGGCCTTGAGGCACTGTCCAGGTCACCAGCGCCGAGGTCTCGGTGATGTTTTTGAACTTAAGGTTGGTTGGAGCGTCGAGTTCTATTTGAAAAATACAAAACACAGTGGGTATTACGTGACCAAAACAGTGCAATATCTTGAATGGGAGCACAAGGCCTGAAGGGATTACAAGGACAAGGCCAAGTTCCCAGTAGTAAACAACTCTAAATAAGGACCCCAGGTCCGGAAGGAAGGAATGACAAGCTTGCATTTATATAGCGCCTTTCATGACCTCAGGACGTCCCAAAGTGCATTACAGCCAATGAAGTACTTCACTGGGCTGTAAAGTGCTTTGGGACGTCCTGAGGTCATGAAAGGTGCTAAATAAATACAAGTTCTTTCTTTAAACAATTTTGTCACATTTGTATTCAGTCCCAGTGCTAATCCTCGGTAGGAGGTCTATGGCCATTCAGATTATGAGCTTCTGGCCTCTTTCATCAGAGCAGTTTAGATACGGTAGGTTGCCAGTACAGCAAATGACTGCAAGCAGCTGGGCTCAGGTGAGGAGAGGTTAACAGCCAGTCCAACAGCGGGAGTGGGGGGGGGGGGGGGTGGTGGTGAGATGCCGCTCGCCCCTGCCCAATGACGCTGGAAGTTCCCGGCTCCCCAGGGCAGCAAGTCCACTCACTCTCGCAAATCAATATAGACGAAAGAAGTTCAAAACCAAACCAATGGGATTTGTGCAACTATAACAGAACAATAGTTATTTACTAACTGGAATCTTTAGAGAGCCACAAAGGGAAATGGATAAATACTTGAAAAGGATAAAGTTACAGGGCTATGGGGGGTGGCACTCCTTCCAAGAGCCAGCTGAGGCACGATGGGTCGAATGGACTCCTTGTGTCTACAAAGTAATCAAAATGTGATTAATATTTTTCTCATTCCTCTCTCCTTCTTTCTCTCTTATGGCATATGTTTCCACAGTGCTGGCAGCTCTTGCTGTTCTTTGCCCGAGTACCCATTGAGGGAGACTGGACGATTGAGTGCCGAGCGCCATCCGACCGTGAGAGGCGTCACGCCCGAGCCCAATCCTGTCATCGTGTGGTGTCTCGCAGGTTTGCTTCCCAGCAGGAAGTCCCCGAAAGGCAATCATGAGCAGGAACCCCCTTAGTGATATCCCACCCTCCACCCACTCCACCCCGAGCTGAAAGGGTGCTGGGGTCAATTGTAAGCGGCCTCGGCTAGCTCAGCACTTACTGGTGGTTTGCTCCCCGATCAGCGGTGTGCTCTCAGCCTCACGGTTCACCGCGTACACCTGGAAGCGGTAGGTGGTCCCGGGCAGCAGGTTGGTGACCTCGGTAAAGCTGTTCCTGGAGCTGGGCAGCTGGAAGGTGGGCTGGCTGGACCCGCCCAGCGGAATGACGGCAATGCGGTAGCCGGTGATCTCGGTATTCGGCGCGATCCACATGATGGTAATCTGGGTTTCGCTGACGTCGATGAACTGCAGGTTCGTGGGTGGCTCCACAACAACTGGAAGAGAGACTCGCGGTGAGAAAGGCAGAAACCCGGCCATTTTACCCTTCTCCTCACCTGCTCTTCCCCATCTTCCTCCTCCTTCTCCCCTTCCTCTCCTCCAGCTCTCCTTCTCCCCTTCCTCTCCTCCAGCTCTCCATCTCCCCTTCCCCTCCTCCAGCTCTCCTTCTCCCCTTCCCCTCCTCCAGCTCTCCTTCTCCCTTTCCTCTCCTCCAGCTCTCCATCTCCCCTTCCCCTCCAGCTCTCCTTCTCCCCTTACCCTCCTCCAGCTCTCCTTCTCCCCTTCCTCTCCTCCAGCTCTCCTTCTCCCCTTCCCCTCCTCCAGCTCTCCTTCTCCCCTTCCCCTCCTCCAGCTCTCCTTCTCCCCTTCCCCTCCTCCAGCTCTCCTTCTCCCCTTCCCCTCCTCCAGCTCTCCATCTCCCCTTCCCCTCCAGCTCTCCTTCTCCCCTTACCCTCCTCCAGCTCTCCTTCTCCCCTTCCCCTCCTCCAGCTCTCCTTCTCCCCTTCCCCTCCTCCAGCTCTCCATCTCCCCTTCCCCTCCTCCAGCTATCCTTCTTCCCTTCCCCTCCTCCAGCTCTCCATCTACCCTTCCCCTCCTGCTACTCTCTTTCTCCCCTTCCCCTCCTCCATCTTTTCTTCTCCTCCTCCACTTCCTCGCCTCCATCTTTCCTTCTCCCCTTCTGCTCATATTCTCTTCCTCCTCCACCTCTCCTTCTTCCCTACCCCGCCTCCATATTCTCTTCCTCATCTTTCTCTCCCCCTCCCCCATATTATTTTCCTTCTCCTCCTCTACTCCTCCCCTTCCCCCATATTTTCTTCCTCCTCCTCCCTCCTTCCCTTTCTACATCCTCCTCCTCCAGTCTTTTCCTCTTCCTCCCTTCCCCCTCACCCTCCCCTTCCACCCTCCTCCCCACCTCTATCCCCCTCTTCTGAGAAAGCTTTCCATTATCTCCGCTACTACGGACAGCACGAGACATAACCTTATCACCTTAAAATCCACTTTACCCTCTCCCCCACTCACCCCAGTTCTATTCACATCACACCACTTAAATGAAAGCAACTATTTCCTGTCCCTTCCCCGCCCCTATATTGTGCCCGCAGTCAACAGGTTTTCCAGAAGCACTTCACTCAGTAGGCCACTCTTCCAGTGTGAGTCCATGCATCAGCCGGAAATTTATTCGGGGAGGTGAGTTGGAGGCGGTGGTGGGGGGTGGGGGGGGGTGAGGGTCCGAGGCAGGCTGGAAACCCGGGAGGGGCGGAGGATCGGGCCGACATCATCATCATATTTTGGGGGGTGTGGGGAGGCAGTCGGGGGCCTCATGGCAGGGTTGGGCTAGGCAGGGACCCTGCATCCAGGAGGTGGATATAAAGCCACTTCCCTCCTGGATGCAGCAGTTCTTTCAACAGCTCTGTTCAACTGCTGGGTTTCACAAATTGTGAAACCCGTCCACAGGCAGTTAAATTCAAGATGGAGGGGAGAATAGAGGCTTCAAGGCTCATTATAATATTTAAATTGAGGTACCGTCCCCTGGGAGCGGGTTGGTCATCCGCCCCCACTCCTCCTCCAGGAAAATCGACAGTGAGCGGGTTCAGGTCAGGAATTCCATCTTTAACAATTTAACTGCTCCTCACTGCTCCAAACACTCCCGTTTTTTCTGGGAAAATTCCGGCCAAAGCCTCAGCAAAGTATTTGACCCCGATCACAGTTCACCCTCGCCCTGTGCTTAACTGTTGCCTGTACACAAATACACTTTCCTGCTCACTTGCTAAGTCGGTAGCGGAAACTATGGCTGATGTTTTTTCTCTCCACCCTACTGAGGCAGATTGTACCTGCCACCAATGTTGACCTGGCTGAGAACCCTGGACGCTGCACGGACCTGGCGTGCAAAGGTCAGCAGCATCTTCAAATCCCCTCCAATTTTAATGCCTCCAGGAAGCTTTACCTCTAATACTTCACCCAGAAGGCCATTCCCTGTATTGATTGCATTGTGAAAAACTTCCTGACATCAGTCCTACATTAGGCTGGTCACAGGCTGAATTGGCACAGTGTGAATGGCATACTCTTGTCCTGTCAGTCTTTCATACGATGCAGATACTCCTTGAGCCACTTAATGGAAGCAATACTTCTGGGATCTTAACTCCCTTTGTTTCTAATCTATATTAATTACAGTTTGCTGCCGAAATTTCATTATAAATTGATTGATAAATTATGGTTAGAATTGTTGCACATTTTAATGTAACTGAGGTGAATTTCCTCAGAGATTCTTCCGCTCCACCGTAATTTTGTCTGAACCTGCCCGGTTTGGGTTTTTAAACCAGGTATCTGCCTAGTTTACAGAGACGGAGTGGAGTGGTAGACTACACCTGGAGTACCACGTACAGTTTTGGTCTCTGTATTTAAGGAAGGCTATTCTTGCATTGGAGGCTGTTCAGAGAAGGTTCACTAGGTTGATTCCAGAGATAAGGGGGTTGACTTATGAGGAGAGGTTGAGTAGGTTGAGCCTGTACACATTGGAGTTCAGAAGAATGAGAGATGATCTTATCGAAACATATAAGATAATGAGGGGGCTTGACAAGGTGGCTGCAGCGAGGATATTTCCACTCATAGGGGAAACTACAACTAGGGGGGCATAGTCTCAGAATAAGGAGCCGCCCATTTAAAACTGAGATGAGGAGGAATTTCTTCTCTCAAGAGGGTTGTAAATCTGTGGAATTCTCTGCCCCAGAGAGCTGTGGAGGCTGGGTCATTGAATATATTTAAGGCAGAGATAGACAGATTTTTGAGCGATAAGAGAGTAAAGGGTTATGGGGAGCAGGGAGGGAAATGGAGCTGAGTCTATGATCAGATCAGCCATGATCATATTGAATGGCGGAGCAGGTTCGAGGGGCCAAATGGCTTACTCCTGCTCCTATTTCTTATGTTCGTATGGTAGGTACCTTGAGGGAGTTTGCCCCTGTAGTTCTAATAGGAAAAAACTTCAAACTTAGAAAAAAAGTTATCAAATGCCAGCCGTGGCTCAGTGGGCAGCACACTCGCCTCCTGAATCCGAAGGTTGTGGGTTTATGTTCACTCCAGAGACTTGAACGCAAAATCTGAGCTGACACTGCGGTGCAGTACTGAGGGAGCACTGCACTGTCATCTGCAGGAGGCATTAAACTGAGGCCCTGTCTGCCTGTTCAGGTGGATGTAAACGATTCCATAGTACGGTTCGGATGAAGAGCAGCAGAGTTCTCCCGATGTCCCTCTAACCAACACCTCCTGCTTAACTCATTGCTGCAGATGGGAGCTTGCTCTGCACAAATTGGCTGCCGCGTTTCTCTACATTACAACAGTGGCATTTCAAAAGTACGTCATTGGCTGCAAAGCGCCTTGGCACGTCCTGAGGCTGTGAAAGGCGAGGAGTCCGAACTAAAGCTCAAAGGAAGGCTACTGGAAAAGGGCCCACCAAGAACAGGAAGTGTTGGGACTGGAGAGGATTTTGAACCCAGTACCGACAGTTCATTCCTCAGCACTCTCACGAAAACAGCACTACGCCTGGACAAGGACAAGGCAGATTTTATCATCAGGCAATAAGCTTCCTTGCGGATTCCTGACCGCAGACAGGTCGCTGCACTGAGTAATCATTTGTCAGTCTCACTCGGAGGCAGGCAGACAGCACAATCTTGATATCATGAGGCTTCATCAGACAAGGGAGATTGCTGGCAGAATAGTTTTGCTCCTATATGATCATGGAGGGTTGCAAGAGGCCAGGCTGAGGCAGAACAGAAACCCGGAACTTTCTGTGCATTCCTCTCTCTCCCTCTGTTCTTGCGGTCTAGCCACCCGATTATTCCCAAAGGAACGTAAGCCGATGCTTCAGGGCGATCTCAATTACAGTATGGAGAAAGGGCATGGAGTCCGTTAGGATTTTCTCTCAACAATCTCAGCCCGCGTGGTCTTTGGGACCGTGTTCACTGACCCCTGACCCCTCCAGCTGTGCCTTGCGAGACAAGTCCCCTAACTTCACCAGGCGGGCTGGCCCAGCTGCTTTCTGTCCACTCGCTCTCCGCACCTCCCCCCACCCGCCCCCCCCCACCCCAACCCATGTTCTTGGTGACAGCTCCATTATTGACCTCCTGTCCAGTAAGTTCACTTCAAATTACTTTCTGCCAAAACAACATTACACAATTTTCGAAAGAATCTCGTCTCAGCAGAACACTTCAAAGCAAAAACAGGTTTTATGACCGAAAGTTCACTAAGTCTTTCTGCTCCCAGGGAACTGTTCCCTGAAAAGGATAGATCTAACTCCATGAACGCCCCACACAATGCACAGAATGTACAGCACAGCATAGGCCCACCCGTGCCAGTGTTTATGTTCCACACGAGCCTCCTCATGCCCCTCTTCATCTCACTCACCATCATTAGCAGCATGTCCTTCACTTTTGATTCCTTTCCCTGTTGCCAAAAGGCAAGAGTGCCACAGATAGAGACTTTATTGGCTGCAAAGCGCTTTGGGATGTCCTGAGATCGTGTGAAGCGCTATATAAATGCAAGTTCTCTTTAATTCAAGTTGCTTATGCAGGTGAAACCAAACCCTGCCCCCACATCACCACCCCCACTCCACCCAGCCCGACTCCAGCCTCTTGGGTCTAGCCAGATAAAGGCATTTAAATCACAAGACCACCCATTCCCTGACCTCGTGACCTTTGGTGGGGTTGTTGGCGAAAATCCAAGGCAGTCACAGCAAGATGTGTCACCCCGTGGATTTTCAGTTAGAAAGAAAGAACTTGCATTTCTGGAGCATCTTTCACTACTTCAGGACGTCCCAAAGCGCTTTACAGCCAATGAAGTACTTTTGAAGTGTAGTCACTGTTATGTAGGCAAAACGGCAGCCTATTTGCGCAAAGCAAGGTCCCACAAACAGCAATGTGATAATGACCAGTGAGCTTTAGTGATTTTGGTTGAGGGATAAATATTAGCCAGGACAGCGGGGAGAACTCCCTTGCGGGAAAATATTGCAATGCGATCTTTTATGTCCACCTGAGAGGGCAGATGGGGCCTCAGTTTAACATCTCATTTGAAAAATAACGCCTCCCTCAGTATTGTACTGCAGTGTCAGGTAGATTTAAGCTAAAGTATCTGGAGCGGGGCATGATTCCACGACCTTCTGACTCGGAGGCTAAAATGCTGCCCACTGAGCCATTTTGGTCCACTAGTGGGCAATTCTTCTCATCGAACATGCAGTTGGGAGTTTCGCTTTTGCAACATGAATCAGTGCGCAACCCGAGATCCCATCTCGACTACGGGCAACTCAATCCCCATTCACGGTCGCTTCCCACCAGCCTTTACCGCTTGTGCCAGCTCCAGCCATTTGAAGCTGAGCCTTTGGAATACTCCCTCTAACCCAATCAGCTCTGCTAATGTCTCTCTTCCTTCGAAAAGGCTCTTCACAAAACTAACCACTTCAACCATTTCTTTGGTTCTTCGCCCCTCCTCACCCCATCCCGACCTTCCCTTCATCGACCTGTCCATCTACTAGTAATCTTCCCATCCTCCTCGCTGAGCCCTCAGATGGTCACCTCCCCCCGCGACTGCCACTTGGTACCTGGACGTGGAACACCATCAGTTGTCTGCTGGATGACCAGCGGGACACTCTCCTGGCTCTCCTCCACGGCATAGATGCTGATGTTGTACTGGACGCCAGGGTGCAGGTCAGTGAGGGTCAGGTTGGTGGTGGTACTCGGCAGAATGATCTCGGTGCTAGCCCCTTCCACCGAGGGCGTATACACCACACGGTAACCTTTAGATTGAAGCACAGTTGAGACGTCAGCTACACCCAGTGATGCTGTTGCTACCTCCCATTTCGTGGCGAGCCATTAAAAAAAACTCGTCAAAACTTTCGATTCGCCGTTTTTACTTCTTTTCCCCCCGCACCCCTGAGTTTATCCCCATCCTTTCTCCTCTCCTCGTCACAGTGTTTGTGGCAGGGTTTCAGTTCCACGAGCACTGCCATCTGCCAGTAGCAAGCTCAAATGCCCACTGCATCATGCCAGAGAGTCTCGTGGGCTATTCGTCCATGAGGGGCATCACAGTCTACTCCAATTCTGTCGAGCGATGCCCCAGGATAGAGACCAACCAGTGACCCACCAGAGACAGGCCAGTGATCAGCCAGGTGAACACCACGCATGATGTTGGTGCATTATTCGCCTCTTATTCTCCAGAAACAAAAGAATTTCTAATTCTGAGTTCTGATTTGCTCTTCTAATTAATATTGCATGAATCTATCTGCAAAACTTGTCTTATTTTAATTAAATAAAACATTAGTTTGGTAAAGTTTAAAATCTTGGTTGATCTTACCTGTGATTACCTTAAAAGAGTTAATAGCTCACACAATCCCTACTGAACATTGCTTTTTTAAGAACAGCTAGATCTGTAGAGGGGCCCCACCCCAGTGTATCCACCATATCACAACGTACCTGTAATTGGGGCTTGAGGCGTGGACCATCTAACGGTGATGGAGGTCTCGGCGACAAGGTCTACACTGTACTCAGTGGGAGCGTCAGGTGCTGTGAGGAAAGGTGGAAGATTATTGAAGGAAATGACGAGTGTTCCTGATCAACAACAAAAAAAGCAGCAATTAAAGGTCTCTCCTCGGTGACCAACCTGTCGTGGGCGTCCTGGTTAGAATCAGCTTCTCTCCATCATCCGAAACTTCAAAAACATTCACCACGTATTTGCGACCAGGCAGCAGGTCAGGAATGGAAACAGATGTGACTGTGTTTTCAACATCTGGAAGTGCAAAAGAAATAAAAGACAGTTAAAAGAAGAAAGATCTGTCTTATCACAGCCTCCCAGATACATCGCAAAGCTCCTCACACACAACGTATTGCTTTTTTGGATTGAGAGTACCTTACACCAAGTCCCGTTCACCCATAACTCCAGTGCTCCCAGTCAGGTAACACCTCGATTTTAAAATTCTCATCCTGGTTTCCAAATTCTTCCATGGCCTCATCCTTCCCCATTTCTCTAACCTCCTCCAGCCCTATAACCATCCGAGATCTCTGCGCTGCTCTAATTCTGGCCTCTTGTGTAACCCCGATTTTCATCGCTCCACCATTGAGGGGGCGGTCCTTCACCAGCAGTGAGACCAGGACACCAGGAGAACTTTCTCACCTGCTGAGTACCACGTACCACCAAAACAGGCCTTGTCGCTGTAGAATGGATTCCTACCAGTTTTCAGCTGTAGCTCAATGAGTACCACTCCAGTCTCGGAGTCAAGAAGGTCGTGGGTTCATAATCCCACTCCAGAGACTTGAGTGCAAAATCGAGGCTCATACTTCCAGGGCGGTACTGAGGGAGTGTTGTACTGTCGGAAACGGCATCTTTTGGATGAGAAGTTAAACCGAGGGCCCGTCTGCCCTCTCAGGTGGATGTAAACGATCCCACAGCAATATTTTGTGAAGAAGAACAGGGCAGTTCTCCCCGGTGTCCTGGTCAATATTTATTCCTCAACCAACATCATTAAAACAGATTACCTGGTCTTTATCTCATTGCTGTTTGTGGGAGCTTGCTGTGCACAAACTAACTGCTGCATTTCACTACATTGCAAAAGTGACACTTCAAAAGGACACCATTGACTGTAAAGTGCTTTGGGACGTCCTGAGGTTGTGAAAGGCGGTACATAAATGCAAGTCTTTCTTTTTTTTTCTATGATTTTTCTCCTGGTGTTTTTGCTCGCAGCAGTGTCCTGGAGATTAATATTCCATCCCTGGAGACTCCAGGGCAATCCTAGAGGGTTGGCCACCCAGCACAGCTGAGAGGGAACAGTTCTAAAATCCAGGTTCCCACAGTCCACAGGGCTACAAGCACACGGAGAAATAAGTCCTTTCAGGGCCACCGGCGACGAGGAGATGGGCTGAAAATGGATCCTGGGCTGAGAAGGCCACTGGGAGGTGTGACGGGAGATCAAGAGAACTTACTGAGGAAATTCCAGCTCCTTGACCTATATAGGATTGAGGCAAGAACCTGAGGAGGTACAGTTATGGCCTTCACTTGGTCCCCAAGTCACATGGTTCAAAACAAAGTGGGTACAGCTACTGAAAGGTCTTACCGAGGTACTGAGGCTGGGCATCGTCCTCGCTCAGCTCATACTTGATTCTGAATCCAGACACTGTGTCAGAGGCGGACACCCAGGACACCACAAAACTGCTGGAGGTGATCTCCGTGATAGACTCGGTCATTGAGGACTCGATAAATCTGTCTTCGATGGCATTCTGTGCCGTTTCACCCGCGTACGGGGACACTGTCAGGGCAGAGGAGAGAGAGAGAAGCACACAGTCAGAGTTACAGAATTAAGAATTCACCTTGAGGTGGAAGGCAGATTGATCAGAACAATACTGGGACTAAACGGCTTAAATTATAAGGACAGATTGCGAAGACTAGGCTTATATTCCCTTGCATATAGAAGATTAAGGGGTGATCTAATGAGTTGTTTAAGATAATGAAAGGAGTTGATAGGGTAGATAAACTATTTCCTCTGGTGGGAAAGTCCAGAACAAGGGGACATAACCATAAAATTAGAGTTAAGCCGTTCAGGGGTGATGTCAGGAAGCATTTCTTCACACAGAGGGCATTGGAAATCTGGAAGTCTTGCCCCTAAAAAGCTGAGGAGGCTGGTGGTCAATTGAAAATTTTAAGAGTACGATTAAGGGTATTCAGTGTTACGGAACCAAGGAGGGTAGATGGAGTTATGATACAGATCAGCCATGATCTCATGGAATGGCGGAACAGGTTCGAGAGGCCGAATGGTCTCCTCTTGTTCCTATTAAAGGCACTCCCAACGCCGGCCAGATTTATCCGGCATGCGGCTAAAGCCCAACGTGGCTTTGGTGCTCGGTCTGTGGTCAGAATTGGCCTCAGCTCCCGTGTCGCCATGCCGGTCTGCCACCACTACCTCACTGCTGCCACGCGGGATAGCAGGATTGCTTTGCCTCTCCTGGTTCAATAGCCCGACGATGCGGACTGTCGCGGCTCACCGTTTGAACGAGTCAGAGGTCACGAGGGGGAGGGGAGGGGCAACTGCGGAGCAGTATCCTATTAAGGACCTGGGGGGGGTCCCACAGAGGAGTTATAACTGGGGTGGGGTGGGATGGATTTGGAGAGAGGAGAGAGATAAAAATAAATCTCTTCGTGTATTTGTTGTTGTTAAATTGCAGCACGGTTTACAAGCAGCTCCAGGTCCATTTCTCTCGAGCAGATGCACTACCTTTCATTAGTCACGCCTGATTATGTTTGACAAAGGGGGAGGCCGAGAAGGGTTGGGGAGGAGGAGGGGAATGCGGACCCACGGAGTGCATTACTTACGAGACACATATGAGGTTGTGAATTCGAATCGGGTGATGTCTCTCTGGCCATAGTGCAGGATGCTGACGAGTTGGCCTTCGTACGTGAGGCCCGATTTCAGGCCATCAATGGTGTAGGAGTGCATGTTACCCGGGACGGTCACCTCCCTCCATCGGATCCTCGAGTTTTTCTGCATGCAAGCACAAACAAAGCTAACTTAAAACCTGGTACGATAGCGAACAAAAAACCCAAGGTTGTGTGTGCACGTGTGTTTGTGTGTGGGTGAATGTGAGTGTGTGTTTGTAGACTGTATGTGTGTGTTTGTGGAATGTATGTGAGTGAATGTGAGTGTGTGTGGGTGAATATGAGTGTGTGTGGGTGAATGTGAGTGTGTGTGGGTGAATGTGAGTGTGTGTGGGTGAATATGAGTGTGTGTGGGTGAATATGAGTGTGTGTGGGTGAATGTGAGTGTGTGTGGGTGAATGAGTGTGTGTGGGTGAATGAGTGTGTGTGGGTGAATGTGAGTGTGTGTGGGTGAATGAGTGTGTGTGGGTGAATGTGAGTGTGTGTGGGTGAATGTGAGTGTGTGTGGGTGAATATGAGTGTGTGTGGGTGAATGAGTGTGTGTGGGTGAATGTGAGTGTGTGTGGGTGAATGTGAGTGTGTGTGGGTGAATGTGAGTGTGTGTGGGTGAATATGAGTGTGTGTGGGTGAATGAGTGTGTGTGGGTGAATGTGAGTGTGTGTGGGTGAATGAGTGTGTGTGGGTGAATGTGAGTGTGTGTGGGTGAATGAGTGTGTGTGGGTGAATGTGGGTGTGTGTGGGTGAATGAGTGTGTGTGGGTGAATGTGAGTGTGTGTGGGTGAATGTGGGTGTGTGTGGGTGAATGTGAGTGTGTGTGGGTGAATGTGAGTGTGTGGGTGAATGAGTGTGTGTGGGTGAATGAGTGTGTGTGGGTGAATGTGAGTGTGTGTGGGTGAATGTGGGTGCGTGTGGGTGAATGAGTGTGTGTGGGTGAATGAGTGTGTGTGGGTGTGTGTGGGTGAATGTGAGTGTGTGTGGGTGAATGTGGGTGTGTGTGGGTGAATGTGGGTGTGTGGGTGAATGAGTGTGTGTGGGTGAATGTGAGTGTGTGTGGGTGAATGTGAGTGTGTGGGTGAATGAGTGTGTGTGGGTGAATGTGAATGTGTGTGGGTGAATGTGAATGTGTGTGGGTGAATGTGTGTGTGTGGGTGAATGAGTGTGTGTGGGTGAATGAGTGTGTGTGGGTGAATGAGAGTGTGTGTGGGTGAATGTGAGTGTGTGTGGGTGAATGAATGTGTGTGGGTGAATGAATGTGTGTGGGTGAATGAGTGTGTGTGGGTGAATGTGAGTGTGTGTGGGTGAATATGCGCAGTCTGTGCGGCCCCCGGCCTGTGAGCACCATCGGAGCAGGCCGGGGAGCGGAAGGAGCAGCATGGCGGCATATCACTCCAGGGAGCAGTACGCGCTGGAGCAGAGCAATGGCAGTAAAAAGGGACATCACCAAGGTCCAGGTAGGTGATTGGTGCATGGGCAGATACAGCAGAAGCGGCGAGGTAGGGGCAAAGGAGTGGCGAGAGATTGCAGAGGGGCGTGATCGGGGCCCAGGAGAGGCGAGGGTCCAGGGGCAGCACGGGCCAGCCCACACTGCGATATATGTGCGCACTAGGTCCATGCAGCAGAGCAGGTCTCCAGTCATCTTGGGTAACGCTTGCTACTGGACCAAGACCTAGCTCTGTCAAGCCCGTGTGGTGGCTGGTGTGCAACGGACACCACACTTTAAAAAAATTCCAAGCACAGGCATCTTCCACCCTTCAAGATTTAGTTCGGACCTGGAATTTTAGGTCCTTCATTGAAACACCTGTGAACTTTTTGACGTGGAAGCAAGTCATCCTCGATTCGAGGGATTGCCTATGATGATGATGTGTGGGTGAATGTGCGTGTTTGTGGAATGTATGTGGGTGAATGTGTTTGTGCACGTGCAATTGTGCTTGTGGGTGAATGGGTTTGTTTGTGCTGTCTGTGTATTTAAGCGTGTGGGTACATACATTGATTGAGAACGCCATTGGATATGACTGCTCTTGGATCGCCAGTCTGCCGACACTTAGCCCAGGCTCACATGTACAAGGATGGCTGTGTGAGTGAACGTTCTCAGATGGCTCAGTTTTTAAAATGGTCGGCAAGTTACTTCAAGCCCCAGTTTTGATTAACAGTTGGTAAAATGCCAAATCATAAATTGTTTCAGTCTAATGAACTATTCCAGCACTGCTGAGGGGCTTTTTATAAAAGTTATTAAGTACCAGCAGGAAGCATGCAATGAGGATGCAATTACCGACGTATTTTTTACATATAATGGATGCTTTTCCAGTCTCTTAAGTTTTATTTTAAATACAATGCGCCACTCGGTTTCACATACAATTTTTTTTAAGCAACAGTTCTCTACTCCTCTCCTGAGGCCAATTTGGTACCTTATCCAAGTTGCTATAGTTCATGTGAGTCTCAGCAGGCTATTCAACTGCAGGGGCATCATAGGCCAGCTTGTCATTCTTTTCTAGTGCACGTGCTCCCTTGCAGCAGGAGTCAGCGGATATCATTGAGGAACAGGAAGCCTGGACGATTTTCTTTACCCCCTTCTCTACTCACTGGCCTCGATGCAGGGTGGAGGGCAGAGACTCGTATCGCCCAGAGATAGTGGAGGCCAGAATCATCCACAGCACCCTGGCACAAATGGCGTGAAGTTAACAGCGGGCAATCGCGAGAACCTAGCGAGGAAATTCCAGCCAAGCGATCGTGCATCTGTGAGCCATCTTGGAGGGGGAGGGGTGGGGAGGGGGAGGGGCAAGAGGGATGGCTCTGACTTGTTTTTCAATGTAATACATGCATCATAGGCAAAAAAAAACTTTTGTTGAATTGAAATCTTTTGGCCACGTACCACAGGCCTGTCTCAAGCCTCATTCCCCGATGTAAAGGAGATGTGTGTCAACACTGCAATTTGTTGATGTTAAAATAAGACTCACTTGGCTGGCTCCTGTGCTCCTGTTTGTACGCCAAGAGCAAGCGGGAAATGACTCCCACTTTACCAAGTAGTGCATGAGCAATGGAACATTGCCTGGACTCTTTCGCAAAGCCTGGCAGACCGTTTGCACGGCGACAGCAGAGATCATAGGGCAGGCAGGCTACAAGCCGGCCTGTGTGTAAAACATTTTTTTGGGTTGGGGAAGGATGTAACTGGGTGAACAGAACGTTACAAATGATAAGTTTCCTGTCTGTATAATGGGACGGTGAGTTCTGACATGTTCTTATGTCTGAGGAGAGTTTGGATAAACTCTGCCAGGGTGAAGCAGACAAATGGGACTTTCATTCCCTCTGGCAACACACTGGCTCAATGCACCCATTAATTATCTTCGGCTACATTTTGCATGTACCAGCTCTGGTAGGTTGATGTTTATGATACTGGGAGCTCAAAAAGGTTGGTAGTTTAAAGCCCACCGTGGTAAAATAAATTAAATAAATCGGGCAATTTGTGGGCTGGCACTACAGAAACTGACTATGAGAGGCCGTGGAGTGCTATAAAAACATTTTAAAATGCACTTGTTCACAAATGTGAGCTCTGTCTCACCCTCTGTGGTTGACCAGCGAAAAGAAAGAACATGCATTTCATGACCTCAGGACCCCAAAGCACTTCATAACCAATGAAGTACTTTTGAAGGGCGGCCACTGTTGTAATGTAGGAGATAAGGCAGCCAATTTGTATACAGCAAGCACCCACACACAGCAATGTGCTAATCACCAGATAATCTGTTTTCAGTGATGTTGGTTGGGGAATAAATATTGGCCAGGACATCGGGGAGAACTTCCCTTGCTCTTCTTCGAAATCGTGCCATGGGATAATTTACGTTGACCTGAGCGGGCGCCTCTAACAGTGCAGCACTCTCCCGGTACAGCACTGGAGTGTCAGCTGAAACTATGTGCCCAAGTGTCTGGAGTGGGACTTGAACCCATAACCTTCTGACACAGAGGTGAAAGTGCTACCCACTGAGCCACAGATAATAAATAAATCCTGCTTTGCCAGCAGTGCCCACATCCCAAGAACAAGACAATGGAGGCGTGTTAAAATGGTACACGGTGGCGGTAGTTTGCGTCTTCCCTCACAATGCCTGCCTGATGCTGCTAGTGAGGCACTCAAAGCAGGCAGATGGGGCCATTTTCTCACCCTAGGACTTCCTCACCAGTTGAAAAGGCGCAGTAAAGGAAATAAAGTGGCCGGCACAGCAGTCTGTCGGGATACTTTGCGCCGGGAGCGGAGCTTCGCAATCTCCCGGCTTTGAACCTTTTGCACATACAAAAGAATTGTGTTTCCTTTCACAGAGGCTTTGGCGGCCGTCGAGCCCAGGCCAGCCTCGGCGAAACACAGAGGGCACCAACGGGGGTGGAAGGAAGGACCTCCAGGCCAAAGGCTCTTACCCCCCGCTCCGTGGTCTCCCGCTGGAGTTAGTCAGACCCCGGCAGGGTTTCCAAGCCTCAGTATTCCACTCGGTTTACACTCATCGCAAGCCGGAGCGAATCCCCTCTCCCACCTCCCCCACCCAATCCCGTGACACCTCCCTGCCTTTCTCTTGTGCGGTTTCGGCTTACTTGGCACAAGGCAGCGGGAGATATTGTGGCCCGCCGAACACCGTTAGTCATTGGCCAATTGGTGGATTTGTTTACTTACAGGCCTCCATCGCAGGATGTACTGCTTGATGTGAGAGGATGCTGGTGTGTTCCATTGAATGGGATGGGAGTCAGTCTGGTTCCCTGTCTCTGTGATCAGCACCTGCACAGGCCCAGATCCTGCAAGACAAACAGTACAACAGCCCAATGAACCTGCATATATATTTTTACATAGAGAGTGTACAGCACAGAAACAGGCCATTCGGCTCAATTGGTCTATTGAGCCTCCTCCCACCCTACTTTATCTCACCCTATCAGCATATCCTTCTATTCCTTTCTCCCTCATGGACTTATCTAGCTTCCCCTTAAATGCATCCATGCTATTCATCTCAACTACTCCTTGTGGTAGGTAGCAAGTTCCACTCGCTGGGTAAATAAGTTTCTCCTGATTTATTAGTGACTATCTTATATTTATGACCCCTAGATTTCAACTCATACAAGTGGAAACATCATCTCTATCTCTACCCTATCAAACACTTTCGTAATCTTAAAGACCCCTATCAGGTCACCCCTCAGTGGTCTTTTTTCTAGAGAAATGAGACCCAGCCTGTTCAGTCTTTCCTGATAGTGATTACCTCTCAGTTCTGGTATACTCTTGTAAATCTCTTTGGATCTTCTCTAGTGCCTCTATGTCCCTTTTAAAATATGGGGACCAGAACTGTGCACAGTACCCCAAGTATGGTCCACCCAAGGTTCTATACAAGTTTAACATAACTCTTCTGCTTCTCACTTCTAAGCCTCTAGAACTAAACCCAGGGCTTTGTTTGTTTTTTTATGGCCTCATAACTTTTAGTGATTTTTAACTAATTTCCACACTACATACACCTCTGACCCATTGGCAACGGCTGAGGGCATCACTGGGCATGACCTCACAGACACCATTCAATGCCTGGGCTGTACTCCACTACCTGTTCACCATGGGTTAGATTATGGGAACAGGTTGCACAGAATAGGCTTGTATTCCCTTGAGTATAGAAGATTAAGGGGTGATCGAATTGAGGTGATTAAGATTTGATAGGGTAGATCGAGAGAAACTATTTCCGCTAATGGGGAAATCCAGAACAAGGAAGATAGCCTTAAATTAGAGCTAGGATGTTCAGAGGTGATGTCAGGAAGCATTTCTTCACAGAATGGGTAGTGGAAATCTGGAATTCTCTCTCCCAAAAAGCTGTTGAGGCCAGGGGTCAATTGAAAATTTCAAAACTGAGATTGGTAGATTTTGTTGGTAAAGGGTATCAAGGGATATGGAACCAAGGTGGGCCGATGGAGTTAAAATACAGATCAGCCATGATCTAATTAAATGGCGGAACAGGCTGGAGTGGCTAAATGGCCTCCTATGGGGGTCAGCTACAATCCTATGGGGGATGCTATAATCAACATTGGTATTTCTGGGCAGGGGTACCATTAGAAATCATAACTAATCTCACCTAGTTATTAGACATTAGAAGCCATTAGTTTCCCTTACTTGCTAATTTGTTGATTATATAATGACATTTTACGAGTCCTGCCTAGTTACTAACCTGGTGACATTATAAATCAGTACTAGTCTCAATTAGCAATTCATCTGATGATGACGTATGATCATTACTGGTGTCGTCTAGTTACTAATCTGGTTGACTATGTATTAAAATCATTACTAATCTTGTGTAATTACTAACCTGGTTACAATAGATATCATTAGTAGCCTCACATAGTTACTAACCTGATGACTACATATTGAAGTCTTTACTAGTCGTTCCTGTTTACTAACCTGGTGACTACATTTTGAAAACATTACTAGTCTCGCCGGATCACTAACCTTGTTACATTAGAAGCCATTACTAGTCTCACTTAGTGACGAACCTGGTGATTATATATTGAAAGTATCATTACATGCAAGCCCTTGCATTTTATAATCTCCATAGAATTAGCACTCGGCCTAGTGACAACACACGGGGAAGGCCTGGTTTGTTTACACATTTGGCAATCTGGTTCAACGTACTGTCAATGAACTGGGCAGGAAGCAGCATTAACCTCGATGAAAGTTGAAGGGAAATGTGCCTCAGAATGCCTGTGCTGCAGCACGCACTGTCCACTTAGGTCAACAGAAGATTGTGCAGTGCTGATAGCTCGTAAATCATGTGTAACAGAAACCAGAGTGAAAACAGGCCTGGGGGTCGGGCGGACAGACAGAGAACACAGAGCGGTTCCAAAAATACAATCCAATCTGAAATCCGACAGACTCTTCAGCATTACTGATTCAAATTGCTCAGAGCGTGTTGCGCACTTTGACTTCTCCTTTAGTATTTAGAAAGCCCTCAAATGTAAGAGCAATTTACCTGTGCTACTTAACAATGTCTGAATTAACCACGAGGCCTTTACCCGACCCAACGGATGGCCAAGCTCGACTATTCAATCAGAGCAGAACTGGGAGCACTCTTAGGTTTATAGCAGGGGCCCTTGACACCTCTCCGAGAGATTTCTGATCAAACAGATACACCAGAAAAGAAGTTGAGGGCAGTGTTAGTGGCCCCACCACTAACAGCAGAGGCAGTCAACGGCATCTGCCCACACTGACTTCAGTGGTGATTTAAATTGCAGCCCGGGTCTCGGGAAACACTTGGGAATATTTGGTTCGGAATATTGCTGCCGTTCCCTCCTGCCGCCGCGAGTTCAACGTGCGGATAACCTGGCGGTGATGCTTCAACCGGCGCACACGCTTCACTGCGAAATGGGTGCGGTGACATTCGTCCTAGATACATGATATCGCCATGTCCTGGGGTTGTAACAATGCGCCTTCCTGGGGTCGTGACCCCACTGCGTCGTAGATAAATAATATCGGCAGGTCCTGGGGTCACGACCTTGCCATGTCCTGGCTACGTATCATCGCGGACGATACAAAAGAGGCTTCGATTCATATTAGCGCGCGCACACTTGCGGGGCTCAGGACGGCCATTCTGGACCCTTTAGTTGCAAGGTAAAAAGTTCATAAGACTCATGAGAAAGGGGAAAAAAGACTGCTCTGCTCTGCCAGATTGTATAAATCAGCTAGTTTATGAAGGATAATTACTTCACAACGATTAAATGCTATTCCCTCTAGGCAGTGTAGCCAGTCACAGTAATCAGCACAAATAACAAACTGCCTTACTTCTTTGCTGGATTTGGATTATAGGTCCATAGAAGCATCATCGAGGAAAAATGTGCAGGGCTATGGGGAAAGAGCAGGGGAGTGGAACTGATTGGATAGCTTTTTAAAAGAGCCGGCCTCCTTCTGTGGTGCAAGATTCTATGATTTCCCCCTCTCTCACCACCACCATCCCCACCCCGATAACTTACGTCGCCAGATTCATTAATTTAGGAACAGGAGGAGGCCATGCAGCCCTTCGAGCCTGCTCTGCCATTCAACTTGATCGTGGCTGATCTTTACCTCCTTGGTTCCGTATTCCCAAAACCCTCACCTAACAAAACCTATCAATCTCAGTCTGAAGTTTAAAGTGACCCCCAGCATTCACAGCTTTTTGGGAGAGTTCCAGATTTCCACCACCCTTTGTGTGAAGAAGTGCTTCCTGACATCACCCCTGAACGGCCTAGCTCTAATTTTAAGGTGATGTTGCATTGTGCTGGACTCCCCCCACCAAAGGAAATAGTTTCTCTCTATCTGCCCTATCGAATCCCTTAATCATTTTAAATACCTAGATTAGATCACCCCATAATCTTCTATACCCAAGGGAATAGAAGCCTAGTCTATGCAAACTATCCTCATAATTTACAACAACAACTTGCATTATCTTTAACATATTGGGCCCAAGTTTCCACAGGATAAAAAACGGGCACCCCTCCGAGCTGGGCGCCCGTTTTTCGCGCCTAAAACGGTGCGAGAAAAAAAACGCGCTATTCTCGAGCGCTCTGCAGCTCCTTGTCTGTTTGGCGCGGCGCCCAGGGGGGCGGAGCCTACACTCGCGCCGATTTTGTAAGTGGGAAGGGGCGGGTACTATTTAAATTAGTTTTTTTCCTGCCGGCAACGCTGCGCGTGCGCGTTGGAGCGTTCGCGCATGCTCAGTGTGAAAAAAAACATTGGCACTCGGCAACTTTTATAGTTCTTTGTAGCTGTTTAATTTTTGAACATTTTTTAATAAAACCACATTGCCATCAGCACATCAGCACTGAGTCTTCCCTTCTCATTGTCTCCTTCCCCTCCCTCCCCTCCGCGGCAACAAGCCGCTGTCTCCTTCCTCTCCCTCCCCTCCCCGGCAACAAGCCGCTGTCTCCTTCCCCTCCCTCCCCTCCCCGGCAACAAGCCGCTGTCTCCTTCCCCTCCCTCCCCTGCGCGGCAACAAGCCGCTGTCTCCTTCCCCTCCCTCCCCTGCACGGTAACAAGCCGCTGTCTCCTTCCCCTCCCTCCCCTGCACGGCAACAAGCCGCTGTCTCCTTCCTCTCCCTCCCCTCCCCGGCAACAAGCCGCTGTCTCCTTCCCCTCCCTCCCCTGCGCGGCAACAAGCCGCTGTCTCCTTCCCCTCCCTCCCCTGCACGGCAACAAGCCGCTGTCTCCTTCCTCTCCCTCCCCTCCCCGGCAACAAGCCGCTGTCTCCTTCCCCTCCCTCCCCTGCACGGCAACAAGCCGCTGTCTCCTTCCCCTCCCTCCCCTCCCTCCACGGCAACAAGCCGCTGTCTCCTTCCTCTCCCTCCCCTCCCCGGCAACAAGCCGCTGTCTCCTTCCCCTCCCTCCCCTCCCCGGCAACAAGCCGCTGTCTCCTTCCTCTCCCTCCCCTCCCCGGCAACAAGCCGCTGTCTCCTTCCTCTCCCTCCCCTCCCCGGCAACAAGCCGCTGTCTCCTTCCTCTCCCTCCCCTCCCCGGCAACAAGCCGCTGTCTCCTTCCCCTCCCTCCCCTGCGCGGTAACAAGCTGCTGTCTCCTTCCCCTCCCTCCCCTGCGCGGCAACAAACGGCGGTTTCCTTCGAACGATGGCTGAAGCACTTTCACACAGGTAGGAAGATGGTTTATTTAATCTTTTCTTTGCTTATAAATGTTTATTCAGGTTGGATTTATTTGTATAATATTTGTAGAAGTATAAATAAGGATTTATTGTAGAATTCAATGAGTTCCCTTCCCCCCCCCCACCCCCCACCTCGTTCTGGACGCCTAATTTGTAACCTGCGCCTGATTTTTTAATGTGTAGAACAGGTTTTTTCAGTTCTACAAAAATCTTCACTTGCTACATTCTACTTTAGTTTGGAGTACGTTTTCACTGTGGAAACTTTGAAATCAGGCGTCAGTGGCCGGACACGCCCCCTTTTGAAGAAAAAATTCTGTTCTAAAGTAGAACTATTCTACCCACTAGAACTGCAGAAAAAAAATGTGGAGAATTGCGATTTCTAAGATAGTCCGTTCTCCACCAGTTGCTCCTAAAAATCAGGCGCAAATCATGTGGAAACTTGGGCCCAATATAACCATTCCAAGATGCTTCACAGGAGCCTAATAAGAGCAAATTTGAGCCACATATGGACAGGTGACCAAAAGCTTGTTCAAAAAGGTAGATTCTAAGGAAGGACTTAAAGGAGGAGGGAGAGCTGGAGAGCGAAGAGGTTTAGAGAGGGATTTCCAGAGTTTAGGGGCTTGACAGTCCAGAAATCCACCCGGTTACACACGGTGAAAGCCAAGCAGGTCAGGCAAATCAACATGTCCGCCTACTTACACTGCAGCATTTCAGTTAAAAAGTCCTGAGTCTCGACAGTTTGTCTAACAAGCCAGGTGTGCGTTCTTGCCCAAGTTGTGCCTGAAAGTATCAGCGGTGGCTCAGTTTGTAGCAGACTTGCCTCAACAGTCAGAAGGTGGTGGGATCAAGTCCCATTCCAGAGATTAGAGCACAAAAGCTAGCCAATTTGTGCACAACCAGATCCCACAAATAGCAATTTTATAATGACCAGGTAATCTGTTTCTAATTAAGTTGGTTGAGGGATAAATATTGTCCAATACACCAGGGGGAATTCCCCTGCTCTTCTTCGAAATAGTGCCATAGGATCTTTTATGTCTACCTGAGAAGGCAGATGGGGCCTCAGTTTAATATCTCATCTGAAAGACACCACCTCTGACAGTGCAGCACTCCCTTAGCACTGCACGAGAGTGTCAGCCTAGATTGTATGCTCAAGGCTCTGGAGTCGGGCTTGAATCCCACGATCTTCTAACTCAGAGGCGAGAGTGTTACCCACTGAGCCACGGCTGAAACTTCGAAAAGGATTTGCTCGGGGGCATGGCAGCGATGGGGCCCTACCTGTGAAGGGTTGCTGGGGCTCACAGGTCCATTCCCCAACTCCCCGGCCGTAACAGTGACACCGGTACCCGATCCCGTTGAGACGCTTTTCAAATGATTCGCCTATCTGGTAAAACTGCCGCGTGTCGGTGTCCTGGCACTGATCTAGAGAGAGAGAATGAAACGATCTTACAGAGTTGCATAGTCTACAGTACAGAAACAGGCCATTCGGCCCAACAGGTCTATGCCGATGTTTATACTCCACACGAGCCTCCTCCCACCCCTCTTCATCTCACCCCATCAGCATATCCTTCTATTCCTTTCTCCCTCATGTGTTTATCCAGTTTCCCTTTAAATGCATCTGTGCTATTCATCTCCACTAGCCCCTGTGGTAGTGAGCTTCACAGTTTAACCACTCACTGAATAAAGATGTTTCTCCTGAATTCCCTATTGGATTGGTTAGTCACTATCTTATATTTACGGCTCCCTAGTTTTCAACTCCCCCACAAGTGGAAACACCTTCTCTTAAGTCTACCTTACACCACTTCATCATTTTAAAGACCTCTATTAGGTCACCACTTAGCCTTCGCTTTTCTAGAGAAAAAAGCCCCAGCCTGTTCAGTTCTTCCTGATAGTTGGAACCTCTCTGTTCTGGTGTCATCCTTGTGAACCTTTCTCAGTCAGTACTGGTTCCAAAAAAGTTTCAAAGCAGACCATTTCACAATAGGGAACACCTTCCTGTCCCAGATATGATCACAGATTGGAACCTAGATTGAAACCACTGGAGCATTCGGCCTACTTATGCACCATTTAATGACAGGAAAGTGAGCGCAGGAAGACAGATTAAGCCTCGATCAGGACTGTCTCACCGCAGAGGAGAAAGGAAAAGAGAAAAAAAAAACTTGCTGAGTTGCGCTTTTAGCAGGGATTATGCTGAAATCATGCACACATGTTTCCCCATGTTGTAAAACACTGATTGCATTTAATATCCTGTTGTTATGACACACTTGGGAGTGGGTCTGCGCTTTGCCACAGATTTTGTAAGCTCACTCCCAGCTGTGTTAAGCATAACGCTGTCTACAGACTGCCCCTTTGATGATGCCCTGCCAAAAGGGACACTCGAGGGAGACGGGAATTGGGTGAAGGGGGAGATTTCCAGCATTTTGCTTTTGGAAAATTTTGGGGAAAAAGTGGGAAATCATGTCCATGCTGATTGGAATCCCAGACACTTGGGGCTAGACTTTCCTACCATTTTTGGCAGGTTCCCGGTGATTTTCTCGGCAGTACAGCTGTTTTTCTGCCCAGCGAAAGTTTCCCCCTTAGTTTTTTAGTGGTTATCGCCCAAATCTGAAAACGGCCGCAAGGACCAAACCGCCAATGTGCAACACCGAGAAAATCACCAGGGCGTAAGTTTGGCCTCAACGGAAGCCCGTCCAGATCGCCGAGGGAACCGCTTTGTAAAAGCTGTTTAAACAGGGTGGTAGGAGAGTAGTCTGCAACGAAAGCTAAGTTAAAGGTTCGTTATTTTTTTAATGTTAAAATGGCGATTAGGTGTAAAAGTGTCTTGGGAATGCTTTTTACGTTTTTATTTTTTTTATTGACTTTTTAAAAAAAGTTTTCCCCCCTCCCGAGGCCCAACCGCAGCCTCGGATTACATTTTTTTAAAAATGCCTCTTTTACTTAGTTTCCTTTTAGCCACCGGGAAAACCACCGAGAATAAAGGTGCAATGCCCAGTTTCTCGCCGGACGAGTAGTTTTAACATAAAAGTGGAAATTCTCGCCAGCGTTACTTACCAAACATTAGCGGTTTTTCTGAGCGGGCAATCGGGCGTTGAGGGGCTCATAGGAAAGTCTAGCCCATGGTGCTGCAGGTGAGGAGGTGCAAGGGGAATCCATTCAGAGCAGGAATCAAACTTCAAAAGGACTTGGAGTAGCCTACCTCTGACTTGACCTTTATTTTCTTTGAAATGGGGATTTGATTTATGAGTGGGGGAAGGGGTCAACCCTGCCAGACAGCTGCTAAGAGTGCCAAGCTTTTATAAGGGTCGGAGGGTCGGTAACCAGGAGACAGATTTAATGTAATTGGCAAGAGAACCGGTGAGTGAGATGAGGAGAAATGTTTTTACACTGCAAGTTGTGATGATCTGGAATGCACTGTCTAAAAAGGTGGTGCTCTAGCCCTGAACTCCCATCTTTCTCCAGTTTCTCTGCTATCTCCCCTCATGCCTCTCCGAGGTCATCTTGTCCAGGAGACCCACCTCCTGCTCACTCGACCCTATTCTCTCCAAACTGCTGACCACCCAACTTCATTTCCTGGCTCCCATGTAAGCTGACATTGTTAACGGTTCTCTCTCCTTACGTGGAGAATCTTAGTTATGAGGACGGATTGGATAGGCTGGGTTTGTTCTCATTGGAACAGAAGAGGTTGCGAGGAGACCTCAGCAAGGTGTACATAATACTGAGGGGCCTGAACATAGTGGATAGTAAGGGTCTATTTCCATTGGTGGAGGGGTCTATAACGAGGGGGCATAGTTTTACGGTGGTTGGTGAAAGGTTTAGAGGGGATTTACGCAAAGGGTTGTGGGGATCTGGAACTCGTTGCCTAGAAGAGTGGTGGATGCAGAAACCTTCACCACTTTTAAGAGACAGTTGGATGGGCACTTAAAAGTGCCGCAACCTGCAGGGTTACGGACCTAGAGCTGGTAATTGGGATTAGACTGGATGACCTTTTGTTGGGACAGCGCAGATATAATGGTAAGTACTGCAGGGCATAGAATACTGCCGGGGTGATCTCCTGGACTAGTTTTGATTGACTGGATGGGTCAAAGAGGAATTTTTCCAGATTTTTTCTCCCTAAATTGGCCTGGGTTTTTATCTGGTTTTTGCCTCTTCCAGGAGATCACATGGCTCCAGTTGGGGTGAAGTGTAGAATGTTTTAGTATAAGGGGTGTCACAGTTGTGGTGAGCAGATTGGTTGGGCTGGGTGCTCTTTGCCTTCCGTCATTGTTCATAGGTTTATATGTAACCTTTAGGGCTGCTGACCAAGGGCCGTATGGCTCGTCGTCTGCCGCAGACACGATGGGTCGGATTGGTCTCCTTCTGCGCTGTAAATTTCTATGTTTCTATGTACTGCCCCCTCCTCTTCAAATCTGCCGTCACCACCCCTCTCCTCAAAAAAACAACTCTCGACTCCTCTGTCCTTGCAAACTACTGCCCCATCTCCAACCTCCCTTTCCACTCCAAAGTCCTTGAACGTGTTGTCGCCTCCCAAATCTGTGCCCATCTTTGCCGCAACTCCATGTTTGAATCCCTCCAATCAGGTTTTCACCCTGCCACAGTACTGAAACAGCTCTCATCAACGTCACAAATGACATCCTTTGTGACCTTGACCGTGGTAAACTAGCCCTCCTCCTCTTTCTCAACCCGTCTGCAGCCTTTGATACAGTTGACCATTCCAGCCTCCTCCAACGCCTCTCCACCAACATCCAACTGGGTGGGACTGCAGTCGCCTGGTTCCATTCTAATGTATCTAATCTCTTCCCACTCCCGCATCATTACCTCTGGTGTCCCCCAAGGATCTATCCTTGACCCCCTCGTATTTCTCATCTACATGTTCTCCTCGGCGACATCATCTGAAAACACGTTGGGTTCCACATGTACATCGCCCCATAGCCATCCAAAATCATCCTACACTGGCCAATGCTCCGGGCTGGATTCAAAACCAGGTTCAAGAGGCCCTAGACCAGAGTCTAACCCCAGCTCTAGACCAGCCAGGACATTCGTCAACCACTCTCGTCGACTAAAACAATTTTAAAGTGTGAAAACTTACCAATGGCGTCACACTTCCATCGCCCTCTGCCTTGGCCAAAGCAGGTGCAGTTCATCTCGTGTCCCTCATTGTGCTGTTTGTGGAAGGTTTGGTTCACTTCGTATGTTGTTCCGTCCACCACGCACTGATCTGTGAGCAAAAGATGACAGGCTGATCCCTGGCGAGTTCCATCAAATCTACAGCACAGGAATAGGCCATTCAGCCCAGCTAGTTTATGCTCCACATGAGCCTCCTCCCACCCCGCTTCATCTCAGCATAACCTTCTATTTCTGTCTCCCTCATATGTTTATCTAGCTTTCCCTTAAATGCATTATTGCTACTTGCCTGAGCTACTCCATGTGGTAGCGAGTTCCAAATTTTAACCGCTCTCTGGGTAACTATGTTTCTCCTGAATTCCCTATTGGATTTATTAATGACTATCTTATGATCCCTAGTTTTGGACTCCCCACAAGTGGAAACATCTTCTCTATGTCTACCCTACCTAACCCTTTCATAAGGCTTACCTCTCAGAAGTCTCTTTTCTAAAAGAAAAATTGCCCCAGTTGGTTCAATCTTTCTTGATAGTTATAACTTCTCAGTTCTGGTAATATTGTTATGAATCTTTTTTGCATCTTCTCCAGTGCCTCTGTATTCTTTTTATAATAGAGACCAGAACTTTTCGCAGTACTCCAAGTGTGTTCTAACCAGGGTTCTGTATAAGTGTAACATAACTTCTCTTTTTGTAAATTCTGCCCCTCTAGAATTAGACCCCAGTGCTTTATTTGCTGTTTTATGGCCTTATTAACCTACATTGCTATTTTGTACGATTTGTGAATCTGTACCCCCCAAGTCCCTTTGCATCTCTACCCCATTTAGACTCTTAAGGGAAGACGTTCGGGAGAATTCCAGGAGGCGTTAACGGGGTACAAGCGACTTTTTGCCCGGGCGAGGCGCTCACTAAATTCCGCAGGAGTTTAGATGCGGTGGTAACTGGTAGCGCCCCGCTCGGCTGGTGATGATGACATCAACACTGTGCACAGCGACCCATTTTCGCCCCAGAGTGGAAATTCAGGAAGGTCCCCTGAAGCTGCGCCAGGCGATGCCAGCGACAGCTTCAGGGTATGCTGTAGGCCGCTCATAGGGCCGACTTACCGGTCATGGCCTGTTGCATGGTGGATCGCGGGTTCCGTACTGCGGTCTGGCAGCCCGGCACTTCACTTGAGTGCTGGGCTGATGCTACGGCAACCCGCTCCCCTGTGGTCCAGGTAGCGACCTGCAATGTCGGCCCTCCCGGATTCCTTCCAGCCTGCTCGCGTCCACAGAACAAGTGGAGCGTGTTATTTTGCGCCTTGTGGCTGTTACCGCCCCCAAACAGGGCGCTACGCAATTTCCCCAGCTTAGTATCCAAGGAGTATGTGACCTCTTTATTCTTCCTACCAAAATATATTACCTCACACTTATCTATCTATAATAATAAGTCATTTTATGTCTGTCCTGGGGCAAAGCAGGGCCGGGGGCTGGGAGCACGTGGTCTAGACTGAGTGACAGTTGCACTGACGAATGGGCGATCAGGGCCCACCTGGCCTCACAGCCAATCAGGGCAGGGAGCGATGGCACAAATTTTAAAAGTTTGATTAATGCTGGGTCTGCTCCAATGAGGAGGCGGCAGTGAATGCGGCGGGGCCAATGGGCCCAAGGAGCAGGTGGCGGGTGAGAGAGAGAGCAAGAGAGAAAGAGGGTGGAGGAGAGAGAGAGAGGGGGAGGGAGAGAGAGGGAAGAGGGAGGGAGGAAGGGGGAGAGAGGGAGGGGGAGAGAGAGGAAGGAAGGGGAAGAGGGGGAGGGAGGGAGAGGTTAGGAGGGGGAGGGAGAGAGAGGTTGGGAGGGAGAGGGAGGGTGGGAGGAGAGAGACAGAGAGAGATGGAGGGAGAGAAAGAGGAGAAAAGGAGGGGGAGTGAGGGAGGGAGAGTGATACAAAGATGGGTGGGAAAGAAAATTGTGAGGAGCACACAAAAAAATCGGCTAAGGGATATAGACACGCTAAGTGAGTGGGCAAAAATTTGGCAGATGGAGTATAATGTGGGAAAATGTGAGGTTATTTATCCACTGTGGCAGAAATAATAGTAAAGCAAATTATAATTTAAATGGAGAAAAATTGCAAAGTGCTACAGTACAGAGGGACCTGGGGGATTTTTGTGTATGAAACACAAAAAGTTATTATGCAGGTACAGCAAGTAACCACGAAGGCAAATGGAATGTTGGCCTTTATTGCAAGGGGGATAGAGTATAAAAGCAGAGAAGTCCTCCTACAACTATACAGGGTATTGGTGAGGCCACACCTGGAGTACCACGTACAGTTTTGGTCTCCGTATTTAAGGAAGGATATACTTGCATTGGAGGCTGTTCAGAGAAGGTTCACTAGGTTGATTCCTGAGATGAGGGGGTTGACTTATGAAGATAGGTTGAGTAGGATGAACCTATACACATTAGTGTTCAGAAGAATGAGAGGTGATCTTATTGAAACTTATAAGATGAGCGGGCTCGACAAGGTGGATGCAGAGACGACATTTCCACTCATAGGGGAAACTAAAACTAGGGGACATAGACTTAGAATAAGGGGCCGCCCATTTAAAACTGAGATGAGGAGAAATTTATTTTCTCAGAGCGTTATAAATCTATGAAATTCTATGCCCCAGAGCGCTGTGGAGGCTGGATCATTGAATATATTTAAGGCGGAGATAAGACAGATTTTCAAGCGATAAGAGAGTAAAGGGTTATGCTGAGGGGCAGGGAAGTGGAGCTGAGTCCATGATCAGATCAGCCATGATCTTACTGAATGGCGGAGCAGGCTCGAGGGGTCAAGTGGCCTGCTCCTATTTCTTATGAGAGAGAGAGGGAGAGAGAGGGAAAGTGAGAGAGAGGTCGAGAGGGAGAAAGAGGGGAGGGAGAGAGGGAAGCCGAGGGAGGGGGAGGGTGGGAGAGAGGGGAGGGATGGAGAGAGGGAAGGAGGACATCAGCGTTGATTCTATAGACGAAGAAGACAATAACAGTCTAAATAAGTACTGTTGCAATAAATATACTAACTTGACTGCAAATGTTTTGCAGGTCTCTGCTAGTATTGAAATTAATTTGCCAATTACACACATTAATGTCTTCTTGTATTTTGTCGCAGTTTTCCTCATAAATAACTATACCACCCGCGTGGTCTATATCAGCATTACTTTAATGCATTTGAACTCAAGTTCTATAACATAATCCTTCGAGAAATAGTGCTTGCTGCAGCATCTCTAAATGTTCTGTATCATTTACTTCTGTATTTGCTAGCACATTGGTTTTACTGCATTTAGGGGCATCTCTGAAATAAGGCACATTATTTTTAAACATATAATTACAATTAAATTAATTTCTTTCGCTCTGAATGCAGTTCCATACGCGCTGGCAGCCATTCCGCACCTGAGCCCCAAGCAGGCTGCGAGTGACCGGAAGAAAAAGAGATGCAGATACAGAGAGAGAGAGAGAGAGACAGAGACAGAGTCAGAGATAGACAGAGACGGTGAGAGAGACAGACAGGGAGCAAGAGACAGAGAGAGTGGCAGAGAGAGACAGTGAGAAAGACAGAGAGGGGGAGAGAGACAGAGAGAAAGAGACAGAGGCATAGAGAAAGAGACACAGAGAGAGAGGCACAGAGACTGTCACAGACAGACAGAGACACAGACAGACAGAGAGACTGTCACAGACAGACAGAGAGAGACACACAGAGACAGACAGACAGAGGGAGGCAGAGAGAGAGACAGAGACTGTCACAGACAGACAGAGAGACAACAGAGACACAGACAGACAGAGAGACTGTCACAGACAGACAGAGACAGACTGACAGAGAGACAGACAGACAGAGAGGGAGACAGAAACTGTCACAGACAGAGTCAGACAGACAGACAAAGACTGTCACAGACAGAGAGAGAGACAGACACACACACATACATATAAGCTCTTAATATGGTATCAAGCCCACAGCGATAGTCCATAGACAGCAAACAGAACATGGCATGAGTGGATTGGCTGCCGTTCGAACCGAGCAGACTGACCGCGAAGCTGAGTGTGTGCAATGCAGCTCCATTCGCCGCGGCCATTCCCGTTACAGGTGCATCTCATCATGTGGCCTTGGTCGTGGCGCTTGTCCCACTGGTCGCCAACGTGATACATGACCCCTTCCGGAGTGGTGCAGACCTCTTCGTGTTCTAGTAATAGGTGATGGGTGTAAGTGGCAAAGTCAGTATCAGGCTAAGTCTAAAGATAAGCGATAAGAGTTAGAGACAAAATCAAGTGTAATGATTCAAAATAATTAAGCATGCATTCATTCATTCATTCATTCACATTACACACATTTGAGAAGTGCACTGATATGGTTCATTGCATTATAATACTTCCCCTAAACTATGGACTTCAAATGACATTTTGCCAGCTAACATAGGAACAGGTGGAGGCCAGTCAGTATATTTAAGCTCAAATTAAATTTGGAACGCTTTTTTTAGTATGCAATATTCTTTTAGCATATTCTCTTGAGTATAGAAGATTAAGGGGTGATTGTATTGAGGTGATGATTAAAGGATTTGATAGGGTAGAGAAAGAGACATTTTTCCACTGGTCGGAGAGTCCAGAACAAGGGGGAAAACTTTAACCAGAGAGCCGGACCATTCAGGGTGATGTCAGGAAGCACTTCTTCACACAAAGGGCAGTGGAAATCTGGAACTCCTGCCCCAAAAAGCTGCTGAGACTGAGAGTCAATTCAAAATTTCAAAACTGAGATTGCTAAGATTTTTGTTCGGCAAGGGTATTAAGGGATATGGAACCAAGGCAGATAAATGGAGCTAAGATACAGATGAGCCATGAACTAACTGAATGGTGGTACAGGCTGGAGGAGCTGACTGGCCTCCACCTGTTCCTATGTTAGCTGGCAAAATTAACAATACATATTACAGTACGTTAGTTCATTCGATTCATTCACAAAAGATTCCCCCATGTGCCAGAGTCAGATTTTAACGGTCGTTATAGGGCCAACGAGACAAATTGTAACTCGTCAAGTTGACAGCCTCCATTGCTTTGCGACTCAGCCTGCTCTAAGTTACCATGATGACCGAGACCAGGAGGGAAAAGAATCAGTAAGAGGGGCTGGGGAGGTCTGAGCCATACCTGCCATTGGACAGAAGCCAAACTTCCCGTCGGCATCATAGTTAGCAGTTGTCCCGCACCACTTCATGTTATCCTTTCTGCCATCAGCTGTGCACTCGGTATAGTTTCGCATGTTGTACAGGTAGGGCAAGTGACACAACGCACCATTGGAGTTCCCTCCCCGGGTTTGCACCAATGAGGCTACTTGTAGCGAAAGGTGAACAAAAAATGAGGGGATAAAAAGTCAGTCGTTTCACAGTAGACATTTACTAAGAACAAATTTAAATGGCTAAGAACAGACTCCCATCTTCTCTCCCGTCCCTTCTCCCTGACCCAGCTCCTAACCAAAGAAAGTTTACTAGCCAGCGCGCCAGTTATATCTGGTACTGTATTCAACTGATGGGACTGCATTTAAAATGGGTTTTAAGAGTCATTATTGCAACATTTGTACCATGCTGCTGATTAAAAGTAGTTTATTAGCTGACAGACATTTGGTAGAAATAGGGTGTTACTAAAGGATTGCGGCCTACTCTGTAAAAAGGGCTTGAGGGTAAATTTTACAAATGTAGGTCTTGGGCCTAAACCCACACCTACCAAGAAGGGTGTGTTTGCAACCGAGTGTCCGCCATTCCTGTCTTATGAGTGCACAGTCGGAAAATTTATCCCATAGAAGTATGATTAAATCTTTCGCCTCCCCTTCCTGTCCTAAAACTCCTGCTGGAATAAATCTCTTACCGGACCATTCTTCACACGCATACAGTAAGCATTGACGAGCAATTCAACCACAGTGGGGGAAGGGAGGGGGGCATCACGGGCAAACCACTCCCACCATTCCTCCCCCACCCCCATCTTGCCCTCACCCCACAGACACTCACTTTTCCAGCAGTGGGTTAATAGATATCTATCACCCGACAATTCCAGGGCAAGGCACCATGGCACCTGAAAGCAGGCCCCAACTGCCATCATGACTGGGATCAGATAGTCCCAGCGTGGAACAGTTATCGTGGGGTGAGGGTGGACCTGCATGTCTGTGTGGTTTCCGACCCCCAACCAAGTGAGTTATCCGGTGTGTGGGGGTGGGAGGGCTCACATCACAGTTTGTGATTGAACTTTACAATAAAACAGGCAGAGGTAGTTGTAATGTATGCACCTGTGAGTATGCTCACAGGTTTGTAGAGCCGCCTGGAGAAGGTGGGGGTCCCCAATGGAGGGCTCTCTACGCAGGAGTCCTTCCTTTATTTATTGGGGACTTGGCCTGGAGGGTGTTGCACGGAGCAGTCCCATGCAATAGGTTTATAAGTCGGTTCACGGACTCCCAGGCCGCCTGCAATTTCTGCGACCTGGGAGAGTCTGTGTTCCATGTCTATGTTCAATGTGTGAGGTTGCAGCCCTAGTTTCATTGTTTAAAGGGGCTGCTCCTTGACTTTTGGCAGCACTTCAGTCTCACGCTCCTGATCTTTGGGCACCCTGTGCGGAGGGGAGCAGGTAGGTCGGAGGGCCTCCTCCTGGGAATGCTCCTGGGCATGACCAAGGGGGCCATTAACGGGTCCAGGCAGCGGGTGGTCGAAACAATCGTTCAGTCCGACTGCCTGCCTCTCTTCCGTGGTTACATTTACGCCAGGTTGTCCCTGGAGATGGAGTATGCAGTGTCCACCGGTATGCTTGCGGCCTTCCACGAGAGGTGGGCACCAGAGGGACTGGAGTGCATCATCACCACCAGCAACCAAATTTTCATTTGATTTTAGTTTCTGGTAAAGTTTAATTTGAAATTTGTGGGTTCTAGTGCCCTTGCCAAAAAGAGGCGCTTCATTTTACGTTATACTAAAATAGTTGTAGAGCTGTTGAATTGTGAGTGGCTTAGCCAGTCACATGATGTTCACAAGACTCAATAAAACCCCAGTCAGTTGGGTTTAGAGGATCCACAATGAGGCAGGTGGTTGTGAGCCTAGTGGATGAACTGGTAATGTGTAGTGTGATTGCTAAACCTTTGTTAATAAACCATCTAGTTCTTAATAGCAATGGGTTGCTATGAATGTTTAAGCAACTAATCCATGAAGCAAATGCATTACAGTAGTAATTGTGTTTAGAAAGATAGCTTCAGGGAAAGGCATCTTAACTTACAAGCCTGCTGGCTGCAGAAAGAGTAACTACGATCCCGGTTAAAGTCTGTGCTCGTACTGCACCACAACTTGCCGTCTTGTCGTCCTTCATTAGTGCAGGAGTGGTAAGTCTTGCCCATGAATGTGAACGGAAACATACACGGCTCTCCATTGGCATTTCCCCCGTAGGTCTGTGATGCTGGTTAACACAAAGAAATTAAAAAATAAAGAACATCCATTTCTATAGCGCCTTTCACAACATCAGGATGTCCCAAAGAGATGTACAGCCAATTGAGTACTTTTTGAAGTGTAGTCACTGTTATAATGTAGCAAACATGACAGCCAATTTGTGCACAGCAAGCTCCCACAAACACCAAAGTGATAATGAATGACCAGATAATCTGTTTTAGTGATGTTGATTCAGAGATATTAGCCAAGACACTGGGGATAACTCCCCTGCTCTTCTTCAAAATAGTGCCATGGGATTTTTTACGTCCACCTGAGAGGACAGACAGGGCCTCGGTTTAATGTCTCATCCAAAAGACAGCACCTCTGACAGTGCAGCACTCCCTCTGCATTGGCACTGGAATGTCAGCCTAGATTTTGTGCTCAAGTCTCTGGAGTGGGACTTGAACCCATGACGATCTAAGTGCTAAGCACTAAGCTACGGCTCGACACTATATGGGTCAAAAACATTACTAGATTGTATAGTACTATGCCCTCAGGTGATGGGAAAATAAGACATGGAGGCAGGGTGAAATTAGTCTCATGTAGGGAAGCATGGAGTAGGTTGTGAATGGCGCAGGGGGGCGAATGGGGCGGGAGGGGGCGAATGGACAGGTGTGAATGGGGCGGAGGGGGCAAATGGGGCGGGATGTGAATGGGGCGGGGTGTGAATGAGGCAAGACAGATTTCGGCCCCCCAAGGTCTCACAAACGCCAGTGGTAAATTTCCATCTGAACGCAAAGCGCTGCAGTGTACCCCACTGAAGAGTGATTAGTGTTCGGGAGTGTGAGAGATTCATGGCTGGACATGGCATGCCATCTCTGGGTGTATTACTGCGTTTAGTTAATATTTTTTTCCTGCAGTATATGCAATCTTTAACTCAAGCCAAAAGACTTAATTCTGCTGATGACCAGAGAGGTTTGTATCATGCCGGAATAATTAAAATTTGATCTCCAAAGGAGGAAAATGGTTGATATTAAACCAATTTGGACACTTGTGTTGTTACACCAAAACATTTCCATACTAAGACCCAAATAAGGGCCACTTGAGCTCATCCTCCCAGAATAACCAATTTTACCAATTGTAGTATCAAGTTGCTTCTTCCTGCTCCAGCTGCTGATCATCCTGCCAACTGCCCACATCTGGGAACTGGTGTCCTACTGTTTGAGAATGCAACTAATTGGCAGACTGATGACAGATCACGCAGCAGAGTGCGCAAAGGTCTTGGGCACATCTTGGTTAGAAAAAGAGCAACACTCAACCTCAAGTCCTGGAGCCCTGCACCAGCACCAGATCGTCTGCAGTCACTATTACAATGCTGAAAAGCAGCCATCTTCAAGTATTCATGTAATACCAACATACCTTAAGAATGTTTTAGTTGCTAAATATCATGACTCTTCAAACTTTTATGAACAAATTTTTACAGGCATCCCCACCCCCCCACTCCGCCACCTGTGTATGCACTCCCAAGACTTGTGCTTGGCACAAGACTGCTGACCACCGGGAATGTTAGATACTTGATGGGGAACATGTAGCCCTCAAACCCAGCAAGCCCCAGCCTGTGCTTCTGCACACTTCGAAACATTGCCCCTCTTCCCCCTCCCAACCTCGACCAGACTTGGGCCCGAGCTTGCCAACCATGCCAATGAACAGAACGGTAACCTGACAGGCATTCTGTAACAGCCAACAAGCCAAGAGAGCAAGTCACTTTTTAAGCAATGTAAAACTTAAAAGAACATACATGTGGTACTCACACTAGTGACTTATGTTGCTGCTGATCAGAGATGGCGTAGGCGCTAATACTTACACAATTCCCGGCAGCTCACACCATTACCCAGACAGGTACACAGCATACGTGTGCTGCCTTGCATTTTGATCCAATTCATCCCATCACTGTATAAAATACCACCGTCACTGACACACTGGGGTTGGGTTTGGTAAATGGCAGGATGCAGCTTGTGCGGTAGGTGAGAGCCAACATCTAGAAAAGAGGAATGAGATGAATATTTTTAATAGGTAATAAATATTTCCTCGTTTTTAAAAATTGAATACCCCAGAAAATATTCCAGATCTGAGCAGCAAAATGAGAGGCAGAACAAACCCATGGAATTGATTGAAATGTTGCAGGATCGCAAGTTATCACACTCACGAAGAGCCTTGGGGGCCAAAATTGCCCCCCAACTAAGATTAGGCGCACCGACTGTTCTTGAAGATTTTTTTCCGCCCCAATCCATGGGGCCTGCCTGCTTTTACATCCATTTTGAATTAATGGGGCAGGAAAATCAGGTGGACACCACACCCAGTATTCTGACCCGTGATGCTCGGAGGAGGATTTTAATTTCCTCAGTTCGGAGAATGGATTTAAAACAGTTATGATTGTACCTTATGGCCAATATTGCATGGGTGCAGTTTTTTTCCCTCAAGAACTAGTTATTTTGTAGATGTTTCCACTTATGGGGAATCCAAAACAATGGGCTATAAATATAAGATAGGCACTAATAAATCCATTAAGAAATTCAGGGTAAACTTCTTTACCCAGAGAGTGGTGAGAATGTGGAACTCGCTCCCACACGGAGTGGTTGAGATGAATAGCAGAGATGCTTTAAGGAGAAGTTAGATAGAGGAAAACCAAGTCTACATGTGGCCTAACTGATGGTCTTTAAATGTAAGATTTTAAAATATCCCACAAGGGCCACTGCTCCCCATCCCCCCACAAATTGCGACCTCGACCCACCACTCTGATCATCACCGTCGCACTCCCTCCCAATCCTCTGAGGCCCCTATCCTGGTTGCCCCCACCCCTCCTCCCACTATCCTGGTCACCATCCTCCTCCCCGTCTCTCCCAGGTGACACAGGAGCCCGATTTTCGAGTTTCTTACCTGGCATGCTGCCTAGTCACCCATTGGGTGTCCACAGCTCGCTGCCAGATGATAATGAGGCCTGAGGCCCAATATTAGGTGGGCCTCGGGCCTATGCATTCAGGTGCAGGGACTGTTTCCGCTCGAATTGCTAGGGATTGAGCTGTCCAGCTCTTTAATTATGTGAATAGGTTTAACATCAGTACAATAGATACGTAGAAGAGATTTCAAATCACTGTATTATCACTACATGAAATCACTAAAAGTTACGACACAGGTTAGCAAGGCCATAAAAAAAAGCACGAGGGTTTATTTCTCGAGGTATAGAATTGAAAAGTAGGGAAGTTATGCTAAACCTGTATCAAACCTTGGTTAGACCACACTTAGAGTACTGCCTGTTTCTGTGCCGTATATCCTATGTATTTGTGTTAAAACATGCCCTCATTTACAATAAGTGCTGATCCTCTGCCTGCAGCCCACACTTACCAACAGCCGATGCCAAAGATGCATGGCGTTCACATTCCCACACTCCGCGCCCTTTGCCAGTACAAGAACAGTGAAGTAGATTTCCCCGGCTGTCTGTCTTTGTCCAGGTGTCTCCAATTCTGTAGGACATCCGGTTATCCTGGTCATTGCACCGGTCTGTAACAGGTGGGGAAAGGAGCAATATTGTAACCACATTCAACACATTGTCAACACCTCAGGTGCTAAACAACAACTTGCATTTCTATAGCCCCTTTAACCTGGTAAAACATCCCAAACGCTTCACAGACAAAATTTGACACTGAGCCACATAAGGAGATATTACAACAGGTGACCAAAAGCTTGGTCAAAGAGGCAGGTTCTAAGGTGCATCTTAAAGGAGAGTGAGGTATGGAGAGGTTTAAGGAGGGAATTCCAGAGCTTAGGGCCTCGGCAGCTGAATGATGGAATGATGAAAATCGGGGATGCTCAAGAGACCAGAATTGGAGGAGCGCAGAGATCTCGGAAGGTTTAGGGCTGGACGAAGTTATCATATTGGACCCATAAACAGATTAACACATACAAGTGCATTGGTTGTGTATTTTTCATCTCCAATTTTGCCTTCGGAACATTAGTGGGCCATTCAGCCCCTTGAGCCTGATCCACCATTCAATTAGATCATGGCTGATCTGTATTTTAACTACCTACCCGCTTTGGTTCCATATCCCTTCATGCCCTTAACTAAGAAAAATCTATCAATCTCAGTTTTAAAATGTTCAATTGACTCCCAGCCTTTTGGGGTCGAGAGTTCCAGATGCCCAATGCTCTTTGTATGAAAAAAATGCTTCCTAACATCACCCTGAATGAACTAGCTTTAATGTTAAGGTCATGCTGTTCTGGGCTCTCCCACCAGAGGAAATAGTTTTTCACTATCTACCCCATCAACTCCCTTAATCATCTTAAATGCCTCAATTAGACAGATTGGATTTCATAAACAGCCAGTTCCACGCTCAATGGTTTAACTAAAAGTTCAAATCTAAGGGTCATAAGATCGCGCTAAAGGCAAAAGCTGAACCTACTCCGCGAACTGCACGTAATACGTCCACTGCCTTCTCCCAGACAGGTGCACTCCATCATCATCCAGCCTTGGTATGGCCTTTCCCAGGTCTCTCCAACCACATGGGTAGTCCCCGCAATATTGTCGTAGCATCGTTCCGCTGTATAAACACAAGGCGTACAATTAAGTTCTGAGGCAAGTTAAGACTTTCTTTTATCCATCTTTCTCTCCTTGTTGCTCCTCTTTTGGTGGCAGTGACTTTGCACTGATTCCATGGGTACTGGCTGCAGCTATCTATGTGCCTGAGCCTGGGCACTAAATGCCAATGGGTTATTCCACGACAGGGCAGTGTTAGCCATCCCAATCCTGTCCTCACCCAATGGCCACACACTAACGGAGGCTGTCCTTTGCCCTTTCCTGGGGACTGAAGCCAGTTCTAACAATCCTACTGACACCTGGACTGAAATCAGCAGAGAGCACGGATTGAACTCAGGTCCTTCCTGGCTCAAATGATGCATTGACTGGCTGAGCTATTGCATTTTAACCCCTTTTGCTATCAAACTGCATTCTCTTCACAGAAGGAAGTTTTCAATCTATAGTCTTTTTGCAAAGGAAGGAAAAAAACGACTTGCATTTATACACCTTTCACAATCTCACAACGTTCCAAAGTAGTTTTCAGCTAATTAAGTACTTTTTGAAGTACTGTTATAATGTAGAAAACACAGCAGCCAATTTGCGCACAACAAGCTCCCACAAATAGCAATGTGATAATGACCTAACAATCAGTTTTAGTGATGTTAGTTGAGGGATAAATATTGGCCAGGACACCAGGAAGAACTCCCCTGCTCTTTTTTGAAATACTGCCATGGGATCTTTTACATCCACTTGAGAGGATTTCAGTTTAACGTCTCATCTGAAAGTCGGCACCTCAGACACTCCCTCAGTACTGCACTGGAGTGTCATCTTAGATTATGTATTCAAGTCTCCGGAGTGGGGCTTGAACCTACAACCTTCTGACTTAAGAGTCGAGAGTTGCAGCACGAAACCACTGCTGACACTATGATTAAACCATCAGCAAAAAACAGACCTTCACCAACTAACACAAATAGCAGAAATACATAGGGACACTGATCCAGAAATAATGGCGGACTGCACAGTACTGGGAATGGGAAGGGCAGATTCATTCAGTGAGCTAGAGCTCTACTCCACTGGACAGTATGGTCCGTCATGTGGCCATCTAGCCTCCGCTGGACAATGTTGATCATCATATGGTCATCTGGCTCTCATCAGACAATGTTGTCCATCACATAGCCAGTTGGCCTGCTTTCTCACTGAAGGTATCCTGTCCCTATGTTTGAGTGTACCAGCCTATTCCAACCAGGCCACGCTGTTTGATATTGCAGAATTTAATCTGACCTCAGGGCTGACAGCAATCTTGCAATGAGATACAAGCAATTTGAAGGATCTCTTTTAAAGACTGAACCCTATCTTCAGCACAATAGTTTTGTACTGAAGGTCAACAAGCATTGTGCTATGAAAAGTAGAAAATGTGCTCATGCTCAAGTTTGGATTCTGATGCAGAACGGTCTACCTATTGGTTTGCAAGTCCACTCTCCTTTCCCATTTCCAAGGCAAACACACTCCAGCATGTGGCCACCTGTCTCATGGGGTCTCCGCCAGGTATCACCAATCTTATAGGACTGACCACCTTCATGGCAGCGATCTGAGAAACACAAGAGAACAACAAGTGTTGATTGACTTAAACTGTCCTTAAAGTTACATTCGCAGTTTGATCAGTTCTTCCTGGTTAGACTCCCACATTCCACGAGTGTTTCAGAAGTATTTATGTTCTTGCAAGACAGCGTTTTGGTCGATCTAATTGTGTAGAGTTTATGTCTTCGCTCTGATATAGACCTACTCCAAGGAAGAGACAGGGCAGTTGAACCATGTGAAAATGACCTGGGTTGGCCATGGAAGGGACATTTTCTGCTTTCAGGAATCAGCAGGCAAATGTCGGTGGGACAAGATGATGGAGGAGGAGCCCGGGAGATTGGGGGAGAAGCCCGGGGACCTTGGGGGAGGAACACACAAGGAGTTTGGAGAACGAGTCAGGGTGTCACTCGGAAGTAGAGACCGGGGGGGATTGGGCGAGGAGCCCTGGTGCGGTGGGAATGGGGAAGAGTCCGGGGGGAAAGGGGGACGAGCCCTGGGAGGAAAGGGGGAGGGGCCCAGGCAAGAAAGGGGGAGGAGCCCAGGGGATTGAGGGAGGTGGCCCACGGGAATGGGGAGGAGCCCTGGGGGAAAGAGGGAGGAGCCCTGTGGGGAAAGGGGGAGGATACTAGAGTATTGGTGGAGGAGCCCAGGTGGCGGGGAATGGGGAAGAGCCCTGGGGGGAAATGGGGAAGAGCCCTGGGGGGATTGAGGGAGGCGCCCCAGGGGAATGGGCAGGAGCCTGGGGGGAGTGGGGGAGGAGCCGCAGGGGAATCAGGAGGAGCCCTGGTGGAGGGAATTAGGGAAGAGCCTGGGAACTAAGGGGTGATTGGGGGAGAAGCCCCAGAATGGGAATTATTCCTGGAGAGGGTTGGGGTTTATAACAGGAGAGCGATGGGGTTCATTGTAAACAAACCCTCACATGTAAACTTCCTTTAATGGCTGGGGCTTGGTGCCAAGAGCCTTCTTAAAAATCAAAATTTGCTGCACCTATCCTAAGCTTGAAAGCGCAAAATTAGGCAGTCCCCCACTCCCCAAACAGATACGCCTCAACTTGGTGATGACAGAAGAAAATGTGATGAGAAAAATCCATTGGGCATCTGAACAGAGAACAGATCAAAAGATTCTGAAATGAATAGATCATAAAAAAGGATTTTGATGATAGGAAGCTGCAATGTAATTGGGATCTGGAACTTTCTCAGAATAGGGACATTTCTGTTCCCATCCCATCCAATCCCTGCAATACTAGGTAGGAAGAATAGAATAGAAAAGCAAAATATTATTTAAATGGAGAGACACTACAGAATGCTGCGGTACAGAGGGATCATGTCCTCATACATGAAACACAAAAAGTTAGTATGCAGGTACAGCAAGTGATTAGGAAGGCAAATGGAATGTTGGCCTTTATTGAATGGGGGATAGAGTATAAAAGTAGGGAAGTCCTGCTACAACTGTACAGGGCCTTGGTGAGACCACACCTGGAGTACTGCATACAGTTTTGGTCTCCGTATTTAAGGAAGGATATACTTGCATTGGAGGCAGTTCAGAGAAGGTTCACTAGGTTGATTCCTGGGATGAAGGTGTTGTCTTATGAGGAAAGGTTGAGCAGGTTGGGCCTATACTCATTGGAGTTTAGAAGAATGAGAGGTGATCTTATCGAAACAAAGAAGATAATGAGGGGGGAGATGCTGAGAGGATGTTTCCGCTTGTGGGCGAATCTAAAACTAGGGGACATAGTTTCAGAATAAGGAGTCGTCCATTTAAGACAGAGATGAGGAGGAATTTCTTCTCTCTGAGGGTCATGAATCTTTAGAATTCTCTACCCCAGAGAGCTGTGGAGGCTGTGTTATTGATTATATTTAAGGTGGAGATAGACAGATTTTTGAACTATAGGGGAGTCAAGGGTTATGGGGAACAGGCAGGAAAGTGGAGTTGAGGCCATGATCAGATCAACCATGATCTTTGAATGGCAGAGCAGGCTCAAGGGGCTGTTGGGGCTACTGCTCCTATTTCTTATGCTCTTATGTGATGCTCGGCACTCATTTTCCTTACTTGCAATGGTACAGCTGATCCTTCCTCGGCCAGCTCCGATACAGGTGCAGTCCCAAATCATGCCATCCTTGGGGCGTTCCCAGGTATCACCAACATGTTGCCTGTTCCCAGTGTACTGGTCGAAGCATATCTCTTCAACTGCACCAATCAAAACACAGTCAAGGTCAGCTGATTAAACCCATCCTCTTGAAGGTCCTTTCATCTGAGAAGTGACTCTCTGTTTTCCCCCTTCGCTCCCCACTCTCACCAAAATGTTTCTTCCTCTCCTCTCCCGAGGGGTACAATACCTAGACACTAGCAGTCCTCTGGATCCCGACCCATTCTCAATGAGCTTAGCCTATGAGTGCAGGCCTGTTCCACACCTTGACATCAAGCCAATCAGGTGTGCTGAGGTGAGCTGTACTGTTTCCCCAGCTGAGATAAGCAAACTTAGCATAGGCTGGAGTCAAACCTGGAACTTGTGAGGGCTATGACCCTCACCCACTCTGCTACTGGGGGAGCTGTGACAACATCTGGTCTGTTGTACAGTGGAAGGACGTAAAAGGTTGCTTCAGACATCAGAAAGAAATAACTTGCATTTCTACAGTGCCATTCACGACCTCAGGACATCCCAAAGCACTTGACAACCAATGAAGTTTTTTTGAAGTGTAGTCACTGTTGTAATGTAGGAAACATGGTGACCAATTTGCACACCGCAAGCTCCCACAAACAGCATTAACCAGATAATCTGTTTTAGTGATGATTATTAAAGGATAAATATTGGCCAGGACACTGGGAGAATTCCCCTGCTCTTTTTGGACAATGTTCATGGGCAATGTTCCTTTTAACTTGGTGGGTGCACGGCCACTTTAAGGGGCTGCACAGCCCATTCCAAATGCTGCACAGGTGCGGTTTTTCCTATTTAAAAGCCAGTGAGCTGGCTGCGAGGGAGCTGCAGGGTACTTTTTTTTAATATACACCTGAGAAGGCAGACGTGTCCTCGGTTTAAGATCTCATCCAAAAAACTTATCCTACAATGCGAGCCTAGATTTTGTGCTCAAGTGGGAATTAAACTCACAACCTTTTGCAAAGCTGCAGGTATATTTAAAATGTCTCCCCAATTACAATATTCTATTTATTTCATCAACAATATCAGCTAAACGTTCCTTCAAAATAGAGAAAATAACCGACATACTGGGACCGTACACTGGCACTATAACACACTGGCACTGTAACACACTGGCACTATAACACACTGGCACTGTAACACACTGGCACTATAACGCACTGGCACTGTAACGCACTGGCACTGTTACACACTGTAATAATACACTGGCACTGTAACACACTGACACTGTAATGCACTGGCACTGTTACACACTGGCATTGTTACACACTGGCACTGTAACGCACTGGCACTGTAACGCACTGAGACTGTAACACACTGGGACTGTAATACATTGGGACTGTACTTAAAACAAGCTGTAAAAATGGGAGGAAAAATGTATTGTTACATCTGTTGGGACTCTGCAGTTAGAGGTAGTGTTAGATGCCAAGATACATTACTTGGAGCCCAGTGATATTGGCTCCTTAATTGCTGACTTACCGTCAGGTTTCGATTCACAATTCCAGCCTCGACCTGCCCCGTAACAGGTACAGATCATCACCCGGCCCAGGTAAGTTCGCTCCCATTGCTGGTTGACCTGGTAAACCTTTCCATTGTCAAAACAATAATCTGAACAGAGAGAGGAAATACACACAGATGCATCAAATCAAATGTTTCCCAAAAGATCAAACCTATTATAAAATTAGAAGCACTCAGCAGATCAGTCAGTATCCATGGAGCGAACAGGCGAGATTGTGTGTCAGATGTGGACCCTTGGTTCATGAAGGGGCCATGCCTGAAACATTAACTCATCTTTTCTCTTCACTGATGCCTTTTCACAACAAATCCGTAAGGATTACACTGTTGTGTCCCAAACAGAAACCCAATTTACATCGTCATCCCTCCCACCCCACTCTTCTTTTTAAAGAGGCACAACTAATAAAGAAACATAACCATAAAATCAACTTTCAACAAAACATAAGGAACCTCATAAAATTAAATATTATTTTGCTTCACAGATACTGACTAATCTATTGAGTGTTTTCAGAATGCTCCCTTTCCCTTTCAAATTTCCACATCCACAAGTATCATTTTTATTTACTTCTATTTCAGGATTATATAATTTAAGCAATTTCTTCAGAAAGGCTCAAAAAACAATTTATTTCTCCTGGCCATATAACTTCCAGCTCATGGCCAATAGACATTTAAAAAGATAATATATTTCAGTGGGCTCTCCCCGCCCCTCACCACTACCTCGACCCTCTCCGATATCTCGGTGAGTAGCCAAGTCATAAGCTGTCTTTGAAGTTGTGTGTTTTAGGGAGCTGAGATGCAGCCCTCTCCCATCACAGGCAACAAAACCCCAGGGTAAACTTGCTCTTAGGATCCGCCAGGTTTACTCCAGAGTTTGGGCTCCACTTGCACGAGGCCAGTTTGACACCCACGCATCGAACCCCGATATAAATAAAAGCAAGTGTGTGTAAATCAGGGCAGATCCGTGGGTTCGATCCCAAGACTGTAACAAGTCACATGTGAGCTATGCGAGTGGGTGGGAGGGGGTCTACAATCACCGAGTTTAGGAAGGGGACAGCGACGGCTGCTGATCCCGAATCCAGCTACCCCAGCGGATGCACCACCAACGGGATGGGACTTGGGTGTGATGGCCTATGTAGTCGAATAGCCGGTCAAGATTCAGGGTCAAAAGCTTACACGTGTGGGATGGCTCCTTGGGCGAGGCAGCAAACAGACTCGCAACATGAAAGTTTGTTCATCGGATTCTTAGCCAAATTAGCAGGTTTAAGATTACAATAACCCCCCCATGAAGAACGGAAAGATGCAATTGTACCAAAAAACTGCTAAATATCGCATTTGATATTGAGATTTGAAATGTACACAGAATATGCTGGAAACACTCCACAGGTTAGGAAACATCTGTGGAGAGAGGGAAAGGTCGGTCGATGGTCCTTTGTCAAAGAGTGTCCTTAAAATGTGCAGTGGAAACTTAAATATGGTTGAAATTATAGAGGGGGGTTCAGAGTGTAATGTTTAACTTTCTGTAGCAGGGATAAATTCTTGCAACCCCAAAGGAAACACATAGGCTGATGAACAAGACCCAGCCACATGCATGTTGCATTAACCCCTTGTGCTGTGCGCTCCAGTTTCTGCTCGGAATTAACTCTGGAAATAAACAGCGCAGGAGGCCATTCGGCCCCTCGTGTTTTGTGCCGGCTCTTTGAAAGAGCTATTTTAATAATACACTCGGTCAAATTATTCACCTCATTTACTACATGAATAAAAATTGATTTACTCCAAATCCACCCCGGGAGGCATTTCAAACACGATATAGCCATTTATAAATGTAGGGTTGATTTATCAAACAGCGGTCTTCTCAAACTGTGCAACATAACAAAAGTTAACGGGATACATGTTTAGCAAACCTTGCAAAGGGGTTTTATATACAAGTTTAGAACACGCTTCAGAGGGTTTGTAATAAAAGTTTAATGGAACTTTTTTTTGAACACTTACTTTGGTTCTGGGTAGCTCCATCGTACGGGTTCTGGGCTTGCCTCTTATCCTTGGTGCTCTGGCCGCTGGCTGCGCTCAGACACACGGCCAGTAGTAACAGGAGTGTGGAGTGGCGCATTCTCCCAGCACCGTCCGCCTTTACAGCAGTCAGGATGCTCTCTGTCCCCCTCTGTTCAAAGGAGCGGAGAGACAGCGGGCACTGGCACGGGAGGTGCTATGCAAGGGCAGACAGAGATAGAGGGTGGCAAAGGAACCAATACCAACCACCTCTCACTACACCTCTAGCCAGTGAGTGAACGAGTGGCTGCCTCTCCAGCCCCCTTTATAACATTCTCCACCCCACCAGCCAGGGAGGATGGGTGGAGCCTTGGGGGTGAGTTAGGGAGGGATTTGCACTGGGGCCACATCAATAATATTTACAAGTCTGCCTCTGACATCACTGGAGAAATTATTAGGACTTTGTGAAAAAAAGCTGTTCAGACACTGATCAGACACAAGGCGTCTCTCTTAAAGGAGCACTGCATCCTTCAGACAACCCCCATTTGACAAGAACCATCTGCAAATTTAAAAAATCAGTCATTATATAAAATGAATCACTGTCAGTCTGCAAAGAGAATTAATATCTATATATATTACAAAACAGATTTAATTTAACTCAGATTCTTGCCAGCTCATTACTGGGAAGCGTTGAAAGAATATTTTTTTTCAGATAAGCCTAAAATGGGCGCCTTATATCAGCAGTTCTGTTCTGAGTGTGCGCTTGAATCTCAATCGACCAACAAGAGTTGCAGCAAGTCTGTAAACCGCTCCAACATCACCAAAAGACGGTTAATTTAGTTTTAGAGCAGCTCCAAACTCTCAAAAAAAACTTGATCAGATGTGCACAGTTTGCAGAATGAACACATAAATATCAAGTACATATTTGTGCAACATGTATGCAAATCTGTTAACAGTCTTTTCCGTGAGACTTTTCTATAAACTTGCTTTCTGAAAACGGTTCTTGGTGGGGTGGGGAGCTGGAGACAAAAGGGTGGAAGGTTGGGGGAGGGGGTTGCAGACAGGAGGCGAGACAGACTGGGGTTTCATACTGAACTAGTAACAGCTTTCCCGCCGCTTACGTGCACTAGGCGCTCACTATTAGGAAGTGTGAGCCAGACACCGAATCAATAAACTCACTCTCCTAATACTTGCACTCTTTAAAAAAAATAAGTAGGGTTTAGGACCGGTTTTTTCTTGTTGCACTTCCATATGATTTTGATGCACAGTGAGGGAAGCCTGATTCGAAACACTTTATTAAACAATCACCTTATGCATCAAGTCCCAGCCGGACTGAAACCAGCATCAGCCCAAATACAGTCTGAAATAAAACAAACTCTTATATTGCAACAGTGACTACACTTCGATAGCACTTTATTGGCTGTAAAGCGCTTTGGGACGTCCCGAGGTCGTGAAAGGCGCAAGTTTTAACAGTGAGAAAGGATTTGGGACAATGGCACAAAATCAAGGTTGAGAACAATGTAACGCTGCGTGGGTCTCAGAGCAAAAAGAATATTAAGACAAGAACATCTGCAAAAGAAGGAACTACCTTTTATTTTATGTAAAAGGGACATCAACATATATCAACACATCACAAAATACAGTGAAACCTATTGTGCTTTTTTAAAACCATCATTTTCTTTAAAAGAAGTAAACTGTCTTCGAGCACGGCTTTAGGTTGCAAGGGAGTTTTGAGTCTGATCTGTGCTTGTAAGTCTAATGTCAGCACTTCAGTATGTGATTGCGTTTCTTGATAAGGGAGAGGAGACGCCGCTTGTTTATCGGTTAATCGGAGGACAACATTGCGAAAGTATTGAATGGTGTGTAGTTCCTGTGCGGGAATACTCTCCCAAAAGACTGGTTGGAAAGACTCAGTGAGACTCTCCCTCCCCCCATCTAGCCAAAGAAATCTGCCCTGTCAGAAAAGCACAAGCCCCTTGCAACTAAATACCCAGATTTACCCGGCAAAGTCTTGGTTTAAATATGAAACAAAAAGTATCACTTATTAACGATCTGAATTTTGTATGTACATCTTTAACAGAACTTCACACAACAGGCCCCCCCTCCCCCGCCAAACATCAATTTTAAATTAAATATTTATCAAGCAAAGTTTATTTATTGCACAACCATTCATTCGAACTGGTATGATTCCCAGCCATCCGAGCCAATTACCCGCCCTCCTGTATGGCTCACCTCCTGTATGGCTCAGAGGCCTGGACAATGTACAGAAGATACCTCAAGTCGCTGGAGATATATCACCAACGATGTCTCCGCAAGATCCTAAAAATCCCCGAGGACAGGCACACCAACATCACTGTCCTTGTCCAGGCTAACATCCCCAGCATTGAAGCACTGACTACACTCGATCAGCTTCACTGGGCAGGCCACATAGTTCGCATGTCAGACACGAGACTCCCAAAGCAAGTGCTCTATGCGGAGCTCCTTCATGGCAAATGGTGGGCAACCTCAAAATCTCCCTGATAAAGTGCGACATCACCACTGACACCAGAGACCTAAGTGGAGAAAGTGCATTCGGGAGGGCGTTGAGCACTTCACGTCTCAATGCCAAGAGCGTGCAGAGGTCAAGCGCAGGCAGCAGAAGAAGAATGCGACAAACCAGTCTGACCCACCCCTTCCCTCAACGACTGTAAGACTTGCCACTAGGGGCACACCTGTGGGAGACCTAAGAGTCACCTGTGCGCCCTGGGGCAGCGGGTATAAAAGGTGATTCACCATGCTGCTTCTCCACTCTGGAGTCTGAATAAAGAATAAAAAGAATAAAGCCCTATGTGTGCAAGGGCTGTGGAACAATGGGGCACCTCCAGCGAATGTGCAAACGACCTCTGACTCACCACGTGGCAGAGTCAGGAGAGGACGACCGATCCAGCGATGATCACGATGAACGAGCAGGAGAGGCAACTCAACCTGAGGATGAAGAGGAAGTATATGGGATACACACCTTCACCACCAAGAGCCCACTGATAATGTTAAAAGTTGAACTTAATGGCACTCCAGTCTCCATGGAACTAGACACGGGGGCGAGTCAATCAGTTATGAGCCAGAAGGCACTCGAGAGGCTGTGGAGCGATGAAGCACAGCGACCCGAGCTGATCCCCATTCAGGCAAAGCTGCACACCTACAACAAGGAACTGATACCAGTTATTGGTAGTGCGGAAATAAGAGTATCTCATGAGGGAGCAGTGCACGATTTACCACTGTGGATTGTTTCAGGTGATGGGCCAATGGTAGAAGGTGGGTGGGGAAGATTCGATGGAATTGGGAAGACCTCTGCGTACCTTCTCTGGCGAACGACGTCTCCCCTTCTCAAAGGCTGAGCAAACCCCCACCTTCAGCTGAACCAAGCATCGAAGTGCAGATATATTTGCAGATCCCCGAGGCACAGGCCGCTCATCACGAGGAGGTGAAGATCAACCGAGCAGCGGTACAGGCGCGGTACACTCCACCCAAAGCTGACGACCTCTTTGTGACGATGGAAGAGGCTCCAGGTCGACCAAGCAGAGTGGGACTCCGGCCAAAACGATACGAATGCGTCTTCCCGACACCAGAGGCCAAGTCCCTGGGGATGAAGATCGTGGCAGTTGGCATCACGGATACAGACGAGAGGGCGTACAGACCATGGGACGAGAGTGCGTCCAGACCACAGGATGAGAGAGCGTCCAGACCACGGGATGAGAGAGCGTCCAGGCCACGGGAGGAAAATGCATCCAGACCACAGGACAAGAGAGCGTCCAGACCACGGGAGGAAGATGCGTCCAGATCACGGGACGAGAGAGTGTCCAGACCACGAGAAGAGAGAGCGTCCAGACCATGGGACGAGAGAGCGGCCAGACCACGGAAGCTCGCCACAACAGAACGGAGGAATGTGTTGCCCAGCAAGGAAGACGACTGGGTTTGGGGCAAAGGTAAAGGGGCGGCCGCTGAGAAGGCCAGGAATCCACTATGTTTCAATAAGTTGTTTGCACTATGTAATCCATGTGAGCGATCTTTCGCGGCCAATGATGTACCATTATATGGAGTCGAGGGGGACCTTACAACAAGCCAAAGTAGTGGGCGAACACCAACCGGTCGTATATGTATCTGACAAAGTACTTGTAACAAGTGATGTGTTATCACACAGTGTCGGGAGTGTTGTGCAGCAAGGTAAAGTAGCGGGCGAGCCCCAAACGATTGAACATGTATCCAATAAGTTACCCAAGGCAGCAGCCTGTATTCATGGGACCAAAGAGACGTACCAAAGAGTGTCCCAAAATGTGCTCGAGTCAGACAAGCTGCCCATCCCACAGTTTTGGGAGAGCAGAGGCACCATTATCGACGTGTTGTTTCGAGAATGTCTAACACTGTCTGTGCACTGTAACATGATCTGCTATGGACCAGGCACTGAGAACGGTACTAATGCCCCCAGTTGGCTACCGTTGCCCACCACCAGGGTGGAAACGACGCAGCCTGCAGACCCACTCACAGTCGTGGAAGTGCTAGAAAGTGAGGGGTAAACCACAACGACCCCCCAGTTTAGGACCTGGACCAGCCAGGATCCCACGTTACCGCCTGCCAAAGGTGAACTGCTGACGGAATGTTGCAACCTATCCGTCACAAAGACGAAAGGCCCATCCCAGTGTTGCAAAGTAAGGCAGGGAGGCTACACACAGTCCGTGGTCCGGAGCCCTTGTACTGTGGCTCAGGATCCACAGGGACCACGAGGCCTCCCGCCACTACCGAAAGTCTCAAGGCCATTGTGGCCATCCTGGGCTTGCTAGTCCTGTGGTCAGCGACAATAGTCCGAAGCAGAAAGCCCAAATCACTAAACCTAGCACCACACATGTCACGATAGACTCCCTACGGACACGGCTATCCTGGATGCTACGCAGTCACCAGACAGAATCACTCGGAACCGAGCCTTCCATATGCTATCAGCAGAGAATGTACCATGATTGCATGGTCCCTCCACGCGACATCAGGATAAATGATGTAGACCATGTTCAGGGCCCCAGTTGGGCCGCTAGCACCGCATTAGCCAAGGGGGGGGCGGGGGGAACTGGAGTGTATGTGATGAAAACGGAGCGTTTGATTGTGAAACGATGTACTAGGCTAAAGCGTAAAGCATTTGGACCAGACCAAACTGCGAACTACAGATAACCAGGAACCACTGTGAAAGGACCTGGCCCCCAGTGACCCACTAACACAAGCGACCTCACCGTCAACCACAAGGATGAACCCATCATGTCAGACTTCAACCCAGGCGATCGACTCGGGGACACAGGGCGCCAGATCGCCTCAACTTGCAAATAATTTGTACATAGACTTTGAGGGGTGGGGGGGGGGGGTGAGAGTGATGTTATGTATGTATGTAAACCTCACCAAAATATAAGATTTGCCACTAGGGGGCACATCTGTGGGCGACCTAAGGGTCACCTGTGCACCCTGGGGCAAGCAGGTAGAAAAGGTGATTCATTGTGCTGCTTCTCCACTCTGGAGTCTGAATAAAGAGACCAAGGTCACAACTATTTGAGCTTGCAATACAGTCCTGTGGATTTATTCTGAACATAACAGAACTCACTTCAGGAGTGGAAGCAAGTCTTCCTCGATTCCAAGGGACTGCCTATGATGAACAGAGAGGTAATGACCCTCTGCCCACTTCCCACCACCTCAAAAATATCAAATTAAATCAATACCATTAGTATTTAGCTCAGAGGCAAATTATCACCCATCCCATCACTATGACAAAATATGTACAGCATGTTACATAGAATCTACAACATGGAAACAGGCCATTCGGCCCAACAGGTCCATGCCGGTGTTTATGCTCCACAAGAGCCTCCTCCCACCCCTCTTCATCGCACCCTATGAACATATCCTTCTATTCCTTTCTCCATGTGATTATCTAGCTTCCCGTTAAATGCGCCAATGCTATTCACCTCAACTACTCCATGTGGTCATAAGTTCCACATTCTTAGCACTCTCTGATGAAAGAAGTTTCTCCCGAATTACTTATTGGATTTATTTATGGCCCCTAGTATTGGACTCCCCAGAAGTGGAAAGATCTTCTCTACGTCTACCCTATCAAACCCTTTCAGAATTTTAAAGACCCCTATCAGGTCATCCCTCAGCTTTCTTTTTGCTAGAGAAAGGACCTCCAGCCTGTTTATCTTTCCTGATAGTTATAACATCTCAAGAACTGTTCACAGTACTCTTAAGTGTGGTCTCACCAAGATTTTATACACGTTTAACATAATTTCCCGGCTTTTCAATTCTATCCCTCTAGAAATGAACCCCAATGCTTTGTTTGCTTTTGTTATGGCCTTATTAACATCTGTGATTTGTGAATCAGTACCTCTCGATCTCTTTGCTCCTCTACCTCATTTAGACCCTTTATTTTCCAAGGAGTATGTGAGCTCCTTATTTCTCCTACCAAAATACACCAACTCATGCTTACCTATATTGAAATGAATTTGACCATTTAAATGCACTTTCTGCAAGTTTGTTAATGTCTTTACTTTAACAGCTGCTCTCACAAGCAGTGTTTAATGCCAGTCCCATACGTCAGTCTGGCAGTAAGGGTCGGACAGGCTGCTGTGGGCTGTTACTGTGTGAATGAATCACACGAGCTTCGGTGTTTTGGTAGGAATGTTCCAGCTGTTTTCAGCCCCTGCCGTGAAAGGTTTAGTCTTCCCTCTTGACTCATCGGCTGGCGGTGGGAGGGAGTGGGCAGGGGGAGGGGGGAAATTGCAACAGGACACCATCATGGCTGGGATCTGTCAGTCTGTAGCTCACACTAACCACAGAATGACCGAGAATGAGAGCTGACTTGGATTTTTTTTAAAGTCTGTGAGCTTCTATTTTGAACAGTCTAACTCACCAGCACTAGAACCACCTTTCCCTTCTAGATATGCACCAGACAGAGAAACATGTGCTGGTTAATAAATATACAAAGGGACAGGCTTTATTCCAAGAATGTGTGAAAATCCCTTGCCAGAGATCTACGATGAGTATAGTCAGTGGAGAATAAACATTATATATTTATGTAATAAACATCTTTCTAAACCTATTAAAAATAAATCCTTGTTTATACGCTTTTGAGACATCAGCATTGAGGGAGTGGGGCGGGAGGACAGATAAATTATAACAATGGAAATTTATCTTGAAATGTCAATGGCTTGATTATGTCTGTGTCTTTGGACTGCCTTCAGCTGCCTAGGCCCTAAGCTCTGGAATTCCCTCCCTAAACCTCTTCACCTCGCTACCTCTCTCCTCTTGTAAAACGCTACTTCAAACCTCCCTCTTTGAACAAGTGTTTGGTCACCAGTCCTCATTTCTCTTTATGTGGCTTGGCGTCAAATTTTGTTTTGTTATGCTTTTGTGAAACACGTTTTGCCGCTTTAAAGGCGCTATATAAATGCAAGTTTTTGCTGTTTGTTCCTCTGGAGTCAGATCCTGGAAAAAAAACAGGTAGTGAGTCTGTCATTAAAAATACAGAGAATGCTGGGAATACTCAGCAGGTCAGGCAGCACATATGGAGAAATAAACAGAGTATCGTTTCAGCTCGATGACCTTTCACCAGAACTCCCATCGACCTGTAACGATAACCTCTGTTTCTCTCTCCACAGATGCTGCCTGACCTGCTCAGTATTTCCAGCATTTTCTATTTTTATTTCAGATTGCCAACATGCACCATATTTTGCTTTTATATTAGTGAGTCCAGCACCTTTTTAGGTGATTTTAAATTGCCAATTTCCCATCGGTTCCTCCCTAGGGACAGTGATGAAAGAGACACCTTCCCCTTTATTTTTCAGTCAGGTGCTCGTCACTCTCAACTCTTCTGTATCACGTGGAGAGCCGATTGCTTTAATCATCATCATCATCATCATAGGCAGTCCCTCGCAATCGAGGAAGACTTGCTTCCACTCTTAACATGAGTTCTTAGGTGGCTGTACAGTCCAATACGAGAACCACAGTCTCTGTCACAGGTGGGACAGATAGTCGTTGAGGGAAGGGGTACGTGAGACAGATTTTCCGCACGCTCTTTCCGCTGCCTGCGCTTGATTTCTGCATGCTCTTGGTGATGAGACTCGAGGTGCTCAGCGCCCTAACGGATGCGCTTCCTCCACTTAGGGCAGTCTTTGGCCAGGGACTCCCAGGTGTCAGTGGGGATGTTGCACTTTATCAGGGAGACTTTGAGGGTGTCCTTGTAACGTTTCCGCTGCCCACCTTTGACTCGTTTACCATGAAGGAGCTCCTAGTAGATCGCTTGCTTTGGGAGTCTCGTGTCTAGCATGCGGACTATGTGGCCTGCCCAGAAGAGCTGATCAAGTGTGGTCAGTGCTTCAATGCTGGGGATGTTGGCCTGGTCATAGAAACTAACGTTGGTGCGTCTGTCCTCCCAGAGGATTTGTAGGATCTTGCGGAGACATCGTTGGTGATATTTCTCCAGCGACTTGAGGTGTCTACTGTACATGGTCCATGTTTCTGAGCCATACAGGAGGGCGGGTATTACTACAGCCCTGTAGACCATGAGCTTGGTGGCAGTTTTGAGGCAGTTTTAATAGAGTGTAATTGTCAGCCATGGTCAGTTAGGTATCAGCCATGTCTCAGTGGGTAGCTCTCGCGCCTCTGAGTCAGAAGGTCATGGATTTCAGGTCCCACTCCAGAGACTTGAGCACCACATCAAGGCTGACACTCCCCATTGCAGTACTGAGGGAACGCTGCACTGTCGGAGGTGACTACTTTCGGATGAGACACTAAACCTAGTACTCGTGTGGACGCAAAATATTCCACAGCATTATATCAAAGAATAGCAGGGGAGCTCCCCCGGCAAGGTCCCCCCGCCATCCCCCCCCCCCCCCCGTAAGCTACACTGCCTCCTGCGGGCCCATTGAAATTTTTGCACTTGCACAGTACCTACAATGTAAAAACCAGTGAGCAGCCTATGCGGGACCTTGCAGATAACTGTGCAGCCACGCGGCTGCATAACTTAGCGGGTACATTGTTCCCCGGTGTCCTGGGCAGTATTTATCCCTCAACCAACATCACTAAAAAAAGTGATTATCTCATCGTAATCAGTGCTCCGCCATTCAATGAGATCATGGCTGATCTTCTACCTCAACTCCACTTTCCTGCACTATCCCAATATCCTTTGATTCCCTTAATGTACAAAAATCTATCAATCCCTGTCTTGAATATACTCAACGGCTGAGCCTCCACAGCCCTCTGGGGCAGAGAATTCCAAAGATTAACCACTCTCTGAGTGTAGAAATTTCTCCTCGTCTCAGTCCACAATGGCCGACCCCTTATTCTGAAACTGTGACACCTGGTTCAAGACTCCTCAGCCGAGGAAACATCCTTCCTGCATCTACCCTGTCAAGGGAGCTTGCTGTGCGCAAATTGGTTGCTGCGTTTCCTACATGACAACAGTGACTACAATTCAAATGTACTTCACTGGCTGTAGCGCTTTGGGACATCCTGAGGTCATGACAGGTGCTAGATAAATGCAAGTTCTTTCTTTGTGGGGACCGATCCACCTCATTTACTTCACTGAAACCGCGTCCCTTAACCCGACAACAGACCCACAATCGCATGCCCTCTGTACGTTCAACAACGGAGCAGTTATACCACGGAGTGCGGTCCACCAGAGAGACCCGTCCGTCTGCCATTGGCCGCTTTCCGGAATATAAAAGCTCCTTTGTCTTTGCAAAGTGCACAGCTACAGGAGAATGGAAAAGGCCACGGAGCCTTTGATCCTCGCGATGTTTAAATTGAGGAGTGTGCAGCTGCAGTGAGCTGAAACAGAGCAGCACTCAATTGTTGCAGGTCAGTTCTTTTCATCATAGGTAATTGCCCTTTAAACGTCACATGAATTCATTGTGGATGTCTTTAAGTTTAGCGTTTAGTGGAAGACTGCAGGTTATATAGGTGCAGCAGAACATTGATGGGCCCTTTGTTAAAGACGTGTGTGGTCAAAGTGGTATTATTTCGTTGTGGGTTCAAGTCCCACTCCAGAAACTTGAGCACAAAATCTAGGCTGACACTCCAGTGCAGTACTGAGGGAGTGCTGCACTGTCGGAGGTGCCGTCTTTCGGATGAGGCACTTAACCGAGGCCCTGTTTGCTCTCTCAGGTGGATGTAAAAGAACCCATGGCATTATTTCGAAGAAGAGCAGGGGAGTTCTCCCCGGTGTCCTTTCCAATATTTATTCCTCAACCAACATCAGTAAAACAGCTTATCTGGTCATTATCACATTGCTACGTTCAAATTAGCTGCCGAACACTTCAAAATTACTTCATTGGTTGTGAAGCTCTTTGGGGCATCCTGAAGTCGTGAACGGCATATATAAAGGATGCCTTTATTTGTACTAACTAAAAAGCCGTTTCTCTGATTGGCTCTCCATTATCACATGATCTATTGCTAATTGGTCACCTTCCAGGATAAGCCACATCCTGAATTTCCTCTGGAATGTGTGACTTGAACCACCCAGCCCAAGTTCTGATTGACTTTCCAATTTGTAATTCGATCCATTTTGACTTCAGAAGCCACAGAGGATAGATCTCCCCAAAAGACACCGAGTTCCAGCCGAAGTCCATTACCCCAGCGCAAGTGCATCCCTCCCCCAGCTGAAGATCCTTACCCAAGCACAACTTACCCCCACTCCCACCCCCCCACCATAGATGGAGCATTGTGTCCGGATTGTTAACATGTTTATTGGGTATGAGGTGAATAGTGACAGTATCGTGACGTCTGGATTTCATCCACTCCAATGATGTTCTTTGTCACACACGCACCAAGCTTCCAACCACGTTGGAAGAACGTGATCCATCTTCCCTGAGTTCCCTCCCTCCTCTCCAATCCCACCCCCACGGTGCTCTCTCTACCACCCACCCCCCACGTGTCTCTCTCTCTCCCCCTCCTCCCACCCCCCCAGGCTCTCTCCCCGCTCGGGACTCGGCAGCTTACAGCGCTGCGGGTAGCTTGGCGGGTGGCTCAGTGGATGCATTCGGCTGCTCGGGCCTTGGGGCTGCTTCTGAATGTATCGGAGGTAACGTGGTGTTTCAACTCGGGCGCCAGGGGGGCGGCGGGGGGTACGGGGGGCTAATGGGAGAGGTGGACGCATGCGTAGAAGGGAGACTTAGTACAAATCATTACTCCGCTACATGAATGCAAGTCGTTCTTTCTAAGTCTAGTCAATTAAAGCAATCCTTAAGGAAAGGGAGATAGAACCCTGTTAATATCCCAAAGTTTGTTTATCAAGGGCAACTAATTAACTTTGCATCTCCACCTACTGAAAGCCAAGCTTCAAAGAGTTTCAGGAAGCCAATAGATACTCTCTACAAGAAAGTCCGTGGACCAGATGAGCTTTCCATTGAATTCTACCAAATCTGATGGATCTGGTAACCTCAGTAATAGTTCAATGTCTTGCTCAATGCAAAACCATTAGAGAATGGGCAGTACAGGTCAACTGCAATCACCTCTTTGATTCTAAAACCACAGGGATCAGCCTCCCATCTTCTAGCCTGCGTAAGTAAACTTGAGATGTCCCGTGTCCTACCTCGCATTCATCCCGTTCACCCATCACCCCGGTGCTCGCTGATTTACATTGACTCCCAGTCCAGCAATGCCTCGATTTTAAAATACTCATTCTTGTTTTCAAATCCCTCCATGGCCTTGCCCTCTCCTTATCTCTGTAACCTCTTCCAGCCCCACAACCTTCAAAATCTCTGTGCTTCTCCAATTCTGGTGTCTTGTGCATCCCCGATTTTCATCGCTCTATTATTTGTGGCTGTGCCTTCACCTGTCTAGGTCCCAAGCTCTGGAATTCCCTCCCTAAACCTCTCCACCTCCCCCCCACCCCCGCCCCCACCACCCCCCCCCCCCACTTTAAAATGCTCTGTAAAACCTACCACTTTGACCAAGCTTTTGGTCAACTGTCCAAATATCTCCTTATGTGGCTCGGTGTCTGATAACGCTCCTGTGAAACACCGTGGGACATTTTACAATGTTAAAGGCACTAAATAAATGCAAGTTGTTGTTGAATGAATGTCCCTGTGTCTCTTTCAAAATAGTTGAAGTCAAGCATGCTTTAACAGTTCTCCGCTGTACTTGGAACAATTAGTACCATTTATGAAATCCTTTTTTTGTGAAAAATATAAACTCCCACAGAGTCCTCCATTTGCTTTAGCCTATGCAGTGAATAAAAGATAACTTTAAAAGAAAACTGGAAGAAACATACCATCCTATCCCTGTTAAGGGATGATCTAATTGAGGTGTTTAAGATGATAGGGTAAATAGAAATAAACCATTTCCTCTGATGGGGAGTCCAGTTGAAAATTGGAGCTAGGCCATTCAGGAATGATGTCAGGAAGGGCTTCTTCACACAAAGGATAATGGAAATCTGGAACTCGCTCCCCCAAAAAACTTGTGGCTGGGGTTCAATTGAAAATGTAAAAACTGAGATTGATGGATTTTTGTTCGGTAAGGGTATTAAGGGAGGGTCGATGGAGGTAAGATACAGATCAACCATGATCTATTGAATGGCGGTTCAGGCTTGAGGTGCTGACTGGCCTCCTCCTGTTCCTCTGTTCCTATCATCAGTTCAGGCATTTTCTAGCTGCTGAGATGTAAAGTTAAGATAGTTGTCCTTTGAAGCCTCTTTCCAGCTCTTCAGTCACTTCCAGGACAAAGCAGAACTGTGTATCTGATAACCCCCTCCTCACCCCACGCACCCCCCCACCCCCGCCCCGCCTCAACTGTGCAGACTGCTATCACAGCGAGTGGGCTCTCGAAAATAGCGACTGCAAATGTGGGAAGATAAGAGACCCTTTGATCCATTTTAGCTATTTCTAACACCTGAGTAAACTTTGCTTCTAACACTCATTAAGCTGCCCACCTAGACTTTCTTTGAAGTGTTTTTTTTTGCATTCCAGCCAGAGATGTGGATTCCCTCCAATCTAGAGAAGTCAGATCAATAGAACATCGCCCTCAAAACATCATCATCATAGGCAGTCCTTCGGAGTCGAGGATGACTTGCTTCCACTCTAAAAGTGAGTTCTCGGGTGACTGAGGAGTCCAATGCGGGAATTGCAGTCTCTGTCACAGGTGGGGCAGACAGTGGTTGAAGGAAAGGGTGGGTGGGGAGTCTGGGTTGACGCAAGCTCCTTCCGCTGCCTGCGCTTGGTTTCTGCATGCTCTCGGTGATGAGACTCGAGGTGCTCAGCGCCCTCCCGGATGCTCTTCTTCCACTCTGTGCGGTTTTGGGATTCCCAGGTGTCGATGGGGATGCTGCACTTTATCAAGGAGGCTTTGAGGGTGTCCTTGAAGTATTTCTTCTGCCCACCTGGAGCTCGCTTGCCGTATCGAAGTTCCGAGTAGAGCGCTTACTTTGGGAGTCACAACCCCAGCCCGGCACGAGGTAGAAAAGGCCATCCATCAACTGAAGAATAACAAGGCTACAGGAGCAGATGGAATTCCCGCCGAAGCACTAAATCATGGTGGAGAAGCACTATTGGCATGAGTACATGACCTCATTTCTCTTATATGGAAGGAGGAGAGCATGCCGGGAGATCTCAGAGATGCCGTAATCGTGACCATCTTCAAGAAAGGGGACAAGTCAAACTACGGTAACTACAGAGGAATCTTCCTGTTGTTGGCCGCAGGGAAAGTCATCGCAAGAATCCTTCTCAATCGTGTTCTCCCTGTGGCTGAAGAGCTCCTTCCAGAGTCGCAATGTGGATTCCGTCCACTAAGGGGTACAATAGACATGATCTTCACCGCGCAACAACTACAAGAGAAATGCAGGGGCCTTCTTCGACCTCACAAAGGCCTTTGATACTGTCAACTGTGAGGATTATGAAAAACCCTCCTCCATTTTGGCCGTCACCATCCTCCATCTGCTCCACGATGACATGCAAGCTGTGATCCTGACCAATGGATCCACCACAGACTCAATGCATATCTGGACCGGGGTCAACCCTCAAAGCACATGATCCCAGAAACCATTTTTAAGTAACCACAAAGCTGACACACTACAGATTCTTAACAAAATGATATTAAACTTATAAAAAAATAAGGTGTAAGCCTTGGCACAGTGGATAGCACTCTTGCCCCACTCCAGAGTCTTGAGCACAAAATCCAGGCTGACACTCCAGTGCCGTCCTTCGGATGAAACGGTAAACCGAGGTTCCATCTACCTTCTCAGATGGACATAAAAGATCCAATGGCACTATTTCAAAGTGCAAGGGTGTTCTCCCTTGTGTCCTGGCCAATATTTATTCCTCAACCAATATCACTAAAAATGACCAGATAATCTTTTTTATTATTCGTTCCGGGATGTGGGTGTCGCTGGCAAGGCCAGCATTTATTGCCATCCCCAATTGACCTTCTCATCCTGAAATGAATAAAAAAAACAGATTATCTGGTCATTTTCACATTGCTGTCTGTGGGAGCTTGCTGTGCACAAATTCTTACATTACAATATGACTACACTTCAAAAGTACTTAACTGACTGTAAAGCGCTTTGGGACATCCTGAGGTCCTGAAAGGTGCTATATAAATGCAAGTCTTTCTTTCTGATTGAAATGCCCCGGATTTTCGCTGATGACCCGACCAAAGGTCAATGAGGTCAGGGGGGGTCTTGTGATTTAAATGCTTTCAGCTGGCTTGATCTAAGAAACGGCAAAGTCCAGCGGAAGAGTGCTAATTTGGTGTGGGGGATGAGTGGGGTGCAGGTAGAATAGAGTATTCCTCCAGAATAAACATGTAAGAAAGAAAGACTTGCATTTCTACGATCCCTTTCACGACTTCAGGACATTCTAAAGTCCTTTACAGCCAATGAAGCACTTTTTGAAATGTAGTCACTTTTGGAATGCTACAATTGACTCTGGACTCTTGAGTTAGGGGAGAAAAGTTAGTCAGGGTTCCCTTTCCTGATCACTCTCCAGTGATATGTGCTGGTAAGTGTATACGTGTGGGCATTGGGTGAGGGGAGGAGGTGTATGTTGTGCTGTGATGCCCTCCATGATTGAATGGCCTGCTTAATCACAATTTTCTGGGCATGTACATGAACAACAGGAACTTGGGTGACGTATGTGAAGAAAAACCGGAGCGCATGGAACTGTAGCCAAGAGTGGAAGAGGGGAGGAGGCAACTAGATCCCAATCCTTTCTGAATGAATGACGGTTGGAAGTATACCTCACGACTGAAGTGAGATGAAACACGATCATCGCATTTTGAAGGGAGTTATGGTTAATGTAGTGCCCATCGTCCACTAAAGAGAAACAGCATTAAACAGAACGGAAACAAAATAGCCTTACTTCAAGTTTCCCTTACCACCATCCCCTGTGAAGTCTCTTGATAAAATTGCCGAACACAGTTACCTCACACCAGTCTTGCCACCTCCCCTATTAGCCTTGAGGCTAGAAAAACACTGCAAAGCTGGAGGTAAGTGACGTGAAACAGAGCCTCTGCAACAGAATGTAGAATTAGGTCGCTTCGCAGAGGCTTCAATTTTCTTTTATTATGGAGCACCACACACTCGCAGCTGGGAGCTCCCACAGCACTTCTACACACAAGAGCAGACCCTAAATCACTTACAAATGTGTCTCGTACAACCCAGGAATCAACGTTCCAAGGAACAAGCAAGGGGGCACCTCTGTCTGAGGCTGGTTTTCTAAAATTACAACGCGCAGTTTCCTATTAAGCAAATGGGACTCTTCCTCCACACATTGAAAACATGTTGGTAACCACAGATTTAATATAATTGGGACAAAAAGCCAGGGGAGAGATGAGGAACAAGTTTTTTACTCAGCGAGTTATTACGAATGTGCTACCTGAAAGGGTGGCGGAAGCAGATTCAATAGTAACTTTCCAAGGGAATTCGCTAAAAACGTGAAAAAGAAAAATGTGCAGAGCCATTGGGAAAGAGCAGGGGAGTGGGACTAATTGATAGCTCTTTCAAAGAGCCGGCACAATGGGCCGAATAGCCTCCTTTTGTGCTTTATGATTCTATGTTGGCTACTTTATTTCAGTGAATTTCTCCACAACAAAGCGCTCACTTTGCAAAAGCAAACCATCACGTGGGGTATTTGTGATGAGGTAGCAGCCTGTTTATGGACCCTTGCTTGGATTTAAAATAAACCATCTGTAGGACTACTGGAGCAACCCAGTTGCAATGCATCTTGGGTAGATTTTCCAAATGTTCGCTCCCGGCACAGACCTCCAGCTGCCAGGAACGCAGATCAGGACTAGGGTTGTCAACTTTCCAGGATCGCCCTACAGTCTCCAAAAATTAAAGGTTCATCTCCAGGACACTGCCGCAAGTAAAATCTGGGAGAACAATCATAGGGCATAAAGACATTTTTAAAAGAAATCTTGGAACACTTCTGGAGGTGGGAAAAAGAGGCTGTTTGACTAAGTGTCAAGAATAATCCAAATGGGTAATGAAGACTATATTTGGTTTCTGATTGGATTGGGAAGGTGGAGCACCGCAGGGGTGGACGTGTTGGGCGACCACAGGATACAACAAAGGCTGTGGGCCCCGACAACATCCCAGCTGTCGTGCTGAAGTACTGGTGTTCCAGTACTAACCGCACCTCTAGCCAAGCTGTTCCAGTACAGCTACAACACTGGCTACAAACTGCCCAGGTATGTCCTGTCCACAAAAAGCAGGACGAATCCAATCTAACCAATTACCGCTCAATCAGTCTACTCTCAATCATCAGCAAAGTGATGAAAGATGTCGTCGACAAGTATATAAAAATGAAGAGAGTAGCTAAAGTCAATGTTGGTCCTTTAGCGGATGAGACTGGTGAATTAATAATGGGAAACAGAGAGATTGCAGAGACTTTGAACAAATACTTTGTCTTCATGGTAGAAGACACTAAAAGCATCCCAATAATAGTAGAAAATCAGGGGGCAAAAGGGAGGGAGGAATTTAAAACAATCATTATCATTAGATAAAAAGTACTAGGCAAACTAATGGGACTAAAGGTGGACAAGTCCCCTGGACCTGATGGCCTGCATCCTAGGGCCTTAAAAGAAGTGGCTGCAGAGTTAATGGATGCATTGGTTGTAATCTTCCAAAAATCCCTAGATTCTGGAAAGGTCCCAGTGGATTGGATACCCGCAAATGTAATGCTCCTATTCAAGAAAGGAGGGAGACAGAGAGCAGGAAACTATAGGCCAGTTAGCCTAACACCTGTTATTGGGGAAATGCTGGAATCCATTATTATGGTAGTAGCAGAACATTTAGAAAATCATAATACAATCAAGCAGAGTCAGCATGGTTTTTTGAAAGGGAAATCGTGCTTGACAAATTTATTAGAGTTCTTTGAGGATGTAATGAGCAGGGTGGATAAAGGGGAACCAGTAGATGTAGTGTATTTGGATTTCCAAAAGGCATTTGATAAGGTGCCACATAAAAGGTTACTGCACAAGATAAGAGCTCATGGTGTTGGGGGTATATATTAGCATGGATAGAGGATTGGCTAACTAACAGAAAACATAGAGTTGGGATAAATGGCTCATTTTTAGGTTGGCAAACTGTAACTAGTGGGGTGCCACAGGAATCTGTGCTGGGGCCTCAACTATTTACAATCTATATTAATGACTTGGATGAAGGGACCGAATGTATTGTAGCCAAATTTATTGACGATACAAAGATAGGTGGGAAAGCAAGTTGTGAGGAGGACACTTGAGGCTGGACTTTCGCTAGGCTTGCGCCTCTATTGACATCCCGGAGGGCGGTACTGGATATGCATATGATTGCTGGCCGGATGGCCAGCTTCCAGCGCCCCTCTGGGATATTCAGATGCTGGTTTAGCAGGAGTGCTGAGCAGTACCGCCCGGGAGTGTCGAGCGGCACTACAACGCCCCCGGTTTCGACAGTGCTCTGTAGCGCACTGTAGTGGGCGGTCCGAGCTGTTCCGGCGGTGGTGAGGGAAGGAATGACTGCATGAGGTGAGTGTGATTGTTTTTTTTTGTTTTATTTTTACGACTTATCTTTATGTGGGGGGAGCAAGGCATTGGGAATGTTTTTTGTGGTTTTTTTGTCAATTTTCTTTTCCAGGGATGCCTCACTTAGGGTGCTCCGAAGCTGGCTCTTCAGTAATGGATTTTCAGTTGCTCAACTGGCCGAGCACTCTAAGAAAGGTGTGGAACGCCTCCCTTAGCGCTCCGCTCCACACTCAAGGCCCAGTTGCTGAATTTTGTGGCTGCAGACGCAAACCATTTCCTGGCGCATACTTTACCGCCCCGCTGCCATTATCACCCGAAAAAGCCTCCAACCGAAAATCCAGCCCAAAGAGTCTGCAAAGGGATCTAGATAGGTTAAGTGAGTAGGGAAAACATTGGCAGATGGAGTATAATGTGTGAAAATGTGAGGTTATCCACTTTGGTCGGAATAATAGAAAAGCAAGATATTATTTAAATGGAGAGAGACTACAGAAGGCTGTGGTACAGAGGGATCTGGATGTCCTCGTAAATGAAACACAAAACGTTAGTATGCAGTTACAGCAAGTAATCAGGAAGGCAAATGGAATCTTGGCCTTTATTGCAAGGGGGATAGAGTATAAAAGCAGAGAAGTCCTGCTCCAACTGTATAGGGGTTGGTGAGATCACACCAGAGTACTGCGTACAGTTTTGGTCTCTTTATTAAAAGAGGGATAAAATTGCATTGAAGGCAGTTGAGAGAAGGTTCACTAGGTTGATTCTTGGGATGAAGGTGTTGTCTTATGCGAAAAGGTTGAGCAGGTTGGGCCTATACTCATTGGAGTTTAGAAGAATGAGAGGTGATCTTATTGAAACATATAAGATTCTGAGTGGGTAGATGCTGAGAGGATGTTCCCCCTCGTGGGAAAATCTAGAACTAGGGGGCATAGTTTCAGAATACGGGTAGCCCATTTAAGACGGTGATGAGGAGGAATTTCTTCTCTCAGAGTGTTGTGAATCTTTGGAATTCTCTACTCCAAAGAGCTGTGGAAGCTGAGTCATTGAATATATTCAAGGCGGAGATAGACAGATTCTTGAACTATAGGGGAGTCAAGGGGTATGGGGAACAGGCAGGAAAGTGGAGTTGAGGCCAAGATTCAGATCAGCCATGATCTTATTGATTAACGGAGCAGGTTGAGAGGCCATATGGCCTATTCCTGCTCCTATTTCTTATGTTTTTATGTTATGACAGTGCTATCAAGCAGCACTTGCTCAGCAGTAACCTGCTCACTGATGCCCAGTTTGGGTTCCACCAGGACCACTTGACTCCAGACCTCATTACAGCCTTGGTCCAAACATGGACAAAAGAGCTGAATTCCAGAAGTGAGGTGAAAGTGACTGCCCTTGACATCAAAGCAGCATTTGACTGAGTGTGGCATCAAGGAGCCCTAGTAAAACTAGAGTCAATGGGAATCAGGCAGAAAATTCTCCACTGGCTGGAATCATACCTAGCACGAAGGAAGTTGGTTGTGGTTGTTGGAGGTCAATCATCACAGCTCCAGGACATTGCTGCGGGAGTTCCTAAGGGCAGTGTCCTAGACGCAACCATCTTCAGCTGCTTCATCAATGACTTTCCCTCCATCATAAGATCAGAAGTGGGGGATGTTCGCTGATGACTACGCAGTGTTCAATGCCATTTGCAACTCCTCAGATAATGAAGCAGTCCACGCCCGAATGCAGCAAGACCTGGATGACATTCAGGCTTGGGGTGATAAGTGGCAAGTAACATTTGCACCATTCAAGTGCCAGGCAATGGCCATCTCCAACAAGCCAGAGTCTAACCACTGTCCCATGACATTTAACGACATTACTATCGCCGAATTTCCCACCATCAATATCCAGGGAGTCACTGATCAAAACCTTAACTGAACCAGCCATATAAATACTGTGGCAACAAGAGCAGGTCAGAAGCTGGATATTCTGTGGCGAGTGTGTCATCTCCTGACTCCCCAAAGGCTTTCCACCATCTACAAGGCACAAGTCAGGGGTGTGATGAAATACTTTCCACTTGCCTGGATGAGTGCAGCTCCAACAACACTCAAGAAGCTCAACACCATCCAGGACAAAGCAGCCCGCTTGATTGGCACCCCACCCACGCCCTTAAACATTCACTCCCTCCACCACCGGCGCACCGTAGCAGCAGTGTGTACCATCTAAAAGATGCACTGCAGCAACTCGCCAAGGCTTCTTTGACAGCACCTCCCAAACACGTTACCTCTACCACCTCGAAGGACAAGAGCAGCAGGTAAATGGAAACACCATCACCTCCACGTTCCCCTCCAAGTCACATACCATCCTGACTTGGAAATATATCGCCGTTCCTTCATTGTCGCTGGGTCAAAATCCTGGAACTCCCTCCCTAACAGTGGGAGTACCTTCACCACACGGACTGCAGCAGTTCAGGAAGGTGGCTTACCACCATCTTCTCAAGGGCAATTAGGGATGGGCAACAAATGCTGGCCTTGCCCACGAGGCCCACATCCCAGGAATGAATACATTAGGGATGGGCAATAAATGCTGGCCTTGCCAGCGACGCCCACATCCCAGAAATGAATAAATAAAGCAATTGTGGGTGCCTGGAGGCGGGACGGTTGGATTCAGGAGGTCATGTGATGAAACGCCCAGGAATATGGCCAACCAAGGTTGGCAACCCTCATTTCTGCCACAGAGCTCTATCCGCCGGAAACCCAGCTCCCCACGATTCTCCATATACTGTATCTGCCTTCACGTGTCCCTTTGCAGCATTGGAAGAATATACTAGAAAGTAATCTCATCAGCCGTGGCTCAGCGAGTAGCACTCTCGCCCCTAAGTCAGAAGGTTGTGGGTTCAAGTCCCACTCCAGCGACATGAGCACAAAGTCTAGGCTAGCACTCCAGTGCAATACTGAGGGAGTGCTGCACCGTCGGAGGTGCCATCTTTCAGACGAGATATTACACCAAGGTCCTGTCTACCCTCTCAAGTGGATGTAAACGATCCCATGACACTAATTCGAAGAAGAGCAGCAGAGTTGTCCCTGGTGTCCTGGCTTGAATTGATCCTTCAACCAACTGATTATCTGGTCATTATCACATTGCTGTTTGTGGGACATTGCTATGCACAAATGAGCTATTTTTAATTCATTCACTGGATGTGAGTGTCGCTGGCAAATCCAGCATTTAATGCCTATCCCTGGCTGCTGTGTTTGACTTATGAGGATAGGTTGAGTAGGTTGGGCCTATACACATTGGAGTTCAGAAGAATGAGAGGTGATCTTTTTGAAATATAAGATAATGAGGGGGCTCAACAGGATGAATGCAGAGAGGATATTTCCACTCACAGAGGAAACTAAAACTAGGGGACATAGTCTCAGAATAAGGGACCACCCATTGAGATGAGGAGGACTTTCTTCTCTCAGAGGGTTGTAAATCTATGGAATTCTCTGCCCCAGAGAGCTGTGGAGGCTGTGTCATTGAATATATTTAAGGCGGAGATAGACAGATTTTTGAGCGATAAGGGAGTAAAGGGTTAAGGGGAGTGGGCAGGGAAGTGGAGCTGTGTCCATAATCAGATCAACCATGATCTTATTGAATGGCGGAGCAGGTTCGAGGGGCCAAATGGCCTACTCCTGCTCCTATTTCTTATGTTCTTATGTTTCCTACATTAAAAGCACTGTAAAGCGCGTTAGGATGTCCTGAGCTCATGAAAGCTGCAATATAAATGCAAGCCTTTCTTTAATTTAACAGACTGTAGTTAGCAAGAACTCAGCCCAAAAATACTATTTCCCTGAAGGGTTGAATTGAAATATAGTTGTGGTGGGGTGAAGGAAAGGTTGGAATTTTCTCTGGAAATGGATCCACTGGTTTTCCATTCCTCTCATAAATTAGTCCAGAAATTCCAGCCTGGTTTAGGGGGACCGACCTTCAGCCTGTGCCCTACTTCCACCCTGGAAGCATTTTGGAGCCATTCCGTGGATCCCCTGTGTTATGTATGTAAACCTGTAAATATCATATTTAACCACCAGAGGGCTCATCCCTTGGAGTCCCAAGGGAGCGACTCGACCAATACTTCGTGGCCAACGAGCTGGAAGGAGAAGTGAACGCTGCCAAACGAAGGGCGATCCTCCTCACCGTTTGTGGGACACCAACCTATGGCCTCATGAAAAATCTGCTCGCTCCAGCGAAACCCACAGAGAAGTCGTACGATGAATTGTGCACACTGGTCCGGGAGCATCTAAAGCCGAAGGAAAGCGTTCTGATGGCGAGGTATCGGTTCTACACATACAAGAGGTCTGAAGGCCAGGAAGTGGCGAGCTACGTCGCCGAGCTAAGGCGCCTTGCAGGACATTGCGAATTTGAAGGACACTTGGAGCACATGCTCAAGGACTTCTTTGTACTTGGCATTGGCCATGAAGTAATACTTCACAAACTTTTGACTGTAGAGACCCCAACCTTGAGTAAAGCCATAGCGATAGCCCAGGCATTTATCGCCACCAGTGACAATACCAAACAAATCTCTCAGCACATGAGTGCTGCTGCAAGTACTGTGAACAAAGTAATGTTGTTTTCGAATCGTAATGTACAGGGCAGGCCTCACATGCCTGCAGCTGCATGTCTGCAGGTGACTCAGAGTCCACCATCAAAGATGATAAATGCAAGGCCATTAACACCTTGTTGGCGTTGCGGTCGTGATCATCGTTTCGATTCATGCCGCTTCAAAAGGTACGTTCGCAAGTGCTGTGGAACAATGGGACACCTCCAACGTATGTGCAGGCGAACTGCAAACCCTGCTAATCCTGCAAACCACCATGTTGCAGAGGAGGACAGATCCACAGTGGATCACGACGAACCAGAGCCTCAGACCGAGGAGGCAGAGGTATATGGGGTGCACACATTTACCACAAAGTGTCCCCCGATAATGCTGAAGGTTGAATTAAATGGACTCCTGGTGTCAATAGAGTTAGACACGAACGCGAGTCAGTCCATAATGTGCAAAAAGACTTTCAATAAATTGTGGTGCAACAAGGCCTCAAGGCCAGTCCTGGACCCATTCGTACTAAACTGAGAATGTACACAAAGGAACTTATTCCCGTAATCGGCAGTGCTACCGTAAAGGTCTCCTACAATGGAGCGGTGCACGATTTACCACTCTGGGTGGTACCGGGCGATGGCCCCATGCTGTTCGGCAGGAGCTGGCTGGGAAAGATACGCTGGAACTGGGACGACGTCCGAGCGCTCTCGTCTGTCGATGACACTTCATGTGCCAGGTCCTAAACAAGTTCCCCTCGCAGTTCGAACCGGGCATCGGGAAGTTCCAAGGAGCAAAAGTGCAGATCCACTTGATTCTGGGGCGTGGCCCATCCATCACAAGGTGAGAGCGGTACCGTACATGATGAGAGAGAGGGTGGAGATCGAGCTGGACAGGCTGCAAAGAGAGGGCATCATTTCGCCGATCGAATTCAACGAGTGGGCCAGTCCAATTGTTCCAGTCCTCAAGGAGACGGAACCTGTGGTGATTACAAAGTAACTATCAATCGTTTCTCCCTGCAGGATTAATACCCACTACCAAAGGCAGACAACCTATTTGCGATGCTGGTGGGAGGAAAAACGTTCACAAAGCTGGACTTGACCTTGACCTACATGACGCAGGAGCTGGAGAAATCATCAAAAGGCCTCACCTGCATCAACACGCACAAAGGTCTTTTCATTTACAACAGATGCCCGTTTGGGATTCGAATGGCCGTGGTGATATTCTAGAGAAGTCGGTCCCTTGCACTGTCTTCCAGGACGACATCTTGATTGCAAGTCGGGACACTGTCGAGCACCTGCTGAACCTGGAGGAGGTTCTTAGTCGGCTTAATCGTGTGGGGCTCAGGTTAAAACGCTCGAAGTGCATTTTCCTGGCGTCTGAAGTGGAGTTCCTGGGGGAGAAGAATCGCAACGGACGGCATCAGACCCGCCGATTGGAAGACGGAAGCAATCAAGAACGCATCGAGACCACAGAACGTGACAGAGCTGCGGTCGTTTCTAGGACTCCTGAACTACTTTGTTAACTTCTTACCGGGTCTTAGCACATTGTTAGAACCACTGCAACTCTACAGCGTAAAGGAGATGAATGGGTATGGGGTAAAAGCCAAGAAAATGCCTTTGAGAAAGCTAGGAAACTATTATGCTCAAACAAATTGCTTGTGTTGTACGATCCATGTAAGCATTTGGTTTTAGCATGTGATGCGTCGTCATATGGTGTCGGGTGTGTATTGCAACAAGCTGATGAATTTGGGAAATTGCAACCGGTTGCTTATGCATCCAGAAGTCTGTCTAAGGCTGAGAGGGCCGACAGTATGATCGAAAATGAAGTGTTAGCGTGTGATTATGGGGTAAAGAAAATGCATCAAAATCTGTTTGGGCTCAAATTTGAATTGGAAACCGACCATAAGCCACATATCTCTTTTTTCTGAAAGTAAGGGGATAAATATGAATGCATCGGCCTGCATCCAGAAATGGGCACTCATGTTGTCTGCATACAACTATGCCATCCGCCACAGAACAGGCACTGAAAACTGTGCCGATTCTCTCAGTAGCCCGCCATTGCCCACCACAGGGGTGGAGGTGGCACAGCCTGCAGATTTAGTTATGATAATGGAAGCATTCGAGAGTGAGCAATCACCTGTTACCGCCCGACAGATTAGAACCTGGACGAGCCAGGACCCATTTACTGTCCTTAGTAAAAAATTGTGTGCTCCACGGGAGTTGGTCCAGTGTCCTGTTAGAGATGCAGGAAGAAATAAAGCCGTACCAGCAGCGCAGAGATGAAATGTCTATACAGGCAGACTGCCTTCTATGGGGTAATCGGGTAGTGGTGCCAAAAAAGGGCAGGGACACCTTCATCAGTGATCTCCACAGCACCCACCCAGGCATCGTAATGATGAAAGCGATAGCCAGATCCCACGTGTGGTGGCCTGGTATCGATGCAGATCTGCGTGCACAAATGTAATACATGTTCCCAGTTAAGCAATGCACCCAGGGAGGTGCCACTAAGTTTATGGTCCTGGCCCTCCAAACCGTGTTCCAAGGTCCATGTCAACTATGCAGGCCCATTCTTGGGAAAAATGTTCCTATTGGTTGTAGATGCGTACTCCAAATGGATTGAATGTGAGATAATGTCGGCAAGCACGTCCGCTGCCACCATGGAAAGCCTGCGGGCCATGTTTGACACGCACGGCCTGCTTGACGTCCTTGTGAGTGACAGTGGGCCATGCTTCACCAGTGCCGAGTTCAAAGAGTTCATGACCTGCAATGGGATCAAACATGTCACATCTGCCCCGTTTAAACCAGCGTCCAACGGTCAGGCAGAGTGAGCAGTGCAAACAATCAAGCAGAGCTTGGAGAGGGTAACTGAAGGCTCATTACAGACTCGCCTATCCCGAGTCATGCCCAGTTACCGCACAAGTCCCCATTCGCTCACTGGGGTTCCCCCCGCTGAACTGCTCATGAAAAGGGCACTTAAGGCAAGGCTCTCATTAGTACTCCCTGATCTACACGAACAGGTAGAGAGCGGTTTCAACAGAATACATATCATGATCGCGCAAATGTGTCACGCGAAATCGAGATTATTGATCATGTATTTGTGTTGAACTATGGACAAGGTCCCAAGTGGCCAAAGAGGGGAGTAGGGTGTTTCTGGTCAAACTTTCAAATGAATTCACCTGCAGGAAACACTTGGACCAAACCAAACTCAGATTCATGAACTATCCAGAACAACTCACAATGGACTCTACCTTTTTCGACCCCCCAACACACACACAAGTGGCAACCGATCCAGCGGTTGACCACGAAACAGAACATATCACCCGCAGCAGCCCAGCAGAACTCACCACACCCAGCAGCCCAGCAAGGCCAGCTGCGCAGCAGCCCAGCGAGGGACCAACAAATGACTCACCAAAACCAGCATTTACACTGAGACAATCAACCAGGGAAAGGAAGGCCCCAGATCGACTCACATTGTAAATAGTTACACTGTTGAATTTGGGGCGGGGGTGGGGGGGACTGTTGTTATATATGTAAACCTGTAAATATCATGTTTAACCACCAGAGGACTCATCCTCTGGAATCCCAAGAGATCCCACAATCCCTTGGGAGCACCGTATATAAGGAGGCTTCACAGGCTGGAGAGGCACTCTGAGACCTGTAATAAAGGACTGCGGTCACACCTTACTTTGAGCTTGCAGTATCTGATCTGACTCTTTATTCAAGACATAACACTCTGGGATTTCCGCCTGCTGCATTCAAGTTCCATTCATCCATCGCCCCTGTGCTCACTGACCTACATTTTTATCCTCATGTTCAAATCCCTCCATGGCTTCGCCCCTCCCTATCTCTGTAACCTTCTCCAGTCCTACAACCCTCCGTGATCTCTGCGCTCCTCAATTTCTGGCCTCGTGCTTAACCCCGATTCCTCCACCATTGGTGGCTGCCTAGGCCCTAAGCTCTGGAATTCCCTCTCTAAACCTCTCCGCCTCTCTCTCCTCCTTTAAGGTTTGTGTAAGAATTACAGCTAGTTTGGATCTAACATGTCTACATTTCAGCTGTTTAAGGTGTGATATTTCTAACTATGCAAAATTGTCTTATTATCTGCATAAACCTGAGCCTAGGTTCCAGTGAGACTGGAGTGTATGTGGTGTGGCATCGCCATCTACTGGTGCACTGTCACATAAAGATCACATGACAGTTATCTCCGAATTGATAGGTTTAGAGCAAGACAGCTGTCATTGTCCATTGAGATGTGTAAATCGGGTCACTGTGCCGTGCCTGGATTGTAATTGGAGTTAATTTCAGATTCAAGAGCAATATAACATACTTATACCTTCTGTCTTATCAATAAAACCAACAAGTTGATTTATCACTGGTGTCCGAACCTACATAATTTGGACTAATCTGCTACGTTGATCTAACACAAGATCCCACAAACAGCAGTGTGATGAATGACCAGATAAATATTGGCCAGGACATCAGGGAGAACTCCTCTGCTCTTCTTCAAAATAGTGCCGTGGAATCTTTTGCAACCACCTAAAAGGGCAGACGGACCCTTTGTTTAATGTCCCATCTGAAGGACAGCACCTCCGACGACACTCCCTCGGTATTGCACTGGAGTGACAGCCTGGATTATGTGCTCAAGTCTCAAGATGAAAGGCCTGTTCCTTTAAGGCTACTTCTTAAGTAATCCCTGTGGGAATCCAGGTAATTGTTGCTGATTGTACCCACCTGAGCTCAATTAGAGGTCAGGAAATTGTTTGTAAATTTCAGGCTGTGGCTCAGAGATGTCGGCCATCTTTCTAATTTATCTTAATATTGTTTTGCATCTGTGGAATATCTGGAGTGTGATATGTGGTGTGTGACATGTGGGGAGTGATGTGTGGGGGGGTGATACGTGGGGAGTGATGTGTGGGGAGTGATACGTGGGGGGTGTTGTATGGGGGGGTGATACGTGGAGAGTGATGTGTGGGGGGGGGTGATCCGTGGGGAGTGATCCATGGGGAGAGATGTGCAATGTGTGGGGAGTGATGTGTGATGTGTGGGGAGTGATGTGTGGGGAGTGATATGCAATGTGTGGGGAGTGTGATGTGTGGGGAGTGTGATGTGTGGGGAGTGTGATGTGTGGGGAGTGTGATGTGTGGGGAGTGTGATGTGTGGGGAGTGTGATGTGTGGGGAGTGTGATGTGTGGGGAGTGTGATATGTGGGGTGTGATACGTGGCGTGGGACGATTGATGCAAGACGACCCAGATTAGTGGATCCCCATGGGTTTGCTCACTGGAAGTTGGATGCTATGCTACATAAGGACACCAGTGTTTTGTTTAAATCATTCTCGGGATGTGGGCATTGTTGGGAAACCCGGCATTTATTGCCCGTCCCGAGTTGGCCATGAGAAGGTGGTGGTGGGCCTTCTCTTAAATCGCTGCAGTCCGTGTGAAGAAGCTACTCTCACAGTGCCATTAGGGAGGGAGTTCCAGAATTTTGACCCAGTGAACATGAAGAAATGGCCGCGATGGTGTATGACTTGGAGGGGACTTAGAGGTGACAGTGTTCCCATCCACCAGCTGTGGTGGATGCCACAGGTTTGGGAGGTGCAGCCAAAGGTGCTGTTATATCATGAGAAAGTGCAACATCCCCACTGACACCTGGGACTCCCTGGCCAAAGACTGCCCTTAAGTGGAGGAAGAGCACCTCGAGTCTCGTCGCCGAGAACATGCACAAAACAAGTGTAGGCAGCAGAACGAGCGTATGGCAAACCAGTCCCACCCACCCTTTCCTTCAACGACTGTCTGTCCCACCTGTGACAGAGACTGTAATTCCTATATTGGACTGTACAGTCACCTGAGAACTCGCTTCTAGAGTGGAAGCAAATCTTCCTCGATTTCGAGGGGCTGCCTATGATGATATAATGTGAAATGCACTAGGCCACAAAGTCTTTTGTCTCATCAAAGTTTAATGTCTCATCTGAAGGTCAGCACCTCCGACTACATTCCCTCGGCACTGCACTGGAGTGTCAGCCTGGATTATGTGCTCAAGTCACAGGATGAAAGGCCTGTCCCTTTAAGACTACTTCTTAAGTAATCCCTGTGAGAATCCAGGTAATTGTTGCCGATTGTACCCACCTGAGCTCAATTAGAGGTCAGGAAATTGTTTGTAAATTTCAGGCTGTGGCTCAGAGATGTTGGCCATCTTTCTAATTTGTCACTCGGCCAAAAAGTCTAATTGCTCTTAAGTGAACTGAGGATCAGTTTATTCAGAGTGCAATTGTTGTTTGTTCAGGAAAGCCCTGCAGATTGAAATGTCCTTGGGTAGTTTTATGACAGGAGGTTGGCAGTGTGGGTCAAGGGCACCCAGAATTTCAAGTCTTTTGTATCCGTCACAAAGTGTGCTATCCCAAACATGGTACCTGGAGCGTGACACCGGGAATGTAATATCTGAAACAGATGATCCCAAAGATATTTCTGCTGATTGTTTGTTATGTATTATGATGGATATATAGATAGATTGGATTGAGAAAATAGAAAGCAACTCGCAGTCTATCTCATTGGGAAAAACATTCAGATATTTCCTTGACAGCTATTAATCCCTGCTTGGTAATATTTCCTTTTAGAGATCTCAGATAAAAAAATATCACTGTGCTGGTTTACAGATTCATTGTGCAGTTTTTAATCTTGCCCTCTTAAATTAAACTGGTAGAAAACACACAGAATAAAGGACAAGACACAGGGGTGGAATATTGGATAGAAGCCATAACCAATAGTCTTCGAACTGGCTCATAATTGAACTCAAAATGTAAAACTAGTCATAAAAATCCAATTATGGTGAAATTAAGTTAGATCAAAGCTACATCAAGTAAACACAAGGCACAGAGTCAAGGCTTCACTTAAAGCTTTGAAGAAACCCACTGTCCCCTCAGTGCTATGCATTGATCTCTTATCTTGCCAAAATGTGCGTGGGGCTATCCCACAGAAATGTCCAACTTTCTGAAAACAAACGTGCTCACGTTATTTATAATGGACGCATCCCCAGCGAAGTCAAATCACATTGCTCTGCTCAGCCTTGTCTATGGAGAGATTAATCCGATCTCACTGCTATTCTTGGCCCGTCTGCCATGTGCATAAGTGTGTAAATAAATATAGAAAATTCATAGTCCACTGTGTTGCTCAAGTTTGGTTTCCTGGCAGTGTTTTGAATCATTGCCTTGAAGTTAGGCAAAACCCAGATTCTTGGGGCTCAATTTTCCCCAAAGGCGTTTTTTGGCATATTGCCAGAGTTACGCCCATTTTTCTAGGCCCCAACTACTCCAAAAATAAATGTGGCAAGTTTCCCCGTTCTATTTTTTGAAATTGGAGCCACGCAGCCTGTCCTGTAACCTCGGGGGGTGGAGTCTAATGTCCGCGCCGAAAAAACGATGCCGCCCCTTCGGCGCATGCGCGGAAAAAAAATGGATGTTTTTGATGTGATTCCTATGGGCGCACATGCGCAGTACAGCTCCCGGTCTGCAATCGGCCATTTTTAAAGAGCCAGTTGTGTGTGTGAGAACTTTAAGTGCTGTGTGAGAACTTTAATTATCTTGGAAAAATCGGAGTTGCAATACAAGATACAAGAAAGACACCCTCTCTAATAGTTATATTTTCATTTTTGCAGCGGAAAGTGGCACACAACAAACGAGAAAGAACTCGAACAGGAGGAGGCCCGGCAAATCTGCACTCACTGACACCCTTGGAAGAGAGGATCGCTGCTTTGATGGGTCCTGCCTGGAGAAAAGCAACCATCGCTGCACAAGCTGAGCCTACACTCGAGGGAGAGGGCAAGTCCTGCAAATTCCACAGTCTGGCTTTGCTAAATGTTAAATACTACGTGGGCTAGCCATGCTTTGATTCATGGGGTTGTCTCCGTCAGCTACGCTTCGGTTGATGCAATGTGCTATCATTCATCGTGGTCCTTCAAATCAGCCTGCTGCCTGTGCTGTGTGAGCCTACTCATGCCACCCACCCTGCCCCCTCCTCTGCTGTTAACCATTTGTCTGTTCTGTTATATTTTGCAGAACTTGAGGCCAACCCTGACGATGCAGAAGAAGATTCAGACGTGGACGAGCCTGAAGAGGAGAACATCTTCCAATCCCACCTACCAGACCAAGAGCATGGGGTGAGGAGGAGGGGGAGGGGATGGATGAAGCCCCCACTGTTGTACTCACTTTGGAGGAGCTGCAGTACCACCCGTTGAGGTCCCAGTGGGATGCAGCGAGCCACACCCGGGGTGAGGAGGGGATGGAGAGCTCGACCGCACTCTCCTGAGGTGCAGGATCTAACAGGTGTGGTTCAGATGATGGCAATGAATGCGGAGAGCATTGATCTTACGCGATCACTCCTGGACACCATCAATGGGGTGGATGGTGAGGTATCGGGATTGGCGGTAGAAGTAACAATACTCTCACGAGAAATGGGAACGCTGTCCGGGAACATGAGGGAGGGAATGTCTCAGGCAGCTGAAACAATGTTGGTGCACATGAGGGAGAGTAAGTCGCAGGTAGTTCAAACACTGTCAGTGAAGCTGAGGGAGGGAATGTTGCACGTAGTTGACACATTGTTGCTCAACATGAGGGAGGGAATGTCATAGGTAGGTGAGACACTGTCGCCGAACATGAGGGAGGGAATGTTGGAGTTACGTGCTGCAATAAGGGAAGACGCCCATACTCTGTGCCCATTGACAGAATCAACTGCCACTCCAATCCCAAGACCAACCTCTGAAGAGGCCCAAGCCAGACGCTCCACATTACCACCTGCCACCTCCCCCCCCACCCCCCACTGCCCCTCCGCCCCCACTCCCCACCATCAACAAGTATGCATTACCCGAGATGTTCAAAAGAATAAGCTTGGTACCAACCTGAGAATCGCTGCGCCACTGCCTGCGGGCAGGGGTGAAGTCACCAACACCAAACGCAGTGGGTGGTCTTAGAATGCGGAGGAGAGATGGGTGCAGCCTTTCTTTGCTGCTGCTGTTGTTGTTGTTATTATTATTGTTGTTACTGTGGTAACTGTTCTCAAATTAAAAGTTTTTTGTAAGTTATGTAAATTTACAAGTTTAAAAGTTAGTAAGTGATCTTAAAGTTTGTAAGTGAGCTTAAGTGAAAACTTTAATAAAAAATATTCTTGTATCAAACTTTAAAGTTAAGTTAAGTGCAAACAAATGTTTGTTAAACTTTTGAATAAAATATATTTTAAATTATAACTGAATTATTTACATTATTTGTTCCATTATTAACACAACTTTTTGAAGTAAACAAGAATCATTTCCATCATTTTTTCCATTAACACAACACAACATTACAAAACAGGTCCAAACAGAAAACATGGTCCATGTGAAATAATTGCCACTGAGCCTTCAGGCAGCAAAGCGTTCACAGATGAGCAACAGGCATAAGGCTCGAGCAATCATAAAAGGGGCATGACGACCCGCGCTCCTCCGCCGTCGTCCTCTGGGTTCAGGTAGTTGCATAGCTTCCTCGTCCTCTTCCTCCTCCTCGTCATCTGCATCTTCCTCATCATCTGTACACTGCAGGTAACCCAGTAGAAAAGGGAGCTCACCTCTTGGTGTCCTCACTGTAGGAGCTGCAATAAAAGAATACAGTCTGTACAGTTCAAGTGCCATACCCCTGCCTTGTGGAGTCATTAACAGAGTGCTTACATACACAATAATATCGTCAGCCACTCTCACCTCAGGTCCAGTTGCTGCTGCTCTTGATGACTAAGTTATGCAGCATGCAGCACACAACAGTGAACTGACCAACAACCTCAGGGGAGTATTGCCAGTAGCCTCCAGAATGGTCCAGGCATCGGAAATGTTGTTTCAAGATGCCAATGGTCCTCTCTATTAAAGTGCAACATGTTGTATTCCCGGTCAGCTTCCATCCGGGTTACGTGTAGGGGTGTCACGAACCAGGTGGCGAGGCCGTGACCTTTGTCTCCCAGTAGCCAGCTCTGCCCTTCTGGCTGCTACTGAAACATGGCAGATGTAACGCTGTTGCGTAGGATGAATGCATCATGGGTGCTCTCAGGGTATCTTGCATCAACTGACATGATGTAATGCATGTCACACACAAGCTGCACATTAATGGAGTGGAAGCCTTTTCTGTTCCTGTACATTTCGGAATCCTCCAAAGGTGTTTGCAAGGCGATGCGGGTACAATTAATGCAGCCCTGTACCTTGGGGAAGCCAGCAATCCTGGAGAGCCCACAGCTCTGTCACGCATTGCCTGGGCAGTCATGGGGAACTTTATGAAGTCATTTCTCCAGGCATATTGTGCAGCAATCACCTATCAAATGCAGATATGTGTTGCATGTTGCAAGTAGCCTCCAGAATGGTCCAGGCATTGGAAATGCTGTTTCAAGATGCCAATGGTCCTCTCTATTATAGTGCAACATGTTGTACTCCTGGTCAGCAGCCAGAAAGGCAGAGCTGGCTGCTGGGAGACAAAGGGTGCATAACCCGGACGGAAGCTGACCGGGAATAAAACATGTTGACCTTTAATAGAGAGGATCATTGGCATCTTGAAACAGCATTTCCGATGCCTGGACCATTCTGGAGGCTACTTGCAATACTCCCCTGAGATTGTTGGTCAGTTCACTGTTGTGTGCACACATCCCCAGTAGTAGCTTGGAATAATCCAGATGCATAGAACGAAAGTGCAGCTGCACCCTTCACTTCAACTGACAAAGTAGCCCTCCTGACACTCCTAGCTTGCAGGTCTGCTTTCACTAACTCACAGATCTCAGTTATAACTTCTTTGCAGAAACGCAGCCTTCTGACACAGTTTGCATCACTCAAGTGCAGGTACGAACGCCTATCTCAATATACCCGATGTGGGTAAGGCCTCCTGCTCTGAGGGTCCTCATGTGATGACATCAATCAATTGTCTCCTCCATCACCATCATGCGAAGACTTGCACAAGATATGGCATTGCCCCCATGATTACATTTTATCTTTACAAGAAGCTCAAAATGGCAAGCAGGCAGGACAAGGTTCTTTGTTCTCTCTCCCCACAATGCCTGTATGGACCATGTTGTGTATCTGTAAAGCATGCACTCCCATGTTCCACCACCAGGGAGCTCATCCCCTGAAGTCCCAAGGGATCCCAGCATATAAGCCGACCCCTAAGGCCTGTACCTCACTCTGGAGAGTCTTATTAAAGACTGAGGTCACTGTTACTTTAACCTCCCTGTGTGCAGCCTCATCTGTGTTAGGAACACAATAACTGGCGACGAGAATACGAATCCAACGCAAAGATGCAGCAAACTGTGGGCATCCTGGAGAAGTTCTTGGAAGGTAGGACTGGGAAGCCTATGTCGAACGGTTAGACCAGTACTTTGTAGCCAATGAGCTGGACGGAGAAGGAAGCGCTGCAAAAAGGAGAGCGGTCCTCCTCACGGTCTGCGGGGCACCGACCTACAGCCTCATGAAGAATCTTCTGGCTCCGGTGAAACCCATAGATAAGTCGTATGAGGAGCTGTGTGCACTGGTTTGTGAGCATCTTAACCCGAGGGAGAGCGTGCTGATGGCGAGGTATCGGTTCTACAAGTGCCAGCGATCTGAAGGTCAGGAAGTGGCGAGCTACGTTGCCGAGTTAAGGCGACTTGCAGGACAATGTGAGTTTGATGGCTACCTGGAGCAAATGCTCAGAGACTTTTTTGTACTGGGCATTGGACACGAGATCATCCTACGAAAACTTTTGACTGTAGAGACACCGACCCTCAGTAAGGCCATTGCGATAGCACAGGCGTTTATGTCCACCAGTGATAACACCAAACAAATCTCTCAGCACACAAGTGCTAGCAAGGTTCATAAATTAACTGGAACTGTGTTTGCGAGCAGAAATGTACAGGGCAGAAACCACGAGTCTGCAACTGCCAGCAGGCCTCAGGCGACCCAGATGACTCAGAGTCCGCAACAAAGGATGAATGCAAGGCAATTCACATCTTGTTGGCGTTGTGGAGGCTTCCATTCAGCCTATTCATGCCGCTTCAAAGGCTATGTTTGCAAGAGCTGTGGAACAATGGGGCGCCTCCAACGAGCTTGCAAACAAGCTGCAAGCTCTGCAAAACCTGCTAACCACCACGTGGCAGAGGAAGATCGGTCCATGGTGGATCAAAGCAATTTTGAGCCTCAGAGAGAGGAGGCAGATGCTGAAGTACACAGGGTGCACACATTTTTGATGAAATGTCCACCGATGATGCTAAATGTACAATTGAATGGCTTACCCGTATCCATGGAACTGGAGACTGGCGTTAGCCAATCCATCATGAGTAAAAAGATGTTTGAGAGACTGTGGTGCAACAAGGCATTCAGACCAGCCGTGAGCCCCATCCACACAAAACTGAGAACGTACACCAAAGAGCTTATCACTGTCCTGGGCAGTGCCATGGTCAAGGTCACCTACGAGGGCACGATGCACAAACTGCCACTCTGGATTGTCCCAGGCGATGGCCCCACACTGCTTGGAAGGAGCTGGCTGGGCAAAATCCACTGGAACTGGGATGACATCCGAACGCTATCACATGTCGGTGAGGCCTTATGTACCCAGGTTCTTAAAAAATTTCCTTCCCTTTTTGAGCCAGGCATTGGAAACTTTTCCGGGGTGAAGGTGCGGATCCACTTGGTCCCAGAGGCACAAGGCGCGACTGGTACCTCACATTATGAGTGAGAGAGTGGAAATTGAGCTGGACAGGCTGCAACGCGAGGGCATCATCTCCCCAGTGGAGTTCAGCGAGTGGGCCAGCCCGATTGTTCCAGTACTCAAAAGTGATGGCACGGTCAGGATTTTTGGCGATTATAAAGTAACTATTAATTGTTTCTCGCTACAGGATCAGTACCCGCTACCTAAGGCAGATGACCTATTTGCGACGCTGGCAGGAGGCAAGACATTCACCAAGCTCGACCTGACTTCGGCCTACATGACGCAGGAGCTGGAGGAGTCTTCGAAGGGCCTCACCTGCATCAACACGCACAAGGGACTATTCATCTACAACAGATGTCCGTTTGGAATTCGGTTGGCTGCAGCGATCTTCCAGAGAAACATGGAGAGCCTACTCAAGTCGGTACCACACACGGTGGTCTTTCAGGATGACATATTGGTCATGGGTCGGGACACTGCCGCGCACCAACAAAACCTGGAGGAGGTCCTGCAGCAAATGGATCGCGTCAGGCTGCAGCTGAAGAGGTCGAAATCGTCTTCATGGCAACAGAAGTGGAGTTTTTGGGGAGAAAGATCTTGGCGGACGGCATTCAGCCCACAGACGCCAAGACAGAGGTTATCAGGAACGTGCCCAGGCCACATAACATCATGGAGCTGCGGTCGTTCCTGGGACTCCTCAACTATTTTGGTAACTTCCTACTGGGGTTAAGCACACTTTTAGAGCCTCTACATGTGTTATTGCGCAAAGGTGAGAACTGGGTATGGGGGAAAAAAACAATTGCTTTTGAAAAAGCCAGAAACATTTTATGCTCCAACAAGCTGCTTGTATTGTATAACCCGTGTAAAAGACTTGTGCTAGCATGTGACTCGTCGTTGTATGGAGTTGGGTGTGTATTACAACAAGCTAACGTTGTGGGGAAGTTGCAACCTGTCGCCTATGCTTCCAGGAGCTTGTCTAAGGCCGAGAGGGCCGACAGCATGATTGAGAAAGAGGCATTAGCGTGTGTGTTCGGGGTAAAGAAAATGCATCAGTACCTGTTTGGCCTCAAATTTGAGCTGGAAACCGATCACAAGCCCCTCACATCCCTGTTCGCTGAAAACAAGGGGATAAATACTAATGCCTCAGCCCGCATACAAAGGTGGGCACTCACGCTATCAGCGTATAACTATACCATCCGCCACAGGCCAGACACTGAGAACTGTGCGGATGCTCTCAGTCGGCTACCATTGCCCACCACGGGGGTGGAAATGGCGCAGCCTGCAAACTTATTGATGGTAGCGCAGCCCGCAGACTTGTTGATGGTCATGGAAACATTTGAAAATTATAATTCACCTGTCACGGCCCGCCAGATTGGGACTTGGACCAGCCAAGATCCTCTGCTGTCCCTAGTAAAAAACTGTGTACTGCATGGGAGCTGGGCCAGCATCCCCGTTGAAATGCAAGAGCCAATCAAGCCGTTCCATTCAGGCAGACTGCCTGTTGTGGGGTAACCGCGTAGTGCTACCCAAAAAGGGCAGGGAGACGTTCATCTCGGATCTCCACAGCACACACCCGGGTATAGTAATGATGAAAGCGATAGCTAGATCCCACGTGTGGTGGCCCGGTATCGACTCTGACTTAGAGTCATGTGTACGGCAATGCAGCGAATGTGCTCAGTTGAGAAATGCGCCCAGAGAGGCACCACTAAGTTTGTGGTCCTGGCCCTCCAGACCATGGTCGAGGATCCATGTCGACTATGCGGGCACGTTTCTCGGTAAAATGTTCCTGGTGATGGTGGATGCTTTTTCAAAATGGATTGAATGTGAAATAATGTCGGGAAGCACTGCCACCGCCACCATTGAAAGCCTGAGGGCCATGTTTGCCACCCTCGGCATGCCTGACATACTGGTCAGTGACAACGGGCCATGTTCCACCAGTGCAGAATTTAAAGAATTCATGACCTGCAATGGGATCAAACATGTCACCTCGGACCCGTTTAAACCAGCCTCCAATGGGCAGGCAGAGTGGGCAGTACAAACCATCAAAGAGAGCCTTAAACTAGTCACAGAAGGCTCACTCCAAACCCGCCTGTCCCGAGTACTGCTCAGCTACTGCACAAGACCCCACTCGCTCACAGGGTTGCCCCCGGCTGAGCTACTCATGAAAAGGACACTTAAAACCAGACTCTCGCTGCTTCATCCCAACCTGCATGATCAGGTAGAGAGCAGGCGGCAGCAACAAAATGTAAATGATGGTCGCGCCACTGTGTCACAGGAAATTGATCTGAATGACCCTGTGTATGTGCTAAACTATGGACATGGTCCCAAGTGGATTGCGGGCACCGTGATAGCTAAAGAAGGGAGTAGGGTGTTTGTAGTCAAACTAGACAATGGACAAATTTGCAGAAAGCACCTGGACCAAACGAGGCTGCGGTTCACAGACTGCCCTGAACAACCCACAGCAGACACCACCTTTTTTGAGCCCACAACACACACCCAAAGAATCAACGACACCACGCCGGACCAGGAAATCGAACCCATCATGCCCAACAGCCCAGCAAGGCCAGGCTCACCTAACAGCCCTGCAGGGCCAACAACACGCCAGCCCAGCGAGGGCACAGCCAACACACCAGAACAGACATTTGTACCGAGGCGATCCACCAGGGAAAGAAAGGCTCCTGACCGCCTCACCTTGTAATTAGTTTTCACTTTGACTTTATGGGTGGGCGGAGTGATGTTGTGTATCTGTAAAGCATGCACTCCCATGTTCTGCCACCAGGGAACTCATCCCCTGAAGTCCCAAGGGATTGCAGCATCCCTTGGGAGCACTGTATATAAGCCGGACCCTAAGGTCTGTTCCTCACTCTGGAGTGTCTTATTAAAGACTGAGGTCACTGTTACTTTAACCTCCCTGTGTGCAGCCTCATCTGTGTTAGGAACACAATAGACCACACCCAGTGATCGGGAACCTCTCCCCTCCCCAAAGCCCCGGGCTACATTTGATGCGTAGTGCAGGCTTCTGATGTCTTCCTCAGCTCTCCACCCGCCCCTGGGCTTCTTTTGAAGCCAAGCCCAGAGCCCCTGTGTCCAGGCGAGTATCAAATTCTGCCGGCTGACATTCTGACCCTCGAGCTCTTTTTGCAGACGTTCGATTGTGGCGTCTCAGTTTTAAAAAAATGAAAACTTAAAGAATTTCATTAAACTGCGTTTTAAGGTAAAACAATTTAAGTTTGATTATGCATGTTTAGGTGTTGTTCACTCCTTCCAAAACTTTGCATTAAAACAATGGCATCATTCTGTGCTGATTTTTTAATGTGCGCTGGTTTTTCTTAAGTCACCAGAAGGTTTTTCGGGACTGGGCACCTATGCTGACCTAGGAGAAATTTAAATTGGCCAAACTTACATAATTGAGAAAAACTGGCGTAGATATCATATTACGCCCCCTATAACGCAGAAAAAACTAACCTAAAAAATTCGTAACTAACTGAATTACGCTGGCACACATTGATTGGGGAAACTTGTATTTTTTTAACTTAGGCCAAAAAAAGTGGCGCGCACCAAAAAAACGGCACTAATCACTGGGGAAAATTGAGCCCATAAAATTATATAGCCTACAGCACAGAAACAGGCAATTTGCCCCAACTGGTCCGTGCAAATGTTTATGCTCCACATGAGCTTCCTCACACCTTACTTCATCTCACTCTATCAGCGTATCCTTCTACTCTAGGGCATAAAAAAGAGTGGGAGAGCGATAATGATAGGGGATTCAATCATAAGGGGAATAGATAGGCGTTTCTGCGGCCACAATCGAGACTCCAGGATGGTATGTTGCCTCCCTGGTGCAAGGGTCAAGGATGTCTCCGAGCGAGTGCAGGACATTCTGAAATGGGAGGGAGAACAGCCAGTTGTCATAGTGCACATTGGTACCAACGACATAGGTAAAAAAAGGGATAAGGTCCTACGAGACGAATTTAAGGAGCTAGGAGTTAAATTAAAAAGTAGGACCTCAAAAGTAGTAATCTCGGGATTGCTACCAGTGCCACGTGCTAGTCAGAGTAGGAATTGCAGGATAGCACAGATGAATACGTGGCTTGAGCAGTGGTGCAGCAGGGAGGGATTCAAATTCGTGGGGCATTGGAACAGGTTCTGGGGGAGGTGGGACCAGTACAAACCGGACGGTCTGCACTTGGGCAGGAACGGAACCAATGTCCTAGGGGGAGTGTTTGCTAGTGCTGTTGGTGAGGAGTTAAACTAATATGGCAGGGGGATGGGAACCAATACAGGGAGACAGAGGGAAACAAAAAGAAGACAAAAACAAAAGACAGAAAAGAGATGAGTAAAAGTGGAGGGCAAAGAAACCAAAGGCAAGAAACAAAAAGGGCCACTGAATATAAAAGGGCTGCAGGAGGGGTAAAAACTAAAAATCATGGTTTAAAAAGTAGGATGAAAACGCTCTACCTAAATGCACGCAGCATTAGAAATAAAGTAAATGAGTTGACGGCACAAATCATTACAAATGGGTATGATTTGGTGGCCATTACAGAGACATGGTTGCAAGGTGGCCAGGACTGGGAATTAAACATACAGGGGTATCTGACGATTCGGAAAGATAGGCAGGAAGGGAAGGGAGGTGGGGTAGCTCTGTTAATAAAGGATGATATCAGGGCAGTTGTGAGGGATGATATTGGCTCCAATGAACAAAATGTTGAATCATTGTGGGTGGAGATTAGAGATAGTAAGGGGAAAAAGTCACTGGTCGGCGTAGTTTATAGGCCACCAAATAATAACTTCATGGTGGGGCGGGCAATAATCAAGGGAATAATGGAGGCATGTGAAAAAGGAACGGCAGTAGTTATGGGGGATTTTAACCTACATATCGATTGGTCAAATCAAATCGCAGGGGGTAGCCTGGAGGAGGAATTCATAGAATGCATACGGGATTGTTTCTTAGAACAGTATGTAACAGAGCCTACAAGGGAGCAAGCCATTTTGGATCTGGTCCTGTGCAATGAGACAGGAAAAATAAACGATCTCTCGGAATGAGTGATCACAATATGGTTGAATTTGTAATACAGATTGAGGATGAGGAAGTTGTGTCAGAAACGAGCGTACTATGCTTAAACAAAGGGGACTACAGTGGGATGAGGGCAGAGTTGGCTAAAATAGACTGGAAACAGACTAAACGGTGGCACAATTGAGGACCAGTGGAGGACTTTTAAGAAGCTCTTTCAAAATGCGCAACAAAAATATATTCCAGTGAAAAAGAAGGGCGGCAAGAGAAGAGATAACCAGCCTTGGATAACCAAGGAAATAAAGGAAAGTATCAAATCAAAAACCAATGCATATAAGGTGGCCAAGGTTAGTGGGAAACTCGAAGATTGGGAAAATTTTAAGCAACAGCAAAGAATGATTAAAAAAGCAATAAAGAAAAGGAAGATAGATTACGAAGGTAAACTTGCGCAAAACATAAAAACAGATAGTAAAAGCTTTTACAGATATATAAAACGGAAAAAAGTGACTAAAGTAAATGTTGGTCCCTTAGAAGATGAAAAGGGGGATTTAATAATGGGAAATGTGGAAATGGCTGAGACCTTAAACAATTATTTTGCTTCCGTCTTCACAGTGGAAGACACAAAAACCATGGCAAAAATTGCTGGTCATAGGAATGTGGGAAGGGAGGTCCTTGAGATGATCACTATCACTAGGGAGGTAGTGCTGGACAGACTAATGGGACTGAAGGTAGACAAGTCCCCTGGTCCTGATGAAATGCATCCCAGGGTATTAAAAGAGATGGCGGAAGTTATAGCAGATGCATTTGTTATAATCTACCAAAATTCTCTGGACTCTGGGGAGGTACCAGCGGATTGGAGAGCAGCTAATGTAACGCCTCTGTTTAAAAAAGGGGGCAGGCAAAAGGCAGGTAACTATAGGCCGGCTAGTTTAACATCTGTAGTGGGGAAAATGCTTGAAGCTATCATTAAGGAAGAAATAGCGGGACATCTGGATAGGAATAGTGCAATCAAGCAGACGCAGCATGGATTCATGAAAGGGAAATCATGTTTAACTAACTTACTGGAATTCTTTGAGGATATAACGAGCATGGTGGATAGAGGTGTACCGATGGATGTGGTGTATTTAGATTTCCAAAAGGCATTCGATAAGGTGCCACACAAAAGGTTACTGCAGAAGATAGAGGTACGCGGAGTCAGAGGAAATGCATTAGCATGGATAGAGAATTGGCTGGCGAACAGAAAGCAGAGAGTCGGGATAAATGGGTCCTTTTCCGGTTGGAAATCAGTGGTTAGTGGTGTGCCACAGGGATCAGTGCTGGGACCACAACTGTTTACAATATACATAGATGACCTAGAAGAGGGGACAGAGTGTAGTGCAACAAAATTTGCAGATGACACTAAGATTAGTGGGAAAGCGGGTTGTGTCGAGGACTCAGATTTGGATAGGTTAAGCGAATGGGCTAAGGTTTGGCAGATGTAATACAATGTCGGAAAATGTGAGGTCATCCACCTTGGGAAAAAAAACAGTAAAAGGGAATATTATTTGAATGGGGAGAAATTACAACATGCTGTGGTACAGAGGGACCTAGGGGTCCTTGTGCATGAATCCCAAAAGGTTAGTTTTCAGGTACAGCAGGTAATCAGGAAGGCAAATGGAATGTTGGCCTTCATTGCGAAAGGGATGGAGTACAAAAGCAGGGAGGTGTTGCTGCAACTGTATAAGGTATTGGTAAGGCCGCACCTGGAGTACTGCGTGCAGTTTTGGTCACCTTACTTAAGGAAGGATATACTAGCTTTGGAAGGGGTACAGAGACGATTCACTAGGCTGATTCGAGAAATGAGGGGGTTACCTTATGATGATAGATTGAGTAGACTGGGTCTTTACTCCTTGGAGTTCAGAAGGATGAGGGGTGATCTTATAGAAACATTTAAAATCATGAAAGGGATAGACAAGATAGAGGCAGAGAGGTTGTTTCCATTGGTGGGGGAGACTAGAACTAGGGGGCACAGCCTCAAAATACGGAGGAGCCAATTTAAAACCGAGTTGAGAAATAATTTCTTCTCCCAGAGGGTTGTGAATCTGTGGAATTCTCTGCCCAGGAAAGCAGTTGAGGCTAGCTCATTGAATGTTTTCAAGTCAAAGATAGATAGATTTTTAAGCAATAAGGGAATTAAGGGTTACGGGGAGAGGGCGGGTAAGTGGAGCTGAGTCCACGACCAGATCAGCCATGATCTTATTGAATGGCGGAGCAGGCTCGAGGGGCTAGATGGCCTACTCCTGTTCCTAATTCCTATGTTCCTATGTTCCTACTCATTTCTCCTTCTAGCTTCCCCTTAAAGTCATCTCTGCTATTCGCCTCAACCACTCCATGTGGCAGCAAGTTCCACATTTCCACCACTCTTTGGGTAAATAAGTTTCTTCTGAATTCCCTAATGGATTTACTCGTGACTAGCTTATATTTATGGCCTCTAGTTTTGGACTCTCCCACAATTGGAAAAATTTTTTCTGCCTCTACCCTACCATAATTTTAAAGACCTCTATCAGGTCAATCCCTCAGCCTTGACTTTTCAAGAGAAAATAGCCTGAGCCTGTTGAGTTTTTCTTGATAATTATAACCTCTTAGTTTCGGTATCAACCTTAGCTGGACATTTCTTCTCCACACCAGGACACAAGTTCTAACTAGTGAAGAGCAAATTTGTGAATGATGGTAGGAAGCTCTTCTTCACAAAGAGTGATCCACACTTGGGCTTCTCGGTAGAGGAGTGGAGGAGTAGGCTGCTTTAGAATTGGTCTTCAAGGAGTGCTTGTGTTTGCGGGTTTCTCCACATGATTCTAGCATTTGGTGGTAACTCCAATGTAGACTTTGGTGAATCTGGCAATGTTACATTGGGATTACTGTTGGGTGCATGAAGCCTGGCTGACAGGAGCCACTCGCACAGTTCAGTAGGTGAGTGCTTACACTGTTGGTCTGGTATCCCAGAGGTTGTGAGTTCAAATCCCACAGTGACCCTAAATCTAATTACTTGTGGGCTGGCATCAGAACGATTCAACCAGAGAGATGGTGGATTGTTGCTCATAGCTCTGCTCCTCTGGCCACAGAGGCAAGGTACTGGAGGGTATCTGATATCCATGCAACTGTTGCTCAGCAAGAGTCCAGCATCTTCAAAGAGAAAAGGGGAGGAATCTGGCAAGAAAAAGAAAGTTGTATTAAATAGAATATTCGTTTGGTTGAAATTGTTAGTTTGCACATGTCATTTTGTCAGCTGTGGCCCAGTGGTAGCATTCTCGCCCCTGAGTCAGAAGGTCATGGGGCTGACACTCCAGTACTGAGGGAGTGCTACACTGTCGGAGGTGCCGTCTTCTGGATGAGACATTAAGCGGAGGCCCTGTCTGCCCTCTCAGGACAGACATGGTGCATGACGTAAAATAAACCAGGGCATTATTCGAAGAAGAGCAGGGCGCTCTCCTCGGTGTTCTGGCCAACATTTATCCCTAGCCAACATCACTAAAACAGGTGATCTGATCATTAGCAACATCCATTTGTGGGATCTTGCTGAGTGCAAATTGTCTGCCATGTTTCCCACATTACAATTGGCTGTAAAGCACTCTAAGGCAGCTTGAGTTCATGAAAGGCGCTATATAAATGCAAGTTTTTCTTTTTTTTTCATTTTCTATCATGACATACATTAAGCAGACAACAACCTAATTTAATTTTCTTTCAATCATCTCAGTATTTCATTGCCCATCTTTGCGCTGGTTGTTTCAATCTGTACCTTCCTGATAAGACTGGTTTTTCCCAGTTCATGCCTGGGAATTCTCCACGTGCACTTTCTGGCAGCTGGGGATCATTCGCAAAACAAACTCTGCCCCTCTGCGGCCTCTCAAACAAAGAAAGATGATATAATAACCGCCCGCGTCTCTTGGAAACGATTCACAGAGGGGCCTCCATTGCTCTTTGAGAGTTGGCCTCTCATCTGTCCATAGTTCACTTCTGAGCGGTATTCCATATGCTATGAATCCTAGCCCCTGCCCCCACTCTCCTGACAAGCCCACACTCAGCCCCCTGACTTTTTGACCCAGGATGGTGCTTTCCAATTGATTTGATTTAAGCTGCAGTTTCTTCCCAGGCCATTTTCCTTCACAGCTGGGGCGAGAGTCCATTTTAAGAGGGTGTGCACATTGTTTATTTTTTTCCTTGTTCTTCCATATCGCTTCAATTGGGAGGTTGACCCCGGTGTCATGGAAACAAGCTTTGTTCAGCTTCCCAGCAGCTGTTTCTGCTTCCTCAGCCATTTTGGAAGATGTCCAGAGACCCATGCTGAGCGTGTGCACTTATAGATAAAGACCATGGGTCCCATGCATGTAAGATCTATGTGTCCGGTTGTTCTTTACACATGGCTGCTTCTTGTTTGCTTCAGCGTATCTTGGGGACCATTTCCCAAAGAAAGACTTGCATTTATATAGCGCCTTTCATGACATCAGGACATCCTAAAACGTTTTACTTTTGAAGTGTAGCCAATGTTGTAATGTAGGAAAAGCCAATGGTATGTTAACCTTTATTACAAAATGATTGGAGTATAAGAGTAAAGAACTCTTACTGCAATTATATAGAGCCTTCCTGAGACCACACCTGGAGTACTATGTGCAGTTTTGGTCTCCTTACCTAAGGAAGCATATACTTGCCTCAGAGGGAGTGCAACGTAGGTTCACTAGACTGATTCTTGGGATGGTGGGATTGTCCTATGAGGAGAGATTTAGTAGACTAGCAGTGTTCCCTCTAATTTGTGGTCTAAGTGCGCAGTCTTTTTAAATTTGCGCGGCTGCACATGAACGGTATCTTCCAGCGGAATCAGCTGGAGAGCAGCCACACACCTTAATGGGAATATTGAAGACCAGCCCTACATTTCCTAGAATTTAGAAGAATGAGAGGTGATCTCATTGAAAGTTTACAGGGCTGGACAGGGTAGATGCTGGGGTGTCTAGAACTAGGGGTCACAGTTTCAGAATAAGAGGTCAACCATTTAGGACTGAGATGAGGAGAAATTTTTGAAATTCTCTACCCCAGAGAGCTATGGATACTCAGTCATTGAGTATATTCAAGACAGGGATCACTATTGTTATATATGTAAAATTGTATTTACTCTGTACAGCCACCAGAGATGATTTATGTAAACTGGTCCGAGAGCATTTGAACCCGAAGGAAAGTGTTCTGATGGTGACAATTCATGGTGAATGTGTGCACCCCATGTACCTCTGCCTCCTCGATCTGAGGCTCTGGTTCGTAGTGATCCTCCGTGGATCTGTCCTCCTCTGCAACATGCTGGTTTGCAGGTTTAACAGGCTTTGCAGCTTGCCTGCACACTCGTTGGAGGTGTCCCATTGTGCCACAGCCCTTGTAAACGTACTCATTGAATCGGCATGAATGGAAACAATGATCACCCCCGCGGCGCCAACAAAGTGTTAATGGCCTTACATTCATCACCCTTGATGGTGAACTCTGAGATATCTGCAGACGTGTAGCTGCAGGTAGGTGTGACCTGCCCTGTGCGTTACGATTCAAAAACAACATCACTTTGTTCACAATACTCGTAGCAGCACTTGTGTGCTGAGAGATTTGCTTCATATTGTCACTGGTGGCCTGGCCTGGGCTATCGCTATGGCCTTACTCAAAGTTGGGGTCTCTACAGTGAAAAGTTTGCGAAGTATGGTTTCGTGGCCATTGCCAAGTACGAAAAACCATGAATTGTCCCCCGATAATGCTGAATGTTGAACTAAATGGACTCCCGGTGTCAATGGAGCTGGACACGGGCGTGAGTCAGTCCATCATGGGAAGAAAGACTTCCAAAAAGTTGTGGTGCAACAAGGCCTCAAAGCCAGTCTTAACTCTAGTTCGCACGAAACTAAGAACTTACACTAAAGAACTGATTCCTGTAATCGGCAGTGCTACCGTAAAGGTCTCCTACGATGGAGCGGTACACAAGCTACCACTCTGGGTGGTACCAGGCGATGGTTCCACGCTGCTCAGCAGGAGCTGGCTGGGAAAGATATGCTGGAACTGGGACGATGTCCGAGCGCTATCACTCACTGACGACACTTCGGGTGCCCAGGTCTTAAACAAATTTCCTTCGCTGTTCGAACCAGGCATCGTGAAATTCCAAGGAGCAAAAGTGTAGATCCACCTAATTCCGGGGGCATGACCCATCCATCACAAGGTGAGAGCAGTACCGTATATAATGAGAGAAAGAGTAGAGATCGAGCTAGAACGGCTGCAAAGAGAGGGCATAATTTTCCCGATCGAGTTCAATGAGTGGGCCATTCCTATCATCTCAGCCCTAAAGGGAGATGGCACTGTCAGAATCTGTGGCGATTACAAAGTAACTATCAATCGTTTCTCCCTGCAGGACCAATACACATTACCAAAGGCCGACGACCTCTTTGCAACGCTGGCGGGAGGAAAGACGTTCATGAAGCTGGATCTGACTTCAGCCTACATGACACAGGAACTGGAGTAATTATCGAAGGCCCTCACCTGCATCAACACGCACAAAGGTCTTTTTGTTTATAACAGATGCCCGTTTGGAATCCAATCGGCGGTGGCGATATTCCAGAAAAACATGGAAAGCTTACTGAAGTCGGTCCCGCACACCGTGGACTTCCAGGACGTCATCTTGGTCACAGATCGGAACACAGTTGAGCATCTGCAGAACCTGGAGGAAGTTCGTAGTCGACTCAAACACGTGGGGCTCAAGTTAAAGCACTCGAAGTGCGTTTTCCTGGTGCCTGAAGTGGAATTCCTGGGAAGGAGGATTGCGGCGGACGGCATCAGACCCAGCAACACAAAGACGGAGGCAATCGAGAATGCACCGAGGCCAAAGAACATGATGGAGCTGCGGTCGTTTCTGGGACTCCTGAACTAATTTGGTAACTTCTTACCGGGTCTCAGCACACTGTTAGAATCACTGCATGTCTTACTATGAAAAGGGGATGATTGGGTTTGGGGCAAAAGCCAAGAAAATGCCTTTGTAAAAGCGAGAAAATTGTTATGCTCAAACAAACTGCTTGTGTTGTATGATCCATGTAAGTGTTTGGAACTAGCATGTGATGCGTCGTCATATGGGATCAGGTGTGTATTGCAACAAGCTAATGATTTTGGGAAATTGCAACCGGTTGCTTATGCTTCCAGGAGTCTGTCTAAGGCTGAGAGAGCCGACATCATGATTGAGAAAGAAACGTTAGTGTGTGTCTATGGGGTAAAGAAAATGCATCAATACCTGTTTGGGCTAAAATTCAAATTGGAAACTGACCATAAGCCACTTACTTCCCTGTTCTCCGAGAGTAAAGGGATAAATACCAACGCATTGGCCCGCATCCAGAGATGGGCGCTCACGTTGTCCGCATACAACTACGCCATCCGCCACAGGCCAGGCACAGAAAACTGCGCCGATGCTCTCAGTAGGCTGCCATTGCCCACCACGGGGGTGGAAATGGCACAGCCCGTAGATCTAGCCATGGTTATGGAAGCATTTGAGAGAGTCACTGCCCGGCAGATCAAAACCTGGACAAGCCAGGACCCCTTGTTATCTCTAGTCAAAAGCTGTGTGCTTCACGGGAGCTGGTCCAGTGTCCCAGTGGAAATGCAGGAAGAGATAAAGCCGTTCCAGCGGCGCAAAGTTGAAATGTCTATACAGGCAGACTGCCTTCTGTGGGGCAATCAAGTAGTGGTCCCCACGGAGGGCAGAGACACTTTCATTAATGACCTCCACAATACCCACCCAGGTATCGTAATGATGAAAGCGATAGCCAGACCCCACGTGTGGTGGCCCGGTATCGATGTGGACTTAGAGTCCTGCGTTCACAGATGTAATACATGCTCGCAGTTAAGCAATGCACCCAGGGAGGCGCCACTAAGTTTATGGTCTTGGCCCTCCAAACCGTGATCTAGGGTACACGTCGATTATGCAGGCCCGTTCTTGGGTAAAATGTTCATAGAAACATAGAAAATAGGTGCAGGAGTAGGCCATTCGGCCCTTCTAGCCTGCACCGCCATTCAATGAGTTCATGGCTGAACATTGTGGTTGTAGATGCGTACTCCAAGTGGATTGAATGTGAGATAATGTCAGCTAGCACGTCCGCTGCCACTACTGAAAGCCTGCGGGCCATGTTTCCCACACACGGCTTACCCGATGTCCTGGTGAGCGACAACTGGCCATGTTTTACCAGTGCTGAGTTCAAAGAATTCATAACCTGTAACGGGATCAAACACATCACATCTACCCCGTTTAAACCAGCGTCCAATGGTCAGGCAGAGAGAGCAGTGCAAACCATCAAGCAAGGCTTAAAGAGGGTAACTGAAGGCTCACTGCAGACTCGCCTATTCCGAGTCCTGCTTAGCTACCGCACGAGACCCCACTCACTCACTGGGATCCCACCTGCTGAACTGCTCATGAAAAGAGCACTAAAGACAAGGCTCTCGTTAGTTCACCCTGATCTACATGAATAGGTAGAGAGCAGGCGACTTCAACAAAGTGCATACCATGATAGCGCAAATGTGTTACGTAGATTGAAATCAATGATCCTGTATTTATATTAAATTATGGACAAGGTCCCAAGTGGCTTCCCGGCACTGTCGTGGCCAAAGAGGGGAGCAGGTTGTTTCGGGTCAAACTTTCAAATGGACTCATTCACCAGAAACACTTGGACCAAATCAAACTCAGATTCACGGACTACCCTGAGCAACCCACCTTGGACCCTACCTTTTTTGATCCCCCAACATACACACCAGTGGCAACTGGCACTGCGGTTAACCACAAAGCAGAACCCATCATCCACAGCAGCCCAGCAGGGCCCAACACACCAGGCAGCCCAGCAAGGCCAGCTGCACTGCAGCCGAGCAAGGGCTCAACAAATGATTCAACAATACCAGCTTTCACACAGAGACGATCAACCAGCGCAAGAAGGGCCCCAGATCGACTCACATTGTAAATAGTTACACTTTGGGGGGGGCAGTGTTGTTATATATGTAAACTTGTATTTACTCTGTACAGCCACCAGCGAGCTCATCCCCTGGAGTCCCAGGGATCCCATAATCCCTTGGAAGCACAGGTATTTAAGGAGGCTTCACAGGTTGGAGAGACACTTTGAAGACCTGCAATAAAAGACTACGGTCACACTTTACTTTGAGCTCACAGTGTTCAGTCTAACTCTTTCTCCATACACTACAACTATATTTTTGGATACTAAGGTGATTAAGGGATATGTGGATAGTGTGGGGAGGTGGAGTTGAGTTAGAAGATCAGCCATGATCTTATTGAATGGTGGAGTAGGCTCGAAGGGCCAAATGGCCTATACTTGCTCCAATTTCTTATGTTCTTCAATCTGTATCTGGTTACTGACCCTTCTACCACTGGAAACAGTTTCTCCCTACCTACTCAATTAAAACCACTCATGATTTTGAACATCTTTATCAAATCTCCTCTTAACCTTCTCTGTTCTAAGGAGAACAACCTCAGCTTCTCCAGTCACTCCACAAACTGAAGTCCCTCATTCCCGGCACCATTCTAGTAAATTCCAACGGCACCTAGTCCAAGGCATCGACATCCTTCCTAAAGTGTGGTGCACAAAATTTCACACAATTCTCCAGCTGAGGCCTAACCAGTGATTTCTAAAGGTTTAGCATAAAGTCCTTGCTTTTGTACTCTCTACCTCGGTGTATAAAGCCCAGGATCCCGTATTCTTTTTAAGCAACCTTATCAACTTGTCCTGCCACCTTCAAAGATTTGTGTATGTACATCCCAGGTCATTCTGTGCTGTAAGATTCTATGATTCTATGAAACAGGGATTCTTTTTCCATTTTTTTGGACGAATGTAATCGTCCCACAACCTAACAGTGGGATGATAAAGTTTTTCCATCTTTTTGGACGAATGTCATCATCCCACAACCTAACAGTGGGATGGTAAAGAAGTATAATAATAAAAAACACAGCCAACGTTCGGGAATAGGGCAGCAGTGATGGATTATTAGTATGTGCTGTGGGTTGTGGTTGTCTAGTTCAGGTGAGATTTGGAAGAGTGTCAATTAAGTTAAATAAATCCTACAACAAAAAATCCTGATTCACTCCTGGAAGCTGCCAAGACTGAGTCTAATAATTTTTTGTAAGGGATTGGGTGGGACACAGTGATCTCATCAGAATATTTAGCAGGCTATCTTCAAATAATACTAAAAGGTTGAATCACTCAAGGGAAAATGTCATAACTTTCAACAAACAGATGTTAGAAATTGCTATATGGGCTTAAAATGATGCTTAAGCCCAAACTGTTCAAGGCTACATCATGATCGCTCAATATTCCCACTACTGCTAGATGGATAAATACTTGAAAAAGAACAATTTAAAGGGTGATGGGGAATGGCAGGGGACTGGGACTAAGTGGCTAACTTTTTCAGAGAGCTGGCACAGGCATGATGAACAGAATTGGTCAGCTTGGGATAAAGAGAGCAGAAGAGTAGGTTATACTGCTCACTGATCAGCTGTTCAGGGATAGAGGGAGCAGAGAAGCAGCTTCCCTCTGGAATCCTATATGGATCTATCCTTGGCCTCTTCCTATTTGTCATCCACATGCTATCCCTCGGTGACATCTTCTGAAAACACAATGTCATGTTGCACATACACGCTCAGCTCGACCTCACCTCCACCTTTCTTGACACCCTCCACTGCCTCTGATTTGTCACACTGCTTGTGCGACATCCAGTATTTGATGAGAAGACCGAAGCCATCGCCACCAACTTCGCTGCCCAGTCATCGCCTCCACTGATCAGCTGTTCAGGGATCGAAAAGAGCAGCAGAGCAATTTATACTCTTTTTTAATTTACTTATTCATGGGATGTAGATGTTGCTGGCAAGGCCAGCATTTATTGCCTGTCCCTAATTGCCGTGGAGACGGTGGGGGTGAGTCACCTTCTTGAACTGCTGCAGTCCATTGGTGAAGGAACTTCCATAGTGATGTTAGGGAGGGAGTTCCAGAATTTTGACCCAGCGATGATGAAGGAACGGCGATATATTTCCAAGTCAGGCTGATGTGTGATTTGGAGGGTGTGACATCTTGAGACAGAGTAAACACAAAAACCTGCACAACATGGCTCCTGGGTAGAACTGTGCAGAGCACATGGCTTTACTGTTATTACATCAGTTGTCCAATAGTGGCTCTACAAAATTTCTCCCTCCTTATTGAAGAAGTTAATCATAAGAAAAGATATGAATTTATTTTCCATATTTACTGATTAACTGTAATGACTGGTTTTCTGTTTCAAAAAGGATTCTTTTTCTTGAACAGAACTTTCTGATCTTGTTGTTGAGGAGAGATTTTCTCCAAGGGCTGACCTTGATCTACATTTGGACTCTCTACCACTTCAGACTGTTTGTCTGCCTGACTCGGACTCAGACTTAAATTCTGACTTTCTCTTGGACTTGTTTCTGGTACATCTGATGTAGAATTTGCTACTGGTAATTTACTTGTAACAAGACTATCTGACTCATCAGAAATAATCAAATCATTCCAACTTTCAACTCCTTCCACATCTGTAGGTAAAATATGATCAATGTGAACAAACCTAACTTGTCCATGATCAAACATCTTGACCAAATATGTGCGAGGGCCACATATCTTCATTAATCTTCCTGGTAACCACTTTAACCATTTATGATGATGGTTCTTCACTCTCACCTTCAGGCTCAACTTCACATTTCTCTCTCTAACTCTACTTCATCATGACTCTCTTTCTGCCTTGATTGTTTATCTTCTTCTGACTGTGCCAAGTTTGGCTTTAACAACGAGAACTTGGTTTGTGGCTGCCGTTTGTGAAACAAATCTGTTGGTTTACTACCAGTGAGGAATATTCTGATAGGTAATCAGATCATTTGCCAGTTTGTGGTCCAACAGTGTTTCTTTGGATTTAGATCCAACATTTGCTTAAGGAGGGCACATTTTACAAGTTGTTCTGTATGCTCTGCTGCACCATTTGAAGGGTGGTATGATGGAACTTTGGTATGTTTCACACCGTTTCTGCTCATGAACTGTGCAAATTCTTCTGAACAGAATTGCGGCCCATTAGCAGTTACAATTTCTTCTGGGAGGCCATATGAAGCAAACAATCTTCGCAACTTGTCTAGTGTTTTGCGAAGATTGTTATTTTCTGCATCGGAAACACCTCTACCCACTTCGAATGATTATCTATCACTATGAACAAATGCTGTCCTTCTAGCTCAGCAAAATCTATATGGTTAGATGAAATTGAGTTTTGAAACCACCATCAGTACTATTACAGCCATGGAAATGGTCTCCCAGGATGTGGCAAAGGTTACATATATATTTATAGTCCAGCATGACTTGGACTCTTCATCTAATTCAAGTTGCAGTTAGGTGTTTGTCAGATCTAACTTTGAAAAGATCTGGCCACCTGTCAGTGTTGTGAACAAATTTGGCAACTTATTGGGTAGATTACACTGTAGAACCTGGTTTACAGTTACTTTATAATCACCACACAACCTTACCTTACCATCTGACTTAAGTACAAAAACAATGGGTATAGCCCAATTACTCAGCTCTGCCTTAGAGATAATGTTCTCATTTTATGGGTTTTTTGAGTTCTTGCTCAACTTTCTCCTTGGCTTGCAGTAAACTGATCTTGCATCCTTCTGTACCCTGACACTCGCCTTGAAGTCTTGGATCGGACTGCCTGTTTCACGGAACACCTTTGGATACTGCTTGATGACATCATCTTTCGATGCAAATCTCGCTGCCACATGAAAAATCTCATTCCAATCCAACTTCAGTGATCCCAACCAATTTCTACCTATCAAGGCAAGCTTGTCTCCTGCCACTACTATGAGAGGCAAGCTCTGATACTGATGCTTGTGTTTTACTAGTATGCTGACACTTCCTACTACAGGGATTTGCTCTCCTTTGTAGCCTCGCAGCTCTATCTTCAAGTTCTCTCATTGATAATCACGCTACTTGTCGAGATATAATGATTCCGGTACTATGCTCACGGATGCACCAGTTTTAATTTCCATGGATATCCTGGTTCCTGCAACGTCTATTTGGATGATGATACTTCGCGAATCATTGTTAGATACCTTCGTGCTCCTGATGACGTGAATCTCTGGAAACTCCTCGTCCTGCTGCTTTTCTTCAGCACTATGTAGTGTCTGGTGATTTCTATTTCTAGCATTACCAGTCAGTTTACTCTTCTATCAGCACGCCTTCACAAGATGCCCAGTTTTCTTGCAGTAGAAACACTCTGCCTTCACATGTGGACAGCTTTGAACAATGTGTTGTCCCAGGCGCCGATAGCTCAACTTCAATGGCCAGTTTCTGCGGCCTTGGGTCTCAACTGCCTGCAGGCATTTCACCTCGGTTGTCTGACGACTGGAAATGGTGTAAAATTCTCAGGAGTATTGGTCGGCCATATCCATCGATATATCTGTATGACAAGTTAAGTTAAAAGTCAGGTTAGGGGTTGTCAACAATTTCCTTCATTTTTCACCCCACAAACAAAGTGGTCACGCAAAGTTCAGTCCTGAATGTTTCCAAAATGGCAGTGACTGGATAGCTTTTTTAAAGCTACAATGTACTCACTGATACCCTCATCATTTAAATGACCGTTTGCTTCAAAACAATAACTTTCAGCAATTTCCAGCTGTTCAGGTCTTAGTGCTGTTCTAACTTGGTTAGAATCTCCTTCAGTGGCATGTCCTTTGGTTTGGTGAAAGCAAGCACATTTTTCAGGGTTTCATATACCTCGGATCAAGAAAATAGCCCATTTCATTTCTAAAACCGCCCAGTTACGGTTTACATTATCGGGGCCTTCGACGATCCTATTCGCAGTGAAAAACATTTCCAGTTGCTCCACATATGCGCCAAAAGTCTCTCGGTCACGATGGAACTCAGTTAAGTGCCCTATTATTTCCATAGGCATGGCCATCTGGACTCTGGCAACATTGACAGTTCAGTCACGTGTGTTCGAAATTTACCTCGGATTTTTAAGCTTTTCTGCAAAATGAAGAACCTCAACAATCTCTCTGTCAGTTAGCAGAATGATCCTCCAACAAAAAATTCAGTTAGAAATTCAAAAATCCCATCTTTGTCACCAGTCTGTGATATCTTGAGACACAGTAAACACAAAGACCTTCACAACATTGCTCCTGGGTGCAGAGCATATGGCTTTACTGTTATTACATCAGTAGTCCACTAGGTGGCTCTACATTAGAGGGGCAATTGCAGGTGGTGGTGTTCCCATGCGCCTGCTGCCCTTGTTCTTCTAGGTGGTAGGAGTCACGAGTTTGGGAGGGACTGCCGAAGAAGCCTTGGTGAGTTGCTGCCAGTGCATCTTGTAATTGGTACACACTGCAGCCTTGGTGCTCTGGTGGTGGAGGGAGTGAATGTTTAAGGTGGTGGATGGGGTGCCAATCCAACGGGTTGCTTTGTCCTGAATAGTGTCGAGCTTCTTGAGTGCTGTTGGAGCTGCACTCTTCCATACTAAAGAAGGGTGTTCCATCACAGTCCTGACTTGTGCCATGTAGATGGTCGAAAGGCTTTGGGGAGTCAGGAGGTGAGTCACTCACTGCAGAATACACAGCCTCTGACCTGCTCTTGTAACCACAGTATTTATGTGGTTGGTCCAGGTAATTTTTTGGTCAGTGGTGACCTCCAGGATGTTGATGGTTATGGATTTGACCATGGTAATGGCATTGAATGTCTTGGGGCGGTGGTTAGATTCTTTCTTGTTGGAGATGGTCATTGCCTGGTATTTGCGCAGCACGAATGTTACTTGCCACTTATCAGCCCAAGCCTGAATGTTGACAGCCACCACACACTGATCATCTGTTCAAGGATCAAGGAGGATGCTATATTGCACACTGACCAAATGCTTGGGGATAGAGAGGGCAGAGGAGCAGGCTATACTGTACACTGGTGGAGGTGGTAATAGTAGTAGTATTTGTAGTCGTGGTGGCATTAAGGTAGCTGCAGTGGTAGTAGAAGTAGTAGTGCTTTAAGTGATAGTTGGAGTAGTGATTGTAGTCATCATCATCATATCATAGGCAGCCCCTCGAAATCGAGGAAGAATTGGTTCCATTCCAAGAGTTCTCAGGTGACTGAACAGTCCAGTTCTGGAATTACAGTCTCTGGGACAGACAGTGGTTGAAGGAAAGGGTGAGTGGGGAATCGGATTTGCCGCCCGCTCCTTCCGCTGCCTGCGCTTGCTTTCTGCATGGTCTCGGCGACAAGACTCGAGGTGCTCAGCATCCTCCCGGATGCTCTTCCTCCACTTAGGGCGGTCTTTGGCCAGGAACTCCCAGGTGTCGGTGGGGATGTTGCACTTTATCAAGGAGGCTTTGAGGGTGTCCTTGAAACGTTTCCTCTGCCCACCTGGGGCTCGCTTGCCATGTAGGAGTTCCGAGTAGAGCGCTTGCTCTGGGAATCTTTTGTCCGGCATGCGAACAATGTGGCTCGTTCAACGGAGCTGGTTGAGTGTGGTCAGTGTTTCAATGCTGGGGATGTTGGCCTGATCGAGAACACCGACGTCGGTGCATCTGTCCTCCCAGGGGATTTGCAGGATCTTATGGAGGCATCGTTGGTGGTATTTCTCTAGTGATTTGAGGTGTCTACTGTATATGGTCCACGTATCTGAGCCATACAGGAGGGCGGGTATTACTACAGCCCTGTAGACCATAAGCTTGGTGCCAGATTTAAGGGACTGATCTTCGAACACTCTCTTCCTCAGGCGGCTGAAGGCTGCGCTGGCACACTGAGGCAGTGTTGATAATAGGCTCCCGAGGTATAGAAAGTGGTCTGCCTTTGACATGAGTGTCCTCGATTTCATCCCGCAGCATACTACCCACCACCATCTCAGTAAAATCCCAGCCCTGCATGAGGTAGAAAAGGTCATCCATCAGCTCAAGAACAACAAGGCAATGGGAGCAGATGGAATCCACGCTGAGGCACTAAAGAATGGCGGAGAGGCACTATTGGCATGAATGCATGACCTCATCTTTCTCATCTGGAAGGAGGAGAGCATGCCGGGAGATCTCAGAGATGCAGTGATCATGACCATCTTTAAAAAAGGGGGACAAGTCCGACTGCGGCAACTACAGAGGAATCTCCCTGCTGTCAGCCACTGGAAAAGTCATCGCTAGAATCCTCCTCAACCGTCTTCTCCCTGTGCCTGAGGAGCTCCTCCCGGAGTCACGGTGCAGATTCCGTCCACTATGGGGCACAACGGACATGATCTTTATGGCGCGTCAATTGCAAGAGAAATGCAGGGAACAGCACCAACCCTTGTACATGGCCTTCTTTGACCTTACAAAGGCCTTTGACACTGTTAACCGCGAGGGACTAACGAGCGTCCTCCTCCGTTTCCGCTGCCCCCAAAAGTTTGTCGGCATCCTTTCGTGCTCCACGATGGCATGTAAGCTGTGATCCTGACCAATGGGTCCACCACAGACCCAATCAACATCCGAACAGGCCTCATCGCGCCAACCCTCTTCTCGATCTTCCTCACTGTAATGCTCCACCTCACAGTCAACAAACTCCCCGCTGGAGTGGAACTAAACTATAGAACAAGTGGGAACCTGTTCAACCATGTTGCCTCCAGGCCAGATCTAAGACTGTCCCATGCTTGTTTCAGCGCACATACAGAGACTGAACTCCAAGCCATCATCAACATCTTCACTGAGGCGTACGAAAGCATGGGCCTTACACTAAATATCCGCAAGACAAAGTGATTGTAGTAATGTTAGTAGCAGTGGTAGTAGTTTTGGAATACCAGTAGTAGTGGTAATGACAGCAGTATTGCTGGCTGTGGTAGTATTAGTAGTAGTGACATTGGCAGTTGTGGTAGTATTGATAATCGAGTTATTGGTAGTTGTGGTAGTATTGATAGTAGTAGTCTTGGTAGTTATGGTAGTACTGGTGGTTGTGGTTGTATTAGCAGTAGTAGTATTGGTAGTTGTGGTAGTATTGGTTGTAGTATCACAGATAGTAGTACCACCAGAGTTGGAAAGTTGGCAAGTTGGAAAGGCTCAGATCTCTGGGGATATGGGATCAGCAGAGAGGAGGTACAGAAAACCAACTCCAACGGTACCCTCCTCCTGATGAAATGCTTAGAACATGGCTTTGTCATAACCAACACCTTGTTCCATCAGAGAGACAAGTACAAGACGTTATGGCAACATACTCACTCCAAGCACTGTCATCTGCTAGACTACGTCATCGTCCGAGTGAGGGACCACTAGGACATCCGCATCACTCACGCCATGACAGGAGCTGATGACTGCTGGACGGACCACCGCTTAATCTGCTCTGTCATCTCCATCAGCGTAGCCCCCAAAACAGCGGCGGCAACAGAAACGATGCCGCAGGAAAATCAACGCTGGAGCACTCAAAGATCTCGCTAAAAAAGCCCTATTCGGCCAGCGCCTCACAACCAAGCTGACGACTCCCAGTGACCCAGAGACGCAGAGTGTCCACAACGCCTGGTCTTCCCTCAAGACCTCCATAATTAGTACGTGTGAAGAGACACTTGGTCACTCGATCAAGAAACGCCAAGACTGGTTCGACAAGAATGAGCAGGAGATCCAGGAGCTAATAAGCTGTAAGCGCAAGACATTCTTGAACTTTAAACAGCAACACAACTCGAGAGCAAGAAACCAGCTCTATAGACGTCTGAAAGCCGAGGTCCAACAAAAAACTCGCGACCTAAAGAACAGATGGTGGGTGGAGAAAGTGCAGGAGATCGAGCAACTAGCCAACAACCACGATGATGCGCATGGATTTTTTTAGCGCAATCAAGACCACCTTCGACCAAGCACCCAAGGCCCTGCCCCAATGCGGGCCAAGAATGGAGAGATACTCATCAAGGACAGAGAGGCAGTTTGTGCCCGCTGGAAGGAGCACTTCGAAGATCTCCTTAACTGAGACTCTGTCTTCGACATGTGTATCCTCGACTCCAGCCCACAGCATGCTACCCGCCACCACCTCAGCACAACCCCAGCCCGGCATGGGGTTGAAAAGGCCATCCGACAACTGAAGAACAACAAGGCCTCAGGAGCAGATGGAATCCCTGCCAAGGCACTAAAACATGGCGGAGAAGAACTATTGGCGCGAATACATGAACTCATTTCTCTTATATGGAAGGAGGATAGCATGCCAGGGGATCTCAGAGACGCTGTAATTGTGACCATCTTCAAGAAAGGTGACAAGTCCGATTGCTGTAATTACAGACGTGTTTCCTGCTGTGTGCCACAGGGAAAGTCATCGCAAGAATCCTGCTCAATTGCCTCCTCCCAGTGGCTGAAGAGCTCCTCCCAGAGTCGCAATGAGGATCCCGCACACTAAGGGGCACAATGGATATGATCTTTACCATGTGTCAAATTCAAGAGAAATGCAGGGAACAGCACCAGGCTCTGTACATGGCCTTCTTTGACCGCACAAAGGCCTTTGAACTGTGAGGGACTATGGAACATCCTCCTCAAATTCGGCTGCTCCTAAAAGTTTGTCACCATTCTCCACCTGCTTCACGATGACATGCAAGCCGTGATCCTGACCAACGGATCCACCACAGACCCAATCCACAGTTGGACCGGGGTCAAGCAAGGCTGTGTCATCACACCAACGCTCCTCTCGATCTTCCTTGCTGCAATGCTCCAGCTCACTCTCAGTAAACTCCATGCTGGAGTGGAGCTAATCTACAGAACAAATGGGAACTGTTCAACCTCCGTCGCCTCCAGTCCAGATCCAAAGTCATCCCATCCTCGGTCATTGAATTACAGTACGCATACGACGCTTGCATCTGCGCACACTCGAAGGTCGAACTCCAAATCATCGTCAACACCTTCACCGAAGTGTATGAGAGCATGGGCCTCACAGCAAACATCCGTAAGATAAAGATCCTCTATCAACCTACCCCCGCCACACAGTATTGCCCTCCGATTATCAAAATTCATGACGAGGCCTTGGACAATGTGGACCATTTTCCATACCTCGGGAGCCTACTGTCAACAAGTGCAGACGTTGATGACGAAGTCCAACACTGCCTCCAGTGCGCCAGTGCGCCAGTGCAGCCTTTGGTCGCATAAGGAAGAGAGTGTATGAAGACCAGGACCTCAGACACGGCACCAAGCTCATGTTCTACAGAGCAGTCGTGATACCCGCCCTCCTGTATGCTTCAGAGACATGGACTATGTACAGTAGGCACCTCAAAACATTAGAGAAGTACCACCAATGCTGCCTCCGCAAGATCCTGCAAATCCATTGGCAGGATAGGCACATCAACGTCAGTGTTCTCGCTCAGGACCAACATCTCCAGCATTGAAGCATTGACCACGCTCGATCAGCTCTGATGGATGGGCCACATCATCCGCATGCCTGATACAAGACTCCCAAAGCAAACGCTCTACTCAGAGCTCTGGCACAGCAAGAGAGCCCCAGTGGGCAGAGGAAACACTTCAAGGATCCTCTCAAAGCCTTGAAAAAGTGAAATATCCCCACCGACACCTGGGAATCCCTGTCCCAAGACTGCTCAAAGTGGCGGAGAAGCATCTGGGAAGGCGCCGAACACCTCGAGTCTCTTCGCCGGGAGCAAGCGGAAGCCAAGTGTAGACAGTGGAAGGAGCGAACGGCAACCCAAGCACCCCACCCATCCGTACCTTCAACCACCGTCTACCTCACCTGTGACAGAGACTGTCATCATCATCATCATCGTAGGCAGTCCCTTGGAATCGAGGAGGACTTGCTTCCACTCCCAAGGTGAGCTCTTTGATGGCTAAACAGTTCGATACGAGAGCCACAGACCCTGTTACAGGTGGGAAGGGGTTGGTGGGGCTGGTTTGCCGCACGCTCCTTCCGCTGCCTGCGCTTGGCTTCTTCATGCTCTTTGCGTTGAGACTCGAAGAGCTCAACGCCCTCCCGGATGGACTTTCTCCACCTCGGGTGGTCTGCGGCCAGGGTCTCCCAGGTGTCAGTGGTGATGTCACACTTTACCAGCGAGGCTTTGAGGGTGTCCTTATAATGTTTCCGCTGTCCTCCTTTGGCTAGTTTACCATGAAGGAATTCCGCATAAAGCATTTGCTTAGGGAGTCTCGTATCTGGCATGCGAACTATGTGGCCTGCCCAGCGAAGCTGATCGAGTGTGGTCAGTGGTTCAATACTGGGGATGTTAACCTGGTCAAGGACACTGATGTTGGTGCGCCTGTCCTCCCAGAGGATTTGCAGGATTTACAGAGACTGTAGGTCCCACGTGGGACTCATCAGTTACCTGAGAACTCATTTTAGAGTGGAAGCAAGTCATCCTCGACTCCGAGGGACTGCCTAAGAAGAGGAGATAGTTGTAGTATTGGTATATGTAGTAGTATTGACGGAAATGGTATTGATAGTTGTGGTAGTATTGGTGGTTGTAGTAGTAATAGTACATTGGACGGGCCACATCGTCCGCATGCCCGATACGAGACTCCCTAAGTAAGTATAGTAGTTGTGGTAGTATTGATAGTAGAGGTATTCATAATATGGTAGTAGTAGTGGCATTGCTAGTTGTGGTAGTAGTGACAGTAGTGGTAATGTTGTTGCAGTAGTACTGATAGTAGCGGTATTGGTGGCTGTGGTAGTATTAGTAGTGGTGGTATTATTAGTTGTGATAGTATTGACAGTAGTATTATTGATAGTTGTGATAGTATCTGTAGGTGTGGTATTTGTAGTTGTAGTAGTATTTGTAGGTGTGGTATTGGTAGTAGTGGTAGTATTGATAGTAGAGGTATTGGTAGCTGTGGCATTGTTAGTAGTGGTAGAGCTGTGATGCTGCTCCTAACTCTCGGGTCTCATGCAGTGATCGATGCTCCCAATGTAGACACGTCTGATTGGTCATGGCTGGTGGCAAGGATGACCTCTTTATTGAACCGTGTTTTGGAGGAGCCCGTTGCATTAAATGCAGCACAATGCAGCCTGAGAGATCGTACAAGATACGCCGACCATGTGCTGGGTGGGAATCAGGTTGCCAAGTAAAGCAGGAAGCTGCAGAGGAAGCCGCGGTTTGAGTCTAAATCCAAAGCAGGTCAGCTGGCAACAACATAGCTCCCTGTCTTCAAAGCAACGGAGCCAAACAAACCTCAATATGTTTTGCATCCTTTGGTTTAAAACCTTCCGATATTTGCACTTGGCTAAAACTGGAACGCGACGAATCTTGCAAAGTCTCTGATTAATGATAGGGCATACACACATACACACTCTCTCTCTCTCCGAAAGAGCTAATAAACAACTCACACCACTCAAACCAGACTAGAACTAACCATGCTCTGAATTGCTGCATCCAGTCAGGGAGCAAAAAAAGTAAAAGTCATTTCAAGGTGTAACTGTTAATTAGCGGCTGTCTGGGCCCAGGCTACAGCCTAGCAACAATCCCAGGAGCAAAAATCAACCGTATAAAAATATATTCAGGTCAAATTTTCATTCCATAATTCTGTGACTTTCTGCACTTTCCTGCTGCCTCTAGCCTCAGTTCAATCCCCGCAGTAGAAACATAGGAGCAGGAGTAGGCCATTCAGCCCCTCGAGCCTGTTCTGCCATTCAATTAGATCTCAGTTTTATAATTTTTCAATTGAGCCTCAGCAGCTGTTAGGGGAAGAGACTTCCAGATTTCCACAATCCTTTGTGTTTCCTGACATCACCCCTTAAACAGCCTAGCTCTAATTTTAAGGTTATGCCCCTTTGTTCCAGACTCCCCCACCAGAGAAAATAGTTTTTCTCTATCTATCCTATTAAATCTTTTAATAATCTTAAACACTTCAATTAGGTCAACCCTTAATCTTCTATTCAAGGAATACAAGCCTAATCTATAAAACCTGTACTCATAATGTAACCCTCTTCACCAGTATCCTTCTGGTGAATCTGCACTGCACCCCTTCTAAGGCCAATATATCCTTACATCCTCATCATCATCATCATCATAGGCAGTCCCTCGGAATCGAGGAAGACTTGCTTCCACTCCTGAAGTGAGTTCTTTGGTGGCTGAACAGTCCAAAACGAGAGCCACAGACTCTGTCACAGGTGGGACAAATAGTTGTTGAGTGAAGGGGTGGGTGGGACAGATTTGCCGCACGCTCTTTCCGCTTTCTGCGCTTGATTTCTGCATGCGCTCGGTGACGAGACTCGAGGTGCTCAGCACCCTCTTGGATGCACTTCCTCCACTTAGGGCGGTCTTGGGCCAGGGACTCCCAGGTGTCAGTGGGGATGTTGCACTTTATCAGGGAGACTTTGACGGTGCCCTTGTAGCGTTTCCACTGCCCACCTTTGGCTCGATTGCCGTGAAGGAGCTTTGAGTAGAGCACTTGCTTTGGGAGTTTCGTGTCTGGCATGTGGACTATGTGGCCTGCCCAGTGGAGCTGATCGAATGTGGTCAGTGTTTCAATGCTGGGGATGTTGCCCTGGTCGAGGACGCTGATGTTAGTGCATCTGTCCTCCCAGGGGATTTGTAGGATCTTGCGGAGACATCGTTGGTGATATTTCTCCAGCAACTTGAGGTGTCTACTGTACATGGTCCATGTCCCTGAGCCATCATCATCATCATCATAGGCAGTCCCTCGGAATTGAGGAAGACTTGCTTCCACTCCTGAAGTGAGTTCTTTGGTGGCTGAACAGTCCAAAACGAGAGCCACAGACTCTGTCACAGGTGGGACAGATAGTTGTTGAGTGAAGGGGTGGGTGGGACAGATTTGCCGCACGCTCTTTGCCGGAGGGCGGGTATTACTACAGCCCTGTAGACATACGAACAATGACAGACAGGTAACGACCATCAGGTCCATCAAGTCTGTCGCACACAATTGCGATACCTTGTGTATCACAACATATAGACTCCACCCCGCCCAAAACCATGTGATCTCCTGGGAAAGGCAAAAAAAACAGATTAAAAACCCAGGCCAATTTGGGAAACAAAATCTGGGAAATTCCTCTCTGACCCAGCTAAGCAATCGAAACTGGTCCAGGAGATCACTCTGGCCTTGAATTCCCTGCAGTACCTACCTTCTGTCAGAGGTGATCTCCGCCGCAGCCAGAAACAAATCCAGCTTTTACTTGAAGGAATTCAGTGAGTCTGCATCCACCACATGAAACGGCAGCTTGTTCCAGAGGCCTACTATCCTCTGGGGAAAGAACCACCTCCTGGCGTCTAACCTAGATTTAGCCCTATAAAACTTAAATTTGTGACCTTCCTGAGTTTTGATGCCTAGAACTGAACACAGTACTCTAAATGGTTTCTAACTAGAGTTCTGTATAGCTGTAACATAACTTTCATCCCTTTGTATTACAGCCCCTTTGAGATGAATGGCAACATTCTATTAGCCTTTTAAGGTTATTTTTGTACCTGTCCACGAGCTTTTAATGGTACTGAACCATGCAGGCCAAAAGGTTCTGACTTCGATCTCCAGTCCTTAATGTTTCACACCTCTCCTTTAAACGTTGGGGCTAAACATCTACAATCTCTGTTCCTCTCTCCCATAATACTGCTTAAGTAACTTGATTGAGTTCTTTGATGAGGTAACTGTTATGTATGTAAACCTATAAATACCATGTCTAACCACCAGAGGGCTTATCCCCTGGAGTCCCAAGGGATCCCACAATCCCTTGGGAGCACCTGTATATAAGGAGGCCTCACAGGCTGGAGAGGCACTCTGAGATCTGTAATAAAGGACTATGGTCACACCTTACTTTGAGCTTCCAGTATCTAGTCTGACTCTTTATTCAAGACATAGCAACTGGCGACGAGATACAGATACGAACCCCACCGCAACAATGCAGAGAACAGTGGGCATCATGGAGAAATTTTCAGAGGGAGATGATTGGGAAACCTTCGTGTGAGCGACTTGACCAATACTTCGTGGCCAAGCTGGAAGGAGAAGCGAACGCTGCCAAACGAAGTGCAATCCTCCTCACCGTTTGCGGGACACCAACGTATGGCCTCATGAAAAGCCTGCTCGCTCCAGCGAAACCCACAGACAAATCGTGCGATGAGTTGTGCACACTGGTCTAGGAGCATATAAACCCAAAGGAAAGCGTTCTGATGGTGAGGTATCGGTTCTACACGTACAAGAGGTCAGAAGGCCAGGAAGTGGCGAGCTACATCGCTGAGCTAAGACGCCTTGCAGGACATTGCAAATTTGAAGGACACTTGGAGCACATGCTCAGGGACTTCTTTGTACTTGGCATTGAACATGAAGTAATACTTCACAAACTTTTGACTGTAGAGACCCCAACCTTGAGTAAAGCCATAGCGATAGCCCAGTCATTTATCGCCACCAGTGACAATACCAAACACATTTGCTGCTGCAAGTACTGTGAACAAAGTAACGTTGTTTTAGAATCGAAATGTACATGGCAGGACTTACACGCCTGCAGCTGCATGTCCACAGATGTCTCAGAGTCTACCATCAAGGGTGGTGAATACAAGGCTATTAACACCTTGTTGGCGCTGCGGGGGTGATCATCGTTTACATTCATGCTATTTCAAAGGATACGTTTGCAAGGTCTGTGGAACAATGGGACACCTTCAACATATGTGCAGGCGAGCTGCAAACCCTGCTAATCCTGCAAACCACCATGTTGCAGAGGACAGATCCACGGTGGATCATGACGAACCAGAGCCTCAGACCGAGGAAGCAGAGGTATATGGGGTGCATACATTTACCACAAAGTGTCCCCCGATAATGCTGAAGGTTGAATTAAATGGACTCCCGGTGTCCATGGAGCTGGACACGGGCGCAAGCCAGTCCATAATGAGCAAAAAGACTTTCAATAAATTGTGGTGCAACAAGGCTTTAAGGCCAGTCCTGACTCCCATTCGTACTAAACTGAGAACGTACACAAAGGAACTGATTCCCGTAATTGGTAGTGCTACCGTAAAGGTCTCCTACGATGGAGTGGTGCAATAGTTACCAATCTGGGTGGTACGGGCAACGGCCACACGCTGTTCGACAGGAGCTGGCTGGGAAAGATACGCTGGAACTGGGACGACGTCCGAGCGTTTTGTCCGTCGATGACACCTCATGTGCCCAGGTCCTAAATAAGTTCCCTCGCTGTTCAAATCAGGCATCGGGAAGTTCCAAGGAGCAAAAGCCCAGATCCATTTGATTCCGGGGATGCGACCCATCCATCAAAAGGTGAGAGCGGTACCTTACATGATGAGAGAGAGGGAGATTGAGCTGGACAGGCTGCAACGAGAGGGTATCATTTTGCCGATCGAATTCAATGAGTGGGCCAGTCCGATTGTTCCAGTCCTCAAGGGAGACGGCACTGTCAGAATCTGTGGTGATTACAAAGTAACTATCAATCGTTTCTCATTGCAGGATCAATACCCACGACCAAAGGCAAATTACCTATTTGCGACGCTGGCGGGAGGGAAAACGTTCACGAAGCTGGACTTGACCTCAACCTACATGATGCAGGAGCTGGAGGAATCATCGAAAGGCCTCACCTGCATCAACACGCACAAAGGTCCCTTCATTTACAACAGATGCCCGTTTGGGATTCGATCGGCTGTAGCGATATTCCAGAGGAACATGGAAAGCTTGCTGAAGTCGATCTCGCGCACCGTGGTCTTCCAGGACGACATCTTGGTTACAGGTCGGGACACCGTCAAGCACCTGCAGAACCTGGAGTAGGTTCTTAGTCGGCTTAATTGTGTGGAGCTCAGGCTTAAACGCTCGAAGTGCGTTTTCCTGGCGCCTGAAGTGGAGTTCCTGGGGAGAAGAATCGCGGCAGACGGCATCAGGCCCAACGATTCGAAGACGGAGGCAATCATAAATGCACCGAGACCACAGAACGTGACAGAGCTGCGGTCGTTTCTAGGACTCCTGAACTATTTTGGTAACTTCTTACCGGGTCTTAGCACATTGTTAGAACCCCAGCACTCTTTACTACGTAAAGGAGATAAATGGGTATGGGGTAAAAGCCAAGAAAATGCCTTTAAGCTAGAAAGCTGTTATGTTCAAACAAATTGCTTGTGTTGTATGATCCATGTAAACGTTTGGTACTAGCATGTGATGCATCGTCATATAGGGTCGGGTGTGTATTGCAACAAGGTAATGAATCTGGGAAATTGCAAACGGTTACTTATGCATCCAGAAGTCTGTCTAAGGCTGAGAGGACCTACAGTATGATCGAAAAAGAAGCATTAGCGTGTGTTTACGGGGTAAAGAAAATGCATCAATATCTGTTTGGGCTCAAATTTGAATTGGAAACCGACCATAAGCCGCTTATGTCCCTCTTTTCTGAAAGTAAGAGGATAAATACGAATGCATCGGCCCGCATCCAGAGATAGACGCTCACGTTGTCCGCATACAACTACGCCATCCGTCACAGGCCAGGCACAGAAAATTGTGCCGATGCTCTCAGTAGGCTGCCATTGCCCACCACAGGAGTGGAGATGGCACAGACCGCAGATTTAGTTATAGTAATGGGAGCATTTGAGAGTGAGCAATCACCCGTTACCGCCCGACAGATTAGAACCTGGATGAGCCAGGACCCCTTACTGTCCTTAGTAAAAAACTGTGAGCTCCACAGGAGTTGGTCTAGTGTCCCGTTTGAGATGCAGGAAGAAATAAAGCCATTCCAGCGGCGCAGAGATGAAATGTCTATACAGGCAGACTGCTTCCTATGGGATAATCGGGTAGTGGTGCCAAAAAAGGACAGGGACAACTTCATCAGAGATCTCCACAGCACCCACCCAGGCATCGTAATGATGAAAACGATAGCCAGATCCCACGTGTGGTGGCCTGGTATCGATGCAGACCTAGAGTCCTGTGTGCAGAAATGTAATACATGCTCCCAGTTAAGCAGTGCACCAAAGGAGGTGCCACTAAGTTTATGGTCCTGGCCCTCCAAACCATGGTCTCGGGTCCATGTCGACTATGCAGGCCCATTCTTGGGAAAAATATTTTTAGTGGTGGTAGATGCGTACTCCAAATGGATTGAATGTGTGATAATGTTGGCAAGCACGTCCGCTACCACCATTGAAAGCCTACGGGCCATGTTTGCCACGCACGGCCTGCCTGATGTCCTGTAAGTGACAATGGGCTGTGCTTTACCAGTGCCGAATTCAAGGAGTTCATGACCCGCAATGGGATCAAACATGTCACATCTGCCCTGTTTAAACCAACGCCCAATGGTCAGGCAGCACGAGCCGTTCCATCAATCAAGCAGAGCTTGAAAAAGGTAACTGAAGGCTCACTGCAGACTCGCTTATCCCGAGTCCTGCTTAGTTACCACACAAGACCCCACTCGCTCACTGGGGTCCCTGCCGCTGAACTGCTCATGAAGAGGGCACTTAAGACAAGGCTCTCGTTAGTCCACCCTGATCTCCACGAACAGGTAGAGAGCAGGCGGCTTCAACAGAATACATATCATGATCGCACAAATGTGTCACGCAAAATTGAAATAAATGATCCTGTATTTGTGTTGAACTCTGGACAAGGTCCCAAGTGGCTTCCTGGCACTGTTTTGGCCAAAGAGGGGAGTAGGGTGTTTGTGATCAAACTCTCAAATGGACTCACCTGCAGGAAACACGTGAACCAAACCAAACTCAGATTCACGGACTATCCAGAACAACCCACAATAGACTCTAACTTTTTTGACCCTCCAACACATACACCAGTGGCAACCGACGGTTGACCAGCGGTTGACCATGAAGCAGAACCCATCACCCGCTGCTGCCCAGCAGGACTCACCACCCCCAGAAGCCCAGCAAGGCCAGCTGAGCAGCAGCCCAGCCCAACAAACGACTCACCAACACCAGCATTTGCACCGAGACGATCAACCAGGGAAAGGAAGGCCCCAGATCGGCTCACATTGTAAATAGTTACACCAATGACTTTGGTTGTTATGTATGTAAACCTGTAAATACCATGTCTAACCACCAGAGGGCTTATCCCCTGGTGTCCCAAAGGATCCCACAATATATAAGGAGGCCTCACAGGCTGGAGAGGCACTCTGAAATCTGTAATAAAGGACTACGGTCACACCTTACTTTGAGCTTGCAGTATTTAGTCTGACTCTTTATTCAAGACATAACAGTAACAGAGAAGGCTGATCGAGGTAGTGCAGTAGATGTTGTACATATGGACTTTCGACAGGCATTCGATAAAGTGCCACACAGGAGGCTTATTACATAAGAACATGAGCATCAGAATTAGGAGCAGGAATAGGCCATACGGCCCCTCGAGCCTGCTCCACCATTCAATAATATCATGGCTGATCCGATCATGGACTCAGGTCCACTTCTCTGCCCGCTCTCCATAACCCCGTATTCCCTTATTGATTAAGAAACTGTCTATCTCTGTCTTAAATTTATTTAATTTCTGATAGAGAATTCAAACAGGCTGCATTTAGACAGGCTGTGAAAATTCACAGACACCAAGTCAGAGATGCTACATGAGTGGGAGCATGTTGCATTAAGTCATCAATCAACTTGACATTTTAGGACCTTGGGTAGCGAGCCAATTAAAAGGTTAAAAGACTGTTAATTGAGCCAATAAGGTCAAAGAAGGCGAGTTCTTTTCTGTAAATTGATCCAGGTCTAAGTACAGCCATTTTGACCATGTGGTCTCAGAAGGACAAAGACCTGGCTTAAAGCCAAGAGCTTGTTACTGCTGCCAAAAATAAAGTGACATTAAAACTACAATCGGAGTTCGTATTTCATTGGAAATTAAGAGATCTAACAATTTCCCAGCTTCCACAGCTTTCTGAGGCAGCGAATTCCATAGATTTACAACCCTCTGAGAGAAGAAATTCCTCCTCATCTCAGTTTTAAATGGGTGGCCCCTTATTCTAAGCTTATGCCCCATAGTTCTAGTCTCCCCTATCAGTGGAAACATCCTCTCTGCATCCACCTTGTCAAGCCCCCTCTTAATCTTATACATTTCAATAAGATTGTTATGTGTTTAACCCTTTGCAACCTGTTTCACACCACCACCAGAGGGCCTACCTGTTGGAGTCCCAAGGTATTCCAGCATCCCTTGGGAGCACTGAATATAAGCAGGCCACCAACGAGGTACCTGCACTCTGGAGTCTTATTAAAGGAGCTAAGGTCTCACTTACTCATTGTTCACAATACTTAGTTTCATCCTTTATTATGAGTGTACCAATTGGCGACAAGATAACGAACAATCGCGCAAAAATGCAAAGAACAGTTGGTATCCTGGAAAAGTTCTCAGAAGGGGACGATTGGGAGACCTTCGTGGAGAAACTCGACCAATATTTCGTGGCCAACAAGCTGGAAGGGGACGAGAACGCTGCCAAACAAAGGGCGATCCTCCTTGCTGTCTGTGGGGCAACAACCTATGGCCTCATGAAGAATCTTCTAACTCCGGTAAAACCAACAACAAAATCCTATGAAGAATTGTGTGTGCTGGTCCGGCAGTACCTAAATCCCAAGGAAAGCATTTTGATGGCGTGGTATCGGTTCTACATGTGTCAACGGTTCGAGGGCCCTTATTTTAACCAATAAGGGAATTAAGGGTTATGGGGAGCGGGCGGGTAAGTGGAGCTGAGTCCACGGCCAGATCAGCCATGGTCTTGTTGAATGGCGGAGCAGGCTCGAGGGGCTAGATGGCCTACTCCTGTTCCAAATTCTTATGTTCTTATGTAAGTGGCGCGCTATGTCGCCGAACTAAGGCGCCTCACAGGACATTGCAAATTTGAGGGATTCCTGAAACAAATGCTTAGAGACTTTTTTGTACTGGGCATTGGCCATGAGGTAATCCTTCGCAAACTGTTGACTGTTGAAACTCCGAATCTGAGCAAAGCCATAACGATAGCCCAGGCATTTATGTCCACCAGCGACAACAACAAACAGATTTCGCAGCATAAAGAGGTTTCGGCCAGTACTGTGCACAAAGTAACGTCGTTTTCAAGCAGAAATATACATGACAGAACGTACACGCCGGCTGCTGCTGCATGACCTCAGCTAACCCAGAGTCTGCCATCAATCGTTAATGCGAGGCAGTTAACACCTTGTTGGTGCTGTGGAGATGATCATTGGGTCCATCAGTGTATCTTCAAGCACTATGTGTGCAACGGTTGCAGAACAATGGGACACCTCCAGCGAATGTGCAGGCGAGTTGCAAACCCTGCAAACCACCACGTTGCAGAGGAAGGTCGATCCACTGTGGATCAGGCTGAATTGGAGATTCGTACCGAGGAGGCAGAAGTGTACAGGGTACACACATTCACCACGAAATATCCACCAATATTGTTGAAAGTTGAACTGAATGGAATTCCAGTATCCATGGAACTGGACATGGGTGCGAATTAGTCCGTAATGAGCAAAAAGGCCTTCGACAGGCTGTGGTGCAACAAGGCACACAGGCCCAAGCTCAGCCCCATTCACACAAAACTAAGAACTTATACCAAAGAACTGATCCCTGTAATTGGCAGTGCAGAAGTCAAAGTCTCCTATGATGAAGCAGTGCATGAACTCCCGCTGTGGATCGTGCCAGAGGATGGCCCCACACTGTTTGGCAGAAGCTGGCTGGGAAAAATCCGCTGGAACTGGGACGACATCCGAGCGCTTTCGTCCGTCGACAATGCCTCATGTGCCCAGGTTCTGAGCAGATTTCCATCGTTGTTCGAGCCAGGAATCGGAAGCTTCTCGGGGGCGAAAGTGCAGATCCATTTGGTTCCCGGTATGCGACCCATCCACCACAAGGCACGGGTGGTACCAATATATGATGCATGAGAAAGTGGAACTTGAGCTGGACAGGCTGCAGCGAGAAGGCATCATCGCGCCGGTGGAATTCAATGAGTGGGCAAGTCTGATTGTCCCGGTACTTAAAGGTGACGGCATGGTCAGAATTTGTGGGGACTATAAAGTAACGATTAACTGTTTTTCGCTACAGGACGAGTACCCACTACCCAAGACAGATGACTTATTTGCGACCCTGGCTGGAGAGAAGACATTCACCAAGTTGGACCTGACCTCGGCCTACATGACACAGGAACTGGAGGAATCTTTGAAAGGCCTCACCTACATCAACACACACAAAGGTCTGTTCATCTATAACAGATGCCCATTCTGGATTCGGTCAGCCGCGGCAATCTTCCAACAGAACATGAAGAGCCTGCTAAATTCGGTTCCTCGCACCGTGGTTTTCTAGGACGACATACTGGTTACAGGCCGGGACACCATTGAGCACTTGAAGAATCTGGAAGAAGTTTTTAGTCGGTTGGATCGCGTGGGACTCAGGTTGAAACGCTCAAAGTGTGTTTTCCTGGTACCGGAGGTCGAGTTCTTGGGAAGAAGAATCACGGCAGACGGCATCAGACCCACCGATGCCAAGACGGAGGCCATCAAGAACGCGCCGAGACCACAGAACGTGATGGAGCTACAGTCATTCCTGGAACTCCTCAACTATTTCGGTAATTTCCTACCTGGGTTAAGCACCCTGCTAGAACCCCTACATGTGCTACTGCGCAAGGGAGACGACTGGGTATGGGGAAGTCACAAGAGGCTGCCTTTAAGAAAGCCAGAAATCTGTTGTGTTCTAACAAACTGCTTGTCCTGTATTGCCCTTGCAAATGATTAGTGCTAGCTTGCAATGCGTCATCATACGAGGTCGGGTGTGTGCTACAACAGGCTAATGAATCGGGGACTTTGCAACCGGTTGCTTATGCGTCCAGGAGTTTGCCCAAGGCCGAAAGGGCCTACAGCATGATTGAAAAAGAGGCTCTGGTGTGCGTTTGCGGGGTGAAAAAAGTGCACCAGTACTTGTTTGGCCTCAAGTTTGAGCTTGAAACTGACCACAAGCCGCTCATATCGCTGTTCTCTGAGAGCAAAGGGATTAACACCAATGCCTCTGCCCGCATCCAAGATGGGTGCTCACGCTGTCGGCATACAACTATGTAATCCGCCACAGACAGGACACAGAGAACTGTGCTGATGCTCTGTCGGCTACCATTGCTCACCACCGGGGTGGAAATGGCACAGCCTGCGGACTTGCTCATGGTAAGGGATGCATTCGAAAACGAAAAGTCACCCGTTACGGCTTGCCAGATCAGGACCTGGACCAGCCAGGATCCTTTACTGTCCTTGGTAAAAAACTGTGTCCTCCATGGGAACTGGTCCAGCGTCCCAGCGGAGGTGCAGGAGGCGATTAAGCCGTTCCATAGGCGCAAAGTCAAAATGTCCTTGCAGGCAGACTGTCTGTTGTGGGGTAATTGCGTGGTCTTGCCCAAGAAAGGCAGAGAAATGTTAATTTGTGAGCTACACAGCACCCACCCAGGCATTGTAATGATGAAAGCCATAGCCAGATCCCATGTGTGGTGGCCCGGCATCGACTCAGATTTAGAATCATGTGTGCGCCAGTGCAACACTTGCTCTCAGCTGAGCAATGCACCCAGAGAGGCACCGCTAAGTTTGTGGTCGTGGCCCTCCAAACCGTGGTCGAGGATCCACGTGGACTATGCAGGCCCATTTCTCGGCAAAATGCTCTTGGTTGTCGTGGATACTTATTCAAAATGGATTGAATGTGCAATAATGTCTGTAAGCACGTCCATGGTCACCATGTTTGCCATACACGGCCTGCCTGATGTCCCAGTCAGTGACAATGGGCCGTGTTTCACCAGTGCTGAATTCAAGGAATTCATAACCCGCAATGGGATCAAGCACATCACATCTGCCCTGTTCAAGCCCGCATCCAACGGCCAGGCAGAACGGGCAGTTCAGACTGTTGTGTATTGCTCTGGTACATTAAATGTAGGATATAAGTACAATGGTGCACCACAGAGGGCGCTGTGGTGGGAGACCTGAAAGTACCTGCACGAGGCAGTATAAAAGGCTGCCCACCACACCTGTGGAGCACTCTGGAGCTGTTCAATAAAGGACTAAGGTCACAGCAGTTAGATCAACACCAGACCGTGTGGAGTCAGTGATTTGTGTGCTACATACACCACATTGGCAACGAGGAAGCGGACGAACTTCACGCAACCATGGCAACTCTGGGCTCGCTGAAGGATTTTACCGTGGGCAATGATTGTGAGGCCTTTACGGAAAGTCTTGAGTACTACTTCACAGCAAATGACCTGACGGGGAACACGGATGCACTGAGAGATAAGCATAAGGTGATATTGCTCTCCGGTTGTGGCGATGAGGTTTACTGTCTCGTCAGGGATTTGCTGGCACCCGCGAGCACCAGGGACAAGTCATACGAGGAGCTGGTCGCACTCATTCGTGATCAGTTGAAACCGAAGGAGAGCATCCTCACGGCCAGATACAGATTTTACCATCACTACAGACCTGAGGGCCAGGATGTCACCAAATATGCTGCGGACCTCAGGTGACTCGCGGCGCCGTGTGATTTTGGCGCACACCTTGACGAGGCGTTGCGGGACGTTTTCGTCATGGGGATTGGCCATGAGGGCCTCCTTCACAAGCTGCTAGCCACGGGACCCACAGTCACCCCGACAAAGGCCATCACCATCAGCCGGGCATATATGACCTCGACTTGCAGCACCAAGCAAATAACCAACACAGTCTCGAACCCGGCAGGCACTGTCCACAGGATAGCGCCCACCACGGACAGAACTGCAGAACGTGGCTCTGCCCGGGGCAGAGAGCACGGACCTCGGGGTCCTAGAACTCAGAGTCCGCTGAGGGGGGCCAATCAAGCAACACCATGCTGGCGCTGCGGAGGAAGCCATGGGGCTCACCGGTGCAGGTTTGCGGAGTATATGTGCAATACCTGCCACCTGAAAGGCCACCTTCAGCGTATGTGTAAAAGAAATCGGACTCACCGTGTGGCTGAGGAGGTGGGGGATGATCCACTGTTCAGTGAGGAGCAGGTAGAAGAAGATGAGGTGCTGGGACTGTATACGTGCACCGACGATTCGCCCCCAGTGATAATGGAAGTAAAAATTGACTGAGTCCCAGTGAGTATGGCAGTGGATACGGGATCGGGTCCGTCGTTGATGAGTCAGAGAACTTTTGATAAACTGTGGGACAACCCGGCTGCACGACCCAAGCTGGTCCTGGTCACGGCAAAGCTGCGCACCTACACCAAGGAACTGATACCTGTTCTCGGCAGAGCAGATGTGCAGGTATCTCACGGTGGTGAGACGCACGGTTTACCTTTATGGGTCAATGCAGGCGATGGGCCAACGGTCCTCGGTAGAAGATGGATGGGAAAGGTCCGTGGGAGCTGGGAAGACTTCAGTCGAGGAGGCGGGAGCTCGGAGCAGCGCGAGTATGGGGTCGGCGAGAGGCCTATAAAGGCCAGCGGGAGTCAGGCAGTTCGAGCAGTCAGTCGAGGAGGCGGGAGCTCGGAGCAGCGCGAGTCCGGGGTCGGCGAGAGGCGTACCGGTGCAGCTACAGGGAGAAGGCAAAGAAAGAAACAAAGGTGACATCACAGCCTAGGGGGTAAGTGATTGGCTGGTGATTGGTGAGTAGTTTTTCTTTTTCTTCTTATATTAGTCAGTAACTTTTAACATTGTTGTTGCCAATTTAAGTGTATCTAAGGGTTAAGTCATGGCAGGAGAGCTTGGTCGGGTGTTATGCTCCTCCTGTACCATGTGGGAACTCAGGGACACTTCCGGTGTCCCTGACGACTACGTGTGCAGGAAGTGTATCCACCTCCAGCTCCTGACGGTCCGCGTTACGGAATTGGAGCTGAGGGTGGATTCACTCTGGAGCATCCACGATGCTGAGAATGACGTGAGTATCACGTGTAGTGAGTTGGTCTTACCGCAGGGAAAGGGTCCACAGCCAGCTAGGGAATGGAAGACCAGCAAGAAGAGTAGTGCAAGGAAGATAGTGCAGGGGTCCCCTGTGGTCATCCCCCTGCAAAACAGATATACTGTTTTGAGTACTGTTGAGGGGGATGACTCATCAGGGGAGGGCAGCAGCAGCCAAGTTCATGGCACCGTGGCTGGCTCTGCTGCACAGGAGGGCAAGAAAAAGAGTGGGACAGCAATAGTGATAGGGGATTCAATGGTGAGGGGAATAGATAGACGTTTCTGCGGCCGCGACCGAGACTCCAGGATGGTATGTTGCCTCCCTGGTGCAAGGGTCAAGGATGTCCCGGAGCGGGTGCAGGACATTCTGAAATGGGAGGGAGAACAGCCAGTTGTCGTGGTGCACATTGGTACCAACGACATAGGTAAAAAAAGGGATGAGGTCCTACGAAACGAATTTAAGAGCTAGGAGCTAAATTAAAAAGTAGGACCTCAAAAGTAGTAATCTCGGGATTGCTACCAGTGCCACGTGATAGTCAGAGTAGGAATCGCAGGATAGCGCAGATGAATACGTGGCTTGAGCAGTGGTGCAGCAGGGAGGCATTCAAATTCCTGGGGTATTGGAACCGGTTCTGGGGGAGGTGGGACCAGTACAAACCGGATGGTCTGCACCTGGGCAGGACTGGAACCAATGTCCTAGGGGGAGTGTTTGCTAGTGCTGTTGGGGAGGATTTAAACTAATATGGCAGGGGGATGGGAACCAATGCAGGGAGACAGAGGGAAACAAAAAGGAGGCAAAAGCAAAAGACAGAAAGGAGATGAGGAAAAGTGGAGGGCGGAGAAACCCAAGGCAAAGAACAAAAAGGGCCACTGTACAGCAAAATTCTAAAAGGACAAAGGGTGTTAAAAAAACAAGCCTGAAGGCTTTGTGTCTTAATGCAAGGAGTATCCGCAATAAGGTGGATGAATTAATTGTGCAAATAGATGTTAATAAATATGATGTGATTGGGATTACGGAGATGTGGCTCCAGGATGATCAGGGCTGGGAACTCAACATTCAGGGGTATTCAACATTCAGGAAGGATAGAATAAAAGGAAAAGGAGGTGGGGTAGCATTGTTGGTTAAAGAGGAGATTAATGCAATAGTTAGGAAAGACATTAGCTTGGATGATGTGGAATCTATATCGGTAGAGCTGCAGAACACCAAAGGGCAAAAAATGTTAGTGGGAGTTGTGTACAGACCTCCAAACAGTAATAGGGATGTTGGGGAGGGCATCAAACAGGAAATTAGGAATGCATGCAATAAAGGTGTAGCAGTTATAATGGGTGACTTTAATATGCACATAGATTGGGCTAGCCAAACTGGAAGCAATACGGTGGAGGAGGATTTCCTGGAGTGCATAAGGGATGGTTTTCTAGACCAATATGTTGAGGAACCAACTAGGGGGGAGGCCATCTTGGACTGGGTGTTGTGTAATGAGAGAGGATTAATTAGCAATCTCATTGTGCGAGGCCCCTTGGGGAAGAGTGACCATAATATGGTGGAATTCTGCATTAGGATGGAGAATGAAACAGTAAATTCAGAGACCATGGTCCAGAACTTAAAGAAGGGTAACTTTGAAGGTATGAGGCGTGAATTGGCTAGGATAGATTGGCGAATGATACTTAGGGGGTTGACTGTGGATGGGCAATGGCAGACATTTAGAGACCGCATGGATGAATTACAACAATTGTACATTCCTGTCTGGCGTAAAAATAAAAAAGGGAAGGTGGCTCAACCGTGGCTATCTAGGGAAATCAGGGATAGTATTAAAGCCAAGGAAGTGGCATACAAATTGGCCAGAAATAGCAGCGAACCTGGGGACTGGGAGAAATTTAGAACTCAGCAGAGGAGGACAAAGGGTTTGATTAGGGCAGGGAAAATGGAGTACGAGAAGAAGCTTGCAGGGAACATTAAGGTGGATTGCAAAAGTTTCTATAGGTATATAAAGAGAAAAAGGTTAGTAAAGACAAACGTAGGTCCCCTGCAGTCAGAATCAGGGGAAGTCATAACGGGGAACAAAGAAATGGCAGACCAATTGAACAAGTACTTTGGTTCGGTATTCACTAAGGAGGATACAAACAACCTTCCGGATATAAAAGGGGTCAGAGGGTCTAGTAAGGAGGGGGAACTGAAGGAAATCTTTATTAGTCGGGAAATTGTGTTGGGGAAATTGATGGGATTGAAGGCTGATAAATCCCCAGGGCCTGATGGACTGCATCCCAGAGTACTTAAGGAGGTGGCCTTGGAAATAGCGGATGCATTGACAGTCATTTTCCAACACTCCATTGACTCTGGATCAGTTCCTATGGAGTGGAGGGTAGCCAATGTAACCCCACTCTTTAAAAAAGGAGGGAGAGAGAAAACAGGGAATTATAGACCGGTCAGCCTGACCTCAGTAGTGAGTAAAATGATGGAATCAATTATTAAGGATGTCATAGCAGTGCATCTGGAAAATGGTGACATGATAGGTCCAAGTCAGCATGGATTTGTGAAAGGGAAATCATGCTTGACAAATCTTCTGGAATTTTTTAAGGATGTTTCCAGTAAAGTGGACAAAGGAGAACTAGTTGATGTGGTATATTTGGACTTTCAGAAGGCTTTCGACAAGGTCCCACACAAGAGATTAATGTGCAAAGTTAAAGCACATGGGATTGGGGGTAGTGTGCTGACGTGGATTGAGAACTGGTTGTCAGACAGGAAGCAAAGAGTAGGAATAAACGGGTACTTTTCAGAATGGCAGGCAGTGACTAGTGGGGTGCCGCAAGGTTCTGTGCTGGGGCCCCAGCTGTTTACATTGTACATTAATGATTTAGACGAGGGGATTAAATGCAGTATCTCCAAATTTGCGGATGACACTAAGTTGGGTGGCAGTGTGAGCTGCGAGGAGGATGCTATTAGGCTGCAGAGTGACTTGGATAGGTTAGGTGAGTGGGCAAATGCATGGCAGATGAAGTATAATGTGGATAAATGTGAGGTTATCCACTTTGGTGGTAAAAACAGAGAGACAGACTATTATCTGAATGGTGACAGATTAGGAAAAGGGAAGGTGCAACGAGACCTGGGTGTCATGGTACATCAGTCATTGAAGGTTAGCATGCAGGTACAGCAGGCGGTTAAGAAAGCAAATGGCATGTTGGCCTTCATAGCGAGGGGATTTGAATACAGGGGCAGGGAGGTGTTGCTACAGTTGTACAGGGCCTTGGTGAGGCCACACCTGGAGTATTGTGTACACTTTTGGTCTCCCAACTTGAGGAAGGACATTCTTGCTATTGAGGGAGTGCAGCGAAGGTTCACCAGACTGATTCCCGGGATGGCGGGACTGACCTATCAAGAAAGACTGGATCAACTGGGCTTGTATTCACTGGAGTTCAGAAGAATGAGAGGGGACCTCATAGAAACTTTTAAAATTCTGACGGGTTTAGACAGGTTAGATGCAGGAAGAATGTTCCCAATGTTGGGGAAGTCCAGAACCAGGGGTCACAGTCTGAGGATAAGGGGTAAACCATTTAGGACTGAGATGAGGAGAAACCTCTTCACCCAGAGAGTGGTGAACCTGTGGAATTCTCTACCACAGAAAGTAGTTGAGGCCAATTCACTAAATATATTCAAAAGGGAGTTAGATGAAGTCCTTACTCCTCGGGGGATCAAGGGTTATGGCGAGAAAGCAGGAAGGGGGTACTGAAGTTTCATGTTCAGCCATGAACTCATTGAATGGCGGTGCAGGCTAGAAGGGCTGAATGGCCTGCTCCTGCACCTATTTTCTATGTTTCTATGTTACTCCTTCACAGACTGCTGCTCCCCGGGTTCCCAAAGAGCAGTGCCAACCGGGCTGGAGCTGCAGCCTAAATCCATACACAGGCGACAGCAGCCCAGAACTCCTGACCCCAAGCAATCCTGCAGCCTCAGCCTCCACAGACGAACAGACCCTGGAAGAACAGGTTTGCAGGTCAGCCTTCACTGATGAGAAGACCCTGGAAGAACAAAGTTGCAGGTACGGGCCTATTGCTTGGGTGTGGGCCGACGGGACGCTGCGGGCGAGAAGCGGGAGGCCCATCTGTGGCAGGCGGATCCGGGGGGCCCACGCAGCGGAACAGTCGGGCCGTGACAGCAGCTACGATGGTGGCGGCTACGGCGGCCGCAGGAGAGGCGACCACGGCGGCTGCAGGAGGGGCGACAAGTGGGGAGATCAACAGCTGGAGTTTGCACCGGGCAAGTGTGGAGACAACGGCGGGCGTGACTTGGGGGAACGTGAGCCAGAGCAGCGGATGCGGCAGCAGGCATGGAGCGACTCACAGGGACTGTGACTGATCGAGTCCAGGCCGACTTCTGCAAGATGGGCTGTTTTTTTTCCCTCTTTTTTCCCCTTCCCTGCTTCCTGTCCCCTCTTCTTTCTTAGCCAGCGAGCTCAAGATGACGGTGAGCCTCGTGGCAACGGAGCCCTGCAGACAAAGGCCAGCAGAACACCTAAGATGGCGGCGCCTCGTGGGAAGCCACAAGATGGCGTCTTAAAAGGGAAATGCTCCCGGGAGTCTTAAAAGAGCCTTACATCATTGGCGGTCCCCATGTAAAGACTTTTGTAAGGCAAGAGCGAGTCTAAATGTGCTGTGTGAATGTGGGATGATGGATTTATGATAAGAATTAATATTTTAATGCTGGATGGTTACAGTGTTTAATATAATGGATATGAATTACGAAATATGATAAGTGTTAATATTTCAATGCTGAATGGTCACTGTACTTGAAATCATGGACATGAATCACGGGAAGAGTTGATACCACAAGGTTCAAGAAAAAGAGTCATGGATCTGAGACTAACATTACCAATGGGCTAATGCGGTGTTCGATTTAGGGGATTCAAGCAACGGCTTTTTGAACTGAGGGGGGAGTGAGATGTTGTGTATTGCACTGGTACATTAAATGTATGATATAAGTACAATGGTGCACCACAGAGGGCGCTGTGGTGGGAGACCTGAAAGTACCTGCACGAGGCAGTATAAAAGGCTGCCTACGACACCTGGAGGCCACTCTGGAGCTGTTCAATAAAGGACTAAGGTCACAACAGTTAGATCAACACCAGACTATGTGGAGTCACTGACTTGTGTGCTACATACACCACACAGACCATCAAGCAAAGCTTGAAACGCGTGTCAGAAGTGTCCCGAGTGCTGCTCAGCTACCGCACCAGACCCCACTCACTCAGTGGGGTTCCCCCAGCCGAGCTGGTCATGAAGAGGGCGCTCAAAACAAGGCTCTCTCTAGTCCACCCTGATGGGCAGGCGGCATCAAAAAAGTATGTACCATGACCGCGCAAATTTGTCATGCGATATTGAGGTCAATGACCCTGTGTTTGTGCTCAATTATGGACATGGTTCCAAATGGCTCGCTGGCACGGTCATAACCAAAGAGGGGAGTAGGCTGGTTCAGGTCAAATTGGCCAATGGACTAACGTGCAGAAAACATTTGGACCAAATCAAATTGCGGTTCACCAACAGCTACGAACATCCCGAAGAAGACACCACCAACTTTGACCCTCCAACACACACACAAGTGGCAACCGACGTCATGGTTGACCACGAAGCCGAACTCAACATCCCCAGCAGCCCGACAAGGCTGGCTGCCCAACAGCCCAGTGAAGAACTGACTAACTTACCCATACCCGCATTTGTACCGAGACGATCGACAAGGGAGCGAAAAGCCCCAGATCGTCTCACCTTGTAAATAAGTGCACTATTAACTTTACAAGGGAGTGATGTTATTTATTTAACCCTTTGCAACCTATATCACACTACCACCGGAGGACCTACCTGTATATAAGCAGGCTACCCACGAGGTACCTGCACTCTGGATTCTTATTAAAGGAGCTAAGGTCACACTTACTCATTGTTCACAGTACTCAGTTTCATCTTTTATTATGAGTGTATCAAAGATCACCTCTCATTCTTCTGAATTCCAATGAATAGAGGCCCAACCTACTCAACCTTTCTTCATAAGTCAACCCTTCATCTCAGGAATCAACCTCGTGAACCTTCTCTGAACTGCCTCCAAGGCAAGTACAGTAAACTCTCGTTTACCTGGATACGAATGTAACCGAAAACCCGCCGTAATGGAATTTAAAATATTGCGAGATTCAGGACAAAATCAGTTAATGTGGAGGAGTTGTCTTTTGTGTGTGTTTCTGTGTGTGTGTCTCTGTATAGACACATGTTCAGCATCAGCATCAGCAGATTGCGCCAATTGTATTGACCTCGGGAAGATGAAGTGAACGATTTTCAGGAGAAATGAATTCCAATCGATTGCTTGGTTAAGGGGCCACACGGGGAATTCTGCTGAAGAGGGGCTGGGTGAAATTGACTGATCTATGCAGACAGCATCAGTTTGGATCCATGAGTGAGGAGCTCATGGTTCCTTGTCATGTCCTGTCAGTGTGAGAAGTGGCGTGCTGTGAACACAGGGTAGGAGTGTGTTGGTGGGTGAGATATGCGTGGGATAGTTGTGTTGGGATGTACAATAATCACCGGCGAATGAAAGTCCAATAAAACTCTCAAAATGAACGACAGAACCCAGACAGACAGTTTGGGATTGGCCATCCAGACCCAGAAACTGAAGGGGTGGAACGGATACCCAATGGATGGAGGAAGAGTTACAGACAAATAATAATTGAACGCACAGCACGAACAGTTCAATTAAACTTTTTGTTCCATTGTTGCAGTTAGTAAATTCACCATATCGAAAAATTCGTTAACCCGGTGTTGCCGAATCCCCAAACAATCTGGGTAAACGAGAGTTTACTGTATATTCTTTCTTAAATATGGAAACCAAAACTGGACGCAGTATTAATAAGATGGAAGTCCATGGAATTAAGAGGAAAGCAGTGGTATGCATATGAAATTGGTTCTGCGACAGAAAGCAAAGGGTGGTTGTGGATGGATGCGTTTAAACTGGAAGATGATTTGAAGAGGTGTTCTCTAAGGGTCAGTTTTTATTAGCGACCTAGACGCGGGTGTTGGGAGCAGCGTTATAAAATTTGCAGAAGATACAAAATTTGGCAAAGTAGTAGATAGTGATGAGGAAGGCTTCAGAATGACATAGACAGGATGGTGAGATGGGCAGGAGCATGGCAGATGGAATTCAAGGCGAAGAAGTGTGAAATGAAGCACTTTGGGAGGACTAATATGGAAAAACAGTGTACTATAAATGGCACAATTTTAAAAGTGTAGATGAGCAGAGAGACTTTGGTGTCCATATACACAAATCCTTAAAGGTGGCAGGGCAAGTTGATAAGGTGGTTAAAAAAGCACATGAGTTACTTTGGTTTATAAATAGAAGAATAGAATATAAAAGCAAATAAATCATGCTGGAACTTTATAAATCACTGGTTAGCCTCAGCTGGAGTATTGTGGACAATTCTGGGCACCACACTGCAGGAAAGATGTAAAGGTCTTAGAAAGGGTGCAGAGAAGGTTTACCAGGATGTTACCAGAGATGAGGGACTTCAGTTATGCAGAGAGGTTGGAAAAGTTAGAACTGTTCACTTTGGAATGGAGAAAGTTAAGAGGTGACCTAATAAAGATTTTCAAGATGATGAGAGGTTTTGATAGAATACATAGAGAAAAACTATTCCCTCTGGCGATAACCAGATTTAAATCAATGGCAAAAAATCTAGAAGAGAGATGAGGAGAATATTTTTCATTCAGGGATTGTTCAGGATCCGGAACACTCTACCTAAAAAGGTGGTGGAAGCTGATTCCATAAATAATTTTAAAAGGGAGTTGGACAGGTACTTGAGGATGAGAAACTTACAGGCTAACGGACAAAAAGCAGGGATGTGGGACTAAGCACGACTGCTCTTTCAAAGAGTCAGCAATCAATTGAATAGTTAAAAACTGAGATTGATATGTTTTTGTTGGGTGAGGGTATTAAGGGATATGGAAACAAGGTGGGTAGATGGAGTTAAGATACAGATTAACCATTGTCTAATTGAATGGCGGAACAGGCTCGAGGGGATGATTGGTCTACTCCTGTTCCTATGGAAGGACAAAACATCAGCTGTACCTGTATTTGCAACCCCTCACACCCTGGGCTTCCCCTATGTCGGTAAATGCACTGCCTGGGTGTAACATGTTGCGACCGCATAGACCCTGAGTTCATTTCCTGGCTTGCACTGAGTTAAACAGCCATGATTCCTGCTCCTGAACACTAAAGCAATCCCTGGTGGAATGTGCATGTGTGTGTGCGAGGAGCAATGGGTTCAGATGTAATGCTGTCAGTGACTAAATAGCTTCCCTGCCCCCCCCCCCCCCCCGCCCCCCCAACTCCCACCCCCAGACATTCACCCACTGGGCTTACACATGGAAAATGGACAATTCAGTGAGGGATGGCTGGTGATGCCTGTGCCACTGTATTCCAGTGTGAGTCAGCATTTTGGTTGGATGGGGAAAATTAAAACAAATTATGCATCAGTTGATTCATTATTTATAGAATCATAGAAAGTTACAGCTCAGAAGGATGTCATTCGGTCCATCGTGCCTATTGCTGACTCTTTGAAAGAGCAGTCGTGCTTAGTCCCACATCCCTGCTTTTTGTCCGTTAGCCTGTAAGTTTCTCATCCTCAAGTACCTGTCCAACTCCCTTTTAAAATTATTTATGGAATCAGCTTCCACCACCTTTTTAGGTAGAGTGTTCCGGATCCTGAACAATCCCTGAATGAAAAATATTCTCCTCATCTCTCTTCTAGATTTTTTGCCATTGATTTAAATCTGGTTATCGCCAGAGGGAATAGTTTTTCTCTATGTATTCTATCAAAACCTCTCATCATCTTGAAAATCTTTATTAGGTCACCTCTTAACTTTCTCCATTCCAAAGTGAACAGCTTTTTGGGCGAGTTTCCCATACAGTGTTACATATAACGGGATTGCCTTTTCTTTAATAGAGTTCTTATTGTACCTACTCTGTACTGAAGGACAGTTATGAAGCCACCAGTTACATATTCATGACCATGTAGAGAAACTGTAGCTAAAGCTAACAGATTATTAGGTTGTATTAATAGGACCATTCAGTACACAAAGGACACAATTTTGACACTGCACAGGTCACTGATCAGTCCACATCTGGAGTACTCTGCCCAGTTTTGGTCCCCCACATAGTGGGTGATATAGTGGCCTTGGAAAAGATCCAGAGGAGAGCTACACAAATGATTCCTAGTTTAAAGACCTCAGCTACTCAGATAGGCTCAAGGACCTTGGTCTATTTAATTTAGACCAGCCAAGACTTCATCATAGGCAGTCCCTCGGAATCGAGGAAGATTTACTTCCACTCTTAAAATGAATCCTTAGGTGGCTGAACAGTCCAATACGAGAACCACAGTCCCTGTCACAGGTGGGGCAGATAGTCGTTGAAGGAAGGGGTGAGTGGGACTGGTTTGCCGCACGCTCTTTCTGCTGCCAGCGCTTGATTTCTGCATGCTCTCGGCGATGAGACTTGAGGTGCTCAGCGCTCTCCCCGATGCACTTCACCCACTTCGGGAGGTCTTTGGCCAGGGACTTCCAGGTGTCAGTGGAGATGTTGCACTTTATCAGGGAGGCTTTGAGGGTGTCCTTGTAATGTTTCCTCTGCCCACCAATGGCTCGTTTGCCGTGAAGGAGTTCCAAGTAGAGCACTTGCTTTGGGAATCTCATGTCTGGTATGCGAACAATGTGGCCTGCCCAGCTGAACTGCTCAAGTGTTGTCAGCGCTTCAATGCTGGGGTTGTTGGCCTGGTCAGGATGCTAATGTTGGTGTGTCTGTCCTCCCAGGGGATTTGTAGGATCTTGCGGAGACATCATTGGTGGTATTTCTTCAGCGACTTGAGGTGTCTACTGTACATGGTCCATGTCTCTGAGCCATACAGGAGGATTGATATTACTACAGCCCTGTAGACCATGAGCTTCGTGGCAGATTTGAGGGCCTGGTCTTCAAACACTCTTTTCCTCAGGCGACCAAAGGCAGTACTGGCGCACTGGAGGCAGTGTTGAATCTCGTCATCAATGTCTGCTCTTGTTGATAAGAGGCTCCCAAGGTATGGGAAATGGTCCATGTTGTCCAGGGCCATGCCGTGGATCTTGATGACTGGGGATCAGTGCTGTGCGGCGAGGACAGGCTGGTGGATGATCTTTGTCTTACGGATGTTTAGCGTAAGGCCCATGCTTTCGTACGCCTCAGTAAATACGTCGACTATGTCCTGGAGTTCAGCCTCTGTATGTGCACAGGCGCAGGTGTCGTTCGCGTACTGCATGTCAACAACAGAGATTGGGGTGGTATTGGACCTGGCCTGGAGATGACGAAGGTTGAACAAGTTCCCATTGGTTCTGTAGTTTAGTTCCACTTCAGCGGGGAGCTTGTTGACTGTGAGGTGGAGCATGGCAGAGAGGAAGATTGAGAAGATGGTTGGGGAGATGATGTAGCCCTGTTTGACCCCAGTCCGGACATGGATTGGGTCTGTAATGGATCCGTTGTTAAGGATCACGGCCTTGTGGAGAAGGCGGAGGATGATGACAAACTTTTGGGGGCATCCAAAACAGAGGAGTACTTTTCCCAGTTTTGGTCCCCCACATGGTGGGTGACATAGTGGTCTTGGAAAAGGTCCAGAGGAGAGCTACACGAATGATTCCTAGTTTAAAGACTTCAACTACTCAGATAGGCTCAAGGACCTTGGTCTATTTAATTTAGACCAGCCAAAACTCAGAGGTGACCTGATAGAGGTCTATAAAATAATTAAAGAGTTGGATAGCGTTCCCATTGATAGATCATTCTAGTTTAATAGATTGGGACATGAGTTTGAACTGAATAAGAGCCGGAATGGACTGGATGTTAGGCAGTTCCTCTTTTCCCAGAGAGTATTGAGCATCTGGAATACATTGCTAGCTGGTGTGGTAAACCCAGAGTCGCATGAACTTATTCTTTTGAAAACCAGTATAGACAACTCTCGCTTCTCACAATTGCTTAGTGGGCAGAAGCCAGTATAGTACTGAGCTATACTGATCTGTGCTGAATTAGTGCAGTGGTCACTGGGCTGGGTAGGGGGGGGTAGGGGGGGTGGGGGGGTGTGGAGTGGGGATGGGGGGTGGATGAGGAGAGAGATGAACAACTACAGTTGGTCTCAGTACCTCCGGATATGAGCAGGGGTTGGGGGGGGGGGGGGAGGGGGATGGGGAAATGAGCCAAGCCTTCCACTCCTGATTGCTACTCAGTGATTCAGGCAAGGGAAGTCTGAGGCTTGGATGTGATAATGGCCACAGTTGCAAAGTTTCTATAGAGTGATGGGTCCTTGCAGGTCCTTGTGGAAACATAACACAGAGAAGAGGGGACAATGGACCAATAATATCTGCGTCAGACCAATTTCCTCCTCGGGATGGACTTTATGAATTTAGAGTGACTCCTTCCAATGATCAGAAGCTGTGCAGAAGCGCTGCGCGTAAGCCTGGTTTAAGTGTTAATGTATAATAATGTTGTACTTTTGCTATCGCTGGTGTTTTTGCATTTTCCCCCCAGAGCCTGTGAGTCCCGAAGGCTCCCTCCACTCCTGGCTTTTTCCTCCAGAGCCCGTGAGCCCCGAAGGCTCCCTCCACTCCTGGCTTTTTCCTCCAGAGCCCGTGAGTCCCAAAGCGAACAACCAAAAATACACTGAGACTGCGCATGCACAACTCCTTCTACTTCATTGGCAGTCACTGCCTTTTGAAATGGACGGGCTTATTTGTACTGCAAAAATGGCTGCCATGCTCCACCCTTTGTCTATGATTGGTCCGCTTGGAGGATAAGCCACACCATGGAATGTATCACTGGAACCGCCCATCCCAAGGTCTCACTGACTTTGCAAATTGTAACTCGATCCACTTTGACTTCCTGAAGCGACAGAGGACAGAGCTTCCAAGAAGACAGCAAGGGCCAGCCAAAGTGCCTTACCCTAGTCCAAGTGCATTCTCCCCCCACTCCCCCCCCCCCGCACTTCCCCCTACACCCCACCATAGAGGGGGCATTGTGTACGAATTGCTAACAAGTTTATTGGGTATGAAGTGAAAAGTGACAGTGTCGTGACTTCTGGATATCATCCACTCCAACGATGTCCCTTGTAGGTGGTTGGAAGAACGTGATCCGTCTTCCCTGAGTACCCTCTCTCTCCTTCGATCCCCCCCCCATACCCAGATCTCTCCCCCCATCCCCCCAGCCTCTCTCTCTCTCCCCCCCCAGTCTCTGTATCTCTCTCTTCCCCAGCCTCTGCCTCTCTCTCTCTTCCACTCTCCCTCTCCCCCAGTCTCTCTCTTTCCCTCTACCCCAGTCTCTCTCTCGTTCCACCCCACTCTCAGCCCCTTGGCCGCCGCTCTCAGGGCCTGAGCGGGCGAAGAGAGTCAGGGAGGAGAGAGAGTCAGGGGGGCGAGAGTCTGGGGGGAGAGAGAGTCAGGGGGGAGAGAGTCGGGAAGGAGAGAGTCGGAGGGAGAGAGTCGGGAGGGAGAGAGTCGGGGAGGGGGAGAGTCGGGGGAGAGAGAGTTGAGGGGGAGAGAGTCGGGAGGGGGGAGAGAGTCAGGGGGGAGAGAGTCGGGAGGAAGAGAGTCGGGGGGGAGAGAGTCGGGGGGGAGAGATTTGGGGGGGAGAGAGTCGGGAAGGAGAGAGTCGGGGGGGGACAGTCGCGGAGAAGAGAGTCGGGGGGCGGGGAGAGAGTCAGGGGGGAGAGAGTCAGGAGGGGAGAGAGTCGGGGGGAGAGAGTCAGGAGGGGAGAGAGTCGGGGGGAGAGAGTCGGGGGGGAGAGATTCGGGGGAGAGAGAGTCGGGGGGGAGAGATTCGGGGGAGAGAGAGTCGGGGGGGGAGAGTCTGGGGGGAGAGAGAGTCAGGGGGGAGAGAGTCGGCGGAGGAGAGATTCGGGGGAGAGAGAGTCAGGAGGGGAGAGAGTCGGGGGGAGAGAGTCGGGGGGGGAGAGATTCGGGGAGAGAGAGTCGGGGGGGAGAGTCTGGGGGGAGAGAGAGTCAGGGGGGAGAGAGTCGGCGGAGGAGAGATTCGGGGGAGAGAGAGTCAGGAGGGGAGAGAGTCGGGGGGAGAGAGTCGGGGGGGGAGAGATTCGGGGGAGAGAGAGTCGGGGGGGGAGAGTCTGGGGGGAGAGAGAGTCAGGGGGGAGAGAGTCGGCGGAGGAGAGATTCGGGAGGGTAGAGAGTCGGGAAGGAGAGAGTCTAGGGGAAGAGAGACGGGGGGGAGAGATTCGGCGGGGAGAGAGAGTCGGGAAGGAGAGAGTCTGGGGGGAGAGAGTCGGGGGGGAGAGAGTCGGGGGGGGAGATTTGGGGGGGGGAGAGAGTCGGGATGGAGAGAGTCGAGGGGGACAGTCGGGGAGAAGAGAGTCGGGGGAAGAGAGAGTCGGGGGAAGAGAGAGTCGGGTGAGAGAGTCGGGGTAAGAGAGAGTCGGGGGAGACAGAGTCGGGAGGGGGAGAGTCGGGGTAAGAGAGAGTCGGGGGAGACAGAGTCGGGAGGGGGAGAGTCGGGGGAAGAGAGAGTCGGGGGGGAGAGAGTCGGGGGGGGGAGAGATTCGGGGGGAGGGGAGCGAGTCGAGGGGGAGAGAGTTGGGGGGGAGAGAGACGGGTGGAGAGAGTCGGTGGGAGAGAGTTGTGGGGAGAGAGTCGGGAGGGAGAGATTCGGGGGGGGGAGAGATTCGGGGGGAGAGAGTCGGGAGGGAGAGATTCGGGGAGAGATTCAGGGGGGGAGAGAGTCGGGAAGGAGAGAGTCTGGGGGGGAGAGAGTCGGGGGGAGAGAGTCGGGGGGAGAGGGGAGAGATTCGGGGGGGGAGAGATTCGGGGGGGACAGTCGGGGAGAAGAGAGTCGGCGGGGGGAGAGAGTCTGGGGGGAGAGAGTCAGCGGGGAGAGAGTCGGGGGTGAGAGAGTCGGGGGGAGAGAGTGGGGGGGGAGAGGTGGGGGAGAGAGAGAGTCGGGGGGAGAGAGTCGGGTAGGAGAGAGTCGGGGGGAGAGAGTCGGGGGTGAGAGAGTCCGGGGGAGAGAGTCGGGTAGGAGAGAGTTGGGGGAGAGAGTCGGGGGTGAGAGAGTCGGGGGGAGAGAGTCGGGGGGGGAGAGGCGGGGGAGAGAGAGAGTCGGGGGTGAGAGAGTCGGGGGTAGAGAGTCGGGGGGGAGAAAGTCGGGGGGGGAGAGGCGGGGGAGAGAGTCGGGAGGGGAGAGAGTCGGGGGGGAGAGAGTCGGGGGGAAGAGACGGGGGAGAGAGAGAGTCGGGGGGAGAGAGTCGGGGGGAGAGAGTCGGGGGGGAGAGGCGGGGGAGAGAGAGAGTTGGGGGGGAGAGAGTCGGGGCGGGGAGAGAGTCTGGCTGTGGGGGAAGAGAGTCAGGCCAGGGCCTGAGCAGGCGAAGAGAATCGAGGCCTCAATGGAGTCTCGGGCCTCAGGCCCTGCTTCTCGGCACCACGTGGAGGGAATGATTCGGGGCCTGGGACGCGGGGGGAGCTTGACAGGGGGCGGTGCTTGACAGACCCGGCATGGGGGGGGGGGGGGGGGGGGGCGGTGCTTGACAGATATATGTCTGTCAAAAAAAGGTGCAGTACAAATAGTTACTCTGTTATGAAATAGGGCACCCAAAGAGGAGTTTAACACAACAGGAGTCCACATCAGAAATTCTGATCAAATTTCGACACACAGAAAGACTTGCCTTTCTATAGTAGCATTCTTCATGACCTCCGAAATGCGTTACAGCCAATTAGGCATTTTTGAAGTGTAGTCCTGTTGCAATGTAGGAAACGTGACAGCAAATTTGTGCACAGCAAGGTCCCACAAACAGCAATGTGATAATGACCAGATCATCTGTTTTATTGATGTTGGTAGTGGGATAAATATTGGCCAGGACACTGGGGGAAACTTTGCTACTCTTCTTCGAAATAGTGGTATCTTTTATATCCACCTGAGAGGCAGACAGGGCCTCGGTTTAACGTCTCAATTGAATGGACGCGGAGTGGTGTGGGCTGCAAATCAGACATGTTCTAATTCCCTCTAGAGACTCAAGCATATAATTTAGGCTGACACTGAGGGAGTGCTGCACTGTCGAAGGTGCTTTAAATCTATGCCCCTTGTTTTTTGACCCCTCTGCAAAGGGAAACAGGTCCTTCTTATCCACTCTATCAAGGCCCCTCATAATTTGATACACCTCAATTAAATGTCCTCTCAGCCTCCTGTGTTCCAAAGAAAACAACCCCAGCTTATCCCATCTTTCCTCATAGCTAAAATTTTCCAGTCCTGGCAACATCCTTGCAAATCTCCTCTGGATCCTCTCTAGTGCAATCGCATCTTTCCTGTAATGATTGTGGAGCGTGCAGCAAATCACGACGGATCTGAAGACGTTCTCGGCCGAATACTGAAGGGCACCTCCTGATCAGCCAAGGCATCTAAACCTTTGCTTGAGGACCCCAGTGATTTGGTCAATGATATTTCTGGTGACTCTCATTGTATGAGTGCTCAGCTGGTGTCCAGCAGTTTCTCAGGGGAGTCCTGAGCCATGGCATCAGAGGGTATTCCTTGTCACCTAGCAGCCAGCCATGCACATTGTGTTGGGGCTCAGAGATCTGTGGGACGGATAACTGTCCCATTAGAAATGCATCGTGGCAGCTCCCTGGATAGCAGGCATTCACCTACATGATGCGCTGGCAGTAGACACAGACAAGAAGCACATTAAGGGAATGGAATCCCTTCCTGTTCTTGGACATCTCCGAGTTTAACTGAGAGGCACGCAAGGCCAGATGAGCAGTCAATGGTTTCCTGGACCATGGGAATCCCACAATCCTGTTGAATCCTAGAGCTCCCTGCCTCAGGTCTTCTTGGGCAATACGAAATGTGACTGATATCACCCTGGTTGTCAAGCGCTTTGGGCCATCCTGAGGTCTTGAAATGCGTTATGTAAATGCAACTTCTTTCTTTCATATTAATTCAGGATGTCCCTCACATCCCTCATAAAACTGTCTTGTCGAAAGAAGTTTTTGCATTGCAAAATCGTTGCAGTCATTATTTTAACCAAAAATGTTTAACCGACTGTGCCCAATAAATCTTTACGAGCAATTTTCCTTTTGTGTGTGGATTTTGTTACATTTATAAATAGTTTCTAGCTGCCATCTGTCTGCAGCTTGAAGAATAAGAACAAGTCACTGGTCGTGAGGCCTAGATACCGGTTTTATCTTTCTGTCATAGGTCGAATAGCTGCCGAGGCCAGTATGGAAGTAGAGAGGACTCGCAGTATGGATTTACTCACAGCCAGGCATACCATCCCATTAGTTTTGTTTAGCTGCCTTTAGCCTTACCAGATCCATGTATCAGATCCTCTCAACAGGCCTCAGTCAGTGCTGCTATGGTATGATGGTCACACTTCCTGAATGGGTCAGACAATTGTACAGCACAGCATGGGTCCATTCAGCCCCTCGTACCCGTGCCAGCTCTCTGAAAGAGCTATCCATTTAGTCCCTGCTGTTGTTGTTGGGAGAGGCAAAAACACAGAAAATGAACCCAGGGTCATTAAGGGAGAAAACAATCTGTAAAGTTCATCTCCGACCCCCTTCAGTGGGAGGTGAGTGGTTTGGGCCTTGATATTTTACTTTGGTAAGGCCATGTAAAAAAAAAGTTCATGCAATGGGTTAATGGTTGGGGCTTCAAACAGCCTTGGAAAGGGAAAAGAGCCTCAGGATGTATCCAGGCTAGGCTGCCTATTACTGGTTTGAAGTATACATTAAGTCCTGCGCAGCGACCACAGCACAGCTACTGAGAAAGTCATTTGTCTTTGTTTTTTCCTCTCCTTTTACAGTGGTGCTCTGTGCTCGATCAAACATCAGGTGCCCCGTGTCTGTCCACAGCTCATTCGTGTACTGGTCCCTCCTTTGTTTATTGTGTGTAGTCTGTGAGCCACTCGCTCGCAGACTGCTGTCTGATTGGGGGAACTGCCTTTCGCTGTGTAGCTTTGAGCATCATTCCCCTGACTCAATGTCTGTAACTGATAGACTATTATCTCTTCCGACCACACTTTGCAACTTGCAGGAATTGCAAAACAAAAAAAACAGACAGGATTGAAAAATGTACTGGTGGATTGAGAAATGTACTAGTAAAGCTGGCCCGACAGTGTTGGCTCCAATACTTTGCCTGGAGCACCGATGCATAGAATCATAGAATCATAGAACAGTAAAAAAGAAAGAAAGACTTGGATTTATAAAGCACCTTTCATGACCACTGGGCACCTCAAAACGTTTTACAGCCTATGAAGTACTTTTGAAGTGCAGTCACTGCTGTAATGTGGTAAACGCGGCAGCCAACTTGCGCACAGCAAACTCCCACATACAACAATGTGATATTGACCAGATTATCTGTTTTTGTTATGTTGATTGAGGGATAAATATTGGCCAGGACATCACAGAAGGAGGCCATTCGACCCATTGAGTCTGCGCGGCTCTTTTGAAGAGCAATTCAGTTAGTTCCATTCCCCGCTCTTTCCCCATATTCCTGAAATTTTATCGCCTTCATGTATTTATATAATTCCCTTTAGAATACTATTGAATCTGTTTCCATCACCTGATCAGCAGTTCATTCCAAATCCTAACCATTCATTATATACATTTTTTTTCCTTCATAGAAACATAGAAACATAGAAAATAGGTGCAGGAGTAGGCCATTAGGCCCCTCGAGCCTGCACCGCCATTCAATAAGATCATGGCTGATCATTCCTTCAGTACCCCTTTCCTGCTTACTCTCCATACCCCTTGATTCCTTTAGCTGTAAGAGCCATATCTAACACCCTCTTGAGTATATCCAATGAACTGGCATCAACAACTCTCTGCGACAGGGAATTCCACAGGTTATCAACTCTCTGAGTGAAGAAGTTTCTCCTCATCTCAGTCCTAAATGGTCTACCCCTTATCCTAAGACTATGTCCCCTGGTTCTGGACTTCCCCAGCATCGGGAAAATTCTTCCCGCATCTAACCTGTCCAGTCCCGTCAGAATCTTATACGTTTCTATGACATCCCCTCTCATCCTTCTAAACTCCAGTGTATAGAAGTCTCTCCTCATATGACAATCCAGCCATCCCTGGAATCAGTCTGGTGAACCTTCGCTGCACTCCCTCAATAGCAAGAACGTCCTTCCTCAGATTAGGAGACCAAAACTGAACACAATATTCCAGGTGAGGCCTCACTAATGCCCTGTACAACTGCAGTAAGATCCCCCTGCTCCTATACTCAATCCCCTAGCTATGAAGGCCAACATATCATTTGCATTCTTCACCGCCTGCTGTACCTGCATGCCAACTTTCAATGACTGATGAACTATGACACCCAGATCTCGTTGCACCTCCCCTTTTCCTAATCTGTCGCCATTCAGATAATATTCTGCCTTCGTGTTTTTGCCTCCAAAATGGATAACCTCACATTTATCCACATTATACTGCATCTGCCATGCATTTGCCCACTCACCTAACCTGTCCAAGTCACCCTGCAGACTCTTGGTGTCCTCCTCACAGCTCACACCGCCACCCAGTTTAGTGTTATTTGCAAACTTGGAGATATTACACTCAATTCCTTCATCTAAATCGTTAATGTATATTGTAAAGAGCTGGGGTCCTTGCGTTGAGCCCTGCGGCACTCCACTAGTCACTGCCATTCTGAAAAGGACCTGTTAATCCCGACTCTCTGCTTCCTGTCTGCCAACCAGTTCTCTATTCACGTCAGTACATTACCCCCAATACCATGCACTTTGATTTTGCACACCAATCTTTTGTGTGGGACCTTGTCAAAAGCCTTTTGAAAGTCCAAATACACCACATCCACTGGTTCTCCCTTGTCCACTCTGCTAGTTACATCCTCAAAAAATTCGAGAAGATTCGTCAAGCATGATTTCCCTTTCATAAATCCATTCTGACTTGGACCGATCCTGTCACTGCTTTCTAAATGTGCTGCTATTTCATCCTTAATGATTGATTCCAACATTTTCCCCACTCCTGATGTCAGGCTAACCAGTCTATAATTAGCTGTTTTCTCTCTCCCTCCTTTCTTAAAAAGTGGTGTTACATTAGCTACCCTCCAGTTCATAGGAACCGATCCAGAGTCGATAGACTGTTGGAAAATGACCACCAATGCATCCACTATTTCTAGGGCCACTTCCTTAAGTACTCTGGGATGCAGACTATCAGGCCCCGGGGATTTATCAGCCTTCAATCCCATCAATTTCTCTAACACAATTTCCCGCCTAATAAGGATTTCCTTCAGTTCCTCCTTCTCACTAGTCCCATTGACACCTAGTACATTCGGAATGTTATTTTTGTCTTCCTTCGTGAAGACAGAACCAAAGTATTTGTTCAATTGGTCTGCCATTTCTTTGTTCTCTATTATAAATTCACCTGAATCCGACTGCAAGGGACCTACGTTTGTCTTCACTAATCTTTTTCTCTTCACATATCTATCGAAGCTTTTGCAGTCAGTTTTTATGTTCCTTGCAAGCTTCCTCTCGTACTCTATTTTCCCCCTCTTAATTAAACCCTTAGTCCTCCTCTGTTGAATTCTAAATTGCTCTCAGTCCTCAGGTTTGTTGCTTTTTTTAGCCAATTTATATGCCTCTTCCTCAGTTTTAACACTATCCTTAATTTCCCTTGTTAGCCACGGTTGAGCCACCTTCCCCGTTTTATTTTGACTCCAGACAGGGATGTACAATTGCTGAAGTTCATCCATGTGATCTTTAAATGTTTGCCATTGCTTATCCACCGTCAACTCTTTAAGTGTCCTTTGCCAGTCTATTCTAGCCATTTCACACCTCATACCGTCGAAGTTACCTTTCCTTAAGTTCAGGACCCTCGTTTCTGAATTAACTGTGTCACTCTCCATCTTAATAAAGAATTATGGTCACTCTTCCCCAAGGGGCCTCGCACAACAAGATTGCGAATTAATCACATCACTTCATGTCTCCTCTGGTTCTTTTGCCAGTCACCTTAAATCTGTGCCTTCTCGTTATTATCCTTCAGCCATTGGTGACAATTTCTCTTTATTTGCTCTATCTAAACCTTTCATGATTTTAGACATCTCTATCAAATCTCCTCTTAGCCTTCTCAGCTCCAAGGAGAACAACTCCAACTGAACAAATCTATCCACATAACTGTAATCCCTCATCCCTGGAACCATTCCAGTAAATCTCTTCTGTACCCTCTTCAAATTCTTCATGTCCTTCCTACAGTGTGGTGCCCAGAATTGGACACAATACTCCAACTGAGGCCGAACTAGTGTTTGATATAGGTTTTGCATAACTTTATGGCTTTTATACTCCGTGCCTTTTTTTTTTGCATCACCACTGTTTTGTGTCAGCTGTGGCACAGTGATAGCACTCTCTGAGTCAGAAGGTTGTGGGTTCAAGGCTCACTCCAGAGACCTGAGCACAAAATCCAGGCTGACACTCAAGTGCAGTGCTGAGGGAGTGTTGCTCTGTTATAGAAGCTATCTTTCAGGTGAGATGTTAAACTGCCTTCTCAGGCGGACGTGAAAGATCCCATGGCACTATTTCAAAGAAGAGTAGGGGAGTTCACCCCGCATCCCCCCTCCCCCCCAGGTGTCCTGGCCAATATTTATCCCTCAATCAACATCACCAAAGCAGATTATCTGGTAATTATCACATTGCTGTTAGTGGGAGCTTGCTGTGTGCAAATTGACTGCTGTGTTTTCTCCATGTTACAACAGTGACTAAACGTCAAAAAGTACAGAATTGGCTGTAAACCGCTTTGGGACATCCTGAGGTGGCAAAAGGAGGGATAGAGCTGCAAGTCTTTCTTTCTTCTCTCAGAGAGAATGAACCATGTATATTTGCATTGAAAAATCATTGTTTGAGGGGCATATTAGATTAGGTAGCAACAGCTTTCCAACCAAAGGCAACCATAATAAAAAAAGAAAGACAAAACAAAACAAGAATAACAAAAAAAATTGCATGGCTACGGGGAAAGGGCGGGGGAGTGGGACTAGCTGAAATGCTCTTGCAGGGAGTGGGCACGTGCTCAATGGGCTGAATGGCCTCCTTCTCATTCAACCATTCTATTTACATTTCTATAGCACCTTTCACAATATCAGGACGTCCCAAAGCGCTTTACAGACAATGAAGTACTTTTTGAAGTGTAGTCACTGTTGTAATGTGGGAAACCTATAAACAACAACATTAAAAACCAGATAAGAAGAAAAGACCTGTCACTATTTTGATCTTCTGTCTACAGCAAGCACAGGAAGAATGAAAGAAACCTTTGCTAAGACTGTAGCTCCAACAAATCTCGCTCGACAATTGATGGTTAAATCTGCATTTAGAACTGATGGGTACAAGGAATAGGCTGTACCAGTGGATGAGACTATTTTGGGGAATGTTCCACAGACAGGGGAAATGGCATGTGAAGCCTGACCACTGGCAGGTGGCTTTGGAAGGGCACTGAACGTTGAGGTGAAGTTCCGGGAGCTTCATGTTCCTGGCATGGACAGAGATGGTCTGGCTTGGGCTGGACCACTTCCTGTCATGATGTCCCCTGTCAGTTATTGAAAGTCCAAGTCTAATTTCTTCAATAGTTTCTTTTTTTGAGGACAGATGCTGGCAGGGAGCTGCCCTTTCATTTCAGCTATGGTTTAAGCAGGAGAGAGCCTTGATGAGCTAAGAAACAAGAAAACCAGGGGGTATTTATATTGCACCTTCAACATAGCTAAGCTGCCTAAGGCACTTCACAGGAGCAATTATCAAACAAAATTTCACATTGAGTCACATAAGGAGACATTGGGACAGGTAACCAAAAGCTTGGTAGGTAGATTTTAATGAGCATCTTCAAGGAGGAGAGAGACGTGGGGAGACGGAGAGGTTTAGGGTGGGAATTCCAGAGCTTGGGTCCTAGATAGCTAAAAGCATGGCCTCCAATGGAGGGACGAAGGAAATCGGGGATGCGCAAGAGGCCAGAATTGAAGGAATACAGAGTTCTAGGAGGGTTCTAGAGCTGGAGGAGGTTACAGAGGTAGAGAGGCCATGGAGGGGTTTGAAAACAAGGATGAGAATTTTAAATTCGAGCCATTGCCAGATCAGGAGCCAGTGTAGATCAGCAAGCACAGGGTTGATGGCTGAACAGGATTTGGTGCGAGTTAGGCAGTAGAGTTTTGGATGAGCTGAAGTTTACGGAGGGTGGAAGATGGGAGGCAGGCCAGGAGAGTGTTGGAATAGTCAAGTCTGGAGGTAAAAAAAGCATGAATGAGGGTTTCAGCAGCGGATAAGCTGAGGCAGTGGTGGAGAAAGCTGCCGGACTCCCAGAAGGTACGTTCGAGGGACAGGAGTGCTCCTCCAGGCCTCGCAAAGTAAGTTTGGGCCATTGCAGCGCTGGGCTTTGCTCGCTCCAGGTACACTCCGGAACACCACCACCCAACCCCCCTCCCTGACTGCCAGTTGGAAGGCTTCTTGGACATCCATTATCATGCCAGCTGAAACAGGTTGAGCTGCCCCTTGGACACCAACTTCAAGCTGCCAGCCTGTTGGCTTCAATTAAATATTTCTCGGTCATTAAAATGGACCGGGCATCTATCATCACCCCTTAGGCAATCAGCACACGTTCCACCATTCGACAGCCCGGGAGTTAAAATTCTCCCCCTAATACGGGGGCGGTGGCGAGGAGGGAAGGGATGGTGATCTATTAGGAAAGAAAGAAAAGAAAGACGCGCTTCTATACATGGCTTTCCTGACCTCAGTCCTAAAGTGCTTTACAGCCAATGAAGTACATTTGAAGTGTCGTCACTGTTGTAATGTAGGAAATGCGGCAGCCCAAATTTGCGCATAGCAAGCTCCCACAAACAGCAATGAGATACCGACCAGAGAATCTGTTTTTTTAGTGATGTTAGTTGTGGGATAAATATTGGCCAGGATATCGGGGAGAACTTCCTTGCTCTTCTTTGAAATAGTGCTGTGGAATATTTTGTATCCACCTGAGAAAGAAAGACTTGGATTTATATAGCGCCTTTCACGACCACCGGATGTCTTAAATCGCTTTTGGAGCGTAGCTACTGTTGTAATGTGGGAAACACAGTAGCCAATTTGCGCACAAGCAAGCTCCCACAAACAGCAATGTGATAATGACCAGATAATCTATTTTTGTTATGTTGATTGAGGGATAAATATTGGCCAGTACACCAAGGGAGCAGACCAGTCCTAGGTTTAACGTCTCATCCGAAAGACGGCACCTCTGACAGTGTAGCCCTCCCCCAGTACTGCACTTGATGTGTTGCTCAAGCAGCATGGCGGTCCCGACCTGCATGAGAACACCAGCGGCAGGTCGGGGCCATAAAAGGAGTGGCGTGGAGGCATACTACTTCAGGGAGCAGCGTGAGCTGTCCAGGAGGGCGATGGCTGCGAAGAGTGATGTCATCAAGGTCCAGGTCAGTGATTGGAGCATGGGCAGATACAGCAGGTGTGGCGAGGTCGGGGCAAAGGAACAGCGAGAGATTGTAGAGGGACGTGATCGGGGCCCAAGGGGTGCGTGAGTTCGGGGCCAGGGGCCTAGGCACAGCATGAGCCAGTCCACACTGCGATATGTGTGCGCACTAGGTCCGTGCAGCAGAGCTGGTCTCCAGTAGTCTTGGGTAATCCTTGCTACTGGACCAAGACCTAGCTCTGTCAAGCCCGTGTGGTGGCTGTTGTGCAACGGCCACCACATGTTAAAAAAATCCACGCACAGGCATCTTCTACCCTTGAGGATGTAGTTCGGGTCCTTCATTAAAACACCAATGAACTCATCCTTTTTGACGTGGAAGCAAGTCATCCTCATTTCAAGGGATTGCCTATGATGATGAGGTGCTCAAGTCTCTGGAGTGGGACCTGAAACCCATGACCTTCTGACTCAGAGGCAAGAGAGTTATCCACTGAGACATGGCTGATACCTAACTGAACATGGCTGACAATTACACTCTATTAAAGCAATCGGCTCTCCACGTGACACAGAAGAGCTCAGAGTGACTAGCAACTGTCTGAAAAATAAAAGGGAAGGTGTCTCTTCATCACTGTCCCTGGGGAGGAACCGATGGGAAATTGGCAATTTAAAAGCATCTAACAAGATGCCAGACTCACTAATACAAAAGCAAAATACTGTGGATGCTAGAAATTCAAAATAAAAATAGAAAATACTGAAAATATTCAGCAGGTCGATGGGAGTTCTGACGAAAGGTCATCGAGCTGAAACGTTAACTCTGCTTCTCTCTCCATAGATGCTGCCTGACCTTCTGAGTATTCCCGACGTTCTCTGTTTTTTTTTATGACAGACTCACTACCTGATTTTTTTTTCCAGGATCTGACTCCAGAGCAACAAACAACAACAAATTCCATTTATATAGCGCCTTTAAGGTGTTGTTGCTGGGGTTCAATTGAAAATTTTAAAACTGAGATTAATAGATTTTTGTCAGGCAAGGGTATTAAGGGATATGAAACCAAGGCAGGTAAATGGAGTTAAGTTATCGATCAGCCATGATCTAATTGAATGGCAGAACAGGCTTGAGGGCCTGAATGACCTTCTTCTGTTCCAATCACTATCACTAGAGAAATAGTACTAGGCAAACTAATGGGACTAAAGGTGAACAAGTCCCCTGGAACTGATGGCCTGCATCCTAGGGTCTTAAAAGAAATGGCTGCAGAGATAGGGATGCATTGGTTGTAATCTACCAAAATTCCCTGGGATCTGGAGAGTTCCCAGCGAATTGGAAAACTGCAAATGTAACACCCTATTCAAAAAGGGAGGGAGATAGAAAGCAGAAAACTATAGACCAGTAAGCCTAACATCTGTCATTGGGAAAATGCTGGAGACCATTATTAAGGAAATCATGATACAAGCAGAGTCGGCATGGTTTTATGAAAGGGAAATCATGTTTGAAAAATTTGCTAGAGTTCTTTGAGGATGTAATGAGCTGGATGGATAAAGGGGAACCAGTGGATGTAGTGTATTTGGATTTCCAGAAGGCATTTGATAAGGTGCCACATAAAAGGTTACTGCACAAGATAAGAGCTCACGGGGTTGGGAGTAATATATTAGCATGGATAGAGGATTGGCTAACTAAAAGAAAACAGAGTGTTGGGATAAATGGGTCATTTTCAGGTTGGCAAACTATAACTAGTGGAATGCCATAGGGATCAGTGCTGGGGCCTCAACTATTTACAATCTATATTAATGACTTGGATGAAGAGACTCATTGGAGTTTAGAAGAATGATTGGTGATCTTATTGAAATGTATAAGATTCTCAGATGACTTGACAGGGTGGATGCAGAGAGATGTTTCCCCTCATGGAAGATTCTAGAACCAGGGTCATAGTTTCAGAATAAGGGGTCACCTATTTAAAACGGAGATAAGGAGGAATTTTTTTTCTCAGAGCGTCGTGAATCTTTGGAATTCTCTACCCCAGAGAGCTGTGGAGGCTGGGTGATTGAATATATTTAAGGTGCAGATGGACAGATTTTTGAAATAAAGGGTTGTCAAGGCTTATCATCATCATCATAGGCAGTCCCTCAAAACGAGGATGACTTGCTTCCACGCCAAAAAAGGATGAGTTCATAGGTGTTTCAATGAAGGACCTAATATTCCAGGTCCTGAATTACATCCTGAAGAGTGGAAGATGCCTGTGCGTGGATTTTTTTAATGTGTGGTGGCCATTGCACACCTGCCACCACACGGGCTTGACAGAGCTAGGTCTTGGTCCAGTGGCAAGAATTACCCAAGACTACTGGAGACCAGCTCTGCTGCACTGACCTAGTGCACACCCATATCGCAGTGTGGGCTGACCTGTGCTGCCCCTGGGCCCCTGGCCCCGAACTCACACCTCCCCTGGGCCTCGATCACGTCCCTCTACAGTCTGTTGCCACTCTTTCACCCCAACCTCGCCGCTCCTGCTGTATCTGCCCACGCTCCAATCACCGTTCTGGACGTTGATGACATCACTCTTCACTGCCGTCACTCTCCTGAACCAGCTCGCGCTGCTCCCTGGAGTAGTACGTCTCCAAGCTGCTCCTGAAGCCTCCATGCCGCTCCTTTTATGGCCCCAATCTGTCGCTGGTGTTCTCACGCAGGTTGGGACCTCCATGCTGCGAATGGGCAGGAAAGTAGAGTTGAGGCCAAGATCAAATCAGCCATGATCTTATTGAATGGTGGAGCAGGCTCGAGGGGCCAAAAGGCCTACTCCTGCTCCTATTTCTTATGTTCTTATGTTCCTATATTCCTTTCTATGTTCCCGGTTAATGATATTATCCCTTGCAGACAGCTGTTCGAGTTCGAGCAGCAAATTCCTTTTCCGACCATGAATGTGATTCAGATTGTATCTATTTAAATAGTTTTCCTTGGCAGGGAAAGAGGGTGCAGTGAACAGAAAGACTCTGTGTAACATTGCCGTGTAATTATTGTTCAGTGTCTCTGTTACCGGCATTCAATATTACACATTTCCCATTTGAAAGAGACCAATCTTTGTGGAATGGAGCAATGGAAAATGACAAATAAATATCGAGCTGTGTCACACTGGGTCGAGCAGGTACTAGTGGCTGGAAACGTACAGAGAGCATTAGGTGTGTTTGTGTAGACACCGATTGTCAAGTAGCAGTCTGGAAAATGACTGAAGCAGCAAGAAAGTCTTTTGGGGAGATTCTTGCTGCGCACCGTTGGGTAAATTCAATTAGGAACAATGAGGTTGCTGGATAGGGACGAAAGAACAAATTTACATTTACATGGCATCTTATCACATCCTTAAATTATGGATGGGTGACTGCGTGGTCATTCAGCACTCCGCCGTGATGTAAGCTGCATAACAGCCAGATGTAGAAACACCACAAGAGGAGAACATGAAATGAGCTTGGGCAACCTGTGCTCGGTGCAGAACACTCCCAAAGATGGCACCGATTGAAGTGGCAAACACGCTGAAATAGGCCATAACAGCTACAACAACAACAACAACTTGTATTTATATAATGTCTTTAACATAGTAAAACGTCCCAAGGTGCTTACAGGAGTACTATAAGACAAGAATTTGAGACCGAGTCACATAAGGAGAAATTAGGGCAGGTGATCAAAAGCTTGATCAAAGAGATAGGTTTTAAGGAGCGACTTAAAGGAGGAAAGAGAGGTAGAGAGGTGGAGAGGTTTAGGCAGGGAGTTCCTAAGAGACTTGGCAGCTGAAGGCACAGTTACCGATGGTTGAGTGATTATAATCAGGGATGTTCAAGAGAGCAGAATTAGAGAAGTGTAGAGATTTTGGGTGACTGTGGGGCTGGAGGAGATTACAGAGATAGGGAGGGGTGAGGCGGTGGAGGGATTTGAAACCAAGGGTGAGAATTTTTAAATCGAGCCATTGCATAACTGGGAGCCAATGTAGGTCAGCGAGCACAGTGGTGATGGGTGAGCGGGACCTGGTACGAGTTAAGACATGGGCAGCCACGTTTTGGATGAGCTCAAGTTTACGGAGGTGGAGATGGAAAACGGGAGACTTCAGACTGGCACAGATGGGAGAAGTCCTTTCATGATTGGGCTAGGATAGGTTGTGGTGACAGATTAGACAGAGCATTCGTCTGTAGCTGGCAGTGAGATTGGAGCATAGGAACAGGAGTAGGCCATTCAGCATCTCGAGCCTGTTCCATCTTTCAATTAGATCATGGCGGATCTGTATTTTAACTTCATCTAGCTGCCTTGGTTCTGTAACCCTTAATACCCTTACCTAATAAAAATCTATCAATCTCAGTTTTGCCATTTTCAATTGACCCCGCAGCCTCAACAACTTTTTGGGGCGAGGGTTCCAGATTTCCACCACCCTTTGTGTGAAGAAGATCTTCCTGACATCACCCATAAGCAACCTAGCTCTAATTTTAAGGTAGTGCACCCTTAACGATTCCTGACTGGGAAGGCCTGGTTCTGACACCGAGTGTTCCTCTCTCTAGCACTCGCCTTCCTCACTTTGATAAGCACAGAAATCCCTTTAGTTTTGACCCTCAGGCTGCTCTGATTTCCCGCTGTTGTGTCACGAATCGGGCAAACAGCAGCGTTGCAGGATTTTGATCATGAGTTTGCAGTTGAGAGTAACCTTTGGGCTAGCTAATGCATCCTGATTTTATCGCTCCACCCCAGGCGGAAGTGCCTTCAGCTGCCTACACCCCAAGTTCTGGAATCCCCTCCCTCAACCTCTCCACATCTCTACTCCTTTAATTCTCTTCTTAAAACTCACCACTTGTCACCTGTCCTTTTATCTCCTTATGTGGCTCGGTGTCAATTTTTGTCCAATAACACTCCTGCGAAGCGCCTTGGACCATTTTACTACAGTAAAGGCGTTATATAAATGCAAGTTGTTGTTGTTGCTGTGGGAGAACTGTTGAGCAAAGCTTTCCTGGTGCTCACTCCATGGTTGCAGTGTTACTGGTGGAAACAGCCCACCAGTATGGATAGTGGCAGCGAACTGGCAGGGGTAACTTCTGCTGGCCTTATAGTTGAGGATCAATTATGTGTTCAAGCCTCTGAGCTCCAAATTGTACCCTTTTTTCGCTGCAGGTGCTGACTCCTTGCTTTCAGCTCTTCTGTACTTCGCTCAATGATCAATCTTTACTTGTGATCTTGGACAGTGAGTGGGCTGTTCAACTGTGAAAGCCGTTGAAACTGATCCGAATCTTATTCTCTTCACCACCACCCACACATACACATATGCATTATCCAGTAGAAGTTGCAGGATAGTGATCTGTACCTAGAACCCTGGCTCTTTTTTCTCCTCCTTAGCCCAGAGGATGATGAGATCCATTACAGTGTCCCAAATGCTGACTGGCTAAGATCAGATAACACTGCGTACACCATGAATCAAATCTGTGATTGCTTACTTAGTATGGCTCAGTGCTACACTAGGTGCTTTAACGCAGAAAAAAGACTTGCAAACTTACAGCACCTTTCACAGGATGTCCCTTTCGCACTTTACAGCCAATGAAGTACTTTTGAAGTATATTCACTGTTGTAATGTAGGTAAGACAGCAAGGTGACAATAATCAGATAATCTGTTTTAGTGATGTTGGTTGAGGGATGAATATTGCCCAGAACAGTAGGGAGAACATCACTGTTCTTCTTCAAAATAAGACCGCCCTAAATGGAGGAAGTGCATCCAGGAGAGCGCTGAGCACCTTGCGTCTCATCGCCGAGAGCATGCAGAAATCAAGCGCAGGCAGCAGAAAGAGCGTGCGGCAAATCTGTCCCACCTTCCCTTTCCCTCAACGACTATCTGTCCCACCTGTGACAGGGACTGTGGTTCTCGTATTAGACTGTTCAGCCACCTAAGGATTCATTTTAAAAGTGGAAGCAAGTCTTCCTCGATTCCGAGGGACTGCTTATGATGATGATGACATGGGATCTTTTCCACCCACCGAGAGAGCAGATGGGGCCTTGGTTTAACATCTCATCCAAAAGGCAGCACTTTCAACAAACCAGCGCTCTTTCAATACTGCACTGAAGCGTCAGCCTAGAACGTATGCTTAATTTATAGTTTAAATTTTCAGAACAGTCAGATTGGGTGTTGGTACCAGCTTGAAATGAACCCCGCTTATTTACACCACCAAAATATTCAAAAGGGTGGGTGAGAGGTTTGAAGACATGAATTCTTGTCCCAGGTTCTTTTGCCCGGGCCCTGCATAAAATGGTTGGCAGAATGGGCAGTATGGGGTTGGGCTTCATCTCTCTCTCGAAGGTGAGCAACACTTGTAGCTTACGTGCAAAAAAGTCACTTAGGTGAGGTACTGGAGGGAAGCCAATGCACAAGTCAACTAGGCATGCATTGGTTGTATGGTGTCAGTTGTGGCTCAGTTGGTAGCACTCATGCCTCTGAGTCAGAAATCCAGGCTGACACTCCAGTGCAGTACTGAGGGAGTTAAACCGAGGCCCAGCTTACCTCTCAGGCGGATGTAAAAGATCCCATGGCATTATTGCAAAGGAGAGAGGGTGAGTTCTCCCCTGGTGTCCTGGCCAATACTTATCCCTCAACCAACATCACTAAAACAGATTATCTGGTCATTATCACATTTCTGTTTTTAGGGGTCTTGCTGTGTGAAAATTGGTTGCCACGTTTCCTACATTACAATTGACTACACTACAAAAAAAGTACTTGATTGGCTGTAAAGCACCTTGGGACATCCTGAGGTCGTGAAAGATGCTATAGAAATGCAAGTCTTTCTTTCTTTTCTTATAGTCCTGTGAGTGACAGTACCACAAAGGGAGGAGAAGAGGAAAAATTGGAAGGGGGTGGGGATGGAATTTAAAGCATCTGGCTTAAAACCTCAGAAACTCTTCAATGTTGTGTGTTGGTGAGCATTGCAGAAGTAAGTATTAAAGTATATGGATACATCACCCACACAGTCAAATGAATAATGGCTGTGGTCAGTCTCACAGATCCACACAAATTCTTTTGTGAACATGCTTATTTTTTTTATTGCCAAACAGAAGGAAATGGCAAATGAAAAATCCTAAGAGATTTCATCTGTACAAATAACTGGCAGACACAACGGCAAGTCTCACCTCTCTGGTGGGCTGATGTTGGCTCTTCCCATTCAGAGACAGTTCCAAGTGTTGTCGAACTTCATCCAGTTAGCCACACCCCTCCCCCTCCCCCCACAAACATTGGATGTCTTGTGAATCGAATCTTTCATTTTACTTGGCCTTTACTTTCCCCTTTATTTTGATTCCCTTCTCGGTCCAACAGGATTCTCCAAGTGTTTCCAATTCGGGAACTTGCCAGCGTTCCATGATGTCACACTCACAGCTGAAGTCTCTGGATATTCTTCCATATGTGGGAGGGTAAAGGCTGGGAGTCTGGTGTAGGGAGGTCAACTGTGGAAATAGGATCTGATCGACAAATGTGCACAAATGTTAACTCTCTCCTTTGTGAAACCATTATCTTCACATTGACAGATTTGTGCCATTCTTTATTATATACAGTAAACTCTTGTTTACCCGGATTGTTTGGGAATTCGGCAACTCCGGGTGAACAAATTTTTCAATAGGGTGAATTTACTAACTGCAACAATGGAACAAAAAGTTTAATTGAACTGTTCGGGCTGTGCGTTCAGTTATTATTTGTCTGTAACTCTTCCTCCATCCATTGGTTATCCGTTCCACCCCTTCAGTTCCTGGATCCGGATGGCCAATCCCAAACTGTCTGACTGGGTTCATTTTGAGAGTTTTATTGGACTTTCATTCGCCGGCGATTATTGTACATCCCAACACAACTATCCCACTCATATCTCACCCACCAACACACTCCTGCCCTGTGTTCACAGCACGCCACTTCTCACACTGACAGGACATGACAAAGAACCATGAGCTCCTCACTCATGGATCCAAACTGATGCTGTCTGCAGAGGTCAGTCAACTTCACCCAGCTCCTCTTCAGCGGAATTCCCCGTGTGGCCCCTTAACCAAACGATCAGTTGGAATTCATTTCTTCTGAAAATCGTTCACTTCGTCTTCCCGAGGTCAATACGATTGGCCGCAGTCTGCTGAACATGTGTCTATACAGAGACACACACACATGGAAACACACACAAAACACAACTCCTCCACATTCATGCTAACTGATTTTGTCCCGAATCTCACAATATTTTTAATTCTGTTGCGGCGGGTTTTCTGTTACTTTCGTATCCGGGTAAATGAGAGTTTACTGTATATCAAAAATACCATTTACTGACTGCGACCATGCCAACACACTCTAAAAATTGAAGCTGAGTTTACTCTCCTCAACCCAGGCGGTGGTGTTATTGTACCCCGAGTGTCTACCCTGTCTCAGACCAGTTAATACTGTGGACAACAGGGGCTATCTAGTCTGTATGACTCAGTTATACTTTGCACGAGCGGGATAAAGAATCCTTGGAGCCCTCCGCACCGCCTGAACTATTCCCCACCCTTTCTCATTGGAAATACCGTATTTGCACGGAACCCCGGCGCCCCGCCCTCGCCCCTGTCCCCCTGACCCTGCTCCTGACCCTACCCCTGTGCCCCTGACCCTGCCCCCGCCCCGCCCCCTGCCCTGCCCCCCTGCCCTGCCCCTACCCCGCCCCTGCCCCGCCCCAGCCCCACTCCTGCCCCCGCACCTGCCCTGGCCCCGCCCCGTTCCCTGCCCTCAGCCCCGCCCTGCTCCCGGCCCCGCCCTGCTCCCTGCCCCTGCCCCTGCCCGGCCCTGCCCCCGCCCCTGCCCTTGCCCCCAGCCCCGTCCCGCTTCCTGCCCCTGTGCCCCTACCTCTGCCCCTGCCCCCGCCCTCTGCCGCTGCCCCCGCCCCTGCCTCTACCCCTGTGCCCTGCCCCTGTGCCCCCACCCCTGCCCCTGCCCCCGCACGCGCCCCCGCCCCTGCCACTGCCCCTGTGGCTCTGTCTTTATCAACTCAGCGATGTGGGGGGTGGGGGGTATGGCGGGCGGTGGAAGGCAGTTGGATCACTGTTAACTAACTAGCTGTTGCCCGACTACTGAAAGAAGATCAGACACGGAAGGGTCAATCTTCCAATTGAGCTAAAAGAAAGAACAACTTGCATTTATTTCGCACCTTGCACAACCTCAGGACGTCCCAAAGTGCTTTATAATCAATGAAGTACTTTTGAAGTGTAATCACTGTTGTAATGTAGGAAACACAGTGGCAAATTTGTTTCCCACATTGCAACGGTGACTACACTCCCCAAAAGTATTTCATTGGCTGTAAAGCGCTTTGAGACGTCCGGTGGTCATGAAAGGCACTATATAAATCTAAGTCTTTCTTTCTTTCTTTGCACGATCCCACAAATAGCAATGTAATAATGACAAGTTTTAGTGATGTTGGTTGAGGGATAAATATTAGCCAGGACACTGGAATGAATGCCCCTGCTCTTCTTTGAAATATTGCCATGGGATCTTTTACATCCACCTAAGAGGAAAGATAGGACCTCAGTTTAACATATCATCTGAAAGACAGCACCTCTGACAGTGCACTGCACTGGAGTGTCAATGTAATCAAGTCTCTAGAGTGGGACTTAAACCCCAGACCTTTTGACACAAAGGCAAGAGTGTTACCACTGAGCCATGGCTTGTCCATATGTTGGAAGTGAGAGAGATGGAGACAAATGATTGCCTACACACAGTATATAGTATGAAGAAGCCCATCCAGTCCCTTCAGTCGCACTTCAGAGAGAGAATTTAAACTGAGGTCTTGTCTACCTATCCAGGTGAATGTTAAGGAACCCGTAGAACAATCTGAATTAGAGCAGGGAGATCGGCCGGTGTCCTGGCCCACATTTATTACTTGGCTAACAGCACCAATCATATTGTTGCTGCTTGCGGGATGTTGATGGTGGGAATGGTCACGACACAAAAATGAATGAAGTGTACGATGAACTTTGGGACGTTGTGATGACAGAGGCTGTATAGTTGCAACAACAAGAACTTGCATTTATAGCCTTCTTCTTAGGCACTCCCCCGGAGTCGAGGATGACTTGCTTCCCTTTGGGACTCGGGACAGGGATTGTTCAAGGCTGCAGTAGAATTCCTCTTCGGCCTCGTCCGTAGCATCCAGGGTTGGGGCATACGCACTGATGACCGTAGCATACTGGTTCTGGGTTAGGGTGAGCCAAAGGTTCATGAGGCGTTTGTTTATCCCATAGAGGGAATCTCTAAGACGCCAAACTAGCTCATTTTTGATGGCGAATCCAAACCCATGGAGACGCCGTTGTTTTCCTGGTTTGCCTTTCCAGAAGAAGGTGTATCCACCACCTTGTTCTTTGAGCTGACCTCCTGCCCGCCGTGTCTCGCTCAGGGTAGCGATGTCAATGTCGTAGCGTCTGAGTTCCCTGGCAATGATAGCAGTATTGACGTTCTGGTCTGTCACTGTTGGGGTTGTCCATGAGGGTCCTGATGTTCCAGGTCCCAAACATCATTTTAAATGGTGGAAGATGCCTGTGCGTGAATTCTTTTAACGTGAGGTGGCCATTGCACACCAGCCACCACATGGGCTTCATGGATCAAGGTCTTGGTCCAGTGGCAAGGGGATACAAGACGCGTGGAGACCAGGCTCTACCACATGTGCCCATACATACACACAAACTCAAACATACTCCTACTGTCCTCCTTACTTCCTCCTTCCCACAGAACCTCTCTCTACGTGGAATTCATAGTATTCAATGTGAGTCTGACGACCGCACAGCCTCGCGATTGGCCCGTGCTGCGCCTTCCCTTGGTCTTGTCCACGCTACTCCACTTCTGGGCTTCGGCCTCTCTGTGCCTCCGTGCCTTGTCCGTCCTCTCCTGTCTGCTTCCGATCTCCAGACCTCGCCGGTTCCAATCTCCGGACCTCACCATCCCTCCCTCCGGACCTCGCCAGTCCCGACCCCCGGACCGCGTTGGTCCCTCCCTCCGTTCCTCGCCGCTTTTGAACTCTGCTCCTCCCCGCTTCCGACCTCCGCTTCTCGCCGCTTCCGATTACTGCTCCTTCCCGCTTCCGACCTCCGCTTCTCCCCGCTTCCGACAACTGGCCCTCCCCGCTTCCGACCTCCGCTTCTCGCCGCTTCCGATTACTGCTCCTCGTCGCCTCCAACCTCCGACTTCGGCTCCTCCTCACCTCCGACCTCCAACCTCCGTTCTTCGCAACCTCGGACCTCCGACCTCCGCTCCTCGCCGCTACCGATCTCCGCTCCTCGCCGTTTCTGACCTCCGCTCCTCGCCTCTTCTGACCTCTGCTCCTCGCCGCTTCCAACCTCCATTCCTCGTCGGTCTCTCCCTCCGTTCCTCGCTGTTCTGAGCTCCGCTCCTGACCTCTTCCGACCTCCGCTCCTCACTGCTTTCGACCTCTGCTCATCGCCGCTCCCGTATTCCGCTCCTCATCGCCTTCGACCTCCGCTCTTTGTCGGTCCTGACCTTCGCTCCTCGTCACCTCCGACCTCCGACCTCCGCTCCTCCTCGCCTCCGACCTCTGCTCCTCTCCGCTTCCGACCTCTGCTCCTTGCTGATCCTGACCTCCGCTCCTCATCTCCTCCGACCTCCGCTCTTCAATGGTCCTGACCTCGGCTCCGCGCTGCTTCCGACCTCTGACCTTCGCTCCTCGCCGCTTCGGACCTCTGCTCCTCATTACCTCCAACCTCTGCTCCTCGCTGCTTCCGACCTCCGCTCCTCACCACTTCCGACCTCCGCTACTCGTCGCTTCCAACCTCCGCTCCTCGCATCTTTTGATCTCCACTCCTGGCCTCCTCCGACCTCCGCTACTTGTCACCTCTGACCTCTGCTTCTCGCCGCTTCCAGCCTCCGCTCCTCGCCACTTCCGACCTCCGATCCTCGTCGCTTCCAACCTCCGCTCCTCGTCGCCTCCGACCTCCGACCTCCGCTCCTCACCGCCTCCGGCCTTCACTCCTCGCCACTTCCGATTTCCGCTCCTCGTCGCCTCCGACCTCCGACCTCCACTCCTCGTCGCTTCCGACCTTCGCTCAACGCTTCCTCCGACCTCCGCTGCTCGCTGCTTCCGACCTCTGCTCCTCGTCGCCTCCAACCTCCGACCTCCGACCTCCGCTCCTCGTCGATTCCGACCTCCGCTCCTTGTCGCTTCCAACCTCTGCTCCTTGCCTCCTCCAACCTCTGCTCCTCATTGCCTTCGACCTCCAACCTCCGCTCCTCATTGCCTCCGACCTCCGGTCCTCCCCTATTCCGACCTCCGCTCCTCGCCGCTTCCGACCTCCGCTCCTCGCCTCTTCTGACCTCAGCTCCTCACCGCTCACGACTTCCGCTTCTCGTCTCCTCCGACCTCTGCTCTTTGTCGGTCCTGACCTCCGCTCCTCGTCACCTCCGACCTCGGACTTCCGCTCCTCGACGTTCCCGACCTCCGCTCCTCGCCGCTACCGACCACCACTCCTCGGTGCTTCCGACCACCGCTATTCGCCTCTTCCAGCCTCTGCTCCTCGCTGTTTCTGACCTCCGCTCCTGGCCTCTTCTGACCTCCGCTCCTCGCCTCTTCTGACCTCCGCTCCTCGCCGCTTCCAACCTCTATTCCTCGTCGGACTCTGCCTTCGTTCCTCGCTGCTCTGAGCTCCGCTCCTGACCTCTTCTGACCTCCGCTACTCACTGCTTTCGACCTCCGCTCATCGCCGCTCCCGTATTCCGCTCCTCATCGCCTTCGACCTCCGCTCCTCGTCTCCCCCGACCTCCGTTCTTTGTCAGTCCTGACCTCCACTCCTCGTCACCTCCGACCTCCGACCTCCGCTCCACCTCGCCTCCGACCTCCGCTCCTCATCGCTTCCGACCTCTGCTAATTGCTGTTCATGACCTCTGCTCCTCGTCTCCTCCGACCTCCGCTCTTCGTCGGTCCTGACCTTCGCTCCTCGCCGCTTCCAACCTCCGACCTTCGCTCCTCGCCGCTTCGGACCTCTGCTCCTCGTTGCCTCTGATCTCAGCTACTCGTCACCTCCGACCTCTGCTCGCCGCTTCCGACCTCCGCTCCTCGCCACTTCCAACCTCCGCTCCTCGTCACTTCCAACCTCCGCTCCTCGCTCCTTCCGACCTCCGCTCCTCACCGCCTCCGACCTTCACTCCTCGCCACTTCCGATCTCCGCTCGTCGTCGCCTCCGACCTCCGACCTCCACTCCTCTTTGCCTCCGACCTGCAACCTCCGTTCCTCGTCGCCTCCGACCTCCGACCTCCGCTCCTCGTCGCTTCCGACCTCTGCCCCTCGTCGCTTCCGACCTCTGCTCCTCGTCGCCTCCGACCTCCGACCTCCGACCTCCGCTCCTCGCCGCTTCCGACCTCCGTTCCTCGTCGCCTCCAACCTCCGACCTCCGACCTCCGCTCCTCGTCACTTCCAACCTCCGCTCCTCGCTCCTTCCGACCTCCGCTCCTCGTCGCCTCCAACTTCCGCTCTTCGTCGGTCCTGACCTTCGCTCCTCGCCGCTTCCGACCTCCGACCTTTGCTCCTCGCCGCTTCCGACCTCTGCTCCTCGTTGCCTCCGACCTCAGCTACTCGTCACCTCCGACCTCTGCTCCTCGCCGCTTCCGACCTCCGCTCCTCGCCTCTTCCGACCTCTGCTCCTCATCGCTTCCAACCTCCGCTCCTCGCTCCTTCCGACCTCCGCTCCTCCTCGCATCTGACCTCCGACCTCCGCTCCTCGTCGGTTCCGACCTCCGCTCCTGGCCTCCTCCGACCTCCGCTACCCATCACCTCTGACCTCTGCTCCTCGCCGCTTCCAGCCTCCGCTCCTCGTCGCCTCCGACCTCCGACCTCCACTCCTCACCGCCTCCGACCTTCACTCCTCGCCACTTCCGATCTCCGCTCCTCGTCGCCTCCGACCTCCGATCTCCGCTCCTCGTCGCTTCCGACCTCTGCCCCTCATTGCTTCCGACCTCCGTTCCTTATCGTCTCTGACCTCCGACCTCTGACCTCCGCTCCTCGTCGATTCCGACCTCCGACCTTCGCTCATCGCCGCTTCGGACCTCTGCTCCTCGTTGCCTCCGATCTCAGCTACTCGTCACCTCCGACCTCTGCTCCTCGCCGCTTCCGACCTCCGCTCCTCGCCACTTCCGACCTCTGCTCCTCGTCGCTTCCAACCTCCGCTCCTCACTCCTTCCGACCTCCGCTCCTCGTCGCCTCCGATCTCCGCTCTTCGTCGGTCCTGACCGCCGCTCCTCGCCGCTTCTGACCTCCGACCTTTGCTCCTCGCCGCTTCGGACCTCTGCTCCTCGTTGCCTCCGACCTCAGCTACTCGTCACCTCCGACCTCTGATCCTTGCCGCTTCCGACCTCCGCTCCTCGCCACTTCCAACCTCCGCTCCTCGCTCCTTCCGACCTCCGCTCCTCCTCGCCTCCGACCTCCGACCTCCGCTCCTCGTCGCTTACGACCTCCGCTCCTCGCCTCCTCTGACCTCCGCTGCTCGCCGCTTCCGACCTCCGCTCCTCGTCGCTTCCAACCTCTGACCTCTGACCTCCGCTCCTCGTTGATTCCAACCTCCGCTCCTCGTCGCTTCCGACCTCCGCTCCTCGCCTCCTCCGACCTCTGCTCCTCGTTGCCTTCGACCTCCAACCTCCGCTCCTCATTGCCTCCGACCTCCGGTCCTCCCCTATTCCGACCTCCGCTCCTCGCCGCTTCCGACTTCCGCTCCTTGCCGCTTTTGACCTCCGCTCCTCGTCACCTAGGACCTCCGCTCCTCGTTGATTCCGACCTCCGCTCCTCGCCGTTCCGACCTCCGCTCCTCGCCGGTCCTGACCTCTGCTCCTCACCGCTCCCAACCTCCGCTCCTTCATGCCTCCGACCTCCACTCCTCGCCGCTCGTGACCTCCGCTCCTCGATGCCTCCAACCTCCGCTCCTCGTCTCCTCCGACCTCCGCTCCTCGATGCCTCCATGCTCCGCTCCCCGTCTCCTCTGACCTCCACTCCTCGCTGTTTCCGACCTCTGCTCCTTGCTGGTCCCGACCTCCGCTCCTCGTCTCCTCCGACCTCCAACCTCCGCTGCTCGTCTCCTCCGACCTCCAACCTCCGCTGCTCGTCTCCTCCGATCTCAGCTCTTCGTCGGTCCTGACCTCCGCTCCTTGTCGCCTCCGACCTCCAACCTCCGCTCCTCATCACCTCCGACCTCCCGCTCCTCGTCGCCTCCGACCTCCGCTCCACGTCACCTCCGACCTCTGCTCCTCGCCTCTTCCGACTTCCACCCCTCACCGCTTCTGACCTCCGCTACTCGCCTCTTCCGACCTTCGCTCCTCGCCTCTTCTGACCTCCGCGCCTCGCCTCTTCCGACCTCCGCTCCTCGCCTCTTCCGACCTCCGCTCCTCGCGGCTTCCGACCTCCGCTCCTCGCGGCTTCCGACCTCTGCTCCTCACCTCTTCCGACCTCCGCTCCTCGCCTCTTCCGACCTCCGCTCCTCGTCTCCTCCGACTTCCGCTCTTTGTCGGTCCTGACCTCTGCTCCTCGTCGCCTCCGACCTCCAACCTCCATTCTTCGCAACATACGACCTCCGACCTCCGCTCCTCGATACCTCCGACTTCCACTCCTCGATGCACCCGACCTCCGTTCCTTGTCGCCTCCGACCTCCGACTTCCGTTCCTCGACGTTCCCGACCTCCGCTCCTCGCCGCTACCGACCTCCGCTCCTCGCTGCTTCCGTCCACCGCTATTCGCCTCTTCCAGCCTCTGCTCCTCGCCATTTCTGACCTCCGCTCCTCGCCTCTTCTGACCTCTGCTCCTCGCCGCTTCCAACCTCCATTCCTCGTCAGTCTTTCCCTCCGTTCCTCGCTGCTCTGAGCTCCGCTCCTGATCTCTTCCGACCGCCGCTCCTCACTGCTTTTGACCTCCGCTCATCGCCGCTCCCGTATTCCGCTCCTCATCGCCTTCGACCTCCGCTCCTCGTCTCCTCCGACCTCTGCTCTTTGTCGGTCCTGACCTCCGCTCCTCGTCACCTCCGACCTCCGACCTCCGCTCCTCCTCGCCTCCGATTTCCGCTCCTCGTCGCCTCCGACCTCCGACCTCCACTCCTCTTCGCCTCCGAACTGCGACCTCCGTTCCTCGTCGCCTCCGACCTCCGACCTCCGCCCTCGTCGCTTCCGACCTCCTCTCCTCGCCTCCACCAACCTCCGCTGCTCGCCGCTTCCGACCTCTGCTCCTCGCCGCTTCCGACCTCCACTCCTCGTCGCCTCTGACCACCGACCTCCGACCTCCGCTCCTCGTCGATTCTGACCTCCGCTCCTCACCTCCTCCAACCACTACTCCTCATTGCCTTCGACCTCCAACCTCCTCTCCTCATTGCCTCTGACCTCCGGTGCTCCCCTATTCCGACCTCCGCTCCTCGCTGCTTCCGAACTCCGCTCCTCATCTCCTCCGACCTCCGCTCCTCGATGCCTCCGACCTCCGTTCCTCGTTGACTCTGAACTCCGACCTCCGCTCCACGTCACCTCCGACCTCTGATCCTCGCTGGTCCCGACCTCCGTTCCTCGTCGACTCTGAACTCCGACCTCCGCTCCTCGCCGCTTCGGACCTCTGCTCCTCATTGCCTCCGACCTCAGCTCCTCGCCACTTCCGACCTCCGCTCCACGTCACCTCCGACCTCTGATCCTCGCTGGTCCCGACCTCCGTTTCTCGTCGACTCTGAACTCCGACCTCCGCTCCTCGCCGCTTCGGACCTCTGCTCCTCATTGCCTCTGACCTCAGCTCCTCGCCACTTCCGACCTCCGACCTTCGCTCATCGCCGCTTCGGACCTCTGCTCCTCGTTGCCTCCGATCTCAGCTACTCGTCACCTCCGACCTCTGCTCCTCGCCGCTTCCGACCTCCGCTCCTCGCCACTTCCGACCTCTGCTCCTCGTCGCTTCCAACCTCCGCTCCTCACTCCTTCCGACCTCCGCTCCTCGTCGCCTCCGATCTCCGCTCTTCGTCGGTCCTGACCGCCGCTCCTCGCCGCTTCTGACCTCCGACCTTTGCTCCTCGCCGCTTCGGACCTCTGCTCCTCGTTGCCTCCGACCTCAGCTACTCGTCACCTCCGACCTCTGATCCTTGCCGCTTCCGACCTCCGCTCCTCGCCACTTCCAACCTCCGCTCCTCGCTCCTTCCGACCTCCGCTCCTCCTCGCCTCCGACCTCCGACCTCCGCTCCTCGTCGCTTACGACCTCCGCTCCTCGCCTCCTCTGACCTCCGCTGCTCGCCGCTTCCGACCTCCGCTCCTCGTCGCTTCCAACCTCTGACCTCTGACCTCCGCTCCTCGTTGATTCCAACCTCCGCTCCTCGTCGCTTCCGACCTCCGCTCCTCGCCTCCTCCGACCTCTGCTCCTCGTTGCCTTCGACCTCCAACCTCCGCTCCTCATTGCCTCCGACCTCCGGTCCTCCCCTATTCCGACCTCCGCTCCTCGCCGCTTCCGACTTCCGCTCCTTGCCGCTTTTGACCTCCGCTCCTCGTCACCTAGGACCTCCGCTCCTCGTTGATTCCGACCTCCGCTCCTCGCCGTTCCGACCTCCGCTCCTCGCCGGTCCTGACCTCTGCTCCTCACCGCTCCCAACCTCCGCTCCTTCATGCCTCCGACCTCCACTCCTCGCCGCTCGTGACCTCCGCTCCTCGATGCCTCCAACCTCCGCTCCTCGTCTCCTCCGACCTCCGCTCCTCGATGCCTCCATGCTCCGCTCCCCGTCTCCTCTGACCTCCACTCCTCGCTGTTTCCGACCTCTGCTCCTTGCTGGTCCCGACCTCCGCTCCTCGTCTCCTCCGACCTCCAACCTCCGCTGCTCGTCTCCTCCGACCTCCAACCTCCGCTGCTCGTCTCCTCCGATCTCAGCTCTTCGTCGGTCCTGACCTCCGCTCCTTGTCGCCTCCGACCTCCAACCTCCGCTCCTCATCACCTCCGACCTCCCGCTCCTCGTCGCCTCCGACCTCCGCTCCACGTCACCTCCGACCTCTGCTCCTCGCCTCTTCCGACTTCCACCCCTCACCGCTTCTGACCTCCGCTACTCGCCTCTTCCGACCTTCGCTCCTCGCCTCTTCTGACCTCCGCGCCTCGCCTCTTCCGACCTCCGCTCCTCGCCTCTTCCGACCTCCGCTCCTCGCGGCTTCCGACCTCCGCTCCTCGCGGCTTCCGACCTCTGCTCCTCACCTCTTCCGACCTCCGCTCCTCGCCTCTTCCGACCTCCGCTCCTCGTCTCCTCCGACTTCCGCTCTTTGTCGGTCCTGACCTCTGCTCCTCGTCGCCTCCGACCTCCAACCTCCATTCTTCGCAACATACGACCTCCGACCTCCGCTCCTCGATACCTCCGACTTCCACTCCTCGATGCACCCGACCTCCGTTCCTTGTCGCCTCCGACCTCCGACTTCCGTTCCTCGACGTTCCCGACCTCCGCTCCTCGCCGCTACCGACCTCCGCTCCTCGCTGCTTCCGTCCACCGCTATTCGCCTCTTCCAGCCTCTGCTCCTCGCCATTTCTGACCTCCGCTCCTCGCCTCTTCTGACCTCTGCTCCTCGCCGCTTCCAACCTCCATTCCTCGTCAGTCTTTCCCTCCGTTCCTCGCTGCTCTGAGCTCCGCTCCTGATCTCTTCCGACCGCCGCTCCTCACTGCTTTTGACCTCCGCTCATCGCCGCTCCCGTATTCCGCTCCTCATCGCCTTCGACCTCCGCTCCTCGTCTCCTCCGACCTCTGCTCTTTGTCGGTCCTGACCTCCGCTCCTCGTCACCTCCGACCTCCGACCTCCGCTCCTCCTCGCCTCCGATTTCCGCTCCTCGTCGCCTCCGACCTCCGACCTCCACTCCTCTTCGCCTCCGAACTGCGACCTCCGTTCCTCGTCGCCTCCGACCTCCGACCTCCGCCCTCGTCGCTTCCGACCTCCTCTCCTCGCCTCCACCAACCTCCGCTGCTCGCCGCTTCCGACCTCTGCTCCTCGCCGCTTCCGACCTCCACTCCTCGTCGCCTCTGACCACCGACCTCCGACCTCCGCTCCTCGTCGATTCTGACCTCCGCTCCTCACCTCCTCCAACCACTACTCCTCATTGCCTTCGACCTCCAACCTCCTCTCCTCATTGCCTCTGACCTCCGGTGCTCCCCTATTCCGACCTCCGCTCCTCGCTGCTTCCGAACTCCGCTCCTCATCTCCTCCGACCTCCGCTCCTCGATGCCTCCGACCTCCGTTCCTCGTTGACTCTGAACTCCGACCTCCGCTCCACGTCACCTCCGACCTCTGATCCTCGCTGGTCCCGACCTCCGTTCCTCGTCGACTCTGAACTCCGACCTCCGCTCCTCGCCGCTTCGGACCTCTGCTCCTCATTGCCTCCGACCTCAGCTCCTCGCCACTTCCGACCTCCGCTCCACGTCACCTCCGACCTCTGATCCTCGCTGGTCCCGACCTCCGTTTCTCGTCGACTCTGAACTCCGACCTCCGCTCCTCGCCGCTTCGGACCTCTGCTCCTCATTGCCTCTGACCTCAGCTCCTCGCCACTTCCGACCTTTGCTCCTCGCCGCTTCCGACCTCCGCTCCTCGTCGACTCCAACCTGCGACCTCCGATCCTCGTCGCCTCCGACCTCCGACCTCCGCTCATCTTCGCCTCCTACCTGCGACCTCCGTTCCTCGTCACCACCGACCTCCGACCTCCGTTCCTCGTCGCTTCTGATCTCCGCTCCTCGTCGCCTCCGACCTCTGCTCCTCGCCTCCTCCGACCTCTGCTCCTAGCATCCTCCGACCTCTGCTCCTCGTTGCCTCCAACCTCCGACTTCCGCTCCTTGTTGCCTCCGACCTCTGTTCCTCCCAGATTCCGACCTCTGCTCCTCGCTGCTTCCGACCTCCGCTCCTCGTCGCCTCTGACCTCTGCTCCTCGCCAATCCCGACCTTCACTCCTTGCTGTTTCTGACCTCTGCTCTTCGCCGCTTCTGACCTGCGCTCTTTGCCGATTTCAACCTTGGCTCCTCGCCGCCCAGGACCTCTGCTCCTTGCCATTTCTGAGGTCAGCTCCTCGATGCTTTCGACCTCCGCTCCTAGCCGCTCCCAACCTCCGCTCCTTGTCGCTCCCAACCTCCGCTCCTTGTCGCTTCCAACCTCTGCTCCTTGCAGGTCACGACCTCCGCTTCACGCCGAATCCGACCTCCGCTCCTCGTTGCCTCCAACCTTCGTTCCTCCCCGATTCCGACGTCTGCTCCTTGCATGTCCCGACCTCTGCTTCTCACCGAATCTGATCTCTGCTCGTCGCCTCCGGCCTCTGCTCCACACCGCTTCCAACCTCCGTTCCTCTCCGATTTTGACCTCTGCTCCTCGTCGCCTCCAACATCAAACCTCCACTCCTCGCCGCTTCCGACCTCCGCTCCTCGCCGTTCCGACCTCCGCTCCTTGAGGCCTCTAGCCTCCGCTCCTTGTCGCCTCCGGCCTCCGCTCCTCACCGCTTCCGACCTCTGCTCCTCGTTGCAGCCGAACTCCGCTCCTCCCCGATTCCGAACCCCGCTCCTCGTTGCCTCCGACTTCCGCTCCTCCCCGATTCCGACCTCTGCTCCTCGTCGCCTCCAACATCTAACCTCCTCTCCTCGCCGCTTCCAACCTCCGCTCCTCGCCACTTCCGACCTCCGCTCCTCGCTGCTTCCGACCTCCGCTTCTCGCCACTTCCAACCTCCGCTCCTCACCTCCCCTGAACTCCGCACCTCGTCATTCCCGACCTCTGCTCCTCGCCGCCTCCAACCTCCGCTCCTCGCCGCTTCCGACCTCTGCTCCTTGCCGATACGGACCTCCACTGCTCGACGAATTCGACCTCCGCTCCGCGCCGGTCCCGACCGCCCCTCCTTGTCGCCTCCAACCGTTCCTCGCCACTCCCAATCTCCGCTCATTGCCTCTCCCGGCCTCTGCTCCTCGCCGGTCCTGACCTCGGCTCCTCACAAGCTCCTCACTTCCGTTCCTCACCGCTTCCGACCTCTGCTCTTTGCGGGTCCCGACCTCTGCTTTATCATGTATTTAACTGTCATTGTAACTCATGTATAAACTGACCTAAGTTGTACACCGTGAGAACATTGACCACTAGGTGGTGAACTTGTGGGAGACACTCCTAACCTGGACTTTCTGGTATAAAAGGGGAAGCTCCACCCACCTTCATCACTTCAGTGCTGGCTAATAAAGGTTATGGTTCACAGAGTGACCTTCTCTCAAGTATTGGCCTCGTGTGCATTTGTACTGTATTGTAAGGACATATTATGGACGAGACTGGGATTGAAACCACGCGAGCATGGCCACTAGCAGCACAGATGAGAGGTACTGTGCTGGTGATGATTGGGACGATTTTATTGAGAGACTACAGCAAAGTTTCGTCACTAAGGAATGGCTGGGACAGGATTCGGCCGACAAACGCAGGGCTCACCTCCTGACGGTTTGTGGATCCAGGACGTACTCCCTGATGAAGGACCTTCTAGCGCCAGAGAAGCCGGCGGACAAGACTTTTGAAGAGCTCAGTAAGTTGATCGGGGAACACTTTAAACCAGCGAGCAGCATGCACATGACGAGACACCGGTTTTACACGCACCGGCGGCGAGAAGGGCAAAGCGTTCCAGACTTCGTGGCAGATCTCCGGCGACTGGCAAGCCTATGTAAGTTCCCAGATGCATGCAGAGCGGAGATGCTGCGGGACTTTTTTATTGAGGGAATTGGGCACGCTGGGGTTTTCAGGAAACTGATTGAGACCAAAGACTTGTCCCTGGAAATGGCAGCTTTGATGGCCCAGACATTTATCTCAGGGGAGGAAGAGACCAGAATGATGTTTGACAAAAATCTTGGTTTAAATGCAGCAAATGGACAGGTAGTCAACATTGTTAATGCGGCACACAGTTCTCCAGGCAGACAGGGACAATCGGATATGCCCGAGCATGTAGTCAAACTCAAAGGGGGAATTCAACAGAGCTGAACAGCGAATCATGCAATCGCAAGGGAAAATGCGGCCAGTAATGGGGCCATCGACACCTGTCAATGGTGCGTTTAAGGACAGTTACAGAGACAGTCAGAGATGATCCACTGGTAATGGACCTTTTGTTTCCAACATCAGCTCATGTTGGAGGTATGGAGGCAAACACACAGCTAGAGCTTGCAGGTATCAGCAATATACCTGCAGAAATTGCAACGTCAGCGGTCACTTGGCGCGTATGTACAGGAAGCCTGCAGCCAGGTTGATGTACGAGGAGGACGAGCCCGATGTAAGTCCTACGAGTCCAAATGGACACTGGGGGAAATTGCTGGAAGCTGAAGTTCAGCGAGTTCATGTGGAGCACATATACAGTTCATACACCAGGACGCCACCGATAATGATGAAACTGCTCCTCAATGGCATCCCAGTATCAATGGAGCTCGACACGGGGGCCAGCCAGTCCCTGATGAGTATCAAACAGTTCGACAAGTTGTGTGCGTCCAAGGCCAGGAGGGCAACATTATTGCCGATTGACGCACAGTTCCGGACATGTACAAAGGAGATAATTCCGGTGCTAGACAGCGCCATGGTAGTCGTGACCCACAAAGATTCGGAGAACAGGTTGCCACTCTGGATTGTCCCGGGGAACAGTCCCGCACTGCTGGGGAGGAGTTGGCTTGCTGTCATGAACTGGAAATGGGGTGATGTCAATGCAATTTCTTCTGTGGAGCGAATATCATGCTCACAGGTCCTGGACAAATTTGACTCACTATTTCAACCCGGCATTGGAACTTTCATGGGGACCGAGGTAGTGATTCACATAAACCCAGACGCCAGGCCAGTACACCACAAGGCCAGAGCGGTGCCGTACGTGATGCGGGAAAAGATAGAAGGTGAATTGGACCGCCTGCTGAGGGAAGGCATCATCTCGCCAGTCAAATTCAGTGACTGGGCGAGACCGATTGTGCCGGTGTTCAAGGTGGATGGGTCGGTCACGATGTATGGCGATTACAAGGCCACCATCAATCGGGTGTCACTCCAAGACCAGTACCCGCTACCGAGAGCGGAGGACCTCTTTGCGATGCTATCCGGTGGCAAACTTTTTTCAAAATTGGACCTGACCTCAGCTAACATGACCCAGGAGCTGGCGAGTGAGTCGAAGAAGCTGACCACCATCACGACATAAGGGGTTGTTTGAGTACAACAGATGTCTGTTTGGGATTCAGACATGGCCGCCGCGATCTTTCAACGAAACATGGAAAGCCTCCTCAAGTCGATTCCAAGGACAGTGGTTTTTCAAGACTACATCCTCATCACGGGTTGTGATACTGAAGAACACCTCCGCAACCCGGAGGAGATGCTACGCAGACTGGACCGGGTAAGTCTGCGACTGAAAAAGGCAAAGTGCGTCTTCTTAGCTCCAGAGGTAGAATTCCTGGGGATGAGGATAGCAGCAGACGGGATCAGACCTACTGCGTCCAAAAGAGAAGCGATCCAGAGAGCACCCAGACCCCGCAACACGACGGAGCTGCGTTCGTTCCTGGGGCTCCTGAACTATTTTGGTAGCTTTCTTCCCAAATTGAGCACGCTGTTAGAGCCGCTACACGTGCTCCTACGCAAAGGTCGCGAATGGGTCTGGTGGGGACAGCCAGGAAAGGGCTTTTGATAGAGCATGAAATTTGTTATGCTCCACTCTATCTGTCCACTCTATATGACCCATGTAAGAAACTCGTTTTAACGTGCGACGCGTTGTCCTATGGTGTCGGGTGTGTGTTGCAGCATGTTAAATTGTTGAGAGCGGGGGCCAGTCACAATGTGACTACCACGACGGGAATGCGAGGGCGCGATGTATTGATGTCAATGACCCTGCCTTTGTCCTCAACTACGCTGCAGGGCCTAAGTGGCTTGCAGGCACTGTGATTGCCAAAGAGGGGAATAGGATTCTGGTAGTTAAACTTACCAATGGACAAATCTGCCGCAAACATGTGGATCAAACAAAAAGGAGGTTCAGCAACCCCATAGAAGAAGCAGAGGAAGAACACGATATAGAGTTCACTCCTCCACAGGTGACCGAACACCGGAACCACGTGGAGGAGAGCCCAGTCACTGTGGGCAGTCCGGTCAGGCCTGAGGCACCGCAAACAGCAGACACTCAGGCCAGCACCCAACAACTGGAGCCACAACTCAGGTGCTCTACAAGGGAGCATAAACCACCAGAAAGACTCAACCTGTGATCCCAATAAGACTTTGCGGGGGAGATGATGTCATCTATTCAACTGTCATTGTAACCCATGTATAAACTGACCTAAGTTGTACACCGTGAGAACATTGACCACTAGGTGGTGAACTTGTGGGAGACACTCCTAACCTGGACTTTCTGGTATAAAAGGGGAAGCTCCACCCACCTTCATCACTTCAGTGCTGGCTAATAAACATTATGGTTCACAGAGTGACCTTCTCTTAAGTATGGGCCTCCTGTGCATCTATACTGTATAGTAAGGACTTATTACGTTTCTTGCCAAATTCGACCTCCGCTCCTCACCGGCCCCGACCTCTGCTCCTCGTCGCTTCCGCCCTCCGCTCCTCATTGCCTCCGAACTCCGCTCCTCCCCGCTTCCAACCTCTGTTCCTCGTCACCTCCAACATCCGACCTCCGCTCCTCGCCTCCTCCGACCTCCGCTCCTCGCCTCGTCCAGCCTCCGTTCCTTGCTGCTTGAACCTCTGCTCCTCGTCGGTCCCTCCCTCCGCTCCTCGTTGCTTCCGACCTCCGTCCCTCCCCGCTTCCGACCTCCGCCCCTCGCCGTTACGACCTCTGCTCCTCACCGGTCCCGACTGCCGCTCCTCGCCTTTCCGACCTCCGCTCCTCGCCTTTCCGACCTCCGCTCCTCGCCTTTCCGACCTCCGCTCCTCGCCGCTTCCGAACTCCGCTCCTCATCGCCTCTGGCCTCCGCTCTTCACCGCCTCCGACATCCGTCCTCAGCTCCTTGTTGCCTCCAACCTCCGTTCCTCTCCGATTCTGAACTCCGCTCCTCGCTGCTTCCGACCTCCGCTCCTCACCACTTCCGACCTCTGCTCCTTGTCGCCTCCAACCGTTCCTCGCCGCTTCCGACATCCGACCTCCGCTTCTCGTCGCCTGCGACGTCCTCGCATTGTCGCCGCCAACCTCCGCCCTCCGCTCCTCATTGCCTCCGACCTCTGCTCCTCGTCGCCTCCGACCTCTGCTCCTCGCCACTTCCGACCTCTGCTCCTCGCCACTTCCGACCTCTGCTCCTCGCCGCTCCTGACCTCCGCTCCTCACCGTTCCCGGCCTCCGCTCCTCGCCACTTCCGACCTCTGCTCCTCGCCGCTCCTGACCTCCGCTCCTCACCATTCCCGACCTCCACTCCTCGCCACTTCCGACCTCTGCTCCTCGTCGCCTCCGACCTCCGCTCCTCACCACTTCCGACCTCTGCTCCTTGTCGCCTCCAACCGTTCCTCGCCTTTCCGAGCTCCGCTCCTCGTCGCCTCTGGCCTCCGCTCCTCGCCGCTTCCGACATCCGACCTCAGCTTCTCGTCGCCTGCGACGTCCTCGCCTTGTCGCCGGCAACCTCCGCCCTCCGCTCCTCATTGCCTCCGACCTCCGCTCCTCGCCGCTCCCGACCTCCGCTCCTCGCCGTTCCCGACCTCCGCTCCTCGCCGCTCCCGACCTCCGCTCCTCCCCGTTCCTGATCTCCTCTCCTCGCCGCTCCCGACCTCCGCTCCTCGCCGTTCCCGACCTCCGCTCCTCGCCGCTCCCGACCTCCGCTCCTCGCCGCTTCCGACCTCTGCTCCTCGCAGCTTCTGCCCTCCGCTCCTCGCCGTTCCCGACCTCCGCTCCTCCCCGTTCCTGATCTCCTCTCCTCGCCGCTCCCGACCTCCGCTCCTCGCCGTTCCCGACCTCCGCTCCTCGCCGCTCCCGACCTCCGCTCCTCGCCGCTCCCGACCTCTGCTCCTCCCCGTTCCTGATCTCCTCTCCTCGCCGCTCCCGACCTCTGCTCCTCCCCGTTCCTGATCTCCTCTCCTCGCCGCTCCCGACCTCCGCTCCTCGCCGTTCCCGACCTCCGCTCCTCGCCGCTCCCGACCTCCGCTCCTCCCCGTTCCTGATCTCCTCTCCTCGCCGCTCCCGACCTCCGCTCCTCGCCGTTCCCGACCTCCGCTCCTCGCCGCTCCCGACCTCCGCTCCTCGCCGCTCCCGACCTCCGCTCCTCCCCGTTCCTGATCTCCTCTCCTCGCCGCTTCCGACCTCTGCTCCTCGCAGCTTCTGCCCTCCGCTCCTCGCCTCGTCCAGCCTCCGTTCCTTGCTGCTTGAACCTCTGCTCCTCGTCGGTCCCTCCATCCGCTCCTCACCGCTTCCGAACTCCGCTCCTCGCTGCGTCCGACCTCCACTGCTCATCTGTCCCTCCCTCAGTTCCTCGCTGCTTCCGGCCTCTAATCCTCGCTGCTTCCAACCTCCGCTCCTCCCCACTTCCGACTTACGCTCCTCACCGCTTCCGACCTCCGCTCCTCACCACTTCCGACCTACGCTCCTCGCCACTTCCGACCTACGCTCCTCGCCACTTACGACCTCCGCCCCTTGCCGCCTCCGACATACGACCTCCGCTCCTTGTTGCCTCCAACCTCCATTCCTCTCCGATTCTAAACTCCGCTCCTCACCGCTTCCGACCTCTGCTCCTCGCCGCTTCCGACTTCCACTTCTTGATGAATTCGACCTCCGCTCCTCACCGCTCCCAATCTCCGGTCCTTTCCGCTCCCGATCTCCGTTCCTCATTGCTCCCGATCTCCGCTCCTCGCCGCTTCCAACCTCCGCTCCTCACCGCTTCCGATCTCCGCTCCTCGCTGCTTCCGACCTCCAACCTCCGCTCCTCCTTGCCTCCAAACTCCGTTCCTCCCCGCTTCCGACCTCCGCTCCTCGTCGCTCCTGACCTCTGCTCCTCACTGCTCCCTCCCTCCGCTCCTCGTCACTCCCAACCTCCGCTCCTCACCGCTCCCTCCCTCCGCTCCTCGCCGGTCCCGACCTCCGCTTTTCGCCGAATTCGACCTTCGCTCCGCACCGCTCCTGACCGCCGCTCCTTGTCGCTTCCAACCGTTCCTTGCCGCTTCCGACCTCCGCTCCTCGCCTCGTCCAACCTCCGCTCCTTGCCGTTTTCGACCTCCGCCCCTCGACGCCTCCGACCTCCGCTCCTCGCCTCGTCCAACCTCCGCTCCTCGCTGCTTCCGCCCTCCACTCCTCGCCTTGTCCAACTTCCGCTCCTCACTGCTTGCGACCTCCGCTCCTCGTCGGTCCCTCCCTCCGCTCCTCACTGCTTGCGACCTCCGCTCCTCGTCGGTCCCTCCCTCCGCTCCTCACTGCTTGCGACCTCCGCTCCTCGTCGGTCCCTCCCTCCGCTCCTCACTGCTTGCGACCTCTGCTCCTCGTCGGTCCCTCCCTCCGCTCCTCACTGCTTGCGACCTCCGCTCCTCGTCGGTCCCTCCCTCCGCTCCTCACTGCTTGCGACCTCCGCTCCTCGTCGGTCCCTCCCTCCGCTCCTCACTGCTTGCGACCTCCGCACCTCGTCGGTCCCTCCCTCCGCTCCTCACTGCTTGCGACCTCCGCTCCTCGTCGGTCCCTCCCTCCGCTCCTCACTGCTTGCGACCTCCGCACCTCGTCGGTCCCTCGCTCTGTTTCTCATCGGTCCTTCCCTCCGTTCCTGGCTGTTTCTGACCCCTGCTCCTCGCTGCTTCCGACCTCCGCTCCTGACCTCTTCCAACCTCTGTTCCTCATTGCTTTTGACCTCCGCTCCTCGTCGGTCCCTCCCTCCGTTCCGCACCGCTTCCGACATCCGCTCCTCGCCACTTCCGACCTCCGCTCCTCATCAGTCGCTTCCTCCGTTCCTCGTCGCTTCTGACCTCTGCTCCTCCTTGGTCCTTCCCTCAGCTCCTCGCCGCATCCGACCTCCACTCCTTGTCGGCCCCTCCCTCTGTTCCTCACTACTTTCGACCTCCGCTCCTCGCTGCTTCCGACCTCCGCTCCTTGTCAGTCCCTCCCTCCGTTCCTCGCCGCTTCTGACCCCCGCTCTTCGCAGGTTCCGAACGCTCCTCATCGCTTCTGTCCTCTAATTCTCCCGACCCCTCCACTGGGCTCCACCCACTGCAAGAGATGCCACCAATCATCTACCTGCATTCTGATGCCGTTTTACTTTGTCGCCCACTTTGGTTTTGTCGCCCTCTCGAGACTGTTGTTGATTCTGCTGCTGCGGTGGCTAGCTTTTTGTGAGTTGCCCACAGCTCCAGCCTCGCGCTCCAACCTGCTCCTCTGACTGTCCCCCCAAAAAAGCCCGACTTCCCTAACTTAGAGAGCAAGAAAAGCTGGAATATTCACCAACCAATCACCTATCTGCTCTCCTGTGACGTCACTCTTTGACTTTCCTTTGTTGTTGGTTTTGAATCGGAGCCTGCCGACTCTTGTATACAGCGGCTGCTGGTGTCCCCATTAAGGTCGGTGCTGTTTCCCCGCTCCTTTATCCCCCCACCACTGCTGGTGTCCCCAATCAGGTCGGTGCTGTTTCCCCGCTCCTTTATCCCCCCACCGCGGCTGGTGACCCAGTGTTTTTACCGTAGTACAATGCTCCAAGGTACTTCACAGAAAACAAATATTGGCACTGAGTCAAGAAGGAGACATTAGGACTGGTGACCAAACGTTTGGTTCAAAGAGGTAGGTTTTAAGCAGAGTCTTAAAGGAGGAGCAGGGTAGAGAGGCAGAAAGGTCTGGGGAGGGAATTCCAGAGCTTCAACAGCTGAAGGTACAGCCGCCAATGAAGGACTGATGGAAATCGGGGATGCACAAGCGACCAGAATTGGAGGAGTGCAGAGTTCTTGGAGGGTTGTAGGGCTGAAGGAGGTTACAGAGGGGCGAGGCCATGGAGTGATTTGAAAACAAGGATCAGAATTTTAAAATGGAGGCGTTGCTAGACCGAGAGCCAATGCAGTATTGTTATTGTATTGAGTCTCAGTATAGCAGTGCTATTTACCTGAGTAGGGAGTTCGCTCACTGGCCGTGATAGACAGGAGAGAATGGCTGTCTCAGTGTAAGACATGACATCATTAGAATCCAGTCAGTGGCCCACAGTTTCTTGCTTCTTCAGACACAGATGGAGGAATTGCCTGTCAGAATTCCTACACCATAAAATTATTATTATTTAAACCATTTTGTTATGTTTCAACCATCCTTCAAATGCTTCCTCAGTGACAATGCAACTGCAAATATTTTTTTATGCAGATCGAAGCAGAGGAAAGGAGTCGGCCATTTATCCCCTCGAGCCTGTTTCACCATTCAATAAGGTCATGGCCGTTCTGTGACCCAACTCCATATTACAGCCTTTGCCTCGTATTGCTTAATACCCCTCGTTAACGGAAATATATCAATCCCAGATTTAAAACTAACAATTGACACAGCAATCAATTGCTGTTTGTGGAAGAGAGTTCCAAACTTCTACCACCTTTTGTGTGTGGAAGTGTTTCCTAATTTCATTCCTGAAATGCCTGGCTCTAATTTTTAGGTTATATCCCCTAGTCCCAGATTCCGCAAGCACCGGAAATAGTTTCTCTCTATCTACCCTATCAGTTCCCCTTAATATTTTGAAAACTTTAATAAAATCACTCCTTAATCTTCTAAATTCCAGAGAATACAACCCTAGTTTGTGTAATCTCTTCTCGTAATTTAATCCCTGAAGTCTGGGTAGCATTCTAGTAAACCTACGCTGCACTCCCTCCAAGGCCAATATATCCTTCCTAAGGTGTGGTGCTCAGAACTGAACCCAGTACTCCAGGTGTGGTCTAACCAAATGCTTTCCTATGGAGAATGTCCCAAGGGCAGTAAATACACAAAAAGTCCTGTCTTCTTAATGATGTGGCCTGCATCCAGTTCAAGTATGGTAACTGATATTATGTGAAAAGCTTGTATTTGTTTGTGATAATTGCTTCCAGCTTAGTCTGTGGTTCTGTGGACATTATGCTGGAACGTTCGCCTTGAGAGAAGGCTTCCATGGTTGGCCGAGGCTGCTGGAATGCACTGATAACTGTTTCACAAATAGTGCAAACAAAGCACTGGGGTTTAATTCTAGAGGGATAGAATTGAAAAGCAGAGAAGTTATGCAAAATTTATATAGAACCTTGAATAGACCACACTTGAAGTACTGTGAATAGTTCTGGTCTCCATATCATAATAAGGATATAGAGGCACTGGAGAGGGTTCAAAAAAGATTCACAAGGATGATAGTAGAACTGAGAGGTTACACCTATCAGGAAAGACTGAACAGGCTGGGGCTCTTTTCTCTAGAAAAGTAAAGGCTGAGGGGTGATCTGATCAAGGTCTTTAAGATTGTGAAAGGGTTTGATAAGGTGGTCGTAGAGAAGAGCTTTGTGAGGGAGTCCAAAACTAGGCATTATAAATATAAGATAGTCACCAATAAATCCAATAAGGAATTCAGGAGAAACTTGTTTACCCAGAGTGCGGTGAGAATGTGGAACTTACTACCACAAGGAGTAGTTGAGGCGAATAGCATAGCGGCATTTAAGGGATGTTCAATAAATACACAAGGGAGAAAGGAATAGATGGATATGCTAATAGGATGAAGTAAGGTGGGAGGAGGCTCGAGTGGCCTGTTTCTGTGCTATAAATTGTATGTAATTCTATGTGATACCCTAGTTACACGCTTCTATGCTGTGCCAACTTTTATTTGTTGTCAGAGGTGATTCTTTTTGTTGTGGCTATCTCCTGTTTACATGACATTGTGTATTATTTAAATTATTTACACTGTAGTGTTGAGGAATGTTGTCATTCCTGCCATTATTTCTTATCAAAGTTTTTGCCAAAACTCACTTTCACAGCGACATCTCCTTCCTCAGGAACTGTCTCCGGCTTCGACTTATTCCACGTGGATTCCAACTGAAATTCCACCCTTCATGTTTTGGATCCACCCAGGATTACAGATATCTGAGAAAGTCAGCGTTCCTTGAACCACTGCTCTCGCCGCATCCTGGGATCCACACTCAACGCTATGCGTCGCCACATGCACACCCTCGACCTCTCTCTTCAGCAGCACCGACTCACTCTGTCTCTAAGCTGACCTGGTCCTCAGTTCTATTTCCTCCTTTGCCTCATCCGGCACTTTAACCAAAAACTTTTTTCCTTCCTTTCAGGTGTCAACAATCGCAAGCTTCAACAACTCTTGGACACCAACGCCCCTCCAGAACCTTCTTCCCCTTCACTTCCCTCTGACCCCATCCTTTCGTCCAATCGCATCGCATTCCCTTTTCCCTCTGACCCTCCCCTCTCTGACTCTGGATGATCAGTCCTCAACAAAGGCCTGAGCTTTATCTCAATGAATTTCGAGTTCGGCCGATGCTGAGCTCTTTTTCTATCGCCTTCACCTCAGTGCCCACTTCTTCGGCCAGGAGTCTTCCCTCTGCACAGCTGACCCTTTCTCCCATTTTCAGAATTCTCACTCTACCTGGACCCCTTACCCTCTCTAGATCTTTTCATTACAAACTGCCGAAGGGACATCGGCCGTCTCAATTTCTCTGTTCCCCTCACTCACTCCAACCTACCTCCCTCTGAACGTGCAGCACTCCGCCTCCTCAGATCCAACTTCAAGCTTGTAATTAAACCTGCTAACAAGGGTGGCGCTGTTGTTGTTTGGCAAACTGACCTCTACTTGCAGAGGCTGATCGCCAACTCTCTGACACCTCCTCCTACCTCCCCTGGACCATGACCCCACTACCGAACATTAAGCCATCATTTCCCAGACCGTCACTTATCTCGTCTCCACAGCCACCAATCTCATAGTTCCCCAACCCCGGACAGCCCACAAGATACACAAACAGGACTGCCCTGGTAGACCCATCGTTTCAGCCTGTTCTTGCCCCACAGAACTTATTTCTTCCTATCTCAATCCTATTTTTTCTCCCCTTGTCCAGTCCTTTCCCACCTACATCCGCGACTCTTCCGATGACCTCCGCCACTTTAACAGTTTCCAGTTTCCTGGCCCCAACCGCCTCCTTTTCACCATGGATGTCCAATCCCTCTACACTTCCATCCCCCACTAGATGGCCTGAGGGCACTCTGCTTCTTCGTTGAGCAGAGGCCCAACCAGTCCCCATCACCACCATCCTCCTCTGCCTGGCTGAACTTGTTCTCACACTTCTCCTTTAACTCCACTCACTTCCTCAAAATTAAAGGTGTTGCTATGGGAACCCGCATGGGTCCTAGCTATGCCTGCCTTTTCGTGGGATAAGTGGAACATTCTTTGTTACAGTCCTCCTCGGGTCCCCTCCCTCACCTCTTTTTCTGATACATTCATGACTGTATCGGTGCTGTCACCCTTCCCTCACCTTCACATGGTCCATCTTCGACTCTTTCCTTCCCTTCCTTGACTTCTCTGTCTTTCTCTGTCTTCATTTCTGAGGATAGTATATTGCCCACTGACTCCCACAGCTACCTGGACTTCCCACCCCACATCCTGTAAGGATTCCATTCCACTCTCCTAGTTTATCCGTCTCCGTCGCATCTGCTCTGATGACGCCACCTTCCACATCAGTTCCTCTGATATGTTTTCCTTTTTCCTCAAAGAGGATTCCCCACCACCATGGTTAACATGGCCCTCGACTGTGTCCACTCTCACCCCTTCCCCTCTCTCCCAGAACCATGACGGGGTTCCCCTTGTCCTCACCTTTCACCCCACCAGTCTCCACATTCAATCGATCATCCGCCGCCATTTCTGCCACCTCCAGCGTGATCCCACCACTAATCACATCTTCCCCTCCCCTCCCCTCTCAGCATTCTAAAGGTACCAATCTCTCCTCGACACCCTGGTCCATTCCGGTCACCCCCAACATCCCCCTCCCCTTTCCACGCACCTTCCCGTGCAAGTACAGGAGATGCAACATCTGCCCTTTTACCTCCTCCCTTTCCACTGTCCATGGCCCGAAATACTCCTTCCAGGTGAAGCAGTGATTTACTTGTACATCTTTCAATGTAGTATACTGTATCCGCTGCTCACGATGTGGTCTCCTCTGCATTGGGGAGACCAAACACAGATTGGATGACTGCTTTGCAGAACACCTTTGTTCAGTCCATAACATGACGTCGAGCTTCCGGTCGCCTGTCACTTTAATTCTACGCTTCACTCCCACTCTGATCTCTCCGTCCTCGGCCTCCTACACTGTTCCAATGAAGCTCAACACAAGCTCGAGGAACAGCACCTCATCTTTTGTTTAGGCACTTTACAGCCTTCTGGACTCAACTTCGAGTTCAACAATTTTAGACCATAACCTCTGCCCACATTTTTTTTCCCTTTCCTCCCTTTATTTTTACAAGCTTGCCTTTTTTTCCCTTTCCCATGGCAGCTGGTGATAATTCTGCCATTCACACCCCATCTCGACTCATCTTTTGTTTCCTAACTTGTGCCATTACCATCTCATTTTTACCCATCATCCCTTTGTCTCTTAAATCACTCCTGCCTTCCATCCTATCACAGACCTTCCCTTTTGTTCTTTCCTCCCCTCCCCCTTTCACTGCCCCTGCACTTTCTTAAGAATCGGTTACATCGCAGACTGTTCTAGTTCTGACGGAGGGTCACAGATCCGAAACTCTGTTTCTCTCCACAGAATCTGCCTGACCTGCTGAGATTTCCAGCATTTGTTGTTTTTATTATTTCTTATCAGTTTGAGTCTGCAATTTAGAGACGTTCCCTTAACATTCACTGACTGATAATACATGTATTAAACTACCAGTTTGAGCCAGATTGCTCCAACAGAACAGTTGAATGCTGCTGTATATCTTGTTGGTTTAAACCTTAATGAAGATAGTTCTTTTTACTTCAATTGGAAGTTACAAAGAACCCTAAAAGAGAGTCAAAATTAGAACATTACTAGAACCAACAAGTATGAATATGTCAGCAGCATGTGGCTCAATGGGTAGACCTCTTGTCTCTGAGTCAGAAGGTTGTGGGTTCAATTCAAATCCATGTGACTTGATTACAAAAATCCAGGTTGCCAGTGCAGTGCTGAGGGAGTCATCATTATAGGCATTCCCTTGAAATGAGGATGACTTGCTTCCATGCTAAAAAAGGATGAGTTCACTGGTATTTCAATGGAAGACCCAATGTTCCAGATCGTGAACTACATGTTGAAGGGTGGAAGATGCCTGTGTGTGGATTTTTTTAACGTGGGGTGGCCGTTGCACACCAGCCACCACACGGGCTTGACAGAGCTAGGTCTTGGTCCAGTGGCAAGGATTAACCAAGACGATTGGAGACCAGCTCTGCTGCACGGGCCTAGTGCATACCATTGCGTGGCAGCCTCAACCTGCCAGAGACCATCAGCGGCAGGTCGGGGCCATAAAAGGAATTGAGGGAATGCTGCACTGTCGACGATGCTATCTTTTGGATGAAATGTAAAACCGAGGCCCCAGTCTGCTCTCTCAGGTGGACATAAAAGATCTCACGGCATTAATTCAAAGAAGGGCAGGGGAATTATCCCCGGTATATTGGGCAATATTTATCCCACAACCAACATTACTAAAAACAGACTATCTCGTCACTAACTCATTGCTGTTTGTGGGAGTTTGCTGAGTGCAAATTGGCTGCCGCATTTCCTACATTACAGCAGTGACTACACTTGAAAAGTACTTTGTTTGCTTTAAAGCACTTTGGCAAGTCCAGTGGTCATGAAAGTTGCTAAATAAATACAAATTTTTCCTTTCTTATGGTACATCAATAACAACAACTTGCATTTATATAACACCTTTAACATAATAAAATATCCCAACCTACTTCACAGGAGTGTTGTCAGACAAAATTGGACACCGACCCACATAATGGCTTGCGAGATTCCGGGCCATTAGAACAGGTGATCAAAAGCTTGATCAAAGAGGTAGCTTTTAAGGAGTGTGTTACAGGAGGAGAGAACGGTGGAGAGGCGGAGAGATTTAGGGAGAGAAGTCCAGAGCTTAGCACCTGAAGGCACGGCTGCCAATGGTGTGGTGATGAAAATCGGGGATGCGTAAGAGGCCAGTATTGGAGAAACACAAAATCCTCCCCCCAAAACTCCTCCAAACCATAGGAATACCCATTTAATCTCAAAATATTTCTTGAAAAGTTTATTCTAGGATGTTCACATTTAAAATTACAATTCGGTTGTCTGTATTCCCAATATACAACCGGTGTATTCTCACCAGTTGTCAGTACTGTAACGGTTCTTGTGATTGTTGCTTTTTTTGTAATCATTCAAGTGTCTAACACATGCAGAAACCCATCATAGTGCAATTAGGTTGCTGACTAGTGTCTGCTTACCGAACATTCTGTCTGAGTGTCAGCCTTGACTCACAGCGATCTCACCTGCAAGTCAGAAGATGATGGGTTCAAGCTCCTACTTCAAAGACTTGAGCACATAATCTAGGCTGGTAGTTGGGTGCTGCATCGGCGAGACAGTGTGTGTTCAAATCCATGGCATCGCCCCTCCCGACCTCTGTAACCTCCTTCAGCCCCACAACCCTCCAAGACCTCTGTGTTCCTCTAATTTTGCATTCTTGCACCCCACCCAATTTCCTTCACATTGGTGGCTGTACCTTCAGATGTCTAGGCCCTAAGCTCGGTAATTCCCTAGGTGCTCCTCTGTGACCAAGCTTTTGGTCACCTGTCCTACTGTTTCAGTAGGTGGCAACAATGTATTAAATTTTGTCTGATAACATTCCTGTGCAGCACCTTGGGAAAGAGCTATCCAATTAGTCCCACTCCCCTGCTCTTTCCCCATAGCTCTGAACATGTTTTCCTTTTAAGTAAAGATCCAATTCCATTTTGTTTGTTACTATTGAATTTGCTTACACCACCCTTTCAGGCAGTGCATTCTAGATCATAACAACTTGGCGGTGTTGGCATATAAGAAAATGTCTCCTCATCTTCCCCTGGCATTTTTTGCCAATTATCTCAAATATGTGCCCTCTTGCTAGTAAACGTTTCTCCCTATCAACTCTATCAAAACTCCTCATAATTTTGAACACCTCTATTAAGCCTCCCCTTAACCTTCTCTGTTCTAAGGAGAACAATCCCAGCTTCTCTAATCTCTCCACATAACTGGAACCCCTCATCTCTGGTTTAATTCCAGTAAGTCTCCTTTGTGCCCTCTCCAAGGCCTTGACGTCGTTTCTAAAATGTATTTTTAGTTTGCGAGCTAAATTACATGAAAGGTAAGTGTGCCTATATTTAATATGTTGCGAGCCAAATGGACATTGTTTGCATTGGCTGTTAAGTTTGTAAAGCACACAAAATTGCTCAGTATCTGAACATTTATTTTTAAGAAACCAAAATTAAACAGGAAAAGCAGAAGGTAGACACTTAGAAAAAAACATAAATTAATCATGTCACTGTGGGTCTTGTGGTTGCGCTCGGTTGTAACATTGGGCTAGACTTTCCACTAGGTGGCTAAGGCCCCCAAAAAATGGGCCTTATTCCAGCAATGTGTGATGTATTGCCCATGCTGATCGCTGGCATAAGGCCCATTTTTTTTTTGCGATTTTCCACTCGGCCTTATCCCAGCGATGTCAAATGGGCGATCTGATTTCTCAGTGATCTCATGATCGGCCAAAAAAAGAGGAACTGAAACGGAAGTCCAAAAAAAAAGCTTCCCTAGCAACGATATTATGCGCATGTGTGGGATGTTTTTTTTTGGGTCGATTTTTTTGCTGCGTTTGGAGAGTTCATGGATTATTGCACATGCTCAGAAGGACAGGGAGGGTCGGAGAGAGTGGGAGAGAGAGAAGGAGAGAAGGAAAGAAGGAGAGAGTCATCGAGGAAAAAGTTTGTATTTTGTATTTTGCTAATTTGATTTAAAATTCAAGAATGGAAATACCAAATAGAAGAGAGATGGAGAGGCAAAGGGCAAAAGCCTTTAGTGAGGAGGTGAACGAGGCCCTTGTAAATATTGTTTCACAAGGTGGGAGGACTTGGACACGGGGTGGCCTTGGGAAACCTCCACCCCGTGCATATTGACGGATCTGGCTGGAAATTGCCGATGTGGTCATATCGGCATCCAATGAGGTGCGGACAGGTGACCAGTGCCGCAAGAGATGGAACAGCCTGCTGGCAGTTGCCAGAGTAAGTTGGATTTTAGATATGTCTTTAAAACATATTTAAAAGTCGTATTTAAAAGCAAAGATATGTATTATTTACTTCATGTTTATAAATTATTATTATGTATTATTTACTTGATGATTATAAATTGCAAACAAAATCCTCAATGTTATTTATTTATAATGTGAAGTAATAATATTAATTTAAAAACTACATTAAATTAAAAAAAAATTACATTACCAATTGCATTTATTCACCCTAATAGTAAGTTGCATGTTATAGTATTTAAAATTATTCACATGCAGCTACCAGAGTAAGTTGCTGTTATGTCTATGAGCTTGTAATGTTTGTAGCTCCACACTGTGGATGTGGACGTATTGTGTACTGCAATTGCACAGTTAATAATTAAACAGAACCAGGCAGATTTCCGGAGGCTTCCGAGAGAGCTGCCTGCCCTGTAGGAAGCTGTGTATGCTGTGCTCTGTGAATATATCACATTTGGCGATTGAGATGGGATTTTTTTGATGATTTAAAGCTTAAATTTTGTTGGTGAAGGATTCAGCCAGCCGACAGAGAGACTTTGAAAGTTTCTGTCTTTGGAAAAAAGCTACAAAATCCGAGGTAAAATACAGCACACGGTATGAACAGCTAGAGATTAAAATGGCAGGTGTAATCGGACATTTGGGAGAATATAGACACGACCAGGAACGTTTTAAAGCATATGTGGATCGGTTAGAAATGTATTTCATTGCAAATAACATAATCAAAGTTCCAGACAATGCAGTCCAGAACCAAGCTGTGTTGGAAAATATGAGAGCGATCTTCTTATCGGAGGCAGGTCCGGCATTATATGACACTCTTGTAAATCTGCTTGTGCCTGATGAGCCAAAGGACACACTTGTTCGATTACACCTGCCATTTTAATCTCTAGCTGTTCACACCATGTGCTGTATTTTACCTCGGATTTTGTAGCTTTTTTCCAAAGACAGAAACTTCCAAAGTCTCTCTGTCGGCTGGCTGAATCCTTCACCAACAAAATTTAAAGCTTAAAGAGATTTTAACGAAGCTGGAGCAGCACTATAACCCCAAACAACCATTAGAAATTGCTGAAAGCTATCGTTTTGGGATTCGGAATCAAAAAGGGTGATGAAATTATCAGTGATTGCATCATAGCATTAAAAAAGCTATCGATGCACTGTAATTTTGGAAACTTTAAAACCGAGCATTACGGGATCGTTTTGTTTGTGGGGTGAAAAATGATGCGATCAGAAGGAAGTTATTGACGGCGGATGACTTGACTTTTGAGATTGCTTGTCAGACAGCGAGGTCGATGGGCATGGCCGAACAATATTCCCGAGAATTAAATAATGATTACGGTCGTCAGTCAACCAAAGTAAATCACCTGCAGGTTCAAAGTAAAAGACGGTGGGGAGCCCAAAGTCTCAGAAACTGGAAAATCTCACAGAGCGTCAAAGTCATGCTATAGGTGCCTGGGACAACACATTGCTCAAAGTTGTCCATACGTGAAGGCAGAGTGTTTCTTCTGCAGAAAGACTGGGCATCTTGCGAAGACATGCCGACTGAAGGGTAAACCAGCTTTCAAAGCTATGAGTCCAGCGTTCAAAGCTATGAGTAGAAACCCCAAGAGACTACATAGCATGGAAGAACACCAACAGGACGAGGAGATGTTAGAGTTACACGTCATCAGGAGCACGAGGTTAACGGAAAGCATCAAAATCCACATAGATGTTGCGGGATTCAAGATACCAATGGAAATTGACACGGGTGCATCCGTGAGTGCAGTACCGGAGTCACTATATCGCGACAAATTGCGTGATTTTCAACTGGAGAAATCCAAGATAGAGCTGCGAGGCTACTCGGGAGAGAAAATTCCTGTGGTACATCATATCACCGTACCAGTGAAATATAAAGATCAATTTCAGAACTTGCCTCTAATAGTAGTGAAAGGAGACAAGTCTGCCTTACTAGGAAGAAATTGGTTGAGCTCACTGAAGCTGGATTGGAGTAAGATTTTCTGTGTGGAAGTGAGATTTTCATCAACGGATGAGGTTATCAAGAAGTATCCGAAGGTGTTCTGCGAAACGGGCAGTCCGATCCAAGGCTTCAAGGCGAGTGTCAGGGTACAGAAGGACGCTAGATCGGTTTACTACAAGCCACGTTCCATACCATATACACTCAAGTAGAAAGTTGAGCAAGAGCTCAAAAGACTAAAGACTGAGAACATTATTTGTAAGATAGATCGATGTAATTGGGCTCACCCATTGTTGTTGTACCTAAGTCTGATGGTAAGGTAAGATTGTGTGGTGATTATAAGGTAACCGTAAACCAGGTTCAAGAGAGTAATGTCCCCAATACATTGCTGAATATAGAAGATTTGTTCACAACACTGACAGGTGGTCAGATCTTCTCAAAACTGGATCTTACGAATGTCTACTTACAGCTTGAACTAGAGGAGGAGTCCAAGTCATGTTTGACTATAAATACTCATCTCGGCCTATATCAATTTAATAGGCTACCGTTTGGAGTGTCTTCCACCCCTGCCATATTCCAAGGGGTGATGAACCAGATTTTGCAAGGTATTGAAGGGGTATTATGTTATTTGGATGACATACTAATTTCAGCACCAAATAGGAAAATTCATAATAACATATTGAATGAAGTCCTCAAATGACTAGAAAAGCACAGAGTACAGGTGTCTGCTCATAAGTGTGAGTTATTTAAAAACTCAGTGGCGTACTTAGGATACAGAGTAGACAAAGATGGTTTACATCCAAGCATGGAAAAATTAGATGCAATTAGAAATGCACCCACTCCAGGAATGCCACTGAACATCGTTCATTCTTGGGTCTTTTGAACTATTATGGGAAGTTCCTACCAAATTTGGCTACAGTATTACATCCACTGAATGAACTTTTGAAAAAACAGGTCCATTGGAAGTGGTCAAAAGAATGCGATACATCATTCAAGGAGTGTAAAAGCAAATTGGTAGAGAGCACCATGTTAGTTCACTATGACATATCTAAGCAGATTAAGCTAGCATGTGATGCCTCTCCATATGGAGTTGGGGCAGTGATCTCTCATGTATTAAGTAGTGGGGAGGAGAGACCAATTGCTTTTGCTTCACGCACTCTCAGTGCCAGTGAGAGTAATTATGCACAAATTGAAAGGGAAGCTTTGGCATTAATTTTGGGGTCAAGAAGTTTCACAAATACTTGTATGGTCGTAAGTTTACCATCATTACAGACCATAAGCCCCGAACAGCAATTTTCCATCCAAAGTCCCCAATTCCAACATATGCTGCAGCCCGAATGCGGAGATGGGCTTTGATTTTGTCAGCATATACATATGATATTGAATACAGACGATCAGCTGATCACAGTAATGCTGATGCAATGTCTAGATTGCCTTCCCCATCACAAGTTACACCCGATAGGGAAGAAGTGTTTTATTTTTCATACATTGATGAACTGCCAGTCACAGCTAAAGAGATTGGTAGAGCAACCAAATGTGACCCAGTGATGTCAAAGGTGTATGAGTATATTGCAAATGGATGGCCAAACCAGGTAACAGATAAAGATACACATCCATTCTTCATTCGTAGGAATGAATTATCAGTCGATAAAGATTGTATCATGTGGGGTGCAAGAGTGGTTGTACCAAATAAATTCAGGTCCAATTTATTAGGAGACCTCCATGACCAGCACCTGGGAATGTGCTTGACCAAGAGTTTTGCACGCAGTTATTTATGCTGGCCAGGTCTTGATAAAGATATAGAGTACATCGTGAGTCAGTGTACGACATGTAAATTGGTAAGTCTGCACCTGGGCAGGACCGGAACCAATGTTCAAGGGGGAGTGTTTGCTAGTGCTGTTGAGGAGGAGTTAAACTAATATGGCAGGGGGATGGGAACCAATGCAGGGAGACAGAGGGAAACAAAATGGAGACAGAAGCAAAGGACAGAAAGGAGATGAGTAAAAGTGGAGGGCAGAGAAACCCATGGCAAAAAACAAAAAGGGCCAATGTACTGCAAAATTCTAAAGGGTCAAAGTGTAATAAAAAGGCAAGCCTGAAAGCTCGGTGCCTCAATGCAAGGAGTATTCGGAACCCAGGAGAGGGCTCTGAGCTAGTTAGAGTGGGTGAGAGCACAGATGAACAGGACCCCAAGAAAGAATGCAAAAGGCAGGAGGCAACAGAGCAGAGTAGCACTGGGGTAAGTGTAAACCACAAGGTGATAAGAAGGGACAATATGTATGAAGATAAAGGGGCTGCAGGAGGGGTCAAAACTAAAAATCATAGTTTAAAAGCTAGTATTAAAACACTCTACCGAAACGCACGCAGCATTCGAAATAAAGTAAATGAGTTGACGGCACAAATCATTACAAATGGGTATGATTTGGTGGCCATTACAGTAACATGGTTGCAGGGTGGCCAAGACTGGGAATTAAACATACAGGGGTATCTGACAAATCGGAAGGATAGACAAGAAGGGAAAGGAGGTGGGGTAGCTCTGTTAATAAAGGATGATATCAGGACAGTTGTGAGAGATATATTGGCTCCAATGACCAAAATGTTGAATCATTGTGGGTGGAGATTAGAGATAGTAAGAGGAAAAAGTCACTGGTGGGCGTAGTTTATAGGCCCCCAAATAATAACTTCACGGTGAGGTGGACAATAATCAAGGGGATAATAGAGGCATGTGAAAAAGGAATGGCAGTAATCATGGGGGATTTTAACCTACATATCGATTGGTCAAATCAAATCGCACGGAGTAGCCTGGAGGAGGAATTCATAGAATGCATACGGGATTGTTTCTTAGAACAGTATGTTACAGAACCTACAAGGGAGCAAGCTATCTTAGATCTGGTCCTGTGTAATGAGACAGGAATAATAAACGATCTCCGAGTAAAAGATCCTCTCGGAATGAGTGATCACAGTATGGTTGAATTTGTAATACAGATTGAGGGTGAGGAAGTAGTGTCTCAAACGAGCGTACTATGCTTAAACAAAGGGGACTACAGTGGGATGAGGGCAGAGTTAGCTAAAGTAGACTGGGAACAAAGACTAAACGGTGGCACAATTGAGCAACAGTGGAGGACTTTTAAGGAGCTCTTTCATAGTGCGCAACAAAAATAGATTCCAGTGAAAAAGAAGGGCGATAAGAGAAGGGATAATCAGCCGTGGATAACCAAGGAAATAAAGGAGAGTATCAAATTAAAAACCAATGCGTATAAGGTGGCCAAGGTTAGTGGGAAAATAGAAGATTGGGAAAATTTTAAACGACAGCAAAGTATGACTAAGAAAGCAATAAAGAAAGGAAAGATAGATTATGAAAGTAAACTTGCGCAAAACATAAAAACAGATAGTAAAAGCTTTTACCGATATATAAAAAGGAAAAGAGTGACTAAAGTAAATGTTGGTCCTTTAGAAGATGAGAAGGGGGATTTAGTAATGGGAAATGTGGAAATGGCTGAGGGCTTAAACAATTATTTTGCTTCGGTCTTCACAGTGGAAGACACAAAAACCATGCCAAAAATTGCTGGTCACGGGAATGTGGGAAGGGAGGACCTTGAGACAATCACTATCACTAGGGAGGTAGTGCTGGATAGGCTAATGGGACTCAAGGTAGACAAGTCCCCTGGTCCTGATGAAATGCATCCCAGGGTATTAAAAGAGATGGCAGAAGTTATAGCAGATGCATTGGTTATAATCTACCAAAATTCTCTGGACTCTGGGGAGGTACCAGTGGATTGGAAAGCAGCTAATGTAATGCCTCTGTTTAAAAAAGGGGGCAGACAAAAGGCAGGTAACTATAGGCCGGTTAGTTTAACATCTGTAGTGGGGAAAATGCTTGAAGCTATCATTAAGGAAGAAATAGCGGGACATCTAGATAGGAATAGTGCAATCAAGCAGACGCAACATGGATTCATGAAGGGGAAATCATGGTTAATTAATTTACTGGAATTCTTCGAAGATATAACGAGCATGGTGGAGAGAGGTGTACCGATGGATGTGGTGTATTTAGATTTCCAAAAGGCATTCGATAAGGTGCCACACAAAAGTTTGCTGCAGAAGATACAAGTACGCGGAGTCAGCGGAAATGTATTAGCATGGATAGATTTTCTATAGAGAATTGGCTTGCTAACAGAAAGCAGAGAGTTGGGATAAATGGGTCCTTTTCAGGTTGGAAATCGGTGGTTCGTGGTGTGCCACAGGGATCGGTGCTGGGACCACAACTGTTTGCAATATACATAGATGAACTGGAGGAGGGGACAGAGTGTAGTGTAACAAAATTTGCAGATGACACAAAGATTAGTGGGGAAGCGGGTTGTATAGAGGACACAGAGAGGCTGCAAAGAGATTTGGATAGGTTAAGCGAATGGGCTAAGGTTTGGCAGATGGAATACAATGTAGGAAAATGTGAGGTCATCCACCTTGGAAAAAAAAACAGTAAAAAGGAATATTATTTGAATGGGGAGAAATTACAACATGCTGCGGTGCAGAGGGACCTGGGGGTCATTGTGCATGAATCCCAAAAAGTTAGTTTGCAGGTACAGCAGGTAATCAGGAAGGTGAATGGAATGTTGGCCTTCATTGCGAGAGGGATGGAGTACAAAAGCAGGGAGGTCCTGCTGCAACTGTATAGGGTATTGGAGAGGCCGCACCTGGAGTACTGCGTGCAGTTTTGGTCACCTTACTTAAGGAAGAATATACTAGCTTTGGAAGGGGTACAGAGACGATTCACTAGGCTGATTCCGGAGATGAGGGGGTTACCTTATGATGATAGATTGAGTAGACTGGGTCTTTACTCGTTGGAGTTCAGAAGGATGAGGGGTGATCTTATGGAAACACTTAAAATAATGAAAGGGATAGACAAGATAGAGGCAGAGAGATTGTTTCCACTAGTCGGGGAGACTAGAACTAGGGGGCAGAGCCTCAAAATACGGGGGAGCCAATTTAAAACCGAGTTGAGAAGGAATTTCTTCTCCCAGAGGGTTGTGAATCTGTGGAATTCTCTGCCCAGGGAAGCAGATGAGGCTAGCTCATTGAATGTATTCAAATCACAGATAGATAAATTTTTAACTAATAAGGGAATTAAGGGTTATGGGGAGCGGGCAGGTAAGTGGAGCTGAGTCCACGGCCAGATCAGCCATGATCTTTTTGAATGGTGGAGCAGGCTTGAGGGGCTAGATGGCCTACTCCTGTTCCTAATTCTTATGTTCTTATAGGTAGAGTAAAAGAGAGAAGAGTGAAATTAAACCAGAAGGTGAGAGTGAAGAACCATCACCATAAATGGTTAAAGTGGTTACCAGGAAGAGTGGTGAAGATATGTGGTCCTCGCACATATTTGGTAAAGATGTTTGATAATGGACAGGTTAGGTTTGTTCATATTGATCATATTTTACTTACAGACATGGAAGGAGTTGAAGGTGGGAATGATTCAATTATTTCTGACTCACCAGATAGTTTTGATACACCAGTAGCAAATCCTAAATCCAATGTACTGGAAACAAATCCAGGAGAGAATCAAAATGAAAGTCTGAGTCTGAGTCAGGGAAACAAAGAGCCTGAAGTTAGAGTGAGTTCAAATGAAAATCAAGGAAATTCCGTGGAGGAAAACGTTCCTCAGGATGAGCCTCGAATGAGTGTGAAATCGACACCATGTTTGGAAGGTACTGTTCGAGAACGAAGGTATCCTCTTCAAAACAGAAAACAAGTGATAAAGTTAAATTTGTAAATATGAAAAAAAATAAGTCTATATCCTGTGTTATGTATAAAAATGAAAGTTATATATGATGTTTGTTCGAATAACTTCTTCATTAAGGAGGGAGAAGTGTAATGTCTGTAAGCTTGTAATGTTTGTAGCTCCACACTGTGGATGTGGACGTATAGTGTACTGCAATTGCACAGTTAATAATGAAACAGAACCAGGCAGATTTCCGGAGGCTTCCGAGAGAGCTGCCTGCCATGTAGGAAGCTCTGTGTGCTGTGCTCTGTGAATATATCACAGTTGCATTTTAATATTTAAAGTATATTTAAAAGTCATATTTAAAATCATACATATGTATTATTTCCTTGCTGTTTATAATTAGAATAATATTAAAAATTATTCATATGCATTACGATGATATGTAATAATTGAACATTTAAATCAGTCTTCAATGTTTATCGTCAAGTACAGTAGCTTATGCCGTGCAATGTTAAATTATCATTTACAGAAAAAGATCAGTAGCAGCCGTGCAGAGCAAAGGAGGATGGGTGGCGGCTCCGCGATGGTGCACACACTGAATGCGTACGAGGAGCTTGCAGTGGCCTTGGTGGGGCCTGAAAGCCGTTCGGTCATGACTTGTGGTGTGGCCGAGCCCACCCTTGAGTCTGGTGAGTAATGGGAAATGTGCAATGTGTCAAACATTACTAAATACATACGAGAAATGTCGTAGTTACGCATTTGTAATGCAATTATAATTCATTAATTTAGATGTAGTCTGATCTACAAATGAGGCCATGTTAACCCTGATGAACCCTTGTGCATATGTGGTTTTACAAAGTATTGCAATGTTTTGGGTTATATTGAAATATTGATATTGATATTGAAATATTGAAATATATTGATATGTATTGCTTTGAGTTGTTTAGAAATTTCATTCATCTTTCTAAGGTCAAGTGTCCGTTGAGCAGTGCTCAGTAGCAGAGAATGTGATAGACCCCTCAAGCAGCTCACAGGAGGTTGAGACAGCGGAAGATAAGGAGGAGGAGCAGGAGGAGGAGGAGGATGAAGAGATTTTTCTTGTGTGGGGGGAACAACCTGCGGTCATCTCGTTTGAGATGGAAGAAGCACCGGAACCAAGCGGTGTGCAGGTGGCGATGCCAAGGCGCATCATTTTGCAAACGCCGACCCCACGGAGGTCTGGTCAGTGTGGCGAGCAATTGCCTACCACGGAGGACCAGACAGAGAGCTTGATTTCCCTGTGCAGGGAGACGGTCGCGATTGGTCGCGACCTTATCCAGGGGTTCGCAGGATTCTCTGCGAATTGGAGCCAGTTCTCCGTGAACTGGAGCCAGTTTCCAGGATCCTGGAGTGAGTTCTGCACGAACTTCTCCAATTGGTCTTCCGAGCAGACACAGACTGCAAGGCAGACCTTGGAGGCCATTCGGCAGCAGACAGCCGCAACCAATGCCCTACGGTATACGTTTGTGACTGGATACGGCGCTGCACCCCAATGTGTTATGTCTGCTCGCAGTGAGACCCCGAGCACGCAAGCGAGTACGGAGGACACAGTTCCTCCTGGCTCGGTAGTGGAGCTTCAGGCTTCCGCTTCCGTTCCGTCACCTCCACCACGGCAGGAAGTCTTGCCGTCCCACTCTGCACGACGTCTTGGTGTCGGTCTGCGTAGACCAAAGCAGGCGGGTGGGGTTCAAACACGGGATGCCAATGGACCTGGAGGGAAACGTGGCCACAGGTAGGGAGGGGGGCATTTTTTCACAAAGTTTGTTCACTTGTTCAATTGTTCTTGTTCCTATTTTGTTAGTTTTGGTAGTTGTTATTGGTTAATTGTTAATTGTTAATTGTTAAGATTTTGTATTTCAGGGAAGGGTGGGTTGGTGGGATAGTTTTTCAATTTTTATTTGCGTTTTTGTTGATAAAATTTTTTTTTCCTTAATTCAATAAATTGTGTGTGTCTTCTCTCTTAGTTAGTTATCAATTATACAGATGTTATTCCATATCTGAACATTCTATTAATACACGAGTATTTTAGTAACACCTTCTAATAAATTCTATTATATAAAACCTATTCACTAAAAACAACGTAATAATACCTATATAAAAAATTACAGCTCTCATCCTCATTAAATTCTATTATCTAAAACCTAATTATATAAAACCAAATGTAATGATAACTATATGAAAACTTACAGCTCTCAGTAAATTATACTATATAAAATCTATTTAATAAAAATAACGTAATAATACCTATTTATATTCTCTGTCTCAATATTCTGAGTACAACTAGCTCTCTAATTAAATCACAACTAATCCTCTACCCTCCATTGAAGTCAAAATGGCGTCCGTAGTGCCCATTTTCCTTCTCTCAGGCCCAGAAAAAGCAACTATTTCTCAGTTTTGGGTCTTACATTGGCCCAGCGAATTGCTTGTCGGGTGCTGAAACTTGGGATGGGCCTTGTGTGGACTATAATTTCGACGATCTTCTCGGTGATCAAAGTGGAAACTTAGGCACCTGTTTTTTGGGCAATATTTTGGGCCTAGTTTCCACTTTTTGCTCAAAATGGGCAATAGAGGTCCATTTTGGGCCATATATAGGCCATAAATGGGAAATGTGAAGTGGAAGATCTAGCCCATAACCTTTGCAGCGACCGTAGCATAACTAAGACTGTCTATTTCCACCTCTGTAACATCGCCCGTCTCCGTCCTTGCCTCAGCTCATCCGTTGCTGAAGCTCTCATCCGCCATTCACACCTTATCTAGACTCACCTTTTTCTAACTTCTGCCATTACCATTTCAAGTCGGCCCATCATCCCTTTTGTCTCTCTAATCTCTCCTGTCTTCCACCCTATCACAGACCTTCCCTTTTGTTCTTTCTTCCCCTCCCCCTTTCAGTGCTCCTTAAGAATCTGTTCTTTTCGAAGGGTCGTCGGCCTGATACGTTAACTCTGTTTTTCTCTCCACGGATGCTGCCTGACCTGCTGAGATTTCCAGCATTTTCTAATTTTATTTCAGATTCCAGCATCCGCAGTATTTTGCTTTTAGATTACCTTTATGGTCTCCAATAGGCCCGACTCTTTCTTTTGTTATTCTCTTGCTCTTAATATATTTATAAAACATCTTTGGGTTTTCCTTGATTTTACTTGTCAAAATGTTTTCATTCCCTCTCTTTGCTTTCCTAATTTCCTTTTTAATTGCACCCCTGCACTTTTTATACTCCTCTAGAGTTTCTGCAATATTGAGGCCTTGGTATCTGTTATAAGCCTCCCTTTTTTTCCTTATCCTACCCTGAATGTCCCTTGACATCCAAGGGGCACTAGATAGGTTAGTCCCACCCCTTTTTCTTTAAGGGAACATACTGGCTCTGAAACCTCAGGATCTCCTTCGTGAATGCCTCCCACTGCTCTAACACTGATTTACCTTCAAGAAGCTGTTTCCAGTGCACTTTGGCTAAATCCCATCTCAGCTTAGTAAAATTGGCTTTCCCCCAATTGAGAATTTTTATTCCTGGTCCCCCTTTGTCCTTTTCCATAACTACCCTAAATCTTACTGAATTATGATCACTAGCACAACAATGCTCTCCCACTGCTACCCTTCCACCTGCCGAGCTTCATTCCCTAAAACTAAGTCCAGAACCATTCCCTCCCTTGTTGAGCTTGCTACATACTGGCTAAAAAAGTTCTCCTGAATGCATTTTAGGAATTCCACACCTTCTATACCTTTCACACTAATTTTTTCCCAATTAATATTAGGATATTTGAAATCCCCTACTATTACTGCCGTATTGTTTTTGCAGTTCTCAGAAATTTGCCTAAATATTTGCTCTTCTATCTCCCTCTGACTGTTTGGGAATAGAGAGCTGTATGATGATGACACTAAGTTAGGAGACACAGTAAGTTGTGTAGATGGGCGCAGTAATTTACAAAGAGCCATGAATAAACTAAAGGGCCAAGTTTTGGTCTGAGTTGCTCCTGTTTTTTTCAAGCAACTGGTTTAGAATGGAGTATCTTAGAAATTTCAATTCTTGGCATTTAGTTTGCTCCAGTTCTAGTCAGTTAGACAGTTTCAGTTTGGAACAGATTTTTTTTTTCAAAGGGTGGCATGTCCGGCCACTTATGCCCGTTTTGAAAGTTTAGGCAGTGAAAACTTACTCCAAACTAACTTAGAATGGAGTAAGTGAAGATTTTTGTATGCTCAGAAAAACCTTGTCTACACTTTAGAAAATCAGGCATAGGTTACAAATCAGGCGTAGGGAATGGGGGCGGGGGCGGTTTAAAAGGAAGTTTACAAACATTAAACACTGCAGTTTTACAAATAAAGAGCCATCATCAATAATAAATGATAAATACATCAATAAACCAACCAATAAATCAATCCAAAAAAATTAATAAAAAATTAAAAAATCAATAAATAAAATATTTTCAACTTACTGACTGCAGCACCGGGAGCCCTCCAACAGCATGCTGGGACGGCCCCCCACCACCCCACCACCCCCAGTGTGTCTCTGTCAGTGTCTCTCACTCTCTGCCGGTGTCTGTGTTTCTGACAGCGAGGGGAGGGGGAGGAAGGCGGTGGAGGGGGTGGTTGGAGGGGGGTGGGAGAGGGAGGGGGAAGAGAGGGGAGTGGAGGGGAGGTGGGAGAGAGGGGGGGAGAGAGGGGGAGTAAGAGGAGGGGGGGAGGGAGAGGGAGGGGGTGAGGGCGAGGTGGAGAGGGGGAGGGGGACAGGGGGGGAGAAGGGAGGGAGGGAGGGAGGGGGAGAGGGAGGGAGGGAGGGAGGGGGAAGAGAGGGGAGTGGAGGGGAGGTGGGAGAGAGGGGGGGAGAGAGGGGGAGTAAGAGGAGGGGGGGAGGGAGAGGGAGGGGGTGAGGGCGAGGTGGAGAGGGGGAGGGGGACAGGGGGGAGGGAGGTAGGGGGAGAGGGGGGAGGGAGGGGAGAAGGGAGGGAGGGAGGGAGGGGGAGAGGGAGGGAGGGAGGGAGGGGGAGAAGGAAGAAGGGAGGGAGGGGGAGAAGGGAGTGAGTAGGAGGAGGAGAAGGGAGGGAGGGAGGGGGGAAAGGGAGGGAGGGAGGGAGGGGGAAGGGAGGGAGGGAGTGGGGGAAGGGAGGGAGGGGAGGGGAGGGAGGGGGTGAAAGGGAGCGGAGGTAGAGAGGGGAGGAGGGAGGGGAGAGAGGGGAGGAGGGAGGGGAGAAAGGAGAGGGAGGCTGAACGGGCCGGGCTCGGAGGGGCCCAAGACTTTGGGTGGGGCCCGACCCTGGCAACGGATTTACAGGTAGGTGGCCGGGGGTCAGGTTGGGTCTGGGGTCTGGTCCGGGGGTGGGGGGGTTGGGTGGGGTCCGGGGACGGGGGGGGAACGCGAGTCGGGTCGGGTCCGGGGGCGGCGGGGGGAAAGCGGGGATCGGGTCCGGTCCAGGGGTGGGGGGGGGGGGAGCGGGAGTCGGGTCGGGTCGGGTCGGGTCCGGGGTCGGGTGGGGGGGAGCGGGGGTCGGGTTCGGCGGGGGCGGTGGGGAGAGAGTCGGGTCGGGAGGAAGCAGGAGGTGCAGCCTTATCCACGCAGACCCAGTGAGGCCATTCGGCCAGGGCTAAGGGCTGCGTGCTTTGGGCCCCTCCCACACAGTTTTGGACGCCTGGAGCTACTGCACATGCGCGCCCACTGTTGCGCGCATGTGCAGAGGTCCCGGCACTGTTTTCAGCACAGGGACCTGGCTCCGCCCCCCACAGCTCGTGCTGCACCACACCCAGCTCCAGAGGACCTGCAGGGAGCCGGAGAATTGGTAAGTATTTTTTAGGCGCACTTTGTGGCACGAAAAACGGGCGTCCGGGTCAGGGCTGCGCCGTTCTAGGCACGACCTGAAACTTGGGCCCTAAATGAGTGGGCAAAACTGTGACAGATGAAGTTTCAATGTGGGGAAGTGTGAGGTCATCCACTTTAGATACAAGAAAGACAAATCAGAATATTTTCTTCATCACCAGAGGCTAGGAATTGAGGAGCAAAGGGATTTGGGTCACTGAAAGCTAGTGCAGAGGCTCACAAAAACCAAACAAAAAGGCTAATGGAATGTTGGTCTTTATCTCAAGGGAGTTGGATTTCAAAATTGAGGAAATGACTCTTCAGTTGTGCACAGGCTTGGCCAGACCACATCTGGAGTACAGTTAGGAAGGAAATATTGGCCTTCGCATTTGTACAGCACAGATTCACAAGAATGATAAAATGATTGAAGTGTTCAATTGTGAATACAGGTTGCATGAACGTGGCTTGCATTCACTTTAGATTAGAAAGTTGAGAGGCGATCTAATTGAGACGTTTAAAATGATTAAGAGTAGATGGAGAGAAAGTATTTCCTTTAGTAGGGGAATTCAGAACAAGGGCCCAATCTTAAAATTAGATTTGGTAATTTAGGAGTGAAACCAGGAAGCACATTTTTTGCCAGAAATCTGGAACTCTCCAAAAAGCTGATTGCTGCACTGTCAGTGGTGCCATCTTTCGGATGAGACGTTAAACCGAGGCCCTGTCTGCCCCCTTGGGTGGACGTAAAAGATCCCACGACACTATTTCGAAGAGGAGCAGGGGAGTCCTGCCCAATATTTATTCCTCAACCAACATTACTAAAAGACAGATTATCTGGTCATTTATCACATTGCTGTTTGTGGGATCTTGCTGTGCGCGTATTGGCTGCCGCATTTTCTACTTTACAACAGTGACTACACTTCAAAAGTACTTCATTGGCTGTAAAGCACTTTGGGACATCCTGTGGTCGTGAAAGGCGCAATAGCAATGCAAAATCTTTCAACCTTGTGTCCTGACGATCTCAGAACGCCCACTCAGCCTGATAATGGCAACATGCTAGTTGATCACGGCAATTGCTGCCCCGATGCACATGTAAATAGTGGGTATCTGGAGGGGCCTTGGTACCTGGGCAACTGTACCATATCAATGGGACAAAAAGACAGATTATTGAAAAATAAAAAAGTTGTTGGAATGTATCAATAAATAGTGCCACGTGAGTATCTGCTATATAGTCCTTTACAGTACAAGACAGAATTCCTAGTCTTCTACCTTAATTTGCAGTTACCAACGTTCAGCACACCGCACTCGCCAACAGCACTTTGCTTACATAACATTGCTGCATCATTGTCCCCATTGAAAGTAACTGGTCTCGTCTAGACAGAATTAACTGAAAGAGGCCTCTGAAGTATGTCTGAGGTAGACAGCCAAGTCAAGCATTCTAACATCAAGCTAAACCTTGCTCAAGCCAAGGTCTGATTTGGACCACTGTGTCGGAACCTCAATGCGGCCAAGTTAAATTTTTTGCAAGTCATGTAACCTTTTAAGTCTCCAAAAACTTCCACTCACCTAAACATTAGCATAATGACAGATTTTAAAATAAGACCAGTTCTTCAGCATGATTGCAATTTGCATTGAGGATGCCTGCAAAGCTTCGAAGCTTTCCAATGTTGAGATCTTGTCCTTCCTTCTAGGGGCACAATTCCAAGGACACAGCCACCTGTACCTCACCAAAGCGGCCATTGTTTATGCGACATTCAGCATTACTATAATGTGATTATGGGGGCATCACAGCTGATCCTAATCCCATCCTTATTTGCAAGTCACAATCACACATTTCCCATGGCGATCAGGAGTGGGGACCTTAGCTGATGTTTCCATCCCTAGTTGGAGTGGGCAGGCCAATTGAAGCATCTCCAACAACCCCCTCCCCTGACTGAGGTCAGTTAATTCGGCACCGAGCATGAACCGAAGGCAAGTCTGAGTCACACATTGAGCTAAAGTTAACAAGAAATGCCAACCAGCAGAAATCCACAAGAATTCACTTAATGGGCTCAAGTTTTGGCTCGAGTTGCTCCTATTTTTTAGGAGCAACTAGTTTAATATGAAGTATCTTAGAAATTGCAATTCTCATCATTTAGTTTGCTCCAACTCTAGTTAGTGAGAATAGTTTTGTTTTAGAACCGCTTTTTTTCAAAAGAGGGTGTTATCAACCTGTTTTGCAAGTTTAGGCAGTGTAAACTTACTCCAAACTAACTTAGAATGGAGTAGGTGTAGATTTTTGTACGCTCAGAAAAACCGTGACTATATTTTAGGAATGAGGCACAGGGAGCGAGAGATGGGACGGGGGAAGGGAAGTTAGAGGGAAGTTAGGGGATTTTACAAGCATTAAACACTTCACTTTTACCAATAAAGAGCCATCATCAATAATAAATGATAAATAAATCAATTAAAATAAAAATTACATTTTCCTACCTCTCCATCGAAGCAGCGGCAGCAGGCACCGAGCTGCGATATTTCGGCCAATCGGCCAGGGGATAGGGTTGCCGTGAAAAGCACCGGGAGGGAGGGCGACATCAGAAGAACCTGGCCCGCAGCAAAGTGAGCTGCGATATTTTGGCCATTCGGCCAGGGGATAGGGGAGGCCTGAAAAACGTCGGGAGGGGGAGCCAGCCAGCCAGCCAGCACCTTTGAAAGTTTAATTTTTACTTCAAGTATGGGTGCAGCATTATCAACACCACGGATTATGCAACGGTTCTCCATCAATTCTCTGCATAAGAGAGAATTGATTAGAGCTCACTGCATCAGGAACGTCATAGCCTGTAGGCTGATGGGCAGGAGGCCTTACCCATATTGGCAATATCGAGCCAGGCGTTCGTATCTGGACATGAGCGAGGCTGATTGTGTCAAAAGGCTGTGTTTCCACAGAGAAGTTGTCGTTGAGATCTATGATATGCTGAGAGCAGATTTACAGCCGAGAAGCAGAACGCCAACTGCCTTGTCTGTTAAGTGAAGGTTAGAGCTGCACTTTCCTTCTATGCCTCGCGATTGTTTCAAGCTACAACTAGAGATGTGTGTGTCATCTCTCAACGTGCAATACATGCCTGCGTTTACCAGGTCACGGCTGAACTGTGTGCGCAGAGGAATGACTTCACGTTCCCAATGACCGGCCAAACAATGCATGACAGGGCTGTGGGCTTCTCCAGGATTGCTGGTTTCCCAAAGGTACAGGACTGCATTGATTGTACCCACATCGCCTTGCGAGCACCTGTGGAGGATGCCGAGCAATACACGAATAGAAAAAGTTTCCACTCCATTAATGTGCAGCTCGTGTGTGACGACCAGCAGCGCATCATGTCAGGTGATGCGAGATACCCTGGCAGCACCCATGATGTGTTCAACCTATGCGACAGCGTTATATCTGACATGTTTCAGCAGCAGCCAGAAGGGCAGAGCTAGCTACTGGGAGACAAAGGGTACGGTCTTGCCACCTGGCTCATGATGCCCCTACGCGTGACACGGATGGAAGCTGACCATCAATACAACATGGCGCACATTGCGACACGCAGCATCATAGAGAGGACCATTGGCATTTTGAAACGCGTTTCCATGCCTGGACCATTCCGGAGGCCACTTGCAATACTCCCCTGAGATTGTCGGTCACTTCACTGTTGTGTGCTGCATGCTGCATAACTTAGCCATCATGAGGCAGCAGGAGCTGGTCGTGGAACCAGAAGACCCGCATGAGCTTAGAGTGCCTGATGATAGTAATTTGGAAGAGCAGAATGACGATGATGACAACATACATCAGGAAAGCATGCAAGTGCCTGATGCTGGAGCACGAGATCGGAGGAGGGCGGTCCATCATGCTCCTTTACATAGAAACATAGAAACATAGAAAATAGGTGCAGGAGCAGGCCATTCAGCCCTTCTAGCCTGCACCGCCATTCAATGAGTTCATGGCTGAACATGAAACTTCAGTACCCCCTTCCTGCTTTCACGCCATACCCCTTGATCCCCCGAGTAGTAAGGACTTCATCTAACTCCCTTTTGAATATATTTAGTGAATTGGCCTCAACTACTTTCTGTGGTAGAGAATTCCACAGGTTCACCACTCTCTGGGTGAAGAAGTTTCTCCTTATCTCGGTCCTAAATGGCTTACCCCTTATCCTTAGACTGTGACCCCTGGTTCTGGACTTCCCCAACATTGGGAACATTCTTCCTGCATCCAACCTGTCCAAACCCGTTAGAATTTTAAACGTTTCTATGAGGTCCCCTCTCATTCTTCTGAACTCCAGTGAATACAAGCCCAGTTGATCCAGTCTTTCTTGATAGGTCAGTCCCACCATCCCGGGAATCAGTCTGGTGAACCTTCGCTGCACTCCCTCAATAGCAAGAATGTCCTTCCTCAGGTTAGGAGACCAAAACTGTACACAATACTCGAGTCCTGCGTCAGCAGCTCATCCGTGAATGCTTCAATTACTGATGCCTGAGGGCTCAGCAACAACTGTTCCGCATGGACATGTTTATTTTTTGGAGTTGTTCCTATGTTGTGTTGCGTTAATGGAACATGATTCAGTTTTAATGTAAAAATATTTTATTGAAAATTCACGTTAGTGTAATAAAATATTTCTTATATCAAACTTTACTTTAATATGAATCTTTAAGATCACTTAAAACCCTAAGATCACTTATAACTTGTAAAGTTACAAAAGTTACAAAACAATTTCAACGTGAAAAATCTTACACTCTTAAGATCACTGAAATTTCAAGATCACTTTTTAGGCGCAAAATTAAATAGCTTACAAAATGTGAGAGCATTTACACTATAAGATCACTTAAAACCCTAAGATCACTTATTAATTGTAAAGTTACAAAACTTACAAAACAATTTCAATTTGAAAAAAGTTACTACAGTTACATCAACAACAAGAACAAAAGCAGCAATTAAAGGCTGCAACCATCTCTTATCCACATCTTAGTAAATGTTCACTTCTTCATGGGGGCGTCATTTGATTGCCCTTATTGCAGCAGCTACCTCAGCCAGGCCCTCCCTGATGGCCTGTGCCATCACTTGCAGTCCCTCTGACATTCCCTCCCTCATTTTCCATGTCATTACTGCTATTTCTCCTGTCAGGACCGTTGCCTCTTCACCCACTGCACTGACACTGCCCACGAGTGATCGGGTAAACTCATTGCTCTCCACACCCAATGCCACAACCTGAGCCACATCTGTTGTAGGCTGCATCTCAGGCGAGCGTGTTTCCAATCTCCTTCTCCTCTGCCTGGGTCTGCCTCGTGGCACCACTCCAATGGGAGCCGTGGGCTGGGATGGTGGGGCCCTGGGTCTTGCATGTGGCACCACTCCAGTCGGTGGTGCAGGCTGGAATGGTGAGGCAGTGGGTGTAAACTGCTGCATTGCACCAGCATCACCACTGAGACCTGCAACGTCGGAATCTGTGAAACCATAGAATGTTGGACCAGAATCTATGGAAGTGGGAGGCACAGGCTGGGACGGTGGGGCACTGGGTGTAAACTGCTGCAATACACCAGCACCACCACTGAGACCCACAACGTCGGAATCTGTGAAACCATTGAATGTGGGACCAGAACCTATGCAAGGGTTTGAAATGCTGATGTCCGTTGATGTGGGCTCATAAGTATTAAGTTCTAAAATCTCCCCTGAAGATATTTCAGTCAACCCCTGCAGCCACCCTTGGTCTGGATCGTCCGCATCTGGTTCTTCTGGTTCTTCTTCTGAATGTTCAGGATCTTCAGGATTGGCATCATCTTCTGCAAAATATATCAGAACAGTCAAATGATTAGCAGCCCAGGAGGGGGCAGGATGGGTAGCATGAGTAGGCTCACACATAGCAGGCCAGGCAGCAGGTTAATTTGAAGGGCCACGATGCATTTTCAGGACTTACCCTCTCCCTCGCGTGTGGGCCCAGCTTGTGCTGTACTGATTGTTTTTCTCCAGGTACGACTCATCAAAGCAGCGACCCTCTATTCCAACGGTGTCAGTGGATGCAGATTGGGCATGCCTCCTCCTGGTCGAGTTCTTTCCCTTTTGTTATGGGCCAATTTCTTCTGCAAAGATTAAAATATATCTTTTTACAGAGTGCGCCTTTCTGCAGGGTGGGACATATACAGATGGTCACATTTACAATTTAGATTCCATTGAAAAATGAAAATATTACTTACACTAACTACTTGACCAAGGTCGTGCCATTTCTATGTTTCTATGTTTCTATGTTTTTACACTGGCTTCCAGATCTCCTGGCATGCATCACTGCGCAGTAATCTTCAGCAACTAGGCTCCAGAGTTCCTTCATTTCTTTGGGTGGTACTTTTGTGCGATCTCTGTTGCTGGTATCCAGCTTCTGCCATCCCTGCTCAATCACACTAACTAGAATGTCCACTTCCTCATGCAAGAAATTGTTCGTTCTTGATGGATGTTGTTCCATTGCTGTATTGAATTGACAATCAGTGATTTTTCAAAACACACAGTCCTTACTGTTGTGTTCCTAACACAGATGAGACTGCACACAGGGAGGTTAAAGTAACAGTGACCTCAGTCTTTATTAAGACACTCCAGAGTGAGGAACAGGCCTTAGGGGCCGGCTTATATACAGTGCTCCCAAGGGATGCTGGGATCCCTTGGGACTTCAGGGGATGAGCTGCCTGGTGGCAGAACATGGGAGTGCATGCTTTACAGATACACAACATCACTCCATCCGCAATGTCAAGGTGAAAACTATTTACAAGGTGAGGCGGTCGGGAGCCTTTCTTTCCCTGGTGGACCACCTCGGTACAAATGTCTGTTCTGGTGTGTTGGCTGTGCCCTCGCTGGGCTGGCATGTTGTTGGCCCTGCAGGGCTGCTGGGTGAGCCTGGCCTTGCTGGGCTGTTGGGTGTGATGGGTTCGATTTCCTGATCCAGCGTGGTGTCGTTGATCCTTTGGGTGTGTGTTGTGGGCTCGAAAAAGGTGGTGTCTGCTGTGGGTTGTTCAGGGCAGTCTGTGAACCGCAGCCTCATTTGGTCCAGGTGCTTTCTGCAAATTTATCCATTGTCTAGTTTGACTACAAACACCCTATTCCCTTCTTTAGCTATCACCGTGCCCGCAATCCCCTTGGGACCATGTCCATAGTTTAGCACACACACAGGGTCATTCAGATCAATTTCCTGTGACAGAGTGGCGTGACCATCGTTTACATTTTGTTGTTGCCGCCTGCTCTCTACCTGATCGTGAAGGTTGGGGTGAACCAGCGAGAGTCTGGTTTTAAGTATCCTTTTCATGAGTAGCTCAGCCGGGGGAAACCCTGTGAGTGAGTGGGGTCTCGTGCAGTAGCTGAGCAGTACTCGGGACAGGCGGGTTTGGAGTGAGCCTTCTGTGACTCGTTTGAGGCTCTGTTTGATTGCTTGTACTGCTCGCTCTGCCTGCCCATTGGAGGTTGGTTTAAACGGGGCCGAGGTGACATGTTTGATCCCATTGCGGGTCATGAATTCTTTAAGTTCGGCACTGGTGAACCATGGCCCGTTATCACTGACCAGTGTGTCAGGCAGGCCGTGGATGGCAAACATGGCCCTCAGGCTTTCAATGGTGGTGGTGGCGGTGCTTCCGACATTATTTCACATTCAATCCATTTTGAAAAAGCATCCACCACCACCAGGAACATTTTACCGAGAAACGGGCCCGCATAGTCGACATGGATCCTCAACCATGGTCTGGAGGGCCAGGACCACAAACTTAGTGGTACCTCTCTGGGCGCGTTGCTCAACTGAGCACACACGTTGCATTGCCGTACACAGGACTCTAAGTCAGAGTCGATACCAGGCCACAACACGTGTGGGATCTGGCTATCGCTTTCATCATTACTATACCCGGGTGTGTGCTGTGTAGATCCGAGATGAACGTCACCCTGCCCTTTTTGGGTAGCACTACGCAGTTACCCCACAACAGGTAGTCTGCCTGAATGGACAGCTCGTCCTTTTGCTGCTGGAACGGCTTGATTAGATCTTGCATTTCAACGGGGATGCTGGCCCAGCTCCCATGCAGTACACAATTTTTTACTAGGGACAGCAGAGGATCTTGGCTGGTCCAAGTCCTAATCTGGCGGGCCGTGACAGATGATTTATCATTTTCAAACACTTCCATGACCATCAACAAGTCTGCGGGCTGCGCCACCATCAAAAAGTTTGCAGGCTGCGCCATTTCCACCCCCGTGGTGGGCAATGGTAGCCGACTGAGAGCATCCGCATAGTTCTCGGTGTCTGGCCTGTGGCGAATAGTATAGTTATATGCTGATAGCGCAAGTGCCCACCTTTGTATGCGGGCTGAGACATTGGTATTTATCCCCTTGTTTTCAGCGAACAGGGATATGAGGGGCTTTTGATTGGTTTCCAGCTCAAATTTGAGGCCAAACAGGTACTGATGCATTTTCTTTACCCCAAACACACAAGCTAATGCCTCTTTCTCAATCATGCTGTAGGCCCTCTTGACCTTAGACAAGCTCCTGGAAGCATAGGCGACAGGTTGCAACTTCCCGCAACGTTAGCTTGTTGTAATACACACCCGACTCCGTACGACGACGCATCACATGATAGCACGAGTCTTTTACACGGGTTATACAATACAAGCAGCTTGTTGGAGCATAAAATGTTTCCGGCTTTCTCAAAAACAATTACTTGATTTTTTCCCCATACCCAGTTCTCACCTTTACGCAATAACACATGTAGGGGCTCTAAGAGGGTGCTTAACCCCGGTGGAAGTTACCAAAATAGTTGAGGAGTCCCAGGAACGACCGCAGCTCTGTGACGTTCTGTGGCCTGGGCGCGTTCCTGATAGCCTCTGTCTTGGTGTCTGTGGGCCGAATGCCGTCCGCCACGATCTATCTCCCCAAAAACTCCACTTCTGTTGCCATGAAGACGCATTTCGACCTCTTCAGCCGCAGCCCTATGTGATCCAGTCGCTGCAGGATCTCCTCCAGGTTTTGTAGGTGCTCGACGGTGTCCCGACCCGTGACCAATATGTCGTCCTGAAAAACCACCATGCGTAATACCGACTTGAGTAGGCTCTCCAGGTTTCTCGGGAAGATCGCTGCTGCCAACCGAATTCCAAACTTGCTTCTGTTGTAGATGAACAGTCCCTTGTGCGTGTTGATACAGGTGAGGCCCTTCGAAGACTCCTCCAGCTCCTGTGTCATGTAGGCTGAAGTCAGGTCGAGCTTGGTGAACGTCTTGCCACCTTCCAGCGTCGCAAACAGGTCGTCTGCCTTAGGTGGTGGGTACTGGTCCTGTAGTGAGAAACGATTAATGGTTACTTCATAATCGCTGCAAATCCTGACCGTGCCATTACTTTTGAGTACTGGAACAATCGGGCTGGCCCACTCGCTGAATTCCACTGGGGAGATGATGCCCTCGCGTTGCAGCCTGTCCAGCTCGATTTCCATTCTCTCCCTCATCATGTGAGGTACCGCTCGCGCCTTGTGGTGAATGGGTCGTGCCTCTGGGACCAAGTGATCCGCACCTTCGCCTCGGAAAAGTTTCCAATGCCTGGCTCAAAAAGGGAAGGAAATTTGTTAAGAACTAGGGTACATGAGGCCTCATCGACATGTGATAGCGCTCGGATATCATCCCAGTTCCAGCGGATTTTGCCTAGCCAGCTCCTTCCAAGCAGTGTAGGGCCATAGCCCGGGACAATCCAGAGTGCCAGTTCGTGCACCGTGCCCTCGTAGGTGACCTTGATCATGGCACTGCCCAGAACAGTGATGAGCTCTGTGGTGCACGTTCTCAGTTTCATGTGGATGGGGCTCACGGCTGGTCTGAGTGCCTTGTTGCACCACAGTCTCTCAAACATCTTTTTACTCATGATGGATTGGCTAGTGCCAGTGTCCAGTTCCATGGCTACAGGTAAGCCATTCAATTTTACGTTTGGCATTATAGGTGGACATTTCATCGAAAATGTGTGCACCCTGTGTACTTCAGCATCTGCCTCCTCTCTCTGAGGCTCGAAATTGCTTTGATCCACCATAGACCAATTTTCCTCTGCCACGTGGTGGTTAGCAGGTTTTGCAGAGCTTGCACCTCGTCTGCAAGCTCGTTGGAGGTGCCCCATTGTTCCACAGCTCTTGCAAACATACCCTTTGAAGCGGCATGAATAGGCTGATTGGAAGCCTCCACAACGCCAACAAGGTGTGAATTGTCTTGCATTCATCCTTTGTTGCGGACTCTGTGTCATCTGGGTCACCTGAGACCTGCTGGCAGTTGCAGACTCATGGTTTCTGCCCTGTACATATCTGCTCGCAAACACAGTTCCAGTTAATTTATGAACCTTGCTAGCACTTGTGTGCTGAGAGATTTGTTTGGTGTTATCACTGGTGGACCTAAATGCTTGTGTTATTGCAATGGCCTTACTGAGGGCTGGTGTCTCTACAGTCAAAGGTTTTCGGAGGATGGTTTCGTGGCCAATGCCCAGTACAAAAAAGACTCTGAGCATTTGCTCCAGGTAGTCATCAAACTCACATTGTCCTGCAAGTCGCCTTAGCTCGGCGACGTAGCTCGCCACTTCCTGACCTTCAGATCGCTGGTACGTATAGAACCGATACCTCGGCATCAGCACACTCTCCCTCCGGTTAAGATGCTCCAGAACCAGTGTACACAGCTCCTCATACGACTTATCTGTGGGTTTCACTGGAGTCAGAAGATTCTTCATGAGGCTGTAGGTCGGTGCCCCGCAGACCGTGAGTAAGACCGCTCTCCTTTTTGCAGCGCTTCCTTCTCCGTCCAGCTCATTGGCTGCAAAGTACTGGCCTAACCATTCGACATAGGCTTCCCAGTTGCCTCTGAGAACTTTTCCAGGATGCCCGCAGTTTGCTGCATCTTTGCGTTGGATTCGTGTATTCGTCGCCAGTTGTTGTGTTCCTAACACTGATGAGACTGCACATGGGGAGGTTAAAGTAACAGTGACCTCAGTCTTTATTAAGACAGTCCAGAGTGAGTAACAGGCCTTAGGGGCCGGCTTATATACAGTGCTCCCAAGGGATGCTGGGATCCCTTGGGACTTCGGAGGATGCGCTCCTTGGTGGCGGAACATGGGAGTGCATGCTTTACAGATACACAACACTTACTTTGCATGCACCTATGCAGCAATAAACATCACTCACTGATTCCAGCAGCTGATTTCTTCCACAGTACTGCTAACAGCACTACTTCAGACACAAAAAAATCACTCAGAAAGCTTTGCATAGCTCCACACAACCAGAAATCACTCTTCTGCATGTACCTTTAAAGATGGCCAATTGCCAATGTTTGTGTGCCACTGCGCATACGTGTACGCTCTAACGCGCACGCGCAAAGCTGCTGGCGCTCAAAATGACGCTGGGCCCTAGCTCCGCCCCCATCCCGGCAGTTCTTGCTCACAACGCCTTTGCCCCACCCCCAGCAGCTCCTGCTGCGCTGTGCCGAGCTGGAAATGGCCCGACATATATCGGAGAAGCTTGAGGTAATTATTTGCCGCTTTTTCTGTTCCACAAATTAGGCGGGCCTCTCCGATGTGCGCCGTTCTAGCAGGGATCCGAAACTTGAGCCCATTGTGTCACTACACATAGTAACAAGAGCAATTCTCCCCCACTGTCCCTTCGGGAACTGCAGGTACAAACCAGTGTCTCATCACTGTGTGTTGGGGTTGAGTCAGAAAATTGTGATTTCAAGTCCCACTCCATAAACTTGAGCACATAATCTAGGCTGACACTCCAAGGAGTGCTGCATTGTCAAAGTAGGCATCTTTCAGATGAGATGTTAAACTGAAGCCCCATCCGCCCACTCAAGTGGACGTAAAAGATCCCGTGGCACTATTGCAAAGAGTAGCAGAGTTCTCCCTGGTGTCCTGGCCAATATTTATCCCTCAACCAACATTACTAAAAACAGATTATCTGATCATTATTGCATTGCTGTTTTTGGAACTTTGCTGTATGCAAATTGGCTGCCGCATTTCCTACATTACAACAGCGATTACACTTCAAAAGTACTTCACTGATTGTAAAGCACTTTGGGTCGTCCTGAGGTTGTGAAATGCACCACAGAAATTACAGTTCTTTTTTTCGTAGAAACTATGGGATTGTGGTCATAAATGACTTCATGGGAATGGGGTGCGAGATCCCATTGACTAACATAGAGACTTGTTGATTTTGAGAAAGACAGAACCTTTGCTCTTGTGGTTGCTTTTTCCTGACTGTGACAAATCAAGGTCTCAGTGATTTGACAGACCCTGTCCCTGCCTATGCCAGTTGTTTCTATGAGTGGTGTATTCCTTAAGGAGCTCCAAACTAGCAGACCATGGCCGGAACGCTAATGAGATGTTTCTTTTCAGACTCAAGAGTTTTCCGTCAAACCCAGACATAGGGGAACGTGTTACACGTCTGATGTTTGGTTTGCTGATGCAGGTAGTTCAAAGGTTAACTCCAACAGACTCCAAACATATAGCTCCTCCTTGTGGTGTTTCTAGCTAAAGGACAAGCTAAGTTGGAGTCAGCACAAGTTTTGCAGAAGATTAAAGGGTGATCTAATTGAGGTGTTTCAGATGATTAAAGGATTTGATAGGACAAATAGTGAAAAACTATTTCCTGTGGTGGGGAGTCCAGAGCAAGGGGGATAGTCTTAAAATTGGAGCTAGAAAGCTCAGGAGTGATGTCAGGAACACTTCTTCACACAAAGGGTAGTGGAAATCTGGACCCCTCCCCCAAAATCTGTGGATGCTGGGGGACAATTGAAAATGTAAAAACTGAGCTTGATAGGTTTTTGTTAGACAAGGGTGTTAAGTGAACCAATGCGGGTAAATGGAGTTGAGATATAGATCAGTCATGATCTAATTGAATGGTGATTAAGCTGGAGGGGCTAAATGGCCTCCTCCCATTCCTGTGTTCCACAAGACTAATTCATGTGGATACAGAATCTTTGCTATTTTCCTATTTGTCTCTGCAGCTCCCTGTTTGAGATGAAGAGGGTAGAGCCTTTGAGCTCGATTTTCGGCTGATTTGCATCCCATTTAACACCTCGGCGGAACGCAAAAATGTTTTTTTGGGCGTGAAACGAAGCGGACAAGATTTTGTGCCCGGGTGGAACTTTCGCCAATGATTTTGTGGCGGCGCTAAAACATATCTGCCCTCCTGTATGGCTCAGAGACATGGACCATGTACAGTAGATGTTATGTATGGAGAAAGAGTCAGACTGGACACTGTGAGCTTAAAGTAAAGTGTGACCTTAGTCTTTTATTGCAGGTCTCCAGAGTGCCTCTCCAACCTGTGAGGCCTCCTTAAATATCTGTGCTCCCAAGGGATTATGGGATCCCTTGAGACGCCAGGGGATGAGCCCTCTGGTGGTTGTACAGAGTATATACAAGTATACATATATAACAACACTCCCAACCCCGCCTCCCCAAAGTCAATAGTGTAACTATTTACAATGTGAGTCGATCTGGGGCCCTTCTTGCCCTGGTTGATCGTCTCGGTGTGAAAGCTGGTATTGGTGAGTCAATTGTTGGGCCGTCGCTGGGCTGCTGTGCAGCTGGCCTTGCTGGGCTGCCTGGTGTGGTGGGTCCTGCTGGGCTGCTGTGGATGATGGGTTCTGCTTCGCGGTCAACCGTGGTGTTGGTTGCCACTGGTGTGTATGTTGGGGGGTCAAAGGAGGTAGGGTCCAAAGTGGGTTGCTCAGGATAGTCCGTAAATCTGGTGAATGAGTCCATTTGAAAGTTTGACCCGAAACACCCTGCTCCCCTCTTTGGCCACGACAGTGCCGGGAAGCCACTTGGGACCTTGTCCATAATTCAATATAAAAACAGGATGATTGATTTCAATTTTGCGTGACACATTTGCGCTATCATGGTATGTACTTTGTTGAAGCCGCCTGCTCTCTACCTGTTCATGTAGATCAGGGTGAACTAACGAGAGCTTTGTATTAAGTGCTCTTTTCATGAGCAGTTCAGTAGGTGGGATCTCAGTGAGCAAATGGGATCTCGTGCGGTAGCTAAGCAGGACTCGGGATAGGCGAGTCTGCAGTGAACCTTCAGTTACCCTCTTCAAGCCTTGCTTGATGGTTTGCACTGCTCTCTCTGCCTGACCATTGGATGCTGGTTTAAATGGGGCAAATGTGAGATGTTTGTTCCCATTGCGGGTCATGAATTCTCTGAACTCAGCACTGGTAAAACATGTGTTACCATTGTCACTCACCAGGACATCGGGTAAGCCGTGAGTGGCAAACATGGCCCGCAGGCTTTCAGTAGTGGCAGCGGACATGCTAGCCGACATTACCTCACATTCAATCCACTTGGAATATGCGTCTACAACCACAAGGAACATTTTACCCAAGAACGGCCTGCATAGTCGACGTATACCCTAGACCACGGTTTGGAGGGCCAAGACCATAAACTTAGCGGCGCCTCCCTGGGTGCATTGCTTAACTGCGAGTATGTATTACATCTGTGCACGCAGAACTCTAAGTCCACATCGATACCGGGCCACCACACATGGGATCTGGCTGTCCCTTTCATCATTACGATGCCTGGGTGGGTACTGTGGAGATCACTAATGAAGGTGTCTCTGCTCTTCTTGGGGACCACTACTCGATTGCCCCACAGAAGGCAGTCTGCCTGTATAGACATTTCATCATGGCGCTACTGCAAAGGCTTTATCTCTTGTTGCATTTCTACAGGGACACTGGACCAGCTCCCATGAAGCACACAGCTTTTGCCTCGGGACAATAAGGGGTCCTGGCTCGTCCAGGTTTTGATCTGCCGGTCAGTGACGGGCAGATCAATTGCTCACTCTCAAATGCTTCCACAACAATGGCTAAATCTGTGGGATGCGCCATTTCCATCCCCGTGGTGGGCAATGGCAGCCTACTGAGAGCATCGGCGCAGTTTTCTGTGCCTGGCCTGTGGCGGATGGCGTAGTTGTATGCGGACAACGTGAGCACCCATCTCTGGATGTGGGACGATGCATTGATATTTATCCCTTTACTCTCGGAAAACAGGGATATGAGTGGCTTATGGTCAGTTTCCAATTCGAATTTTAGCCCAAACAGGTATTGATGCATTTTCTTTACCCCATAGACACATGCTAACGCTTCTTTTTCAATCATGCTGTAGGCTCTCTCAGCATTAGACAGACTCTTGGATGCATAAGCAACTGGTTGCAGTATCCCAAAATCATTAGCTTGTTGCAATACACACCCGACGCCATATGACGACGCATCACATGCTCGTACCAAACATTTACATGGATCATACAACACAAGCAATTTGTATGAGCACAACACTTTTCTAGCTTTTACAAAGGCATTTTCTTGGCTTTTGCCCCAAACCCATTCGTCCCCTTTTCGCAGTAAGACACGCAGTGGTTCTAACAATGTGTTGAGACCCGGTAAGAAGTTACTGAAGTAGTTCAAGAGTCCTAGAAACGACCGCAGCTCCGTCACGTTCTGTGGCCTCGGTGCATTCTCGATTGCCTCCATCTTTGCGTTGCTGGGTCTGATGCCGTCCGCCGCAATCCTCCTTCCCAGGAACTCCACTTCAGGCGCCAGGAAAACATACTTCGAGCGTTTTAACCTGAGCCCCACGCGGTTGAGTCGACTGAGAACCTCCTCCAGGTTCTGCAGATGCTCGACCGTGTTCCGACCTGTGACCAAGATGTCATCCTGGAAGACCACGGTGTGCGGGACCAACTTGATTAAGCTTTCCATGTTTCTCTGGAATATCGCTGCCGCTGATCGAATTCCAAACGGGCATCTGCTATAAATAAAAATACCTTTGTGCATGTTGATGCAGATGAGGCCTTTCGATGATTCCTTTACTTCCTGCGTCATGTAGGCTGAAGTCAGATCCAGCTTCGTGAACGTCTTTCCTCCCACCAGCATTGCAAAGAGTTCGTCAGCCTTTGGTAGTGGGTATTGGTCCTGCAGGGAGAAACGATTGATAGTTACCTTGTAATCGCCACAGATTCTGACGGTGCCGTCTCCCTTGAGGACTGGGACAATAGGACTGGCCCACTCATTGAACTCGATCGGTGAAATGATGCCCTCTCTTTGCAGCCGGTCTAGCTTGATCTCTACCCTTTCTCTCATCATGTACAGTACTGCTGTCGCCTTGTGATGGATGGGTTGCGCCCCAGGGATTAGGTGGATCTGTACTTTTGCTCCTTGGAATTTCCCGATGCCTGGTTCGAACAGCGAAGGGAAACTGTTTAAGACCTGGGCACATGAAGTGTGATCAGCGGGCGACAGCGCTTGGAATTCGTCCCAGTTCCAGCGTATCTTTCCCAGTCAGCTCCTGCTGAGCAGCGTGGGACCATCGCCTGGTACCAGCCAGAGTGATAGCTTGTGCACCGCTCTATTGTAGGAGACCTTTACAGTAGCACTGTCAATTACAGGAATCAGTTCTTTTGTGTAAGTTCTTAGTTTCGAGCGAACTGGAGTTAAGACTGGCCTTGAGGCCTTGCTGCACCACAATCTTTTGAAAGTCTTTTTTTCCATTATGGACTAGTTCGTGCCTGTGTCCAGCTCCATTGATACCGGGAGTCCATTTAGTTCAACATTCAGCATTATCGGGGGACACTTTGTCCTGAATGTGTGCACCCCATGTACCTCTGCCTCCTCGGTCTGAGGCTCTGGTTCGTCATGATCCTCCATGAAGCTCCTCTGCAACATGGTGGTTTGCAGGCTTAACAGGATTTGCAGATTGCCTGCACATATATTGGCGGTGTCCCATTGTTCCACAGCCCTTGCAAACGTACCCTTTGAATTGGCATGAATGGAAACGATGATCACCCCCGCAGCGCCAACAAAGTGTTAATGGCCTTGTATTCATCACCCTTGATGGTGGATTCTGAGACATCTGCGGACATGCAGCTGCAGGCATGTGTGACCTGCCCTGTACATTGCGATTTGAAAACAGCATCACTTTGTTCACAGTACTTGTAGCAGCACTTGTGTGCTGAGAGATTTGCTTCGTATTGTCACTGGTGGCAATGAATGCCTGGGCAATGTCCTGCAAGGCGTCTTAGCTCGGCAACATAACTCGCCACTTCCTGGCCTTCAGACCTTTTATAGGTGTAGAACCGGTACCTCGCCATCAGAACACTTTCCTTTGGGTTCAAATGCTCTCGGACCAGTGTGCACAAATCGTCGTATGATTTCTCTGTGGGTTTCGCTGGAGTAAGCAGATTTTTCATGAGGCCATACGTTGGTGCCCCACAGACGGTGAGGAGGATCGCCCTTCGTTTGGCTGCGTTCTCTTCTCCATCTAGCTTGTTGGCTACGAAGTATTGGTCGAGTCGCTCCACAAAAGTTTCCCAATCATCTCCCTCCGAAAATTTCTCCAGGATGCCCACTGTTCTCTGCATCTTTGGGTTAGCTATCTGTATCTCGCCGCCAGTTGTTATGTATGGAGAAAGAGTCAGACTGAACACTGTGAGTTTAAAGTAAAGTGTGACCTTAGTCTTTTATTGCAGGTCTCCAGAGTGCCTCTCCAACCTGTGCGGCTTCCTTAAATACCTGTTCCCCCAAGGGATTATGGGATCCCTTGGGACTCCAGGTGATGAGCCCTCTGGTGGCTGTACAGAGTATATACAAGTATACATATATAACAGTGGACACCTCAAGTTGCTGGAGAAATACCACCAATGATGTCTCCAGAAGATCCTACAAATTCCCTGGGAGGACAGACGCATCAACATTAGCGTCCTCGACCTGGCCAACATCCCCAGCATTGAAACACTGACCACATTTGATCAGCTCCATTGGGCAGGCCACATTGTTCACATGCCTGGCACACGACTCCCAAAGCAAGCGCTCTACTCGGAACTCTTTCACAGCAAATGAGCCAAAGGTGGGCAATGGAAACGTTACAAGTACACCCTCAAAGCCTCCCTGATAAAGTGCAACATCCCCACTGACACCTGGGAGTTCCTGGCCAAAGACCGCCCTTAGTTGAGGAAGTGCATCCAGGAGGGCGCTGAGCACCTCGAGTTTCATTGCCGAGAGCATGCAGAAATCAAATGCAGGCAGCGGAAAGAGCGTGCATCAAAGCAGTCCCACCCACCCTTTCCCTCAATGACTATTTGTCCCACCTGTGACAGAGACTGTGGTTATTATGTTGGATTGTTCAGCCACCTAAGAACTCATGCTAAGAGTGGAAGCAAGTCTTCCTCAATTCCGAGGGACTGCCAATGGTGATGATGAGGATGAATGCACTGTACGCACGTAGAATGGACTTCATAAACTTCCCAATGACCAGGGAGGCACAAAATGAGAGGGCTAAAGGTTTTGGATGATTTGCTGACCTCCCCAAGGTTCAGGGTGCCCTTGACTATACGCACATCGTCCTGTGAGCACCTTTACAGAATGCTGAGATTTTCTGACACTGAAAGGGATTCCACTCTGTGAACGTACAGATCGTCTGCGACCATACTCAGCGCATCATGGCAGTCAATGTCCAATATCCAGGGAGCATCCATGATGCTTTGATCTTGCGTGAGAGCAGTGTCTCACGCATGTTCCAGCATCAACCACAAGGTCAGAGCTGGATGCTCGGGGACAAAAGTTAAGGCCTCGCCACCTGGCTCATGACCCCCTTCCAGAACCCTCAAACAGAAACTGCGCATCGCTATAATGAGAGCCATATAGTCACATGCAACACTGTTGAAGAGACAATTGGAGTGCTTGAGCAGCGCTTCCGATGCCTGGACCACTCTGGAGGCTGCCTACAATACTCCCCTCAACAGGTCTCTGAGTTCATTGTGGTGTGCTGCATGCTACACAACTCAGCCATTATGAGAGGACAGGAATTGCCAATGGGGATTGCAGGACCACCTCAGGAGAAAGGGGGGAGGAGGAGGAAGACGAGGAACCCATGCTACCATCACAACCACAGGGGAGGCATCGTGGAGATTTCGCCGCTGCAAAAGCTTTACGTCGGCAGCTCATAATTGATCGCTTTGCTTGAAGCGTGAACGGCACGTTTGAGCATTGCCTGGCCACTGTATCCCACCATGTTGACTATTCCTCCTCTTATTTTGCAAATGAGACACTGCACAGAAATGGTTAGGGTAAAGGAAACATTTATTGAACATTGTAATATTGTAAACTTTGTAGCTTTTATTGTCAGACTTAAATAAAATGAGCTGCATCCAGCAGTGTGATAATTCAACAACATTATCGGAACATAATCCAGCATCAAGCATCAACAACACAATCCAGTGTGATACTGTAATATAATGATACTGTAACATAATGATGCTGTAACATAAAACATACGATGCATCCAGCATCAACAACATAATTCAGAAACATCAATTCCTGCCCCACTGTTTTTTCCCGCCATCTTTTGGCCCCCTTCCCTTCATCACCCTCCCTCGTCTGCTGCTCCTAATCAAAGTGGCACCAAGATGGCGTGCAGTAAGGCTGCCAGAGTGCTGCTGTGTTGGGGGGAGAGACGGCGTCTGAGGATGCACAAGACCAGCTTGTGGTGTGGAAGGCCCGGCTTCTGACTGGCTAGCCTCTTCATCGACGTCGCCAGTCACAGGTGGTTTGAGTGACAACCGTCACTGATGCTTGGTTGGCGACTGAGTGGAGGGAGATGGAATGAAGTGATCCGGAGGAATGACACCACCTCCCATAACCCTGGAGCCACTCAGTCACCGATGGGGCTGGTCCCCAGCAACCGGAGCACCTTGCTGGAACCGTCACTTCCCCGTGTGACAGTGGGGAACGCAGAGAGTATGGAGGCAGACATGGACTGCATCACCTACCCAAGCTAAAGCAGAGCTTGTGCTGTGATGTGCCATATTCTGCTAAAGCTCATGCCACATTCTCCGGGACTCCAGTGTCACTGCTGTAGGGCACCAGCCTCATGTGGACATTGATGGCCTCACAGGTATCACGGCTCGCACTGACAATCTGCGACCCTACCTCCGTAATAGTCGCTTTCAGACTGTCAATGCTCGCGGGAATCCTACCCAAGACATCAAGGAGCTGATAGCTGATTTGGATGCTCTCCCTGGACATTCCCACCATATCTAGTTCCACGTCTGCCTGTCTGTCAGCAGACCGACTTTGCCCACTCACTCTCCGGAGAGATGGCCTGCGGGATTCAACCACATCACTGCATTGCTGCACGCCACTGGTCCCAGGAGCCTCGGATTCCTCAAGCCCCGAGAGTGCCTCGTCCTCAGAGGAGCTGAGTGTCGGTGGTGGAGCAGGGGCGGAATGATGCTGTGCCAGAGTCGGCTCATCGGTACCCTCCTCTTCCCCCTCCTCCAGGCGATAGCCTGACGTGGAGCGGTCCCTTGAGGGATGCTGCACCTGTGACTGGTCATGTGGAAGTAGAAAGCAACAGACAAGTGGTTAGCAGCAGGGGAGGGGGCAGGGTGACATGAGGAAGGTGGCATAGCACAGGCTCATTTGAAGAACCGCCGCTTCTCCATTATATCTAGTCCAGAGACACTGCATGACATTGGCCCAACCCAGCCCAGGGAGTGTGCAGGACAGTACTCCAACCCAGCCCAGGGAGTGTGCAGGACAATACTCCAACCCAGCCCAGGGAGTGTGCAGGACAGTACGCCAACCCCAGCCCAGGGAGTGTGCAGGACAGTACTCCAACCCCAGCCCAGGGAGTGTGCAGGACAGTACTCCAACCCAGCCCAGGGAGTGTGCAGGACAGTACTCCAACCCAGCCCAGGGAGTGTGCAGGACAGTACTCCAACTCAGCCCAGGGAGTGTGCATGACATTGGCCCAACCCAGCCCAGGGAGTGTGCAGGACAGTACTCCAACCCAGCCCAGGGAGTGTGCAGGACATTGGCCCAACCCAGCCCAGGGAGTGTGCAGGACAGTACTCCAACCCAGCCCAGGGAGTGTGCAGGACATTTCCCCAACCCAGCCCAGGGAGTGTGCAGGACATTGCCCCAACCTAGTCCAGAGGCACTGCAGGACATTGCCCCAACCCAGCCCAGGAAGTGTGCAGGACTTACCCTCAGTATCCGAGCGGGGTCAGTGCCCCCAGTGGCAGTTGCCCGACCTGAGATGCCGATGATGCCTGCCACTCTGTCCTCGATGTCCATGAGTGGCAGGGTCTGAGGTGGACCTGCTCGCGGCGATTATGAGACTTCTTGGCCTGCAAAGATTAAAATGGGAATGGTTACTAGAGGGTCCATCTGCTCTTGTGGCACAGATAGCCACGAAAGCACTTATACCATACTGTCTGAATGTAATAGAGTTCTCTGTTAATGGTTTTGGAAGTTGCACATGGTTCTTCAGGAGGACATCGAAGTGGGGAGCCATCTTATGAGATCTCAGAAAGCAATCAATAATGTGAAAAGATCATTCATGGCAAATAGGGTGCCGAACTAAGCCTACCTAAGTGTCATGCAGTTTAGGAGGCAACCCACAGAGTGCTGAGAGGCACCAACAGCATGAGAACAAATAGTGTGTCTGCTTTTTAATTGAAGTAATGAAGGAGTGCATGAATGAAAATGGTACTCACTCTGATGACCTTTGTCAGATCATTAAACTTCTTTCAACGATGTGTGCCAGTCCTGACCACAGTGTCTGAGGCAGAGATTTCCTCTGCTGTCTCCCTCCAAATCCTTTTAAATATGGATGGCAATGGTCTAGAACCATCCCGAAGATGCAACTCCTGACATCTTCTTTCCACAGCCCCCACTAGAGCTTCATTAGCCTCGTGGCTGAATCGTCTGGCATGCTGTCTGGAATCGTTGTCCTCCATCATCAAAATCCAAATGTGGAATGTCTGATTCAGCCCCGGTTGTACTGCGCCTGTGCGCGGTCGCGCCCTGCATTAGCGTTTGCGACTGGAGACCAGACCAGAAGCGCGGGAAGAAAAAAAACAAATTGCGCATGAGCAGAACAGCAGATTTTTTTCCGTGCCGCAACTTTTAGCTCCGGTGCACAAAGTCAGTGGTGCAACGCCGGAGTTAACGTTGATGCTCCTCGTGAACTTTCATTCGGCAAGAGGTGTTCGCTCTGGCGCTAACGTTAACATTTTTGTCTCCACCGCGAATTGTGTCCGGAAACGGGCGAAAATGCAAAAAAATGAAAATCCAGCCCTATGATTTTCTATTGTAGCCAGGTTGGCTGTTAGTTCTCACTGTGCGATTCTACAGCGCACGGTAAAATAGATAGTACAGCCCATTTAACCCAGTGATTGATGGTGATTCATTGCAAATTTAAAGCAATAACTTGCATGTATATAGCAGCTTTCACAACCTTAGGACCTTCCTTCTTTTTTGAAGTGTAGTCATGGTTACAATGTAGGTAACTGCAACAATGACTACACTTCAGAATTAACTCATTGACTGTGAAGAGCTTTGGGATATTCTCACCCTAGGCATCTATCTAGATCCGCACACCCTAGCTCCTCCTGATACCCTCACTGTTTTTGGACTTTGACTCAAAGGTTCGTAATATTACTCATTTTTTCTCAGATACTTCCCTCCCTCAGTCTTTTCTTCCTCCCACAATCTTCAGCTTTTGAAGACTCAAGTTTGGAACCACCTAATCACTACTTCCTGACTTTACTCATCATCTCTTTTGCTTTTTCCGCCTTGGTGTTGTCCCGCACAATGAACCTTGAGCCATCACTTTGCCTTCCTGCTGTAGAAGTTCGATGGCATTGTGCCTGTTTTTCAGGCACAAAATGGGCAGCTAAGCATCCAAAATGGCAGGCACATGCTCGTTCTGCGCTGGAAGTGCATTAACAAACCAGACTTGTTCTGTTCCTGTCTAGCATCAGGGTTGGGAAGAGGCCAAGAAAATCTGTCCTTTTCCCCTCAAGGGTGCTGAGTAATGCTGAGATACAGTTTTAAAGGTACATGGCCATCCTCCAGCACCATGTCCAAGTAGACATTCTTCAGGCGAGCCTTGACAGTGCATGTTGACAGGCTATTTGACACTCAAAGTCATCACGGTCGAGCTTAATTCTCTCCTCACTCAAATGGCCACATGGAAACACATTCCAGCAGGGAGTGGGGGGGGGGGGGGAGGTGGTGGTCACTAGGTAGAATTCAGGAGCAGGCACCCTGGCTGATTTTAGGCCAACTGCAGCTGGGCGAAGACCAGCTAACTCAGCACAGGGTTCAAGTCCCACTCCAGAGACTTAAGCACAAAATCTAGGCAGACACTCCAGTGCAGTACTGAGACAATGCAAAATGGGCAGCTAAGCATCCAAAATGGCAGGCACATGCTCATTCTGCGTTGGAAGTGCATTAACAAACCAGACTTGTTCTGTTCCTGTCTAGCATCAGGGTTGGGAAGAGGCCAAGAAAATCTGTCCTTTTCCCCTCAAGGGTGCTGACTCTTGCTGAGATACAGTTTTAAAGGTACATGGCCATCCTCCAGCACCATGTCCAATCGGAGGTGCCGTTTTTCGGTTGTGACTTTAAGCAGAGTCTGCTTTCTCAGTTGGACGTAAAAGATCCCATGGCAATATTTCAAAAGGAGCGGGGGAGTTCTCCCCGGTGTCCTGGCCAATATTTATCCCTCAACCAACATCACTAAAACAGATTATCTGGTCATTATCACATTGATGTATGTGGGAGCTGGCTGTGTGCAAATTGACTGCCGCGTTTCCTACATTACGTTTCTCCGAGCAGTTCTGAGCGATAACAGGCCACTTACACGACTGTGCACACTGAGCCACACTGACACCTGAGACATTAAATGACCCCTGGGATTCTGCTGTTAAGTCCTTTATGAAGTGCTTGAGGCCATTTTGCATGCGCAGCAAATTTGGGATCGCCAGATCCCATGGCCTTGTCATGAGCAACAGGATGTAGATTCAGGAACACTTTCAGTATACAAAATCTGGATCTGGCTCCAACTCTTTAAGATGGGAGAGTGAAAGCTTGGCTGCATATGGCCGAGTCCTGGGATTGCCAACCCTTCAGGATTGTCCTGGAGTCTCCCTAAATAAAACATTAATCACTCGCACGCTGACCCGGGAGAAACATCATTGGGGCATTAAAAATGTTTTAGTGTTATTTACACAGAAACATTTTTACTGTCCCAATGATTGTGGGGGCAAGTGGAGAGGAGAGGTCATGTGGTGAATCCTCCAGGTAGGTTGGCAAATCAATGCTCGACTGGCCTGGGACTGATGTTCAGATCACAGCGAGTGTCACCCCTTTTATGCTCCGTGTTCCCATGAGTACGCGCTGTGCGCGTGTTTACACTGCGAGCCAGTGAATGCTCTGAAGGCGTCGTAAGGTCTAACAGGTAATTCAGGCAAGCTTTAAACTCGGCTTCAAACCACCCTGAAATGACACGACGGAGGGTCAGTGTTATGTATGTAAACATTACCAATGTGTAAGACTTGCCATCAGGGAGCGCACATGTGTGAGACCCAAAGATCACCTGCATACCCTGGGCAAGCAGGTATAAAAAGCAGTCTACCATGCTGCTTCCTCACTCTGGAGTTACATTAAAGAGACCAAGGTCACAACAGTTTGAGCTTACAATATACAGTCTTGTGGAGTTATTCTGAACATAACAATTGACGACGAGTAACAGATCACAAACTTTTACGCGGTTATGGCTGCCGTTGGTATTCTTGAGAGAATGGTTGAGGGTGATGATTGGAAAGCCTTCATTGAGCGTCTTGACCAGTACTTCGTGGTCAACGAGCGGTATAAGGAAGAAACCGCAGTCAAGCGCAGGGCGATTCTCCTCACCGTTTGCAAGTCCACAATATATGGCCTCATCAAAAATCTGCTAGCACCAACGAAACTAATGGAGAAGATATATGAAGAGTTGTGCATGCTAGTTCAGGAACACTTCAAGCTGAAGGAGAGCACCTTGATGGCCAGGTATCGCTTTTACACACACCATTGCTCCGAGGGCCAGGACCTGGCGAGCTATGTCGCCAACCTAAGACGCCTTGAGGGACCGTGCGTATTTGCTGGATATTTGGGGGAAGTGTTGCGGGACTTTTTCTTGCTTGGAATCGGCCACGAGGTCATTCTTCTAAAACTGCTGTCTGCCGAATCCCTAGATCTAAGCAAGGCCATCACAATAACCCAGGCTTTCATGTCCACGAATGATAACACTAAACAGATATCATTGCAGCATCGAAGCTCACCGGCAAGTACTGTGCATAAGATAACGCCTTCAGCAGGCAGAACTCTACATGGCAGGGCCTACGCGCCTGCAGAGGCCAGACCTAGGATGACTCAGAATCCGCCATGGGGCGTGAATGCGAATCCATTAGCACTATGTTGGCGCTGCAGGGGTAATCATTGAGCCCATCAATGTCGATTCAAGCATTACGTGTGCAAGGGCTGTGGAACAATGGGGCACCTCCAGCAAATGTGCAGACGTGCTGCGACTCACCACGTGGCAGAGTCAGCAGAAGATGACCGATCCGGCGTGGATCATGCTGAACGAGTAAGAGTGCCTGAAGAGGAAGTGTATGGGGTACACACCTTCACCACCAAAAGCCTTCCGATAATGTTAAAAGCCAAATTAAACGACATTCCAGTTTCCATGGAATTGGACACGAGGGCGAGTCAGTCAATTATCAGCCAGAAGGCTTTTGAGAAACTGTGGGGCAACAAGGCACAAAGGCCAAAACTAAGCCCGATCCACACCAAGCTGCACACTTACACCAAAGAACTCATACCAGTCATTGGCAGTGCGGCAGTGAAGTTATTGTACGATGGAGCTGAGCATGATTTACCACTATAGATTGTACCAGGCAATGGCCCAACGCTATTCAGCAGAAGCTGGCTAGGAAAGATCCAATGGAACTGGGATGACATCAAAGCACTGTCTTCGGTGGATCACGCCTTGTGTGTCCAAGTGCTAAACAAATTCCCGCCGTTATTCGAGCCAGGCATCGGCAACTTCACAGGCGCCAAAGTGCAGATCCATCTAGTCCCTGATGCATGACCCGTTCGTCACAAGGCCCGAGCGGTTCTATACATGATGCGAGAGAAAGTGGAAATCGAGCTGGACAGACTTCAGCGAGAGGGGATGATATTGCCAGTCGAATTCAACGAGTGGGCCAGTCCAATTGTTCCGGTGTTGAAAAAGTGATGGGACGGTTAGAAGCTGCGGGGACTACAAGGTAATGATCAACCGAGTCTCGTTACAGGACCAGTACCCACTATCCAAAGCGGATGACCTGCTCGCAATGCTAGCAGGGGGGAAGTCTTTCACCAAGCTGGATCTAACCTCTGCTTACGTGACACAGGAGCTGGCTGAATCTTCGAAAAAACTGACGTGCATCAACACGTACAGAGGACTGTTGATATACCACAGATGCCCTTTTGGGATTTGCTCAGCTGCGGCCATCTTCCAGAGGAACATGGAGAGTCTGTTGAAATCGGTTCCGCGCACCATGGTGTTTTAAGACAACATCTTGATCACTGGCCGCAACACCACCGAACACTTGCACAACCTGGAAGAGATTCTAAAGTGACTGGACAGAGTGGGACTCAGGCTGAAACACTCCAAGTGTGTTTTCCTGGCGCCAGAGGTCGAATTTTTGGGGAGAAAGATTGCGGCGGACGGCATCAGACCCACGGACTCCAAGACGGAGGCCATCAAGAATGCACCTAAACCACAGAATTTAATGGAGCTGCGTTCGTTTCTGGGACTCCTCAACTACTTTGGTAACTTTCTACTGGGGTTGAACACTTTGCTGGAACCTTTGCATTTATTGCTATGCAAAGGTGACGACTGGGTTTGGGGTAAATCTCAAGAGACAGCCTTTAACAAGGCCAGAAACCTGCTATGTTCTAACAAGTTACTTGTATTGTATGACCCATGTAAATGTTTAGTACTAGCTTGTGATGCATCTTCGTACGGGGTCAGTTGTGTGTTACAGCAAGCCAATGTGTCAGGCAAACTGAAACCGGTTGCATATGCGTCCAGAAGTTTATCTCAGGCTGAAAGAGCCTACAGTACGGTTGAGAAAGAAACGTTAGCATGAGTATACGGGGTTAAGAAAATGCACCAATCCCTATTTGGACTCTGGTTCGAGCTCGAAACCGACCACAAGCCGCACATTTAGCTGTTCTCAGAAAGCAAAGGTATTAGCACCAATGCTTCGTCCCGCATCCAAAGATGGGCACTAACATTATCTGCGTATGACTATTGAATCCGCCATAGACCAGGCACTGAGAACTGTGCTGATGCCCTCAGTTGGCTGCCATTGCCCACCACCGGGGTGGAAATGGTGCAACCCGCAGACTTGCTTCTTGTAATGGATGTTTTTTGAGAGCGAGGGGTCACCCATCGTGGCTCGCCAGATCAGGACCTGGACTAGCCAGGAACTTGTGCTATCACTAGTAAAAAGCTGCATTCTCAATGGGAGCTGGTCAGCGGTTCCCGGGGAAATGCAAGATGAAATTAAGACATTCCACCGACGCAAGGATGAAATGTCCATCCATTTGGACTATCTCCTATGGGGAAATCATGTAGTTTTGCCAAAAAAAGGCAGGGAAACGTTTATACACGACCTTCACAGTACCCACCCAGGCATAGTCATGATGAAGGCTATCGCCAGGTTGCATGTTTGGTGGCCCGGCATTGACTTGGAATTGGAGTCATGCATACACCAATGTAGCAGTTGTTCACAGTTGAGCAATACACCAAGGAAGGCCCCACTGAGTCTGTGGTCATGGCCCTCCAAACTGTGGTCCAGGGTCCACGTAGATTTCGCTGGCCCCTTTCTAGGAAAGATGTTCCTAGTAGCAGTGGACCCTTACTCTAAATGGATTGAATGTATAATAATGTCATCATGTACGTCCACTGCCACCATTGAAAGCCTCCAGGCCATGTTCGCCACCCATGGTTTGCCCGACGTCCTTGTTAGTGACAATAGACCATGTTTCACCAGCTCGGAATTCAACGAGCTCATGACCCGCAATAGCATCAAGCATGTCAGGTTTGCGCCATTTAAGCCCGCATCCAATGATCAAGCGGAACGGGCAGTCCAAACTATCAAGCAGAGCTTGAAACGCGTGACAGACGGTTCCCTACAGACCCGGTTATCTCGGGTTCTGCTCAGCTACCGAACACGATTTCACTCGCTTACCGGGGTTCCCCCTGCAGAATTGCTAATTAAGAGAGCACTCAAAACCAGGCTCTCAATGATCATGTAGAAATCTGGTATCACCGGCATAACATGTACCACGATCGCGCGGCTGTATCACATGACATTGAAGTTAATGACCCTCTGCTTGTTCTTATTTATGGTCATGGTCCCAAATGGGTTGCTGGGACTGTGTTAGCCAAGGAGGGGAATAGAGTGTTTGTTGTCAAACTTTTGAATGGAAAAACGTGCAGAAAGCACTTGGATCAGACCAAACTGTGGTTCACCTACAACCAAGAACAGTTTGAAGAGGACATTACCATCATTGATCCACCCACACACACCCAACCAGCAACCGACCTCGCAGTCAACCACGAGGATGAACCCACCATGCCCGACAGTCCGATCAGACCAGTCACACCGCAGTGCAGCAATGATCCGACCGACTCACCCATGCCAGGACTTCAACTCAGGCGATCAACCGGGGAACGCAGAGCCCCGGATCACCTCAACTTGTAAATAACTTGTATCGAAGACTTTTTTTTTGTGGGGGGGTGGGGGGGGGGGGGGGAATGATGTTATGTATGTAAACATTACCAATGTGTAAGATTTGCCAGCAGGGGGCATACCTGTTGGAGACCCAAGGGTCACCTGCACACCCTGGGCAAGCAGGTATAAAAAGCAGTCTACCATGCTGCTTCCTCACTCTGGAGTTACATTAAAGAGACCAAGGTCACGACAGTTTGAGCTTACAATATACAGTCTTGTGGAGTTATTCTGAACATAACAGTCAGAGACAGGGGTACGGCCCGATTCTGTTACTGTCCGGAAAAAACCCACTCAAATGGTGCAATAATAGCTTGCTGCTTTTATTTCCAGACCCTATAGAAGAACAAAGGAAGGCAACAGAGGCTTCGGAGTGTAATTACTAAAATGTGCTTACTCCCCCCAGAGAGCTATCTAGTGTTCAGTTACACATATGCGAGTACCCCATGTCAACCATGCTGCACACCCGAGCCAACCGTAGCACTAGCAGTGAAACCTCTCAATTTCTGTCCTTGCCTTTCAATTAGCATCAAGCCCAAGTGGTCTCTGGGATGATCTCATAAACTGTTTCACTCCTGCGGCAGGTCGGGGCACACCTGCAGAGTTATACTGCCACTTTCGTGCCACTCTTAACCCCAAAGCCAGCTCACAGTGATCCAATAGTGCCGGTATAACTGCGCTTTCGATCTCCCAGTTTGATGTTTCACCAAGGGTGTTGAAACAGTTAAGTGCTTCCCTTGATGTAACTGGTCTGAGCATATTTTAAGTGTGATAAATTGAGGTAATGAATGAAAATCTCAAGAATTCATGAGGGATAAAAAATGCATGAGATAACTGCAGCTCGAGCTGCCAGACACTGAAAGACTTCACCCTGGATATTCCCTTTTGGGTAAAGGCAGCTTTTAGTTACCAACCCACGCAGATCAGAAGGTTCCGCAACCAATCCCCAGTCTGCGCTGATCTCATCCTCGGCAACAATTGTGTCCGACAACTGGGCTCAGTGCCACACAGGAAAAAATGGACCAGGAAAGGTTTCCACTCGTGTAAGGACAGAGTTCGGTCATGACCACGAAGCCTCCTGCAGTGGAATAGCCAGGAAAGGACTAGGCTCACGTGTGAGGAGTGGCCACTCGGGACAGATGTTTGAAAGCAAGTGTCAGAAGCGGGGAGGAAGGGAAGAAGGGACAATGAAAAAATAAACCTTGGGGGTTGAACCAATTGTCCGAAATTCAATAAATCCTCACTCACAGCCTATGACAACCAAATGCAGGAAGAATTTCCTGTTTTCACACAAGTGACCCAATGGTTGGGAGTTCTCCAATTCCCAGTGGGCACTCCTGACCGTGCTGACTGCTCAGTAATAATACCTGTCTGCACTTAAACACAAAAGGATTTATCTGAAGGTAAAAGAAACAACTATTGTGCAAACAAAGTGCATGATGGGAAGGAGAACGGCCCAGTCACTGGGGCATTCTGAGGCTGGGCGTTACTTGTGTGATAAACAACAGGATCACTTCATTTCCCATAGTCAGTAACACCGGCAGGGATCATCCGCTAGGATCAGGAGCGGGAATCCCAAACGATTTTATTCTCCCTCTCCTTGTCCCTTATGTGGAACTTACTACCACATGGAGAAGTTGAGGCGAATAGTATAGATGCATTTAAGGGGAAGCTGGATAACAGCAACAACAACAACAACTTGCATTTATATAGCACCTTTAACGTAGTGAAACTCCCAAGGCACTTCACAGGAGTATTATGAGATCAAAAAATTTGGCACCGAGCCGCATAAGTAGAAATTAGTGCAGGTGACCAAAAACTTGGTCAAAGAGGCATATTTTAAGGAGCGTCTTGAAGGAGGAAAGAGAGGCAGAGAGGTTTAGGCGGGGAGTTCCAGAGCTTGGGGCCTAGGCAACAGAAGGCACGGCCACCAATGGCTGAACGGTTATAATCAGAGATGGTCAAGAGGGCAGAATTAGAGGAGTGCAGACATCTCAGAGGGTTGTGGGGCTGGAGGAGGTTACAGAGATAGGGAGGGGCGAGGCCTTGGAGTGATTTGAAAACCAGGATAAGAATTTTGAAATCGAGGCGTTGCTTAACCGGAAGCCCATGTAGGTCAGCGACAGGGGTGATAAGAGGAAGAAAAAAATAGAAGGAGATGCTGATAGGGTGAGATGAAGTCGGGTGGGAGGATGCTCGTGTGGAGCATAAATATTGGCATAGGCCAGTAGTGTCGAATGGCCTGTTTCTGTCCCGTACATTCTATGTGATTCTATGTAACCTTATAGCTAAGACTGTGATGAAATAGAAGATGAAGTGATGGTTGAATCAACTCTAATCTGGTAGATGCAGCCAATAAGAAGATCTGGTCGCGCTGGGGTGACTGAACATCTATCATTACATGGCAACGCAGCTACACTTCAGGTACGTAATAATCAAAATTACTTTAGATTTGAGCTTACTTAAAGAAAACGTTTCATTTCTATGGACATATGAAGCAGCGCCATCAAGTGAACAAGATCACGGGGTGGAGTTTTGCTCAACGATGTAAGCCCCACAGAAACGGCTTGAAGCGGCCAGCTATGCTGTTTCATCAGCGACTCCCTCCAGAGTTGCGGCGGAAGTTCAGAAGAAGCTCCAAGGGGAAGTCCAGACGCAGCAGATAAATGTGGACAAGTAAGGAAGGATCTGCATCCCAGTTTAGCTTGTCCATTCAGAAAAACCGATAAATTCCATCATCTTGTCCATCCCTGATTTCCTTCACCACATGCCTGATGCCTTCAGCTGTCTCGGCCCTAAGCTCTAGAATTGCCTCTCGAAACCTCTCCACTTCTCCCTCCTCCTTTAAGATGGTCTTTAAAACCTACCTCTTTGACCAAGCTTTTGGTCACTATTATCTTCTTATGTGGATCGTGTCAAATTCTATCTGGTAACACTCCTGTGAAGTGACTTAGAACATGCTGAGGACATTAAAGGTGCTATATAAATTGTAGAATCTTAGAATGATACAGCGCAAAAGGAGGCCATTCGGCCCATCGTGCCTGTGCCGGCTCTTTAAAAGGGCTATCCAATTAGCCCCACTCCCCCGCTTTTCCCCATAGCCCTGCAATATTTTCCTTTTCAAGTATCTATTCAATTCCCTTTTGAAAGCTATTATTGAATTTATTTCCACCACCCTTTCAGCAGTGCATTACGGATCTCAATAACTCACTGCGTAAGGTTTTTTCCCACATGCCGCCTCTGGTTCTTTTACCAATGACCTTAAATCTGTGTCCTCTGGTTACCGACCCTACTGCCACTGGAAATCGTTTCTCCTTATTTACTCTATCAAAACCATTCATGATTTTGAAAATGCAAATTCTTTCCTATTAGGAGTGTATGGCATGGACATCAGGTGAGGATAGGAACGGGTGTAATGCTGATATTCCGCTCCCATTCCACCACACCACTCCAGGTCAACGAGCCCACTGACACTTTACTGTCTGGCTTCACACCTGAAGATGGAAGTTGGACAGGATATTAGAGGGTAGCGACACGCACAAAACAGTACCCCTGTAAGGGTATGGTTTTCTTTATTCATTCTCGGAATGTGGGCGTCGTCGGCAAGGCCAGCATTTATCGCTCATCCCTAATTGCCTTGAGAAAGTGGTGGTGGTGGACATTCTTGAACCACTGGTAACAGTATGATACAACTGAATTGCTTATTAGACCACTTAGAGCTGGAGTCACATAAATGCCATACCAGGTAAGGACAGCAGACTTCCTTCCGATAGGATGTGAATAAATCAGTTGGACAATCCAACAGCTTCGTACATAGTCACTTTTTAATTTCCATATTTTATTGAATTCAAATTCTCAAACTATCATTTTGAATTGACATTCAACTGGATTATTAGTCCAGGCCTCTGGTTACTAGTTTATTAACATAACCGCTATACCACCATGAGAAATAAAGCTGGCTTGGCTGGTGCTGATCATTGCATGCCTCAGCGGTGACAGGATCCATGAACAATGATTCAGGACAATGTCATGAAGCTAGTAAATTAATGGTCAGCTTCCTGCTGAGGTTCTTGCAGGTGGGTTGACTGACAGATGGTAGTGTCCTGACAGACGCACGAACTTCAATACCTTTGATTCATGGAGATTTAGTGAAAGACCACAATCAGATCACCCCTCAGCCTACTTTTTTTAAGAGAAAAGAGACCCAGCCTGTTCATCCTTTCCTGATAGTTATAACCTTGCTACTCAACACATTACTGAAGAGTCAGCTCGGGCTGCTGCCGAATACAGCCGCGCATTCTGTCAGAGGTCAGAGGTTAGACTCTGACCTTCAGGGATCTCTATGGTTTCTTGTCCAGTCAGTGCAACCTGGGAGATGACACTCACTGTTTATATCCACCGACGAGCTCACCTCAGAATTTGATCTTGCAATGCATTTTTCAGTTGAATGTGGGCATGGAAGTAGACCTGGCTACCCTGCTCTGCAAACTTAGCAGGAACTACATAGAATTACATAGGATACGGCATAGAAACAGGCCATCGGCCCAACTGGCATTTATGCTCCACTCGAGCCTCCTCCCATCCTCCCTCATCTAAATCTATCAGCATTACCCTCTATTCCCATTGTCATGTATGTAGACCATGTATACTAACTGTATAGTCACATAAGGTGTGCCACCAGAGGGCACTGAGGTGGGAGACCTGAGGGACACCTGCATAGGTGTGCAGGGCCCAGTATAAAAGGCTGCCCACCATGCTTGTGCCTCACTCTGGAGTTACAATAAATGGGACTAAGGCCACAACAGCTCAAGTACAATACTAGATCTCGTGGAGTCATTCATAAGAGTATTAAAGACATAACAACTGGCAACGAGATTACAAACTTTCACACAAAAATGACTAACGTTGGTGCATTAGAAAAGTTCTCAGAGGGTGAAGATTGGGAAGCCTTTACGGAGCGGTTCGACCAATATTTCGTAGCAAATGACCTGGTAGGCGATAATCCGGCCACGCTGGCACATAAGCACAGAGCTATCCCGTTGACCAGTTGTGGGCCCGCGGTCTATGGCCTCGTCAGGGACTTGCTTGCACTAGAGAAAACAACGACCAAGTCATATGAGGAGCTGAACGTGCTAATTCGGGACTAACTCAAACCGAAGGAGAGCATCGTCACGGCCAGGCATCGATTTTATACACACTGGCGCCCCGAGGGCCAGAAAATCGTGAAGTACGCTGCCGATCTCAGGCGGCTGGCAGGACCGTGTGAATTCGGCGCATCCCTCGCCGATGCGTTGCAGGACATCTTCGTAATTGGCATCGGTCATGAGATCCTTCTTCGCAGGCTTCGTCTGCCGAAACTACCGTCACTCTGCTGAAGGCCATCAGCACCAGCCAGGCATTCATGACCTCAAGCTGCAGCTCCAAGCAGATGATGGCTCACTCTCAGGACACGGCAAGTACTGTAAATAGAATGGCGCCTTTCACAGGCAGAACTGTTGACCGTGAATCTGTCCAGGGCAGAACGTACAGGCCCCCGAGTCCTTTAACTCAGAGTCCGCCGAGGGGTGCAAACGTAAGTCGAGTAGCACCATGCTGGCGTGGCGGAGGTAATCACAGGCTCTTTGGTGTCGCTTCAGAGACTATGGGGTCAAGTTTCGGACTGTGCCTAGAACAGCGCAGCCCTGCGAGCCACACCTGATTTCCACGCTCAAAACCGCGCCTAAAACTTACTTTGGTATACTCACCGCTGCTAGAACGTTCCAGGCCCTTGGCGCAGCGCAGCACAAGCTGTGGGAGGTGGAGCCAGGTCCCGGCGCTGAAAGCAATGCCGGGACCTCTGCACATGCACGCTAGAGTGTGCGCTCATGTGCAGTAGCTCCAGGCGCCCGAGGCTGTGTGGGAGGGGCCCGAAGCACACCGCCACCAGCCCTGGCCGAATGGGCTCACTGGGGCGGCGAAGATCAGACTGGACCTCTCTCCTCTTCAGCTCCTGCTCCGGCTCCCACCCCCTCCCCCCACACCCCCACGCCCCCCGTTCAGCTCCCACTCCCTCCGGCTCTCTCCTGCCCCCCCCCCCTCCCCCGGCTCCCGCTCCCGGGTCCGGCTCTCTCCGGCACCCGCCCCCCCGCCAGCTCCCACTCCAGGTCCGGCTCTCTCCCGCAGCCCCCTCCCCTCGTAGCTCCCGCTCAGCTCCAGCTCCTCTGCTCTGCTCCAGCTCCCCCCTCCCCTTCAGGTCCGGTCCGGTCTGCTCCCCCACCCCCTCCACGTCTTTGGCGGGGCCTGCCCGCCCGGCATCTTGCTGGGGGTGGGCCCTGCCCGAAGTCTTCGGCCCAGCTTCCTCTCGTCGGCCAGGCCCATTCAGCCTCCTCCTCTCCCTCCCTCTCCTCTCCTCTCCCTCCTCTCCCCCCTCCATCCCCCTCCTCTCCCCCTACCTCCAAGCCTCCCTATCCTCTCCCCCTCCCTCCCTCTCCTCTCCCCCTCACTCCCTCTCCTCTCCCCCTCCCTCCCTCTCCTCTCCCTCCTCCCTCCCTCTCCTCTCCCCTCCCCTCTCCCCTCCCTCCCCCTCCTCTCCCCCCCTCCCTCCTTCCCTCCATCTCCTCTCCCCCCCTTCCCTCTCCTCTCCCCCCTCCCTCCCTCTCCTCCCTCCCCCTCCACTCCCTCCCCCCTTCCTCCACCCACCCCTCGCTGTCAGAAACACAGTGACACTGACAGATAGAGAGAGAGAGAGACACTCACAGACAGACAGAGAGAGAGAGAGACACTAACAGACAGAGAGAGACACTGAGGGTCCCCATCCCAGCATGCTGTTAGAGGGCTCCCGGTGCTGCAGTTGGTGAGTAGAGACTTCATTTTTTATTTATTGATTTTTAAAATTTTTAAAATTTTTTAATTTTTACATTTTTTTTGATTGGTTTATTGGTTGATTTATTGATTTATTTATCATTTATTATTGATGATGGTTCTTTATTTGTAAAAGTGATGTGTTTCATGTTTGTAAACTTCCCTTTCCCCCCACCCCCGCCATCTCTCTTCCCTACGCCTGATTTCGAAGTGTCGGCAAGGTTTTTCTGAGCGTACAAAAATCTACACTTACTCCATTCTAAGTTAGTTTGGAGTAAGTTTTTACTGCCTAAACTTGCAAAACAAGCGTAAGTGGCCGGACATGCCCCCTTTTGAAAAAAATAATTTGTTCGAAAATGAAACTGTTCTAACTCACTAGAACTGGAGCAAAATAAATGCCAAGAATTGCAATTTCTAAGAAACTCCATTCGAAACTAGTTGCTCCAAAAAAATAGAAGCAACTCAGGGCGAAACTTGACCCCTATGTGTGCAAAGGCTGCAGCACAAAGGGCCACCTCCAGCGAATGTGCAAAAGAGCTGTGACTCACCGCATGGAAGAGGAGTCAGCAGATGGCTGTGAATCTAGCGCGGATTACGAGGAGATGACTAGAGAGACAGCTCAGTCCCAGGACAAAATGTATGGAGTATATACCTGCACCACAGATTGTCCTCCAGTGATAATGGAAGTCGAGATAAATGGTGTTCCAGTCTTCATGGAAGTGGACACGGGGCTGAGTCAGTCAGTAATGAGCCAGGAAGCCTTTGAGAGGCTATGGAACGATCAAGCTGAACGACCCAAGCTGGTCCCGGTTCAGGCAAAGCTGCGCATCTACACCAAGGAACTGATATCAGTTGTTGGTAGTGTGGATATAAGTGTATCCCATGATGGCACGATGCTCAATTTACCATTGTGGATTGTCATGTATTCAACTATCATTGTAACCCATGTATAAGTTGACCTAAGTTATACACCTTAAGAACATTGACCACAAGGGGCGAACTTGTGGGAGACACTCCTAACCTGGACTTTCAGGTATAAAAGGGGAAGCTCCACCCACCTTCATCACTTGAGGTCTTGGTAATAAAGGTAACTGGTCACAGAGTGACCCTCTCTCAAATATGGGCCTCGTGTGCATCTATACTGTATAGTAAGGACATATCATTGGCGATGAGAAACTGGGATTTAAACCACGCGAGCATGGCCACTAGCAGCACAGAAGAGATGATTGGGACAACTTTATTGAGAGACTACAGCAAAGTTTTGTCACTAAGGAATGGCTGGGACAGGATTCGGCCGACAAACGCAGGGCTCATCTCCTGTCGGTTTGTGGATCCAGAACGTACTCCCTGATGAAGCACCTTCTAGCGCCAGAGAAGCCGGCAGACAAGACGTTCGAAGAGCTCAGTAAATTGATCGGGGAATACCTTAAACCGGCGAGCAGCATGTATATGACGAGACACCGGTTTTACACGCACCAGAAGCGAGAAGGGCAAAGCGTTCCAGACTTCGTGGCAGATCTCCGGTGACTGGCGAGCCTATGTAAGTTCCCAGATGCATGCAGAGCGGAGATACTGCGAGACATTTTTATTGAAGGCATCGGGCATGCTGGGATTTACAGGAAACTGATTGAGACCAAAGACTTCATCTTGGAAGCGGTGGCTCTGATAGCACAGACATTTATCTCAGGGGAGGAAGAGACCAGAATGATGTCTGACAAAAATCTTGGCTCAAATGCGGCAAACGACCAGGGAGTCAACATTGTTAATGCAGCACACAGTTCTCCAGGCAGACAGGGGCAATCGGACATGCCCCAGCATGTAGTCAAACCCAAAGGGGGAATTCAACAGAGACAATGGCTAGCTGAACGGCGATTCATGCCATCGCAATGGACAATGCGGCCAGTAATGGGGCCATCAACACCTGTTAATGGTGCGCTTAAGGACAGTTACAGAGACAGTCAGAGACGATCGACTGGTAATGGACCTTTTGTTTCCAAAAACGGGGCCTCCAGCTCATGCTGGAGGTGTGGAGGCAAACACCCAGCCAGAGCTTGCAGGTATTAGCAATATACCTGCAGAAACTGCAACGTCAACGGTCACTTGCCGCTTATGTGCAGGAAGCCTGCAGCCAGGTTGATGTACGAGGAGGACGGGCCCGATGTAAGCCCTACGAGTCCAAATGAATACTGGGGGAAATCGCTGGAAACAAGTTCATGTGGAGCACATATACAGTTCATATACCAGAACGCCACTGATAATGATGAAAGTGCTCCTCAATGGCATCCCAGTATTAATGGAGCTAGACACGGGGCCAGCCAGTCGCTGATAAGTATCGAAAGGTTGGGCCAGGAGGCCAAAATTATTGCCGATTGACGCACAGCTATGACATATACAAACGAGATCATTCCGTTGCTAGGCAGTGCCACAGTAGTTGTGACCCACAAAGATTCGGAGAACAGGTTGCCACTCTGGATTGTCCCGGGGGATGGTCCTGCACTAATGGGGAGGAGTTGGCTTGCTGTCATGAACTGGAAATGGGGCGATGTCAATGCAATTTCTTCTGTGGAGCGAGTATCATGCTCACAGGTCCTGGACAAATTTGACTCATTATTTCAACCCGGCTTCGGCACTTTCATGGGGCCAAGGTAGTGATTCACATAAACCCGGACGCCAGGCCGGTACACCGCAAGGCCAGAGCGGTGCCGTACGTGATGCAGGAAGAGATAGAATGCGAATTGGACCGCTGCTGAGGGAAGGCATCATCTCGCCAGTCGAATTCAGTGACTGGGCGAGCCCGATTGTGCCGGTGCTCAAGGCAGATGGGTCGGTCAGGATATGTGGCGATTACAAGGCCACCATCAATCGGGTGTCACTCCAAGACCAGTACCCGCTACCAAGAGCGGAGGACCTCTTTGCGACGCTATCCGGTAGCAAACACGTTTCAAAATTGGATCTGACCTCAGCTTACATGACCCAGGAGCTGGCGAGTGAGTCGAAGAAGCTGACCACCATCACAACACAAAAGGGGTTGTTTGAGTATTACAGATGTCCATTCGGGATTCGTTCGGCCGCCGCGATCTTCAGAGGGGGTACAGAGCTTTGGAGGGGGTACAGAGACGATTCACTCGGCTGATTTTGGAGATGAGGGGGTTACCTTATGATAATAGATTGAGTAGACTGGGTCTTTACTCATTGGAGTTCAGAAGGATGAGGGGTGATCTTACAGAAACATTTAAAATAATGAAAGGGAGAGACAAGATAGAGTCAGAGAGGTTGTTTCCACTGGTCGGCAAGACTAGAACTAGGGGGCACAGCCTCAAAATATGGGGGAGCCAATTTAAAACCGAGTTGAGAAGGAATTTCTTCTCCCAGAGGGTTGTGAATCTGTGGAATTCTCTGCCCAGGGAAGCAGTTGAGGCTAGCTCATTGAATGTATTCAAATCACAGATAGATAGATTTTTAACCAACAAGGGAATTAAGGGTTACGAGGAGCGGGCGGGTTAGGGGAGCTGAGTCTATGGCCAGATCAGCCATGATCTTGTTGAATGGCGGAGCAGGCTCGAGGGGCTAGATGGCCTACTCCTGTTCCTAATTCTTATGTTCTTATGTTCTTATGATCTTTCAGGGAAATATGGAAAGCCTCCTCAAGTCGATTCCAAGGACAGTGGTTTTTCAAGACAACATCCTCATCACGGGTCGCGATACTGAAGAACACCTCCACAACCTGGAGGAGGTGCTACGCAGACTGGACCGGGTAGGGCTGCGACTGAAAAAGGCGAAGTGCGCGTCTTCTTAGCTCCAGAGGTAGAATTCCTGGGGTGGAGGGTAGCAGCAGATGGGATCAGACCTACTGCGTCCAAAACGGAAGCGATCCAGAGAGCACCCAGACCCCATAACACGACAGAGCTGCGTTCGTTCCTGGGGCTCCTGAACTATTTTGGTAACTTTCTTCCCAAATTGAGCACGCTGTTAGAGCCGCTACATGTGCTCCTACGCAAAGGTCGCGAATGGGTCTGGGGGGACAGCTAGGAAAGGGCTTTTGATGGAGCATAACAAATTGCGTGCTCAAACAAACTGTTAACGTTACATGGCCCGTGTAAGAAACTAGTTTTAACGTGTGATGCATCGTCCTATGGGGTCGGGTGTGTGTTGCACCATGTGAATGCCAATGGTCAGTTACAGCTGGTAGCTTATGCCTCCAGAAGTCTGTCCCAGGCAGAAAGGGGCTATGGGATGGTTGAAAAGGAAGCACTAGCATGTGTATATGCAGTAAAAAAAAATGCACTAGTCCTTGTTTGGCAGGAAATTTGAGCTGGAGACAGATCACAAACCCCTAACGTCGCTTTTGGCCGACAACAAGGCCATAAATGCGAATGCATCGGCCCACATACAGAGGTGGGCACTCACGTTAGCCGCCTATGACTACACAATTCGGCACAGACTGGGCACTGAAAACTGTGCCGATGCACTCATCAGGCTACCACTAGCCACCACTGAGGGGGCAACTGAGAATGATGCTGAGATGGTCATGGCTGTTGAACCTTTGGAAAGCGAAGGCTCACCTGTGACAGCCCGTCAGATTAAAGTCTGGACAAATAAAGACCCGCTACTGTCTTTAGTTAAGAAATGTGTCCTGAATGGGGACTGGGCAGCCACGTACGGGGCATGCCCTGAGAAATTTAAACCGTTTCATAGGCACAAGGATGAACTCTCGATTCAGGCCGATTGCCTACTGTGGGGAAACCAAGTAGTCATGCCCCAGATGGGCTGAGAGGTGTTTATCAGAGAACTTCATAATGAGCACCCGGGCATTGTCATGATGAAGGCAATTGCCAAGTCACACGTTTGGTGGCCAGGAATAGATGCAGACCTGGAATTTTGTGTTCGCAGGTGCAACACGTGTGCTCAGCGGGGCATCGCACCCAGGGAAGCCCCCTTAACCCCTGGTCCTGGCCCGCAAGCCATGTGGAAAAATGTTTTTGGTTGTAGTAGACGCCTACTCCAAATGGATTGAACGTGCCATTTTAAATTCAAGCACATCCTCTGCCACGGTAGAAAGTCTCTGGGCAATGTTCGCCGCCCATGGTCTACCGGATGTCTTGGTCAGCGACAATGGCCCGTGCTTCACAAGCACTGAATTCCAGGACTTCATGGCAGGCAATGGAATTAACCATGTCAGAATGGCACCGTTCAAGCCGGCCTCAAACGGCCAGGCGGAACGAGTAGTGTAGATAATCAAACAGGGAATGCTCAGAATCCAAGGGGGTTCCCTACAAAGCCGCTAATCACGCCTCCTGTTGGCCAATAGATCCCGACCACACTCGCTCACAGGGGTTCCACCCACAGAGCTGCTAATGAAAAGGACGCTCAAAACCCGGCTATCCCTTATACACCCCACCATGAAAGAAATTGTTGAGAGCAGGCATCAGTCACAATGTGACTACTATGACAGGAATGCGAGGACGCGATGTATTGATGTCAATGACCCTGTTTTTGTCCTTAATTATGCTGCAGGGCCCAAATGCAGGCACTGTGGTTGCCAAAGAAGGGAATAGGGTTTTGGTAGTTAAACTTACCAATGGACAAATCTGCCGCAAACACGTGGATCAAACTAAAAGGAGATTCTGCAACCCCATAGAAGAAGCAGAGGAAGAATACGTCATAGAGTTTACTCCACCACAGGTGACCGAACACCGGAACCAAGTGGAGGAGAGCCCAGTCACTGTGGGCAGTCCGGACAGGCCTGAGGCACCGCAAACAGCAGACACTCAGGCCAACGCCCAACAATCGGAGCCCCAACTCAGGCGCTCTACAAGGGAGCATAAACCACCAGAGAGACTTAACCTGTGATCCCAATAAGACTTTGGGGGGAGGTGATGTCATGTATTCAACTATCATTGTAACCCATGTATAAGCTGACCTAAGTTGTACACCTTGAGAACATTGAACACAAGGGGTGAACTTGTGGGAGACACTTCTAACCTGGACTTTCAGGTATAAAAGGGGAAGCTCCACCCACCTTCATCACTTGAGGTCTTGGTAATAAAGGTAACTGGTCACAGAGTGACCTTCTCTCAAGTATGGGCCTCGTGTGCATCTATACTGTATAGTAAGGACATATCATGGATTGTTTCAGATGATGGACCAACGCTACTTGGAAGAAGATGGATGGAGAAGATTCATTGGAACTGGGAAGACTTCATCCCTCCAGCGATCAACGTCTCCCATGCTCAGAGGCAGAGCAAGCCCCCACCTTCGGTTGGACCAGGCACTGGAGAGCAGATCCGCGCAGCCCCCGAGGCACAGAACGCTCATTGCGAGTGCGTGACGATGATCCGGCCGAGATGACCCGAACGCACCTTCCCGCATTCAGTGGCAGGACTCCTGGGGAGGAAGATTGGATCCGAGGGCGCCTTCCCAGCTTCAGTGGCAGAATCTCTGGGAAAAAAGATCGCGGCAGTCGACATCATGGACAGAGAAAAGATGGCGTCCAAACCTCGAGGTGCAGCTCTAATGGAGCAACGACATGTGGTTCCACACAAGGAAGATGATTGTGGTAAAAGTAGTAAGGCCATTTTAAAGGAGACCAGCAAACCGCCATTTTTGAATGAACTGCTTGAAATTGATAACGAGTGTAAAAGTCCAGCTGTAATGAGCAAAATGTTGTTGAGCGATGTCGGGTGCAAATTGCAATCAGCCAATGTAGTGGGCGAACACATAACGGTCATATACAGGTCCAGCGGGCTACCCAATGCTGTAGCCTGCATCCCCGAGACTAGAACGATGTATCATAAAGTGTCCCCACAGCTGACAGAAGTAGACAAGCCATCCCCGGAGAGCAGAGGCACCGGTAGCGATACCCTGCCTCAGATCGGTTTAACATTGCAGGGACCGATGGCATGAACCACCACGGGCCATAAACTGCGCCTATGCTCGCAGTCGGCTACTTCGTCCACCACCCGGGTGGAAAAGCCGCAGCCCACAAACCCACTCGTCACCACGGCAATGCCCAAGAGCGAAGGGTCACCCGCAACGGCTCCTCCAAACGGGACCTTGACCAGCCAGGATCCCAAACTAAAGAGTGCTCACAATGGTGCCCTCAAGGAAAGTGAGTCAGCAGTTCCCTGCGAACTGCTAGACAAGACGAGGCAGCCCCACCGTCGCTTAGACGAAACGTTCACTCGCTCAGACCGCTTCCCAGGGAACAGCAGCGACACTGTGCAAACGAAAAGGACAGGGAGTTCACAGACACATCAGCTGTCTTTGGGCCTGCCTGACACTAGGAGTAACGGCAAGAGCCCTGAGCTCCGGCAACTCGAGCAAAGTGAGCTCCCCTCACCCACTGACTCACTAGCATGGGGCGCTGCGCCACCACCAGACGACCCGGATCTCATCCGGCCGTGCTGGAACTAGACTGTCCTTGTGTACCTATACTGTGATACCTGTACTGATCATGTAAATGTACCAGACAAAAAGAAACACAACTGTAATCCACCCAACAAATGTGCCAAGATGTAAATGTAAAACCCATGTGATGAACTTGAATGCAACTTGCATGTAATGGTCCATTACCATGATCTCTGTGTGGGGGGGAGAATGGAGTAGTCATGGACTCACAACCAGAAACCACGGGGACCTCCACTGGCAACAAATCTCACTACCAACCCACCCAAGCTAGAAGTGACCCTCCAATGGTCAACCAGGAAGAGCAAAGCCCAGGTCACCGTCAATGTACGAGTCAATTTGCATTAAAGACTTGGGGGAAGTGATGTCATGTATGTAGACCATGTATACTAACTGTATAGTCACATAAGCTGTGCCACCAGAGGGCACTGCAGTGGGAGACCTGAGGGTCACCTGCATAGGTGTACAGGGCCCAGTATAAAAGGCTGCCCACCATGCTTGTGCCTCACTCTGGAGTTACAATAAATGGGACTAAGATCACAACAGCTCAAGTACAATACTAGACCTCGTGGAGTCATTCATAAGAGTATTAAAAACATAACACCCAAATCCCTCATATGCTTATCCAGCCTCCCCTTAAATGCACCTATACTATTTGCTTCAACCACTCCTTGTGATAGCGAGTTCCACATTTTCATCACTCTTTGGGTAAACAAGTTTCTTCTGAATTTCCTGTTTGATATTTTGGTGACTATCTTATATTGATGGCCTCTAGTTATGCTCTTCCCCACAAGTGGAAATATTCTCTCTGTGTCTCCTCTATCAAAACCTTTCACAATTTGAAAGACCGCAATCAGGTCACCCCTCAGCCTTTTTAAAGAGGCAGGAGACTCAGCCTGTTCATCCTTTCCTGATAGTTCTAACCTTGAATTTCTGGTATCATCCTTGTAAATCTTTTTTGCACCCTCTCCAGTTCCTCTATATCCTTTTTGTAATATGGAGACCAGAACTGTGTGCAGTACTCCAAGTGTGGTCTAACCAAGATTCGATACAAATTTAGCATAACTTCCCTACTTTTCAATTCTATCCCTCTAGAAATAAACCCTCGTTGCTTTTGCTTTTTGTAGGACCTTGGTAACCTGTGTCGCAACTTCACTCCTCTACCCCATTTAGATTTTTATTTTCCATTTTATGACTTCCTTATTTTTCTTACCAAAATGTAATACCCCACATTTATCTGTGTTGAAATTCATTTGCCAAATATATTCCCATTCTGTAAGTTTATTAATATCTTCTTGTAATTTGTTGCAGCCTTCCTCAGTATTGACTATCGCCCCAATTTGGTGTCAATCAGCAAATTCAGAAATTGTGTTTTTGATTCCAAAGTCTAAATCGTTAATATAAATTATGAACAACAGTAGTCCCAGCACTGATCCTTGTGGAACACCACTTCCCACCTTCTGCCACTGTGAATAACTACCCTTTACCCCTACTCTCTGCTTTCTGTCTTACAGCCAGCTAGCTATCCATTCTGCAAAATCAGCATACATGAAGTAGTCTGAGCTACAGAATGGCACGGTTTGAGAAATTTGACTCAGTCGTCCTCAGCTGGTGCACTGAAGGGGGCACCACATGTTCCCACAGAACACTGAGGGCCAAGGAGAGTGCCAAGAAAATCAGCTGGCATTCCTGCTCCTGATCCCTAACCAATGACCCCTGCTGGTAAATGTGTGCATGTGCGGCCCATGTTTCCGTAACCCAGCAAGGAGTCAATGGGGTAGAAATTGCCCCCCACCCTTTTCAATGGTTTTTACCGCAGCTGCGGTTCAGGTCGCCTTTTGAGCGACACTCGGCTTTTGTTGTTTTTTTGCCTTGGCTCCGGAATCGCTCTTAATGGGAACAGTGACAGCACTTGAGGGGTACATACTGGGCAGTGACAACAGCGGAAGTTGGGGGCGGTGCGGAGTGACCGCCAAGATGATGTCATCACAGCGCCACGTCACCACGGCTCTCCCCTTTAAGCGATTTTAAAACTTTGGCCCACTGGGCCACCAGGGAGGATTTCAGATAGGCCAGCGGCCTGGTGTCCACGAGGGGATGCCAAGCTGCCTGTTGGCGGCCTGGCCGAACCCGGGGCATAATTGTCAGGCCGACATGGCAGTCGGCCGACAAAAAAAAACTGGCGGCAGCGGCAGTGCATCCTCCCCTTTAAGGGAAGCCGCACCACCATTGCAGAAGATCACAGCCTCACTGGACCACCGGGAAAAAACAGGTTGTGGCACCGCCGGGCGTGACGAATATTTTTGGAGGGGAATGTGGCCAGCGAGGTGGTTAGATCGGTGGTGCACACGGCGATGACACGCTTACCACGAATCGGCAGCAGTAGAGCGGTTGGGGGGAGATTGGGGCACCGCTGAGAAAATTCGTCAGGATAATTGGGCTAGCAGCGGCCATTCCACCGTGACTGCCAATTTGCTATGGTAAAAGGCCTTTAGGAGAGGGGCACTTTCGGCCCCAATTACTGCAGAATAAAGGAAAGGGGTAAAATTGGCAAGAAAAAAAAGAAAAACAGCCATTACAAACATGTTTTAATGGTGCTTTAGTTGTTAAGGCTCATTTCTGTATCCTTCGACTCCCAGTGTGGAGCTCTGTTTGTACAGGGCGAAGATTGGTGAATTGGGCCTTCTATATAAATAGTAAAAGGGTAGTCAAAGGAAGGGTGGGGCCAATTATGGACCAAAAGAGAGATCTTGTGGAGGCGGAGGGCATGGCCCAGGTATTAAATGAGTACTTAGCATCTGTCTTCATTAGAGAAGAGAATGTTGCCAATGCCACACTACATTATAATTCTAAAAGGACAAAGGGTGTTAAAAAAACAAGCCTGAAGGCTTTGTGTCTTAATGCAAGGAGTATCCGTAATAAGGTGGATGAATTAACTGTGCAAATAGATGTTAACAGATATGATGTGATTGGGATTACAGAGACGTGGCTCCAGGATGATCAGGGCTGGGAACTCAACATTCAAGGGTATTCAACATTCAGGAAGGATAGAATAAAAGGAAAAGGAGATGGGGTAGCATTGCTGGTTAAAGAGGAGATTAATGCAATAGTTAGGAAGGACATTAGCTTGGATGATGTGGAATCTATATGGATAGAGCTGCAGATCACCAAAGGGCAAAAAACATTAGTGGGAGTTGTGTACAGACCTCCAAACATAGAAACATAGAAACATAGAAAATAGGTGCAGGAGTAGGCCATTCGGCCCTTCTAGCCTGCACCGCCATTCAATGAGTTCATGGCTGAACATGCAACTTCAGTACCCCATTCCTGCTTTCTCACCATACCCCTTGATTCCCCTAGTAGTAAGGGTTAAAGAAACAGTAGTAGTGATGTCGGGGAGGGCATCAAACAGGAAATTAGGGGTGCATGCAATAAAGGTGCAGCAGTTATCATGGGTGACTTTAATACGCATATAGATTGGGCTAACCAAACTGGAAGCAATACGGTGGAGGAGGATTTCCTGGAGTGCATAAGGGATGGTTTTCTAGACCAATATGTCGAGGAACCAACTAGGGGGAGGCCATCTTAGACTGGGTTTTGTGTAATGAGAGAGGATTAATTAGCAATCTCGTTGTGCGAAGCCCCTTGGGGAAGAGTGAACATAATATGGTGGAATTCTACATTAGGATGGAGAATGAAACAGTTAATTCAGAGACCATGGTCCAGAACTTAAAGAAGGGTAACTTTGAAGGTATGAGGTGTGAATTGGCTAGGATAGATTGGCGAATGATAATTAAGGGGTTGACAGTGGATGGGCAATGGCAGACATTTAGAGACCGCATGGATGAACTACAACAATTGTACATCCCTGTCTGGCGTACAAATAAAAAAGGGAAGGTGGCTCAACCGTGGCTATCAAGGGAAATCAGGGATAGTATTAAAGCCAAGGAAGTGGCATACAAATTGGCCAGAAATAGCAGCGAACCCGGGGACTGGGAGAAATTTAGAACTCAGCAGAGGAGGACAAAGGGTTTGATTAGGGCAGGGAAAATAGAGTACGAGAGGAAGCTTGTAGGGAACATAAAGATGGACTGCAAAAGCTTCTATAGATATATAAAGAGAGAAAGGTTAGTAAAGACAAACATAGGTGCCCTGGAGTCAGAATCACGGGAAGTCATAACGGGGAACAAAGAAATGGCAGACCAATTGAACAAGTACTTTGGTTCGGTATTCACTAAGGAGGACACAAACAACCTTCCGGATATAAAAGGGGTCAAGTAAGAAGGAGGAACTGAGGGAAATCCTTATTAGTCGGGAAATTGTGTTGGGGAAATTGATGGGATTGAAGGCCGATAAATCCCCAGGGCCTGATGGACTGCATCCCAGAGTACTTAAGGAGGTGGCCTTGGAAATAGTGGATGCATTGGCAGTCATTTTCCAACATTCCATAGACTCTGGATCAGTTCCTATGGAGTGGAGGGTAGCCAATGTAACCCCACTTTTTAAAAAAGGAGGGAAGAGAGAAAACAGGGAATTATCGACCGGTCAGCCTGACATTGGTAGTGGGTAAAATGATGGAATCAATTATTAAGGATGTCATAGCAGCGCATTTGGAAAGAGGTGACATAGGTTCAAGTCTGCATGGATTTGTGAAAGGAAAATCATGCTTGACAAATCTTCTGGAATTTTTTGAGGATGTTTCCAGTTGAGTAGACAAGGGAGAACCAGTTGATGTGGTGTAATTGGACTTTCAGAAGGCTTTCGACAAGGCCCCACACAAGAGATTAATGTGCAAAGTTAAAGCACATGGGATTGGGGGTAGTGTGCTGACGTGGATTGAGAACTGGTTGTCAGACAGGAAGCAAAGAGTAGGAGTAAATGGGTACTTTTCAGAATGGCAGGCAGTGACTAGTGGGCTACCACAAGGTTCTGTGCTGGGGCCCCAGCTGTTTACATTGTACATTAATGATTTAGACGAGGGGATTAAATGTAGTATCTCCAAATTTGCGGATGACACTAAGTTGGGTGGCAGTGTGAGCTGCGAGGAGGATGCTATGAGGCTGCAGAGTGACTTGGATAGGTTCGGTGAATGGGTAAATGCATGGCAGATGAAGTATAATGTGGATAAATGTGAGGTTAGCCACTTTGGTGGTAAAAAGAGAGAGACAGATTATTATCTGAATGGTGACAGATTAGGAAAAGGGGAGGTGCAACGAGACCTGGGTGTCATGGTACATCAGTCATTGAAGGTTGGCATGCAGGTACAGCAGGCGGTTAAGAAAGCAAATGGTATGTTGGCCTTCATACCATCCCGAGAGGATTTGAGTACAAGGGCAGGGAGGTGTTGCTACAGTTGTACAGGGCCTTGGTGAGGCCACACCTGGAGTATTGTGTATAGTTTTAGTCTCCTAACTTGAGGAGGGACATTCTTGCTATTGAGGGAGTGCAGCGAAGGTTCACCAGACTGATTCCCGGGATGGCAGGACTGACATATCAAGAAAGACTGGGTTAACTGGGCTTGTATTCACTGGAGTTCAGAAGAATGAGAGGGGATCTCATAGAAACGTTTCAAATTCTGACGGGTTTAGACAGGTTAGATGCAGGAAGAAAGTTCCGAATGTTGGGGAAGTCCAGAACCAGGGTTCACAGTCTAAGTATAAGGGGTAGGCCATTTAGGACTGAGATGAGGAGAAACTTATTCACCTGGAGAGTGGTGAACCTGTGGAATTCTCTACCACAGGAAGTTGTTGAGGCCAATTCACTAAATATATTCAAAAAGGAGTTAGATGTAGTCCTTACTACTAGGGGAACAAGGGGTATGATGAGAAAGCAGGAATGGGGTACTGAAGTTGCATGTTCAGCCATGAACTCATTGAATGGCGGTGCAGGCTTGAAGGGCCGAATGGCCTACTCCTGCACCTATTTTCTATGTATCTCTGTTTCTATGTCACAATGAAGGAGGTTGTATTAGTAATATTGTATAGGATAAAAATAGATTTAGAGGAGGCACTTAAAAGGTTGGCAGTCCTTCAAGTAGATAAGTCACCCGGTCTGGATGGGAAGTAAGGGTGCAAATTGCGGAGGTGCTGGTCACAATCTTCCAATCCTCCTTGGATTTGGGAATGGTGCCAAAAGACTTGAGGATTGCAAATATTACACCCTTATTTAAAAATGGGGAGAGAGATAAGCTCAGCAATTACAGGCCAGTCAGCCTAACATCAGTGGTGGGAAAACTTTTAGAGACAATAATCCGAAACAAAATTAATTGGCATTTTGAAAAATTATGGCTAATAAGTGAAAGTCAGCATCGATTTGTTAAAGGCAAATCGTGTTTCACTAACTTGATTGTGAAGGGTTCAAAATTCACAAGAACCCCCACCTCCCTGTGTTTGGGCTCATTCAAAAGGAAATTTAATTTGGGACTATCTACCGAAAAGTTTGAAATCCTAAAATGCTTATGGAAGAAACTACGAACTTTAATCGAATTTTGGACTTTTACAAGACAAATTCAAACCTGTGGGTGGGCCTAAGGAACAAAAGAAGCCCACTTGATTATTAGAACTGCCTGGGTGTGGGGACTAAGTTAACTTGTCTGGAGGAATGGACATTCGAAAACCCTTCTCCACAAGAGACATTTACATTACAACAATAACAAAGCTATATTCAGCATGAATAAGAACAAAGGGCCCACCACAGCCTGTATGTTAAAAACTAAGCATAAAAGGACATTGCAATTACCAAGCTAATATTTCCACCAGTAAATAGATTTCGAAATGCAACTCACCCAAGACATATTAACTTTTAACAAGCCCGCCAAATTTAAACAAAGAATTCTGAACTGATTTGGCGCAAAGATTAGGACAACTTGAATCGTATAACTAGACCTCTGTTTTAACAGAGGTTAGGTTGCTCGGTAGCTGTAAGGTTGCTACTACCTCAGGAGGCACTGTATGCCATACTATGCCAAATACCATACTACGCTAAATACCATACTACGCTTATGTCATGAAGAAGGGAGAGAAACCAACGCAACAGTTGTAAACTAACTTCTCCAGCCTCGAAGTCCTGAAGTCTTGAAGGAAGGAAGAACATCACCATCGTGGCAGCAACCAACCACAGCCAATGTGGTATCAACGAAAACCCACCGTGATCGACCAAACTCGAAACAAAACTCCAACAGAAAGAAACCGAAGAATCGAAAGTTTCCACTCTACAATCGAAGGCCTGACTAACTACAGGTGAAAACATTACCTAAAGAGACTTTGAACCTATTTCTAATGAAGAAAACCGGGTACTTACCCCATAGATCCAAAACGCACCTTACCGCATCAGCGGATTCAACCCAACTGAAGATTGCGCAGTGAGAAGTCTTCTCCGACATTCGGGGTACGGCAAGCAGAACCTGCAGAATTCAACGAACCCCGAAATTGTGAACTACCGCTAACTGACCAGAAAGGATTGGTAAGCTTAGTCCCTGCCTTCCCTGGAGTCTAACCTAGCTAGGATTAGGTATTGGGAGGTGGGAGGTATAATTTTTACTGTACCCCAGTTTGAATGTGCACGGTATTGTTCTTTATTCGAGTGATTATAAGTTTGACATTGTATTTTCTTGTCTGTAATAAAATCAAAGTTCTTTTGCGCCAAACCAGTTGCCCTTTGCACTTTATCACATTCCCCAAATAAATCCAGAGTCTAGAACCCAAGGGAGTGGGAGCGATTCGAACCGCTCAAGTATGTCAGAGGTGAACTTGACCCCCGGGACCACTCCCCTTACAAATGGCGACCGCGGCAGGACTCTGGTACAAGGGGTGTGATGTGGAGAGTGCTGGTTTGGGGCAAAGAACCAAGATGGAAGAGAGGATTTCCTCCTATGTGCATAAGAAGGTCACTGTCACTAAAGAATGGGTGCTTGGTCTATTGCGCGCTGAGCGTCCAGCTGATGCTGCAGCCCAGTGGACAGCAAGCAAGGATCACAAAAAAGCAGTAGAGAAGGCAATTTGGTTGGTCTGTCTACAGCGACAGGTCCAACTCCTGAACAAAACCAAAGAGACACTACAGGCAGAGTTATGGGAATGCGCAGAGAACTATCAGGAAAGGGCTATGGTAAAAGAAAGGTTATGGGGAGAACTCCGTAAGCTAAAACAGGAAAGGACCGAGATAATGGAAAGGTTTAAAAACAGTCAGGACTATTTCAATGTCAGGTTACCGAGGCCAAAAGTAATGAAAAGTCACTGCGGGAGGAAAGCACTTGCCTTACCCTACAAGTAAAAGAGCTCCAGGAAAAATTAAAAGATGTGCAAGCAGCGTATAAAGTAGCTAGCACAAATGGGTTTGAATCGGGAGACCACAGTTCTTGCCAGCAACAAATCAAAAGTTTAAACCTTGCTCTGTCCAAGGCAAAAGGCATGGTATACCTAATAAGCCCGGGTATGCCCCAGGTAAACCTGGAAGAGAAGGAGGAAGCTGTCCGGCCACCACCTGTGGCACCGATGACTACACCGGTTCAGCAGCAGGAGGGGCAAATCAGTTGCGGGGCAGACAGGGATAGTGAACCACCACCACCTCTGGCACTGAGTTTCAGCTTGGCCTGGCAGCAGGGAGGAGAGGTAGGCGAGCCAGAACAGGGAGAGCCAGAACCAGGGCCAATGTGCACGGTCCGGCAACAAAAATTTGGCCCGCCCACCATTGCTGGGGGTCCAGGGCCCGTGGAAAGTCAGTTTGTGGTCCCTCACACTCCCCACCAGCTCAGGGCTATGATAAGCCACCTGGGAAAGCTAACTCCAAAGCGAGACCCCTCGGTTCACTTTATGGAGGTGGAACAGGCAGGGGATATTAATGGGTGCGATGATGCAGAAATGGCAAAGATGCTCCTCCTATCCCTGGACAGCAAGCTGTACCAGTCCCTCTCTACTGAGAGCAAAAGGGGATGGAGAACACTTGCTGCCGTCCAGAAAGACATTTTAGAAGCCATGGTTGCAATGACGGGAGTCCCTTCTCCAGAGTAGAGAAAACAGTGCAGCTCACAGGGGAAACCCCACAGGCTTTCGCAGACATCGACCGAGAAAACTTAAGCCCAGACGACTTAGCACACTGGCTCCGAAGCCTAGTAGCTAACAGTTTACCCCGAATAAGAACCAAGGCTGAGGCCTGGTTTGACCCAAGAGATCCCCAAGCCATTGAACAGGGGGTGCTTAGGCAACTGACCCGAGCTTACCGAAATGGCAGAGGGACGGAAGAGTTCCCACAAAAGGGAAATCCGACCTAGCCAAGATAAGAGGGAATGGCACCACGAGGGGGGCAACCTCTCCGATACAAAACATACCTGCTTCGGGTGCGGGAAAAGTGGGCACTGGAGAAAGGATTGTAGAAATCCCTGGAAGAGTAGCGCAGGAAAGAGTTCTCTAGCCCCGGCCAAAAGGGCTAAGACAGATAAGCCAGTCCCTCCCCACTCATTCGATAACTTTCTAACCGCACTCCGAACCATATTAGATGGCCCTGGGAAGGTAGCCACCACCACCGGTACCGAAATCCCATCTGCCCCCTCCCAATCATGCTTCCAGACTGCTGCTGAAGGAGATATAAGCATTCTCTCTCAGTTTGCAGTGCACTGCTGCATAAGGGTCATCACTGAGGCTCCCTATACACAGAACAACAGTCCTGCTCACCCATCACCCCTGTGCTCACTGACCTACATTGGCTCCTGGTTAAGCAACGCCTCGATTTCAAAATTCTCGTACTTATTTTCAAATCCCTCCATGGTCTTGCCCCTCCCTATCTCTGTAATCTCCTCCAGCTCCACAACCCCCCGAGATGTCTGCACTCCTCTAATTCTGCCCTCTTTTGAGCATCCCTGATTATAATCACTCAACCATTGGTGGCCGTGCTTTCAGCTGCCTAGGTTCCAAGCTCTGGAATTCCCTCCCTAAACCTCTCCGCCTTCTACTTCTCTTTCCTCCTTCAAGACACTCCTTAAAACCTCCCTCTTTGACTAAGCTTCTGGTCGCCTGCCCTAACTTCTCCTTATGTGGCTTGGTGTTAAATTCTTTGTCTCATAATATTCCTGTGAAGCGTCTTGGGATGGTTCACTACGTTAAAGGTGCTATATAAATACAAGTTGTTGTTGTTGTTGAATCTTATTCCCTCTTGCCAGAGACAAGCAGGCAGTGCAAGCATGAGGGTTTAAATGGTTTGCAGGCTTCCCCGTGGTGCAGGGTCCCATTGATTGCATGCACATTGCCTTGTGTGTGCCTCATGTGGATTCGGTTGTTCTCAGTCCACTTCCTCAATGTGCAGCTGGTGTATGATCACAGGCAGCGCATCATGCAGGCGAATGCACATAATCCTGGCAGCAGTCAAAATTCCTTCATTCTGAAGCAGTCCTCTGTGCCACCTATATATGACCCACCATTGCAAGTCAAAGGCTGGCTACTTGCCGACAAAGGTTTGCCCCTCATGACGTGGCTCACGACTCCAGTCCAGAACCCATGCACACGTGCACAGTAGACCTACAATGTAAGCCACGCTGCCACAAGGTACATTATAGAACACAACATCAGCATTCTCAAGCAGCGCTCTGGAGGAGCTCTGCAGTACTCAGCTGAGCGTCTATCAAGATTTGTGGTAGCATGCTGCATGCTGCACAACCTGGCCATTATGAGGGATCAGCCCTTGCCAACACCTATCAGCGAGAAGCTGAGGAACAGGAGCATGAGGAGGAGGAAGTGGTGGAGGAGGAGGAGGAGGAAGTGAAACAGGAAGCGGAGGAACAGGAAGAGGAAGGGAGGCTAAAATGTAGATATACTCTTTCTGCCCAGTCTCTACATGATCAAATAATTAATGAGCGATACCAGTAACCTCAACCACACATCCCCATTCACCAATTATCCCATGCTCCTTACCGTTTCTCTATCACTGGCCATCATATTGTTTGCTTTCCGTCAACACAAAAATAAAAACCACCAGAAAATGCACATTACTATCCAAGTTGCAGAGGTGAGAGGACGAATGCTGTCCTCCTGGGAGAGGACAGCAGGTTCGTGCTCCACGGAGCCATGGTCACTCTCCCAGGGACACACCTCAGTAATCCTACTGATCTGTTGGAGGAGAGATTGATGGACTGCTGTGATGCCCTTGAAGCCCCCATGAGCAGAGGTATCTGGAGCCATGATGGCAGCAGCCTGAGCTTACAAAGCAACAGTCTGAGTTTTCAATTCAGCACTCAGACCTTTGTGCTGCAATGCAAGCGGTGACATCGGTCATCAGATGCTTCTTTATGGTGGTGACCACCAATTCCATGTTGGAAAGGATAGGCTCCAAGCTCTGCACAAAAACCTGTGCCAAGGTACTCCTTGGCATTGAACGCAGGCTTTCTGGCAGGCTTTCCAGCGCATCAGGCAGTTGTTTATGTAGACCCATCAGCTTTCTTCTAAAGCCTGAACCATCAAAGTCCTCATCTGAGTGTTCTGCAGCAGAACTAGTGTGCGACCTCACCCTCCAGCGAGCTGGTATCTGCGCTATCTTTTCTCCCCAGCCCTGGCTTCTGTGCACTTGTGGCCGGTGGCTCACCACATGCAGATCCCGCTCTATCCTATCCTCTATCATCAATGTCAGCAGTGTCAGTGTGTGAGGGTGAGGTAATGCATCTGAATTAATTGTTGAGTATTGATTGATAGAGATTGCTGGTAGGTTGGTGATGGGGATGTAGTGAATTGAGCAGTGGCTGAGGTTCGTGGTGCAGTTAGTAAGATGTGCCATTTGTAGATTGAACTCACCCACCTTGACAGCTCGTGTTAGATCGTTAAGTTTCTTCCTGCACTGCATCCATGTTCTTGGAGCAATACTTCTGGCATTGACCTCTGCCACTACTTCTTTCCACTGCCACCTGATCACATATCAGGAAGGCCTCCAGCCCCTTGCAAGTGCAGGACTTCTCTTCTTGTTTCCACCTCTTGCATCAAGACCTCCAGTGCATTGTTTGAAAATCTTGGTGCTCGCTCTCTCACATCTTGTGACCGTGATGCAGGCTGCCTTTAAGGGAGTGCAGCAAAGGTTCACCAGACTGATTCTCGGGATGGCAGGACTGACATATAAGGAGAGACTGGATCAACTGGGCCTGTATTCACTGGAGTTTAGAAGAATGAGAGGGGATCTCATAGAAACATATAAAATTTTGACGGGACTGGACAGGTTAGATCCAGGAAGAATGTTCCCAATGTTGGGGAAGTCCAGAAACGGGGGTCACAGTCTAAGGATAAGGGGTAAGCCATTTAGGACCGAGATGGGGAGGAACTTCTTTACTCAGAGAGTTGTTAACCTGTGGAATTCTCTACCACAGAGAATTGTTGATGTCTATTTGTTAGATATAGTCAAGAGAGAGTTAAATATGGCCCTTGTGGCTAAAGGGATCAAGGGGTAAGGAGAGAAAGCATGAAAGGGGTACTGAGATGAATGATCAGCCATGAACTTTTTGAATGGTGGTGCAGGCCCGAAGGGCCGAATGGCCTACTCCTGCACCTATTTTCTATGTTTCTATGTTTCTAAGTAGTGCTAGTGCTAATAGTGGAGGAAGAGCATCCGGGAGGGCGTTGAGCACCTCGAGTCTCATCGGCGAGAGCGTGCAGAAATCAAGTGCAGACAGCAGAACGAGCATGCGGCATACCTGTCCCACCCACCCCTTCCTTCAACGACTGTCTGCCCCACCTGCGACAGAGACTGTAATTCCAGAATTGGACTGTAGAGTCACCTGAGAACTCACTTTTAGAATGGAAGCAAGTCTTCCTCGATTTCGAGGAACTGCCTATGATGAGTGCTAGCCACTCGCGATATCAGGCCACCTGCTGATGTAAGCAGCAAATGAACAAGTAGCACTGGCTGCACACAGCAATCGTTTAAACAGGCGCTGGTTAAGTGCACACCACGGTTTCCCCGACCTTTTTATGGGGGTTGGCCAATTTAGCCCCCGGTATCTGGTCATTGTCAGATGGCTGTTTGTGGAAACTTGCTGTTTGCAAATTGGCTGTCGCATTTCCTACATTACAACAGTGACCATACAGTTTTGGGACCAAGAGAAAGGAAGTGCTGCTCCTATCCACCTCATGGGTTAGAGATCTGGTAGAGATTGTGGTTGGGGGAAGGGGGGAGGGATGAGGAATCTGAGGGCAGTTCCAGTAAACAGTGACTAACGCCTGCTGATTCAGCCCACACCTGGCTTCCATCAATCCAGTCAGAATAGAAGTATCATCTGGTCACCTTCAGTCCCAGGCTGTGAGGCAGCTTTGCAGACAGATCCTCGGGTACGAACGCACCTCACGCCGCTCTGCGCTGACTGGCTGAGGTGACAGGTTGCTATAGAAACGAGGGGCCCTGCGGCAAGTCCGTCAAGTTACCCCCGCACCCCACCGCGCCCCTCCCCCACCCCATCCGCCTCTCAATGCAGTGTTAGCAACCCTGTGACTGCACAAGAAAAAGCTCAAGGGAAACTTTGCAGCCTCTAATGGATTTACATCGGGTTGCTAAACCTCCAGGATTGGCCTGGAGTCTCTAGTAATTCATGATTAAACTCCTGGACACTGCTGCCCAGAAAAATTGCAGGGGCATTAAAAAAAGGGTGTCTTTTTTTTTTCATTTTCTTCGAACCTTTCCGTTTATTAGTTATAAAAACATTGGAGATGGGGAACTAAGACTGTTTGACCGGGCGAAGCGGTTGGTGGAGGCGGGGGGTCGGGGGGTGGGGGTGGGTGTCATGTGACAAAACCTTCAGGAATACGCCCAACCAGGGTTGGCAACCCTATAGTTATACGATGGCTAAGGTTGGTGAAACTGGGACCTGGTAGCCCAGCTCTAGCTGACGGAGGGCTAACATTGCAACTTGCATCTGCAATCATTTGGAACGATGTAATCCGTGACCAATGCAGATTGAGCTCAGGAAAGGACGTCGGTAATGGTCAGCAAAGAGTTTCGGCCATTCTGTGGAAACCTTTGCTCACTGCTGTTACGTATGCAACACCTTGTAGCCAGCATTCTACCGCCACCAGAAGCAGGGCTCCCATGCTGTGCCAGCACTCTGGAGTCAGAATAAAGAGACTAAGGTCACACTTACTCAAGTCTACACTACTCAGTCACGTTGCTTTATTTGTGACATAACAACTGGCGACGAGTAATAGATAACGAACCATCACGTGAAAATGCAGAGAACTCACACTAAAGAGCTGATCCCTGTAATTGGCAGCACAGCAGTAAAAGTCTCCTATGATGGAGCAGCGCATGAACTACCACTATGGATTGTACCAGGAGATGGCCCCATACTGTTCGTCAGAAGCTGTCTGGGAAAAATCCGCTGGAACTGGGACGACATCCGAGCGCTTTCGTCTGTCGACGACGCCTCATGTGCCCAGGTTCTGAACAAGTTTCCGTTGTTGTTTGAGCCAGGCATCAGAAGTTTCTCGGAGGCGAAGGTGCAGATCCACTTGATTCCCGGCAAATGACCCATCCACGTGCGGTGCCATATATGATGCGAGAGGAAGTGGAGATCGAGCTGGACAGGCTGCAACGAGAGGGCATCATTGCGCCACAAAGTTCAACGAGTGCGCCAGTCCAATTGTTCCGGTTCTCAAGGGCGATGGCACGGTCAGAATTTGTGGGGACTATAAAGTAACGATTAGCGGTTTTCCGTTGCAGGACCAGTACCCGCTACCCAAGGCAGACGACCTATTTGCGACGCTGGCAGGAGGAAAGACGTTCACTGAGTTGGACCTGACCTCGGCCGACATGACGCAGGAGCTGGCGGAATCTTCGAAAGGCCTCACCTGCATCAACATGCACAAAGGTCTGTTCATCTACAATAGATGCCCGTTCGGGATTCAATCGGCTGTAGCTATTTTTCAAAGGAACATGGAGAGTCTGCTAAAGTCAGTTCCGTGCACCGTGGTTTTCCAGGACGACGTATTGACCACAGGTCGGGACACCATCGAACACTTGCAGAACCTGGAAGAGGTTCTAAGTCGGCTAGATCGTGTGGGACTCAGGTTGAAACGCTCGAAGTTTATTTTCCTGGTGCCAGAGGTCGAGTTCTTAGGGAGAAGAATCACGGCAGACGGCATCAGACGCACCGACACCATGACGGAGGCCATGAAGAATGCGCCGAGACCACAGAACGTGACGAAGCTGCAGTCGTACCTGGGACTCCTCAATTATTTTCATAATTTCCTACCTGGGTTAAGCAGCTTGTTAGAACCTCTACACATGTTGCTACGCAAGGGAGATGACTGGGTAGGGGGGAAATCACAAAAGACAGCTTTTGAGAAATCCCGAAATCTGTTATGTTCCAACAAACTGCTTGTCCTGTATGATCCTTGTAAACATAGAAACATAGAAAATAGGTGCTGGAGTAGGCCATCCGGCCCGTCGAGCCTGCACCACCATTCAATAAGATCATGGTTGATCATTCCTTCAGTACCTCATTCCTGCTTTCTCTCCATACCCCTTGATCCCTTTAGCCGGAAGGGCCATATCTAACTCCTTCTTGAATATATCCAATGAACTGGCATCAACAATTCTCTGCGGTAGGGAATTCCATAGGTTAACAACTCTCTGAGTGAAGAAGTTTCTCCTCATCTCAGCTCTAAATGGCTTACCCTTTATCCTAAGACTATGTCCCCTGGTCCTGGACTTCCCCAACATCGGGAACATTCTTCCTGTATCTAACCTGTCCAGTCCCGTCATAATTTTATATGTTTCTATGAGATCCCCTCTCATCCTTCTAAACTCCAGTGAATACAGGCCCAGTCGATCCAGTCTCTCCTTATATGTCAGTCCTGCCATCCTAGGAATCAGTCTGGTGGACCTTTGCTGCACTCCCTCAATAGCAAGAACGTCCTTCCTCAGATAAGCAGACCAAAACTGAACACAATATTCCAGGTGGGACCTCACCAAGGCCCTGTACAACTGCAGTAAGACTTCCCTGCTCCTATACTCAAATCCCCTTGCTATGAAGCCCAACATACCATTTGCCTTCTTCACCGCCTGCTGTACCCGCATGCCAACCTTCAATGATTGATGAATCATGACACCCAGGTCTCGCTGCACCTCCCCTTTTCCTAATCTGCCACCATTCCGATAATATTCTGCCTTCGTGTTTTTGCCCCCAAAGTGGATAACCTCACATTTATCCACATTATACTGCATCTGCCATGTATTTGCCCACTCGCCTAACCTGTCCAAATCACCCTGCAGCCTCTTAGCATCCTCCTCACAACTCACATCGCCACCCAGTTTAGTGTCATCTGCAAACGTGGAGATATTACACTCAATTCCATCATCCAAATCATTAATATATATTATAAAGAGCTGGGGTCGCAGCACTGAGCCCTGTGGCACTCCACTAGTCACTGCCTGCCATTCTGAAAAGGACCCGTTAATCCCGACTCTCTGCTTCCTGTCTGCCAACCAGTTCTCTATCCACGTCAGTACAGTAATCCCAATACCATGTGCTTTGATTTTGCACAACAATCTCTTGTGTGGGACCTTGTTAAACGCCTTTTGAAAGTCCATATACACCACATCCACTGGTTCTCCCCTGTCCACTCTACTCGTTACATACTCAAAAAATTCCAGAAGGTTTGTCAAGCATGATTTCCCTTTCATAAATCCATGCTGACTTGGACCAATTCTATCACTGCTTTACAAATGTGCTGCTATTTCATCCATAATGATTGATTCCAACATTTTCCCCACTACTGATGTCAGGCTAACTGGTCTATAATTACCCGTTTTTTTCTCTCCCTCCTTTTTTAAAAAGTGGTGTTATATTAGCAACCCTCCAGTCCATAGGAACTGATCCAGAGTCGATAGACTGTTGGAAAATTATCACCAATGCATCCACTATTTCTAGGGCCACTTCCTTAAATACTCTGGGATGTAGACTATCAGGCCCTGGGGATTTATCGGCCTTCAATCCCATCAATTTCCCTAAAACAATTTCCCGCCTAATAAGGATATCCTTCAGTTCCTCCTTCTCACGAGACCTTCAGACCACTAGTACATCGGGAAGGTTATTTGTGTCTTCCTTTGTGAAGACAGAACCAAAGTACTTGTTCAATTGGTCTGCCATTTCTTTGTTCCCCATTATAAATTCACCCGAATCCAACTGCAAGGGACCAACGTTTGTCTTCATTAATCTTTTTCTCTTGACATATCTATAGAAGCTTTTGCAGTTATTTTTTATGTTTCCGGCAAGCTTCCTCTCATACTCTATTTCCCCCCTTTTAATTAAACCCTTTGTCCTCCTCTGCTGTATTCTAAATTTCTCCCAGTCCTCCGGCTTGTTACTTTTTCTGGCTAATTTGTATGCCTCTTCCTTGGATTTAACACTATCCTAAATTTTCCTTGTTAGCCACGGTTAAACCACCTTCCCCGTTTTATTTTTACTCCAGACAGGAATGTACAATTGTTGAAGTTCGTCCATATGATCTTTAAAGATTTGCCATTGCCTATCCACCGTCAACCCTTTAAGTATCATTTGCCAGTCTAATCTAGCCAATTCGCACCTCATACCATCAAAGTTACCTTTCCTTAAATTCAGGACCCTAGTTTCTGAATTAACTTTGTCACTCTCCATCTTAATAAAGAATTCTACCATATTGTGGTCACTCTTCCCCAAGGGGCCTCACACAACAAGTTTGCTAATTAGTCCCTTCTCATTACACATCACCCAGTCTAGGATGGCCAGCTCTCTGGTTGGTTCCTCGACATATTGGTCCAGAAATCCATCCCTAATACACTCCAGGAAATCCTCCTCCACCGCATTGCTACCAGTTAGGTTAGCCCAATCAATATGTAGATTAAAGTCGCCCATGATTACTGCTGTACTTTTATTGCACACATCCCTTATTTCTTGTTTGATGCTGTCCCCAACCTTACTACTACTATTTGGTGGTCTGTACACAACTCCCACTCGCGTTTTCTGCCCTTTGGTATTCCGTAGCTCCACCCATACCGATTCCACATCATCCAAGCTAATGTTCTTCCTTACAATTGTATTAAATTCCTCTTTAACCAGCAATGCCACCCCGCCTCCTTTTCCTTCCTGTCTATCCTTCCTAAATGCTGAATACTCTTGGATGTTGAGTTCCCAGCCTTGGTCACCCTGGAGCCATGTCTCCGTGATGCCAATCACACCATACCCGTTAACTGCTATCTGCACAGTTAATTCGTCCAACTTATTCCGAATACTCCTTGCATTGAGGCACAGTGCCTTCAGGCTTTGACCCTTTAGAATTCTGCCGTAAAGTGGCTCTTTTTGTTTTTTGCCTTGGGTTTCTCTGCCCTCCACTTTTACTATTCTCCTTTCTATCTTTTGCTTCTGTCTCCATTTTATTCCACTCTGTCTCCCTGCATAGGTTCCCATCCCCCTGCCATATTAGTTTAACTCCTCCCAAACAGCACTAGCAAACACTCCTGCTAGGACATTGGTTCCGGTCCTGCCCAGGTGCAGACCGTTCGGATTGTACTGATCCCACCTCCCCCAGAACCGGTTCCAATGTCCCAGGAATTTGAATCCCTCCCCTCTGCATCACTGCTCAAGCCATGTATTCATCTGAGCTATCCTTCAATTCCTACTCTGACTCGCACGTGGCACTGGTAGCAATCCTGAGATTACTACTTTTGAGGTCCTACTTTTTAATTTAACTCCTAGCTCCCTAACTTCATCTCGTAGGACCTCATCCCATTTTTTACCTATATCTTTGGTACCTATATGCACCACGACAACTGGCTGTTCATCCTCCCTTTTCAGAATGTCCTGCACCCACTCTGAGACATCCTTGACCATTGCACCAGGGAGGCAACATACCATCCTGGAGTCTCGGTTGCGGCCGCAGAAACGCGTATCCAGTCCCCTTACAATCGAATCCCCTATCACTATTGCTCTCCCACTCTTTTTCCTGCCCTCCTGTGCAGCAGAGCCAGCCATGGTGCCATGGCTGCTGCTGCTCTCCCCGATGAGTCATCCCCCTCAACAGTACCCAAAGCGGTGTATCTGTTTTGCAGGCAGATGACCGCAGGGGATCCCTGCACTACCTTGCTTGCACTGCTCTTCCTGTTGGTCTTCCATTCCCTATCTGGCTGTGTACCCTTTACCTGCGGTAAGACCAATTCGCTAAATATGCTATTCACGTCATTCTCAGCATCGTGGATGCTCCAGAGTGAATCCACCTTCAGCTCCAGTTCCGCAATGTGGTTCGTCAACGGTTAACGCTAGCTTGTGATGTGTCTTCGTACGGGGTCGGGTGTGTGTTACAACAAGCAAATGAATCGGGAACATTGCAACCGGTCGCTTATGCGTTCAGGAGCTTGTCCAAGGCCGAAAGGTCCTACAGCAGGATTGAAAATAAAGCTCTGGCATGCGTTTATGGGGTAAAAAAAATTCATCAGTATCTGTTTAGGCTTAAGTTCGAGTTAGAAACTGACCATAAATCGCTCATATCGCTATTCTCAGGGAGCAAAGGTATGAATACCAATGCCTCTGCTCGCATCCAAAGATGGGCACTCATGCTGTCTGCATATAACTATGCAATTCGCCACAGGCCAGGCACAGAGAACTGCGCTGACGCCCTCAGTCGGCTCCCATTGCCCACCACCAGGGTGGAAATGGCACAGCTGCAGACTTGCTCTTCGTGATGGATGCATTGAAAGTGAAAAGTCACCCGTTACGGTCTGCCAGATCAGGACCTGGACCAGCCAGGATCCTTTACTGTCCCTTGTGAAAAACTGTGTCCGCCATGGGAGCTGGTCCAGCGTCCCAGTGGAGATGCATGAAGAGATCAAGCCATTCCGCGGTGTAAAGACGAAATGTCCATATAGGCGGATTGTCTTTTGTGGGATAATCGCGTGGTTTTGCCCAAAAAAGGCAGGGAAACGTTCATATGCGACCGACACAGTACCCACCCAGGCATAGTAATAATGAAAGCTATAGCCAGATCCCATGTGTGGTGGCCCGGCATCGACTCAGATTTGGAGTCTTGTGTGCGCCAATGCAACACTTACTCTCAACTGAGCAATACACCCAGGGAGGTACCGCTAAGTTTGTGGTCATGCCCCTCCAAACTGTGGTCTAGGATCCACGTTGACTTCGCTGGCCCGTTTCTAGGCAAAATGTTCTTGGTTGTTGTGGATGCTTATTCAAAATGGATTGAGTGTGTAATAATGTCTGTAAGCACGTCCACTGCCACCATCGAAAACCTACGAGCCATGTTTGCCACGCACGGCCTGCCTGACGCCCTTGTCACCAGAACTGAATTCAAGGAATTCCTGACCCGCAATGGGATCAAGCATGTCACATCTGCCCCGTTCAAGCCTGCATCCAATGGCCAGGCAGAACGGGCAGTCCAAACCATCAAGCAAAGCTTGAATCGCGTGTCGGAAGGCTCCCTGCAGATCTGCCTATCCCGAGTCCTGCTCTGCTACGGCACTAGACCCCACTCGCTCACTGGGGCTCCCCCAGCCGAGCTGCTCATGAAAAGGACGCTCAAAACAAGCTTTCTCTCGTCCAACCTGATCTCCATGGTCATGTCGAGGGCAGGCGGCATCAACAAAGTGTATACCATGACCGCGCAAAGTTGTCATATGATATTGAATTCAATGACCCTGTATTTGTACTCAATTATGGACATGGTCCGAAATGGTTTATTGGCACTGTCATAGCCAAAGAAGGGAGTAGGGTGTTTCAGGTCAAACTCGCAAATGGACTAACTTGCAGAAAGCATTTGGACCAAACCAAACTGCGATTCACAGACAGCCACGAGCAACCTGAAGAGGACACCACCAACTTCGACCCTCCGACACACACACAATTGGCAACCGACATCAGGTTGACCACGAAGCTGAACTCATTATCCCCAGCAGCCCAGAAAGGCCAGCTGCCCAGCAGCCCAGCGAAGAACCAACCAACGCACCTGCATCTGCATTTGTACCAAGACGATTGACTAGGGAGCAAATAGCCACAGATCGTCTCACCCTGTAAATAATTGTACTATTGACTTTTGGAGGGAGTGATGTTATGTATGCAACCCGATGTAACCAGCATTCTACCGCCACCAGAGGGCATATCTGTTGGAGTCCCCAAGTGATCCCAGCATCCCTTGGGAGCACTGCATAGAAGTAGGTCTCCCATGCTGTACCTGCATTCTGGAGTTAGAATAAAGAGACTAAGGTCACACTTACTCACGTCTACAATACTCAGTTACATTGTTTTATTTAAGACAAAACATTATCCACTTTGGCAGAAATAATAAAAAAGCAAATTATAATTTAATGAAGAAAAATTCCAAAGTGCTGCAGTACAGAGAGACCTAGGGGTCCTTGTGCATGAAACACAAAACGTTAGTCTACAGGTACAGCAAGTAATCAGGAAGGCAAATGGAATATTGGCCTTTATTGCAAGAGGGATAGAGTATAAAAGCAGAGAAGTCCTGCGACAACTGTACAGGGTATTGGTGAGGCCACATCTGGAGTATTGCGTTCAGTTTTGGTCTCCATATTTAAGGAAGGATATACTTGCATTGGAGGCTGTTCAGAGAAGGTTCACTAGGTTGATTCCAGAGAAGAGGGGGTTGAATTATGTGGATAGGCTGAATAGGTTGGGCATATACACATTAGAGTTAAGAAGAATGAGAGTTGACCTTATTGAAACTTCTAAGATAATGAGGGGGCTCGACAAGGTGGGTGCAGAGAGGATATTTCCACTCATAGCGGAACCTAAAACTAGGGGAATAGTCTTATCATAAGGGGCTGCCCATTTAAAACTGAAATGAGGAGAAATTTCTTCTCTCAGTGGGTTGTAAGTCTATGGAATTCTCTGTCCCAGAGAGCTGAGGAGGCTGGGTCATTGAATATATTTAAGGTGGAGATGGACAGACTTTTGAGAGATAAGGGAGTAAAGGGTTCTGGGGAGCCGGCAGGGAAGTGGAGCTGAGTCCATGATCAGATCAGCCATGATCTTATTGAATGGTGGAGCAGGTTCGAGGGGCCAAATGGCCTACTCCTGCTCCTATTTCTTATGTAAAAAGTAGGACCTCAAAGGTAGTAATCTCAGGATTACTACCAGTGCCACGTGCTAGTCAGAGTAGGAATAGCAGGATAGCTTAGATGAATACGTGGCTTGAAGAGTAGTATAGAAGGGAGAGATTCACATTCCTGGGACATTGGAACCGGTTCTGGGGGAGGTGGGACCAGTACAAACCGGACGGTCTGCACCTGGGCAGGACCAGAAACAATGTCCTCGGAGGAGTGTTTGCTAGTGCTGTTGGGGAGGGGTTAAACTAATATGGCAGGGGGATGGGAACCTATGCAGGGAGACAGAGGGAAGTAAAATGTGGACAGTAGCAAAAGATAGAAAGAAGAAAAATAAAAGTGGAGGGCAGAGAAACCCAAGGCAAAAAGCAAAAAGGATCACATTACAGCAAAATTCTAAAGGGGCAAAGTGTGTTAAAAAGACAAGCCTGAAGGCACTGTGCCTCAGTGCAAGGAGTATTCGTAATAAGGTGGACGAAATAACTGTGCACGCAGCAAGTAACGATGATGATATAATTGGCATCACGGAGACATGGCTCCAGGTTGACCAAGGCTGGGAACTCAACATCCAGGAGTATTCAACATTCAGGAAGGATAGACAGAAAAGAAAAGGAGGTGTAGTGGCATTGCTGGTTAAAGAGGAAATTAACGCAATAGTAAGGAAGGACATTAGCTTGGATGATGTGGAATCGGTATGGGTGGAGCTACAGAATACCAAAGGGCAGAAAACACTAGTGGGAGTTGTGTACAGACCACCAAACAGTAGTAGTGAGGTTGGGGACAACATCAAACAAGAAATTAGGGATGCGTGCAATAAAAGTACAACAGTTATCATGGGCGACATTAATCTACATATTGATTGGGCTAACCAAACTGGTAGTAATGCGGTGGAGGAGGATTTCCTGGAATGGTATTAGGGATGGTTTTCTAGGCCAATATGTTGAGGAACCAACTAGAGGCCATCCTAGACTGGGTGATGTGTAATGAGAAAGGACTAATTAGCAATCTTGTTGTGCGAGGCCCCTTGGGGAAGAGTGACCATAATATTGTAGAATTCTTTATTAAGATGGAGTGTGACACAGTTAATTCAGAGACAAGGGTCCTGAACTTAAGGAAAGGTAATTTTGATGCTTTGAGACGTGAATTGGCTAGAATAGTCTGGTGAATGATATTTAAAGGGTTGATGGTGGATAGGCAATGGCAAACATTTGAAGATCACATGGATGAACTTCAACAATTGTACATCCCTGTCTGGAGTAAAAATAAAATGGGGAAGGTGGCTCAACCATGGCTAACAAGGGAAATTAAGGATAGTGTTAAATCCAAGAAAGTGGCATATAAATTGGCCAGGAAAAGCAGCAAACCCGAGGACTGGGAGAATTTTATAATTCAGCAGAGGAGGACAAAGGGTTTAATTAAGAGGGGGAAAATACAGTATGAGAGGAAGCTTGCTGGGAACATAAAAACTGACTGCAAAAGCTTCGATAGATATGTGAAGAGAAAAAAATTAGTGAAGACAAACGTAGGTCCCTTGCAGTCAGATTCAGGTGAGTTTATAATGGGGAACAAAGAAATGGCAGACCAGTTGAACAAATACTTTGGTTCTGTCTTCACGAAGGAAGACACATATAACCTTCCGGAAATACTAGGGAACTGAGGGTCTAGTGAGAAAGAGGAACTGAAGGAAATCCTTATTAGGCGGGAAATTGTGTTAGGGAAATTGATGGGATTGGAGGCCGATAAATCCCTGGGGCCTGATAGTCTGCATCCCAGAGTACTTAGGGAAGTGGTCCTAGAAATAGTGGATGCATTGTGATCATTTTCCAACAGTCTATCAACTCTGGATCAGTTCCTATGGACTGGAGGATAGCTAATGTAACACCACTTTTTAAGAAAGGACGAAGAGAGAAAATGGGTAACTATAGACTGGTTAGCCTGACATCAATAATGGGGAAAATGTTGGAATCACTTATTAAAGATGAAATAGACCACATTTGGAAAGCAGTGACAGGATCGGTCCAAGTCAGCATTGTTGTGTATCTGTAAAGCATGCACTCCCATATTCTGCACCAGGGAGCTCATGCCCTGAAGTCCCAAGGGATCCCAGCATGGCTTGGAAGCACTGTATATAAGCCAGCCCCCAAGGCCTCTTCCTCAATCTGGAGTGTCTTATTAAAGACTGAGGTCACTGTTACTTTAACCTCCCTGTGTGCAGCCTCATCTGTGTTAGGAACACAATAACTGGCGACGAGGATTGAATTCAGGGCTGGTCTGAATGCCTTGTTGCACCACAGTCTCTCAAACATTTTTTTTTACTCATGATGGATTGGCTAGTGCCAGTGTCCAGTTCTATGGCTACAGGTAAGCCTTTCAATTTTATGTTTTGCATTATAGGTGGACATTTCATCGAAAACGTGTGCACCCCGTGTACTTCAGCATCTGCCTCCTCTCTGAGGCTCGAAATTGCTTTGATCCACCATGGACCGATCTTCCTTTGCCACGTGATGGTTAGCAGGTTTTGCAGAGCCCGCAGCTCGTTTGCAAGCTCGTTGGAGGTGCCCCATTGTTCCCCAGCTCTTGCAAACATAGCCTTTGAAGTGGTATGAATAGGCTGAATGGAAGCCTGCAAAATGTCAACAAGGTGTGAATTGCCTTGCATTCATCCTTTGTTGGGGACTCTGAGTCATCTGGGTCACCTGCGGCCTGCTGGCAGTTGCAGACTCGTGGGTTCTGCCCTGTACATTTCTGCTCGCAAACACAGTTCCAGTTAATTTATGAACATTGATAGCACTTGTGTTCTGAGAGATTTGTTTGGTGTTATCATTGGTGGACATAAACGCGTGTGCTATCACAATGTTCATACTGAGGGTCGGTGTCTCCACAGTCAAAAGTTTTCGTAGGATGGTCTCGTGGCTAATGCCCAGTACAAAAAAGTCTGAGCATTTGCTCCAGGTAGCCATCATACTCACATTGTCCTGCAAGTCGCCTTAGCTCGGCGACGTAGCTCGCCACTTCCTGACCTTCAGATCGCTGGCACGTGTAGAACTGATACTGCACCATCAGCATGCTCTCCCTCGGGTTAAGATGCTCTCGAACCAATGTACACAGCTCCTCATACGACACGAAACTAAGAACGTACACGAAAGAGCTTATCACTGTCCTGGGCAGCGCATGGTCAAAGTCACCTAAGAGGGCACGGTGCACGAACTGCCACTCTGGATTGTCCCAGGCAATGGCCCCGCACTGCTTGGAAGGAGCTGGCTAGGCAAAATCTGCAGGAACTGTGATGACATCCGAGCGTTATCACATGTCGATGAGGCCTCATGTACCCAGGTTCTGAACAAATTTCCTTCCCTTTTTGAGCCAGGCATTGGAAACTTTTCCGGGGCAAAGGTGCGGATCCACTTGGTCCCAGAGGCATGACGCATTCACCACATGGTGTGAGCGGTACCTCACATGATGAGGAAGAGAGTGGAAATCGAGCTGGACAGGCTGCAACGCAAGGGCATCATCTCCCCAATGGAATTCAGCGAGTGGGCCAGCCCGATCGTTCCAGTACTCAAAAGTGCTGGATTTGCGGCGATTATAAAATAACTATTAATCGTTTCTCACTACAGCACCAATACCCGCTACCTAAGGCAGACGACCTATTTGCGACGCTGGCAGGAGGCAAGACATTCACCAAGCTCGACCTGACTTCGGCCTACATGACGCAGGAGCTGGAGGAGTCTTCGAAGGGCCTCACCTGCATCAACACGCACAAGGAACTGTTCATCTACAACAGATGCCCGTTTGGAATTCAGTCGGCTGCAGCGATCTTCCAGAGAAACATGGAGAGACTTCTCAAGTCGGTACCACACACGGTGGTTTTTCAGGACGACATATTGGTCACGGGTCGGGACACCGCCAAGCACCTACAAAACCTGGAGGAGGTCCTCCAGCGACTGGATCGCGTAGGGCTGAGGCTGAAGAGGTCGAAATGCGTCTTCATGGCAACAGAAGTGGAGTTTTTGGGGAGAAAGATCGCGGCGGACGGCATTCAGCCCACAGACGCCAAGACAGAGGCTATCAGGAACGTGCCCAGGCCACAGAATGTCACGAAACTGCGGTCGTTCCTGGGACTCAACTATTTTGGTAACTTCCTACCGGGGTTAAGCACCCTCTTAGAGCCCCTACATGTGTTATTGCACAAAGGTGAGAACTGGGTATGGGGAAAAAACCAAGTAATTGCTGTTGAGAAAGCCAGAAACATTTTATGCTCCAACAAGCTGCTTGTATTGTATAACCCGTGTAAAAGACTTGTGTTAGCATGTGACGCATCGTCGTACGGAGTCGGGTGTGTATTACAACAAGCTAACGTTGCGGGGAAGTTGCAACCTGCCACCTATGCTTCCAGGAGCTTGTCTAAGGCCGAGAGGGCCTACAGCATGATTGAGAAAGAGGCATTAGCGTGTGTGTTCGGGGTAAAGAAAATGCATCAGTACCTGTTTGGCCTCAAATTTGAGCTGGAAACCGATCACAAGCCCCTCACATTCCTGTTCGCTGAAAACAAGTGGCTAAATACTAATGCGTCAGCCTGCATACAAAGGTGGGCACTCGCGCTATCAGCATATAACTGTAACATCTGTCACAGGCCAGGCACCGAGAACTGTGCGGATGCTCTCAGTCGGCTACCATTGCCCACCACGGGGGTAGAAATGGCGCAGCTTTCAAACTTGTTGATGGTGGCGCAGCCCGCAGACTTGTTGTTTGTCATGGAAGTATTTGAAAATGATAAATCATCTGTCACAGCCCGCCAGATTAGGACTTGGACCAGCCAAGATCCTCTGCTGTCCCGAGTAAAAATCTGTATATTGCATGGGAGTTGGGCTAGCATCCCCGTTGAAACGCAAGAGCCAATCAAGCCATTCCAGCGGCGAAAGGACGAGCTGTCCATTCAGGCAGACTGCCTGTTGTGGGGTAACCGCGTAGTGCTACCCAAAAAGGGCAGGGAGACGTTCATCTCGGATCTTCACAGCACACACCCGAGTATAGTAATGATGAAAGCGATAGCCAGATCCCACATGTGGTGGCCCGGTATCGTCTCTGACTTAGAGTCCGGTGTACAGCAATGCAGCGTATGTGCTCAGTTGAGCAACGTGCCCAGAGAGGCACCACTAAGTTTGAGGTCCTCACCCTCCAGGCCATGGTCGAGGATCCATGTCAATTATGCGGGCCCGTTTCTCGGTAAAATGTTCCTGGTGTGGTGGATGCTTTTTCAAAATGGATTGAATGTGAAATACTGTTGGGAAGCACTGCCACCGCCAACATTGAAAGCCTGAGGGCCATGTTTGCCACCCATGACCTGCCTGACATACTGGTCAGTGACAACAGGCCATGTTTCACCTGTGCCGAATTTAAAGAATTCATGACCTGCAATGGGATCAAACATGTCACCTCGGCCCCGTTTAAACCAGCCTCCAATGGGCAGGCAGAGCGAGCAGTACAAACAATCAAACAGAGCCTTAAACGAGACACAGAAGACTCACTCCAAACCCGCCTGTCCTGAGTACTGCTCAGCTACTGCACAAGACTCCACTCGCTCACAGGGGTGCCCCCGGCTGAGCTACTCATGAAAAGGACACTTAAAACCAGACCCTCGCTGGTTCATCTCAACTTGCATGATCAGGTAGAGAGCAGGCGGCAGCAACAAAATGTAAACGATGGTCGCGCCACTGTGTCACGGGTAATTGATCTGAATGACCCTGTGTATATGCTAAAGTATGGACATGGCCCCCAAGTGGATTGCGGGCACAATGATAGCTAAAGAAGGGAGTAGGGTGTGTGTAGTCAAACTAGACAATGGACAAATTTGCAGAAAGCACCTGGACCAAACGAGGCTGCGGTTCACAGACTGCCCTGAACAACCCACAGCAGACACCACCTTTTTCGAGCCCACAACACACACCCAAAGGATCAACGACACCACCCCGGACCAGGAAATCAAACCCATCACGCCCAGCAGCCCAGCAAGGCCAGGCTCACCTAACAGCCCTGCAGGGCCAACAACATGCCAGCCCAGCAAGGGCACAGCCAACACACCAGAACAGACATTTGTATCGAGGCGGTCCACCAGGGAAAGAAAGGCTCCCGACCGCCTCACCTTGTAAATAGTTTTCACTTTGACTTTGGCGGGGAGTGATGTTGTGCATCTGTAAAGCATGCACTCCCATGTTCCGCCACCAGGGAGCGCATCCCCTGAAGTTCCAAGGAATCCCAGCATCCCTTGGGAGCACTGTATATAAGCCGGCCCCTGAGGCCTGTTCCTCACTCTGGAGTGTCTTAAGAAAGACTGAGGTCACTGTTATTTTAACCTCCCTGTGTGCAGTCTCATCTGTTTTAGGAACACAATACTTACATGACAATACCCCCTCTGAGATATTAACACAGTCTTTTACAAATTGAGACGGTCTGGTGTTTTATGCTCCCGGGTTGACCGTCTCAGTTCAACTCCAGGCTTGGGTGAGTGTTCACAGTCTGTTGTGACTGGTGGCTGGGTGGCTGACCTGGTGGGAGTGGCAATGGCCATGTCAGTGATTGAAAGTCCATTTTCACTGATGACCACTGAGTCCTCTGATGACTAGGGGTAGGTTGGTTGGTCGTCGATTATCTCTTCCTCTGACTGTTCCTGTTCGTCTGTGTGCTGCAGCTTTGTCTGATCCATATGTTTCCTGCATGTTTGCCCATTTTTGAGCTTGACAATAAATATTCTGTTGCGCTCCTTGGCCATGACAGTACCAACGATCCACTTGGGACCCTGACCATAATTCAGAACATATACAGGATCATTTACAGAAATATCGCGTGAGAGAGTTGCACGATCGTGATACCCTTGATGACTTTGCCTTTTATATTCAACATGATTATTCAAGTCAGGGTGTACAAGAAATAGCTTAGTCTCAAGATGTCTCTTCATCATCAGTTCAGCAGGCGAGACCCCAGTAAGCGTGTGTGGTCTTGTCCTGTAACTAAGCAGTATGCATGACAGGCGGGTCTGCAGTGACCCTTGGGTTAATCGCTTCATACTCTGCTTTATGATTTGGACAGCACGTTCTGCTTGCCCATTGAAACATAGAAACATAGAAACATAGAAAATAGGTGCAGGAGCAGGCCATTCAGCCCTTCTAGCCTGCACCGCCATTCAATGAGTTCATGGCTGAACATGAAACTTCAGTACCCCCTTCCTGCTTTCTCGCCATAACCCTTGATCCCCCGAGTAGTAAGGACTTCATCAGGTTTGAATGGTGCTGACCTTACATGTTTAATACCATTGAGTTTCATGAACTCTTGAAACTCCTGACTGATGAAGCACGATCCGTTGTCGCTAACAATGATGTCAGGCAGACCATGTGTCGTGAACATGACACTGAGATTCTCAATGGTAGCTGTGGATGTGCTGGATGATATGATTATACACTCTATCCACTTCGAATATGCATCCACACCTAAAAACATCTTCCCCAGGAAGGGACCTGCAAAGTCTATGTGGATCCTGGGCCATGGTTGGACGGCCACAATCACAGACGCAGTGGCGATTCCGCTGGTGCTTTGTTGAGCTACATGCAAGTGTTGCACTGATGCACACATGATTCCAGCTCAGAGTCAATTCCCGGCCACCATACATGAAACCTGGCGATGGCTTTCATCATTACATTGCCGGGATGTGTGTTATGTAGCTCACGTACAAATTTCTCTCTCCCTTTCTTGGGCATAACAACACGATTGCCCCACAGTATACAATCCCACTGAATAGACAGTCCATCTTTGCGACGAATCTAAGGTTTGGTCTCCTCGCACATTTGCTTGGGTATGGCAGGCCAATCACCTTTGAAAATGCAACTCTTCACCACCGTTAAAAATCGGGTCCTGGCTGGTCCAGTTCTTAACTTGTTTAGCCGTGACAGGGTTCCTTCAGTCTCAAAAGCATCCATAACTAACAATAGGTCCGCCGGTTGTGGCATTTCCACCTCTGGTGTGGGCAACGTCAGACAGCTCAAAGCATCGGCATAATTCTCGGTGCCAGTTCTATGGTGAATGACATAATCATAAGCAGATAATGTCAGCGCCCACCTCTAGATGCGGGATGAAGCATTGGTATTCATACCTTTGTTTTCAGAGAACAGTGAAATGAGCGGCTTGTGATCTGTCTCCAGTTCAAACCGAAGACCAAACAGGTAATGATTCATCTTTTTAACCCCATACACACAGGCTAGTGCTTCTTTCTCTACCATGCTGTCGGCTCTTTCTGCCTTTAGACAAACTTTTTGAGGCATACGCGACTGGTTGAAGTTTACCCGACTCATTAGCTTGGAGTACGCAACCAATTCCATATGACGAAGCATCACAGGCCAATACAAACGTTTGCATGGGTCATAATGTACCAGCAGCTTGTTAGAGCAAAGCAGATTAGTGGCTTTCTCAAAAGCTCTGTTTTGAGACGCACCCCATAGCCAGTTGTCGCCTTTTCTTAACAGCATGTGCAGTGGTTCTAATAAGGTGCTCAATTCAGGTAGGAAGTTACCGAAGTAGTTGAGTAGACCCAGGAACGAACGCGGTTTGGGTGCATTCTTGATGGCCTTGGTTTTCGCGTCCGTGGGCCTGATGCCATCAGCAGCAATTTTCCTCCCCAGGAATTCAACCTCTGGTGCAATGAAGATGCATTTCGAGCATTTCAGTCTGAGTCCCACTTTGTCCAGATGATGTAGAACCTCTTCCAGGTTGTTCAGATGTTCTAAGGAGTCACGACCTGTGATCAGGATGTCATCTTGGAACATGCAGGTTCTGGGAATGGACTTCAGTAGACTCTCCATGTTCCTCTGAAATATTGCTGCAGCCAAGCGAATTCCAAAGGGGCACCTGTGATAAATAAACAGTCCTTTATGCATGTTAATGCTCGTAAGTCTCTTCGACGTCTCGACCAGCTCCTGTGTCATGTAGGCCGACGTCAAATCCAATTTGGTGAATGACTTCCCCCCGGCTAGCATTGCATAGAAACATAGAAACATAGAAAATAGGTGCAGGAGTAGGCCATTCAGCCCTTCAAGCCTGCACCGCCATTCAATGAGTTCATGGCTGAACATGAAACTTCAGTACCCCATTCCTGCTTTCTCGCCATACCCCTTGATCCCCCGAGTAGTAAGAACTACATCTAACTCATTTTTGAATATATTTAGTGAATTGGCCTCAACAACTCTGTGGTAGAGAATTCCACAGGTTCACCACTCTCTGGGTGAAGAAGTTTCTCCTCATCTCGGTCCCAAATGGCTTCCCCCTTATCCTTAGACTGTGACCCCTGGTTCTGGACTTCCCCAACATCAGGAACATTCTTCCTGCATCTAACCTGTCTAAACCCGTCAGAATTTTAAACGTTTCTATGAGATCCCCTCTCATTCTTCTGAACTCCAGTGAATACAAGCCCAGTTGATCCAGTCTTTCTTGATATGTCAGTCCCGCCATCCTGGGAATCAGTCTGGTGAACCTTCACTGCACTCCCTCAATAGCAAGAATGTCCTTCCTCAAGTTAGGAGACCAAAACTGTACACAATACTCCAGGTGTGGCCTCACCAAGGCCCTGTACAACTGTCGTAACACCTCCCTGCCGCTGTACTCAAATCCCCTCGCTATGAAGGTCAACATGCCATTTGCTTTCTTTACCGCCTGCTGTACCTGCATGCCAACCTTCAATGACTGATGCATCATGACAACCAGGTCTCGTTGCACCTCCCCTTTTCCTAATCTGTCACCATTCAAATAATATTCTGTCTCACTGTTTTTAGAACCAAAGTGGATAACCTCACATTTATCCACATTATACTTCATCTGCCATGCATTTGCCCACTCACCTAACCTATCCAAGTCACTCTGCAGCCTCACAGCATCCTCCTCGCAGCTCACACTGCCACCCAACTTAGTGTCATCCGCAAATTTGGAGATACTACATTTAATCCCCTTGTCTAAATCATGAATGTACAATATAAACAGCTGGGGCCCCAGCACAGAACCTTGAAGTACCCCATTAGTCACTGCCTGCCATTCTGAAAAGTACCCATTTATTCCTACTCTTTGCTTCTTGTCTGCCAACCAGTTCTCAATCCACGTCAGCACATTACCCCCAATCCCATGTGCTTTAACTTTGCACATTAATCTCTTGTGTGGGACCTTGTCGAAAGCCTTCTGAAAGTCCAAATACATCACATCAACTGGTTCTCCCTTGTCCACTCGACTGGAAACATCCTCAAAAAATTCCAGATTTGTCAAGCATGATTTCCCTTTCACAAATCCATGCTGACTTGGACCTATCATGACACCTCTTTCCAAATGCGCTGATATGACATCCTTAATAATTGATTCCATCATTTTACCCACTACTGAGGTCAGGCTGACCGGTCTATAATTCCCTGTTTTCTCTCTCCCTCCTTTTTTTAAAAGTGGGGTTACATTGGCTACCCTCCACTCCATAGGAACTGATCCAGAATCTATGGAATGTTGGAAAATGACTGTCAATGCATCCGCTATTTCCAAGGCCACCTCCTTAAGTACTCTGGGATGCAGTCCATCAGGCCCTGGGGATTTATCGGCTTTCAATCCCATCAATTTCCCCAACACAATTTCCCAACTAATAAGGATTTCCCTCAGTTCCTCCTTCTTACTAGACCCTCTGACCCCTTTTATATCCGGAAGGTTGTTTGTGTCCTCCTTAATCAATACCGAACCAAAAGTACTTGTTCAATTGGTCTGCCATTTCTTTGTTCCCCGTTATGACTTCCCCTGATTCGGACTGCAGACAAGTCAGCAGCCTACGGTAACGGGTACTGATCCTGTTTTGAAACATTGTTGATCGTAGATTTGTAGTCTCCACAGATTCTGACTGTGCCATCACTTTTCAGCACAAGAACAATGGGACTGGCCCATTCATTAAATTCAACCGGTGATATGATCCCTTCACACTGGAGTCTGTCCAGTTCGATTTCAACCTTCTCCCTCATCATATATGGAACTGCCCGAGCTTTATGATGGACGGGTCTTGCATCCGAGTCCACATGAATCTGCATCTTGGCTCCCGTGAAGTTGCCGATGCCTGGTTCAAACAGCGAGGGGAACTTGCTCAGTACTTGGGCACATGTATCTTTCTCTGACGACAACGCCTTGATGTCGTTCCAATCACATCTGATTTTTTCAAACCAGTCCCTGCTGAACAGCTTTGGGCCATTGCTTGGGACAATCCATACCAGTAACTCGTGAACCGTACCGTCATACGCCACTTTAATTGTGGCACTGCCAATCACCGTTTTGAGTTCTTTGGTGTATGTGCGCAACTTGGCATTGACTGGACTCAGCCTGGACCTCACAGCCTTTGTATCCCACAGTTTGTCGAATGCCCTCTGGCTCATTATCGATTGACTCGCCCCCGTGTCCAGTTCCGAAACCCCATTAGATTTTACGTTGATCATTATCGGTTTACTCTTAGTTAGGAACGAGTACAGTCCTTACACTTCCTCCTCTGGTATCTCGGATTGCGTATCCGGATCCACACTAGTCTGACCATCATCCTCCACATGGTGTGTCGCAGCACGCTTGCTCATCTGCGGACACTTGCTCTGGAGATGCCCCACTCTCAGATAGCCTTTGCAACTATGTTGCTTAAATCGGCACTGCTGGTGCCGATGATTTCCCCCACAACGTCAACACGGAGAAATTGGCTGCATTCCCGCTGGCGAACTTTGGGCAGCCACAGGTTTCGCATATGCAGTCGGGTAGGCCCTGTTATGTGTCGCTCTGCCAAACGCCGAATCGATCATATTTACAGTACTTGCCGAGTTTCGATTTTTCACTGATATCTGCTTTAGACTTCTATCCGTCGTCATCCATGACTGAACAATCGTGACGGCCCTGTTCAAGTGCAATGTCTCCACTGCCAGTAGTTTACATAGGATCACCTCGTGGTTGATGCTGATTAATAAGAAGTCCCACAACATGTATGCCAACACAGCCCGAACTTACACGGTCCCGCTAGACGTCTCAGGTCAGCAACGAATTCCACCGCATTCTGGCCCTCTGTGCGAACGTGCGTGTAAAATCTGTATCTCAAGATGATGATGCCTTCATCTGGCTTAAGGTGGTCCTGTACCAGTGTACACAATTCTTCACACATCTTCTCTGTTGGACTCACAGGCAGGAGTAGAGTCTTTATCAGACCATAAATTTTTGAACCGCAAATCGTGAGGAACACCGCCCGGTGCCGATCTGTGTCGCTGACCTCTTCCATTTTGTTGGCCACGAAGAACTGGCTCAAACGGCTTACAAAGTCTGCCCAATCTTCTCCTTCCACAAATTGCTCCAACAATCCAATTGTGCTCATTTTTGCATGTAAAGGTTCTTGTTGCCTCGTCGCCAAATGTTGTGTATGCAATAACTGTTAGACTGAGAACTGTTTAACTCCAAGAGGTATGATCTTGGCTCTGCTTTATTGAGGCCCAAAGTGAATAATATACAAAATAGCTGGCCTTTTATACTTGGGCTGCACACACGTGCATGCAGCCAATGGCCTCCAACAGTGCCGCCATCTAATGGCTAGTCATCCCAAAAGTACATACATGACACCAGGAATAATGGATGTGCAAAACATACACATTATCAGTTCTCATATTTGTGCATTTCCTTATAACCACTCTTATGCAAATGTATTCTGCAACTATGCCGCAGTGTCTCCCCTGTGGCTGTATCATGGCTCTGGGAAGGCTGCTGTGTTTCAGGTGTAGAAGCTACAGTTGACCTTCTAGGATGCACCGCGACCAGTTCTGGCCCTGGAAGGGCCAGCTGCAGCACCCTCCTCAATGCATTCAGTCAGCCTTGGCTCAGGTGAGTCCATGCTTGCTAGCAATGGTGGAGTCTCGGCTCAGGGCTGCTGTGATCCAGAGAGACCACATCATCATCCTGCTCCAAGGAGCCTGCGCCACTCCCCGGGGGCAGCACTGAACCATTCCCATCAATCTGCTGCAGCACAGGTTGGCGGTGTGGCGTGACACCGGAAGGCCCTCTGTGGATCATGGTGGAACCAGCCGTGATGGCAACAGTCAGATCTCGCGTGGCATCCAGCTGAGACTGCATGAGAGCAGACACAGTCTCGATGCCACCAGAGACGACAACAGTAAGACGCTCCATGGCCTGTTGCCCAGAGTGCATGAGAACATTCTGAGCTTCCAGGGCAACGACCATCCTATCCAAAGTAACACTCAGAAGTTGGTTCTCTTCCGCCTGTGCTGTAATGGCAGCTGCCACATCGCCAACAAGACGCGGCATCGCAGTTGGATCCACACAGTCACTCTGGGAGTCCACCATCGTCTGCACACTGGCAATGGTGGGCTCCATGGTGTGCACAGAGCTGTCCACAATGCGGGAGGCGGATTCCTCCATGCTCCTGACTACTTGTGACAGGCTTTCGGGCACCCTTGTCCCCAACATCTGGGAATGCATGGCCTCCACCTTTCTTTCATAAGCCCCAACATCGATGGGCTCGTCGGAGTCCTCTTCAGCAGAACTCGTGTGTGACCTCGTCCCCCGGAGAGATGACTCCCTAGATTGCCTTTGCCCTTGACCATGCTGCAGTCGCTTGGCCCCGGTACATCACCCAGTGCAGATCACTCTGCTAAATCTAACATTCCCGTCCACGTACTTCCAGTATCTGCGTTGGCGCATGCAAGTGTAAGAAGCAGTGACGTGGTGCTGCCAGCAGTGTCCCCCTCTTCGTTGCCCTCATCGGACATGGCGCCAATAGGTGGAACGGCCTCTAGGGTGTTGTCCTGGCTTTGGCTCCCAATGGTCTCAAGGGTGTCCTCCTGACTATGGCTCCTTGTTGCCTCAAGGATCTCGGTCTCTCTGTGGTTCACACTCGGGGGCTCATCTGCAATCATAAATGGCACAAGGGGTGCCATGAGGGTGAGGTAGGATATTGCACCATGCAGCAAGCAACCTGCACACAATAATAAGCAATTGTCTGGTAGGAGCTTGGACATTCATGAAGAGATGGCATCAAAGGAAGATCTTCACTTCCTGATGCTGCCCCTACACGATCCACACGACCGGTGGCCACAGGGAAGGCAACACGTGGGCCCACTAGCCTCTGTGCCCTCTCTTCAATATGAGTGAGCTGCTGGATATCGGCCTCACCCCCACCAGTCCTCTCTTGCTCCAAACGGTTGTGGGAGATCTTGGCCTGCAAAGCAAAGAAGGGTTGCCGAGTAGCAGCATAATGAGGCCTCGGCAATTAGTGCAAGTGTTGGTCCATTACATGCAGGTGTAAGTCTGATGTGAAAGGGAGCCATATATATATATAGATAGAGGCCTCAGCAATCAAATAGTGAAGGTGGGAATTAAGAGGTGAAGGAGAGGCTCGATGATAGAAGGTGAGGAGCTGGGGGAACATTTACTCACTTTCATCAGTCAAATGATGTCGTTGAGCCTTTTGCGGCATTGGGTGGCGGTGCGGTCATGAATGGAGGTCCCCGAGACCTCCACAGCGATCTGTCTCCAGACATTCACAAAGATGCTGTGACTGGGTCTGCCTGTGTTTGGATAGAGAAGGCGCCTCCTTCCCTCCACAGCTTCAGTCAGGCTCGCAAGTTTCACATCAGAAAAGCGTCTGGCCCTCCTTACACCTCTGGCATTAGCCATTCCTTCGCAAGCAACAGAGATAAACTCAGTGTTCAGGGCTGAGCTGCAAAACCCTGCCTTTAAGAAGGCCAGGGAGCAGCTGCCTCATTATGAACAAATTGGCAACAGCTGAATTTCGTGGCCCAATCAGCCACTCTGCCCCATCCATTGCGGCGATAATGAACGGGAAAAAGTGGTAGGTGCACCTCGTTTTGGGCAGTGGGCAAGTTCGGACCCTATGTATCTTTAGATACTTCAGTTCCCGTACAATGAGCTTCCCCCAGCTGATCTGCACCATCATGTTCACAACACTAGTCGCAAAATTTTCAGGGCTCATCTCAGACGACATAAGTGTGGCCCTTGAAAGGTCGAGCTGAGTGTTCTCGAGGCCTTTGGATGAATTGGGCTTCCCACTGCGGCCTTCCAACCACTGAAGGAAACCAATTCTCCCCAGGATCGATTACCTTAGCCTAGGATTGCCAACCCTTCAAGATTGCCCTGGAGTCTCCAGGAATTGGAGATTAATTTCCAAGACACTGCTGTGAGCAACCAGAGAGAAAAATCACTGTGTTTTTATGTCATGTGTTTTGAACATTTTGCTTACCAGTAACAAAAATATTGGAGATGGGAAAAGGCTGTTTGACTGAGAATCAAGGATCACCCAATCGGGTAATGAAGAGTCTGCTCATTTCCCAATTGACCTGGGTAGGTGGGGTGCTGCGGGGATGGACATGTTGGGCGACCAATGGCGGGAGCGGGCCGGTTGAAGGCCGGTGGTCATGTGATAAAACCTCCAGGAATACGTCCAACCAAAGTTGGTTTCCTTACCTTAGCTTAGTGAAGGGCGGGGCTTCCAGAACGCCTCAAGGGGTCTTATGCCAGCGTGAGGACCTAAATGGATGAATTTTCCAGGGAAGGTCAGGAATTCTGTCAGGTATGCCCCCTTTAAAGGAGGGATGGGCAGAAGATCCACCGATGGAGGCCCCCCCCCCCACCACCACCACAAACTGGTCCAAATTGGGCAGAATCCTGGTGGAGCTAGGATCCAGACCATATTCTGAGCCCCCTCCGGCATAATGGTGATATAAGCCATCTCCAGCCTCAGGGGTTTCACTGTACTCCAATACGGAGGAGAGATTGAAGATAAAATGCAAAGCAGTTTGATATTCCGTTCATTTTATAGACCCACCCCCAAGGGAAGTGGCATTGTAAATATACTCTGGTTCGAATTTTCCTGTTTATACTGTGGGGCTTATTCCCCAACAACAGAACAACTGCGTGTGCACAGGTCAATCCAGCCAGGAGCAGCTCCTCAGGGGGAAACTACTTCAGTGGTCTGCATAGGCAGGCTTAGGGCATCCAGCCAGTATCCAGCTGAATGAGATACCCAGTGTTAACCCACCCCCCGAGAAAGGTTCCAGCACACTCCAATGGCAATTCACTAGAAATAGGTGTAGGGAGGCTATTTGATAGTTACCGGATATGGTATCCCCATCTGGAATGCTGCACTCAGTTCTGGCTTCAGGAAGGATATATTGGCCTTGGAGGGGGGTGCAGCACAAATTCCCCAGAATTATACCGGGGTTAAAAGGGTTAAATTATGAGGACAGGTTGCATAGATTAGGCTTGTATTCCCCTGAAAATAGAAGATTAAAGGGTAGATAGAGAGAAATTATTTCCTCTGGTTGGGGTCCGGAACAAGGGGGTATAACATTGAAATTAGAGCTAGGTCATTTAGGAGTGATGTCAGGAAGCACTTCTTCACACAAAGGGCAGTGGCTATCTGGAACTCTCGCCCCCAAAAATCTGTTGAGGCTGGGGGTCAATTAAACATTTCAAAACTGAGATTTTTGTTGGATAAAGGTATTAAGGGATATGGACCCAAGGCAGGAAAGTGGAGTTGAGATACAGTTCAGCCATGATCTAATTGAATGGCAGAACAGGCTCGAGTGGCTGAATGACCTCCTCCTCTTCCTGTGTTCCAATTAGAACTGGGCCTTTTTCAGTTGTCTTCAACACCAGTTGTTCAATCAGAGGCAAAGTAAATAGGGCATAATACAACATTTAATGACACAGCACTAACAAGGCGATCATTCCTGGTGAGCAACCTCTGTGATAGTTAGGCTGTGGTTGCAGGATGTTTTACAAGACAGCTAAATCTAGACATTGAGTGATATTTTCAGACAACTGCAAATTAAAGAACAGAAAAAACTTGTACTTATATGTGCTTTACATGACCTCAGAATGGTGTTTCACAGCAAATCAAGTACTTTTGAAATGTAGTCACTGTTCTGCGGCAACAAGAGCAGGTCAGAGGCTAGGTATTCAGCAGCGAGTGTCTCACCTTCTGACTCCCCAAAGCCTTTCCATCATCTACAAGGCACAAGTCAGGAGTGTGATGGAATACTCTCCACTTGCCTGGATGAGTGCAGCTCCAACAACACTCGAGATGCTTGGCACCATCCATGACAAAGCAGTCTGCTTGATTGGCAGCCCATCCACCACATTAAACATCGACTCCCTCCACCATTGGTGCAGCATGGCTGCAGAGTGTACAGGATGCACTGCAGCAACTCACCAAATCTTCTTTGGCAGCACCTCCTAAACCCGAACCTCTACCACCAAGAAGGACAAGGGCAGAAAGCGCATGGGAACACCATCACCTCCAAATTCCCCTCCAAGTTACACACCATCCTGACTTGGAAGTATATCACCGTTCCTTCATAATCCTGGAACTCACTCCCAAACAGCACTGTGTGAGTACCTTCACCATAAGGACTGCAGCAGTTCAAGTAGGCAGTTCACCACCACCTTTTCAAGTGCAATTAGGGATGGGCAATACATGCTGGCCTTGTCAGTATTGTCCACATCCCAGGAATGAACAATAATTTAAAATATAATGTAGTGAAACGTGGCAGCCAATATGCACACAGCAAGATCCCACAAACAGCAATTAGACAACCTTTTGTTAGCCTGGTCCACTGAGATTTCCAGCATTTTCTGTTTTTACTTTTGTTAGTGATATTGGTTGAGGGATAAATATTGGCTAGGACACCAGGGATAACTCCCCTGCTCTTCTTTAAAATAGTGAATCTTTTACGTCCATCTGTGAGGCCAGATGGGGCCTTGATTTAATGTCTCATCTGAAAAATGGCATCTCTGACAGTTCAGCACACCCTCAGTACTGCACCGAGTGTCAGCCTAGATTTTGTGCTCAAGTCTGTGGAATAGGACTTGAACCCACTGTGATATATTCTTACGACATCACGAACAAACACACTTTACAAGATGGCTCCAATACTTCATGTGAGTTTTATTGTATTTACAGCAGCAGTTGCATTACCACAGTAGTCCACTAGGTGGAGCTCCACAGAGATGAGAGTGCTACCCACTGAGCCACGGCTGACACCTTACAGTTGTTGTATGGATTCAAGTCGCAACACATTAGAAAATTGGAGAAATTGGGTAATAAATGCCAAGTCATTTGTTGGTATTGTACTCCATGTCTATTAATTGGTTTGATTCAAATGGAGCATAATCTTTTCCAGTTCCTGCTTCCCAAAGGTTGTGGTCATCTTCATTCCAAGTCTATTGCAACTTGGGATTAACACATCTGTTTTTAAACCTCATGAGGATATGAGCCAGTTTTAGTAATTTCACTACATTTTTTAACAACTACCTCTCTGCCACTGGAGTCGAGTCTAGTGTGGTAAAAGAAAGAAAGGCTGGGATTTCCAGAGCATCCTGTCACATACACTCAGAAATATCTTAAAGTTCTTCACAGACAATAAATTACTTAGAACTGCAGTCACTGTTGTTACAGAGGCAGCCATTTTGTGCGCAAGATAATCCCACAAAGAGCAGCGTGATGAATGACCATGTAATCTATTTTTGGTGGTGTTGGGGGGATTTTGCTGTACACAAAATGGCCTCCACGCTCCCCTCCGTTTGCACACAGTTTGGTTCCACAAACAACAATGTAATAATCTGTTTTATTGAAGTTGGTTGAGGGATAAGTATTGTCCAGGACGCTGGGCAGAACTCCCCTGCTCTTCTTCGAAATAATGTTATGGTATTTTTTTGCATCCATCTGAGAGAGCAGATGGGGCCTTGGTTTAACATTTCATCCTGAAAGATGGCACCTCAGACAGTGCAGCACACCCTCAGTACAGCACTGGAGTGTCAGCCTAGATTTTGTACCCAAGTCTCCAGAGTGGGACTTGAACCCACAACCTTCTCAATCAAAGTTGAGACTGCTACCTGTTGTGTATAGAGAAAGAGTCAGACTGAACACTGTGAGCTCAAAGTAAAGTGTGACCTTAGTCTTTTATTGCAGGTCTCCAGAGTGCCTCTCCAACCTGTGAAGCCTCCTTAAAGGATTATGGCATCACTTGGGACTCGGAGGAATGAGCCCTCTGGTGGCTGTACAGAGTAAATACAAGTCCACATATATAACAACACTCCACCGCAAAGTCAACAGTGTAACTATTTACAATGTGAGTCGATCTGGGGCCCTTCTTGCCCTGATTGATCGTCTCGGTGTGAAAGCTGGTGTTGTTGAATCAATTGTTGGGCCCTCACTGGGCTGCTGTTCAGCTGGCCTTGCTGGGCTACCTGGTGTGGTGGGTCCTTCTGGGCAGCTGTGGATGATGGGTTCTGCTTCGTGGTCAACCGTGGTGCTGGTTGCCACTGGTGTGTGTGTTTGGGGATCAAAGAAGGTAGGGTCCAAGGTGGGTTGCTCAGGGTAGTCCGTAAATCTGGTTTGATTTGGTCCAAGTGTTTCCAGTGAATGAGTCCATTTGAAAGTTTGACCCGAAACACCCTGCTCCCCTCTTTGGCCACGACAATGTCGGGAAGCCACTTGGGACCTTGTCCATAATTTAATACAAATACAGGATCATTGATTTCAATCTCGCGTGACACATTTGCGCTATCATGGTATGCACTTTGTTGAAGCCGCCTGCTCTCTACCTGTTCATGTCGGTCAGGGTGAACTAACGAGAGCCTTGTCTTACCTGCTCTTTTCATGAGCATTTCAGCAGGTGGGATCCCAGTGAGTGAGTGGGGTCTCGTGCGGTAGCTAAGCAGGACTTGGAATAGGCGAGTCTGCAGTGAGCCTTCAGTTACCCTCTTCAAGCCTTGCTTGATGGTTTGCACTGCTCTCTCTGCCTGACCATTGGACGCTGGTTTAAATGGGGCAGATGTGACATGTTTGATCCCGTTATGGGGTCATGAATTCTTTGAACTCAGCACTGGTAAAACATGGCCAGTTGTCGCTCACCAGGGCATCAGGTAAGCCGTGAGTGACAAACTTGGCCCGCAGGCTTTCAGTAGTGGCAGCGGACGTGCTAGCCGACATTATCTCACATTCAATCCACTTGGAGTACGCGTCTACAACCACAAGGAACATTTTACCCAAGAACACGCCTGCATAGACAACGTGTACCCTAGACCACGGTTTGGAGAGCCAAGGCCATAAACTTAGCGGCACTTCCCTGGATACATTGTTTAACTGCGAGCATGTATTACATCTGTGAACGCAGGACTCTAAGTCCGCATTGATACTGGGCCACCACACGTGGGATCTGGCTATCGCTTTCATCATTACAATGCCTGGGTGGGTACTGTGGAGGTCATTGATGAAGGTGTCTCTGCCCTTCTTGGGGACGACTACTCGATTGCCACACAGAAGGCAGTCTGCCTGTATAGACATTTCATCTTTGCGCCGCTAGAACGACTTTATCTCTTCCTGCATTTCCACTGGGACACTGGACCAGCTCCCGTGAAGCACACAGCTTTTGACTAGAGATAATAAGGGGTCCTGGCTTGTCCAGGTTTTGATCTGCCGGGCAGTGACGGGTGATTGTTCACTCTCAAATGCTTCCATAACCATGGCTAGATCTGCGGGCTGTACCATTTCCATCCCCGTGGTGGGCAATGGCAGTCTATTGAAAGCATCGGCGCAGTATTCTGTGCCTGGCCTGTGGCGGATGGCGCAGTTGTATGCGGACAACGTGAGTGCCCATCTCTGGATGTGGGCCGATGCGTTGGTATTTATCCCTTTACTCTCGGAAAACAGTGATATAAGTGGCTTATGGTCAGTTTCCAATTCGAATTTTTGCCCAAACAGGTATTGATGCATTTTCTCTACCCCATAGACACACGCTAACGCTTCTTTTTCAATCATGCTGTAGGTTCTCCCAGCCTTAGACAGACTCCTGGATACATAAGCAACCGGTTGCAGTTTCCTGAAATCATTAGCTTGTTGCAATACACACCCGACGCCATATGACGATGCATCACATGCTCGTACCAAATGCTTACATGGATCATACAGCACAAGCAATTTGTTTGAGCACAACAATTTTCTCGCTTTTACAAAGACACTTTCTTGGCTTTTGCCCCAAACCCATTTGCCCCCCTATCATAGTAAGACATGTAGTGGTTCTAGCAGGGTGCTGAGACCCGGTAAGAAGTTACCAAAGTAGTTCAAGAGTCCCAGAAACGATCGTAGCTCCGTCACGTTCTGTGGCCTCAGTGCATTCTCGATTGCCTCCGCCTTCACGTTGGTGGGCCTGATGCCGTCCGCCGCAATCCTCCTTCCCAGGAACTCCACTTCAGGCGCCAGGAAAATGCACTTCGAGCATTTTAACCTGAGCCCCACACAGTTGAGTCGACTAAGAACCTCCTCCAGGTTCTGCAGGTGCTCGACTGTGTTCCGACCTGTGATCAAGATGTCGTCCTGGAAAACCACGGTGTGTGGGACCGACTTCAGTGAACTTTCCATGTTTCTCTGGAATATCGCTGCCGCTGATCGGATTCCAAACGGGCATCTGTTAGAAACAAAAAGACCTTTGTATATGTTGATGCAGGTGAGGGCCTTCGATGATTCCTCCAGTTCCTGCGTCATATAGGCTGAAGTCAGATCCAGCTTCGTGAACATCTTTCCTCCCGCCAATGTTGCAAAGAGGTCGTCGACTTTTGGTAGTGGGTATTGGTCCTGCAGGGAGAAACGATTGATAGTTACTTTGTAATCGCCACAGATTCTGACGGTGCCGTCTCCCTTGAGGACTGGGACAATAGGACTGGCCCACTCGCTGAACTCAATCGGTAAAATGATGCCCTCTCGTTGCAGCCAGTCTAGCTCAATCTCTACCCTTTTTCTCATCATGTACGGTACTGTTCTCACCTTGTGATGGATGGGTCGCGCCCCCGGAATTAGGTGGATCTGCACTTTTGCTCCTTGGAATTTCGCGATGCCTGGTTCGAACAGTGAAGGAAATTTGTTTAAGACCTGGGCACATGAAGTGTCGTCAGCGGGCAATAGCGCTCAGACGTCGTCCCAGTTCCAGCGTATCTTTCCCAGCCAGCTCCTGCCGAGCAGCGTGGGATCATCGCCCGGTACCACCCAGAGTGATAGCTTGTGCACCGCTCCATCGTAGGAGACCTTTACGGTAGCACTGCCGATTACAGGAATCAGTTCTTTAGTGTAAGGTCTTAGTCTCGTGCGAACTGGAGTTAAGACTGGCCTTGAGGTCTTGTTGCACCACAACCTTTTGAAAGTCTTTTTGCCCATGATGGACTGGCTCGCGCCCGTGTCCAGCTCCATTGACACCGGGAGTCCATTTAGTTCAACATTCAACATTATCGGGGGACAATTCATGGTGAATATGTGCACCCCATGTACTTCTACCTCCTCTATCTGAGGCTCTGGTTCGTAGTGATCCTCCGTGGATCTGTCCTCCTCTGCAAAGTGGAGGTTTGCAGGTTTAACAGGCTTAGCAGCTCGCCTGCACACTCGTGGGAGGTATCCCATTATTCCACAGCACTTGCAAACGTATCCTTTGAATCGGCATGAATGGAAATGATGATCACCCCCGCAGCGCCAACAAGGTGTTAATGGCTGTATTGTATAGGGTTAATCACATAGGGTTAATTATGATATTTAGTCATTTACAGTGTGTCTCTGTCCTATGCCCCGTAGAATGTTGTTGCTATAGAGAGAGAGGGAAGTGACCTTGGGACACACACCAGCTTGTTATGAGACGGTCGGCGCCTCAAGATCTCATGCTTTGAGGACGAGCACCTGGGGCCTTACAGATTAGGAGTTGGCCATAAGCCACATGCACCCATGTTTTGTTCAATAGTATAAAGGAGCGGCACTGTCCCGTAGCTCTTTGAACTTCACCTTGGACCGTGAAGTATAATGTGGATAAATGTGAGGTTATCCACTTTAATGGTAAAAACAGAGACAGACTATTATCTGAATGGTGGCAGATTAGGAAAAGGAGAGGTGCAACGAGACCTGGGTGTCATGGTACATCAGTCATTGAAGGTTGGCATGCAGGTACAGCAGGCGGTTAAGAAAGCAAATGGCATGTTGGCGAGGGGATTTGAGAACAGAGGCAGGGAGGTGTTGCTACAGTTATACAGGGCCTTAGTGAGGCCACACCTGGAGTATTGTGTACAGTTTTGGTCTCCTAACTTAAGGAAGGACATTCTTGCTATTGAGGGAGTGCAGCGAAGGTTCACCAGACTGATTCCCAGGATGGCGGGACTGACATATCAAGAAAGACTGGATCAACTGGGCTTGTATTCACTGGAGTTCAGAAGAATGAGAGGGGACCTCATAGAAACGTTTAAAATTCTGACGGGTTTAGACAGGTTAGATGCAGGAAGAATGTTCCCAATGTTGGGGAAGTCCAGAACCAGGGGTCACAGTCTAAGGATAAGGGGGAAGCCATTTGGGACCGAGATGAGGAGAAACTTCTTCACCCAGAGAGTGGTGAACCTGTGGGAATTCTCTACCACAGAAAGTTGTTGAGGCCAATTCATTAAATATATTCAAAAAGGAGTTAGATGAAGTCCTTACTACTCGGGGGATCAAGGGGTATGGCGAGAAAGCAGGAATGGGGTACTGAAGTTGCATGTTCAGCCATGAACTCATTGAATGGTGGTGCAGGCTAGAAGGGCCGAATGGCCTACTCCTGCACCTATTTTTCTATGTTTCTATGTTTCTATGTGATTCGCGAGCGGTGCCGGGACCCCTAATGCTCCAGACCAGCCGTCGCTGTGGAGTTCCCGACGGGCTGAAGGCCGTGAGCGTTGTTGCATCTTATCATACTTCTCTTTTCTTCGTAAACTGTATTAATATGTTTCTTTTCTCTCAGTAAACGGCATCTTATTCTTTACTTCATTTGTCTTGTCTCTTATTCATCCAGATCCCGAACCTGGGTCTATTATTATCGATCCAAAACATTTTGCCGTCATGGCCAGGATCTGGTAAAATGTTTAAGAGAAAAGACAAGAAGCACTCTCCTCCTGCGGGAGAGAAGTATAGAATACCAGGGTGGGGCACGAGGGATGAGGGTTTTGGCTTTCTTGCCAAGGTGCCAGCCCGGTTTGGACCCCCACAACATGGGGATACGCCGTTATTGGAACAGAACAAAGGTAGAACCGTACCCCACGCGGTACTGTCTCTCCTGGAGGAAGTGGGCTTCCCACAGCAGAAAAATAGTCCCCCACAAATGGGATGGATTTTGTTGACAGACTTAAGGGCGATGTGTAAACAACTTAAGGAAAATCAGGCAGAAAACCTACAGTTAAAAACAGCTATTAAGGTTTTGGAAAGTCAAAACTCGACCCTGACTGAAGCGGTCCGCACTGCATAAGTACGGCCAGACAAGGTCAATGAACAATCAGAAACTTTAATATGCCGTCTGGCGACAGTAAAAAATAAAAAGAAAGCCAGACAATGGAAATTACAGATGGGTTTGAAATATATCCTATATATTGTACTGATTTGCTGCTGCACGTGGCTTGGACTTGCTCAATCAGACCCCAGTGAGTGTTTAAAAGCCAATGCGAAATCATGTGAGGAAGGTATACGAACTGAAAAAAATTGTGGGTGGTGTACCAAAAATATCTGGTACTCCTTTAACTTAGAATATGAGTAGACAGATGGAGAGTGGGGGGCAACGGGAGGAAACTAAAGACGCTCCCCCATACACTCCAAGCACGGAAGCTCGACCCCTTATGACAAATAAGATGAAACAACAAGATGGGGAACAGCTGGTAACCACTAGAGGGGTGTGTGACTTCACCACTAGTGAGTTACAAGAAATAGGGTCTCGATCTCGTCAAAAACCCGGGGAATCATTGTCAGAATGGCTAACCCGGATTTGGGACCAGGGAGCATCAGGCGTAATACTTAACCCCGAAGAGTTAACAAAAATGGGGACTATGACTACAGACCACCATATCACAGCAGTGCTACGGAATATCCAGGGCACAGGTTCACTATGGGACATGGTTACTATAGGGGTCCGGCAAAAATATCCCTCTGCCGTTGATTGGGAAGGAGAGGTAAAACCTTGGAATACAATGGCGGAGGGTGCGATACAGTTGCGCAACATGGCAACACAGGGAGGAATATATCACCAACCATATGGGGGGCCAGATCAGGAGCTCTTTACGGCAGGAATGCGGAGCAGGCTGATGAAGAGTGGCCCTCCTATGATGAGGGGTGCGCTACTCGCATTATTGGGACCAGCCCAAGGGCAGCGGGTGGGGCACACTTGCCTATTGTTAGGACAGTTAGAGGATGCAGAAGATAGTGTGCGAGAGTCGAGTATTGCTAATGTAGAGGGGGGGTCGGGACCAGCGACAAGGTTCGGCCTCTGGGAAAGGTGCAGGGTCAGGAAAGAATTAAAAAAAGAATTACGTGGAGGGACATGTTCGCAGCTTTACTGAAAGCAGTGGTCCCCAAGGGAAAAATTGATGGAATCCCAACAGGAGCGATGTATTCTATGTGGAAGCAACACTGTGTCCCAGGAACAGGGAAGGGTGAAAGGAGGGAGATAAGAGAGACTAAGTCGGATAGCGATAAGTCTGCGGATGTGGAAAAACCACCTCCCGCTAGCCTATACCCCAACGTAGAAGAGCTGTGGAAGGCTAGTAATCCCCTCGACTAGGGGTGTGTCCGGGACCCGGGAGTACCCCCCGTTAGAGCCACATCAACCCAAGCTCCCGGGGATCTGAGGCCACACATTCTGATTACGATACTTTGGTGGAGTGGGGGAACATATAAAGAGATGTGGCTTTACTAGACACATGGGCAGAAGTTACTATTATCCATGGAAATCCTAGGAAACACACACGGACCCATATGATGATTAATGGTTTCGGAGGGGCAGAAACGCCCGCTGTCCGAACAACTATAAGAATGGCGTTGGGAAATGGGCCTCCACGCTGGGTAACGGTCTTAATATCGGCAGTAAAGGAACATATTATTGGGATGGACCTTTTAAAGGGAACCACACACAACACCTCGTTTGGGCAATTCTCATTCGGGATATGGGCGATCACTGTGATTGCAGGGGAAGCAAAGTGGGAACCAGTGGTAATACCACGGCCATCGCATATAGTGACTATGAAACAGTACCGAATACCTGGGGGACACAAAGAAATAGGGAAAACCATACAAGGGCTCTTGGAGGCGGGTATCATTAGACATGCGATGTTCCCCTACAATAGCCCTGTTTGGCCTGTGCAGAAACCTGACAAAAGTTGGAGGATGACTGTGGACTACCAACAACTGAACACATTTGCCCCTCCCCTGGCAACCACTGTTCCAGATGTAGTAACTATAACAGAGCGGCTGTCTGAAGAAGGTGCGGAGTGGTACATGGTAATCGACCTGGCCAATGCCTTTTTCTCCATTCCAATAGCGGAAGAATCCCAGGACCAGTTTGCATTCACTTGGGAAGGGAGGCAATATACGTTTAAATGCCTACCTCAGGGTTACCTACATAGCCCTACCCTATGCCATCGATTGGTGGCCCGGGACCTGGACATGTGCACGTTAGCTCCTAACGTCTCACTGGCACACTACATCGATGATGTACTAATAAGGGGTCCCACTGAGGCAGTGGTGTCAGAAGCCCTAGATACTTTAGTCCAACACATGCGAGACAGGGGCTGGGAGATAAATTCGAAGAAGGTGCAGGGCCCTAGCCAGACTATATAGTTTCTGGGGATCCAATGGTCTCGGGGTGAGTGCATCATACCCGAGCCTGTGAAGAATAAAATTCAAGAAATGGCCACCCCCACGAATAAAACTGAGACACAACGGTTCGTGGGACTACTGGGTTACTGGAGGAGACATACCTCACCTCACGATGTTATTAAAACCGCTGTATGCCGTAACACGAAAAAAGGCCCACTTTGAGTGGGGAAAGGAACAGCAGGTGGCTTTTGATGCAGCCAAAGAAGCCGTAGCTCAAGCTTTACCCCTAGCCCCGCGAGCGCCTGGACAGACTTTTGAGCTACAGGTATCCGTTCCCAATGATACTGCAGTATGAAGTTCGTGGCAGGTTCAACATGGCACTCGTATACCATTAGGGTTCTGGACTAGAAAATTGACAGATGCTGCTACTCGTTACACTCCATTTGAGAAACAATTATTAGCATGTTATTGGGCCCTAACAGAAACAGAAAGACAGACAGGGGACGACAAAGTCAGTTTAACCCAAGAGTCACCCATCTCCTGGGGCATGTCTTTTGAACAGTTAACACCTGAAGAACGTAGCCATGCCTGATTCACAGATGGCTCAGCGGTCTGGCGAAACAGCCTTCGGCGATGGCGAGCCACTGCCTTCAATCCAAAAACCCAGACAATTGTGCATGATGAGGGCGTGGGAGGCTCCAGCCAGCTAGCAGAACTAGCAGCTGTAGTCCTTGCGTTAGAAGAGGAACAGCAACAAGTACACATATATACTGACTCATGGGCAGTGGCCAATGGCATGGCGAGCTGGATGCGAAACTGGCATGAACATAACTGGCAAATAACTGGGAAAGACTTGTGGGGAAAGCACCTATGGGAACAAATATGGTCCAAAGCCCAGAAGATGAAAATAACTGTATATCATGTGGATGCTCACATGAAAAACACTTCAAAGACCTCTGAATATAATAACACCATTGATAATATAGCCCGGATACGGGCTGTCAAAGAGGCGAAGAGTAAGAATATGGCATAGGCAAGTGGGCCCACTACAAATCTGGACATTTGGGCATTCAGGGTACGATACAATGGGCACGAAATAGGGGGTTACATTTGACTACGGACGGTGTTAAACAGATCATAAACACCTGTGAAATTTGTCAAAAGGTGAAGCATTTTCCCTACAATGACAACCCGGTGCCCATATTAAGAGAGGAACTCAACCAGCACAAATATGGCAAGTTGATTATGTAGGACCTTTACCATTGCAACAACGGTTTCAATATTTGCTCACTGCTGTTGATACCTATTCTGGACTTTTGATAGCTTATCCAGTGACTAAAGCGAATCAACAAAGTACGATTAAAGGACTGGAGAATTTAATCACATACTACGGTGAGCCAGCAGAAGTACAGTCCGATAATGGGTCGCACTTCACAGGTCAAACAGTGCAACAGTGGGCAGTAGACAACGGGATCTATTGGATGTTTCACATACCTTACTATCTGCAAGCTGCAGGGTTAATAGAACGCATGAATGGACTACTTAAGCAACAGATTAAAATATTAACTCCCACTAACATATTGCAAGGGTCTTACCACAAGCAGTGGGCAATCTGAATCACTGATCATTACGGGGCGGGGGGACTCACATGTTAGGCAAAGTTAGTGTCCCTACAATTGAAAAAGAAAATCAGACTCAGGACGCAGTTTGTGAAGGAGGAAAAGTGTGGGTGCAGTACCCCCAGAAACCCTTACAAGCAGGGGAAATCTTAGCGAAAGGAGAAGGAAACATTTATTGGATGCTCTTGACTGGTCAAGATATTCCTCTCTGTGTTGACAAGGGTAAATTGACTAGACGGGGCTGAATTAATATAATTATGTTTCCTCCCACAGGAATTCTGCCCAAAATGGCGACTTACCAACTCGTGCTGGCCAGTTTCTGTGTCTCGTTATCTGTGACTGTGCTACTTCCATCCTCAAACATAGCATGGGATGGTCGTGTAGGGTGGCGGTTAGCTAGCACTGATCGCACGCAAGACAATTTTACCTGTCCTTCCGGGCAAGCCTGCACTATAGGACACTGGAGCGTCACGCGACGCATGCAAGTACTGGGGATGCCCAGGACAGGTGTTATTAACAGTAAGCACGGGGGCCAGCATCACGTTATCAATCAAGTGGCAAAAAGATATGACAATGATATGCAATGTGCACCCCAATGTGTCGTTATTGCATGACGTCACGTGGTTAAGGAGTTGGGCCCGCAGCGTTACGTCAAGCAATGACACTATGTCAGGCAAAATTAAGTTAAATGCGTCTCTATGGTATGGATGTACAAATGCCTCCGTAATCACTGGTAGGGGGATTATGGGCCACTTTTGGTCAATGCGTATAGTTAAGCATTCTAAGAGCCCCATGGATCATTTGCAACGACTACACTCTACATGTACACCTGTGCTTACATCACCACCCATATTAAATCTCACACTACAAGTCTGGTATGCAGACAAGCCATCTGACACTTAGAATATAACAATAATTAAAGTAAATCTGAAAACGTTAGTGAGACAAAGGCGTGATATATTAGCCACAATATTAGGAGGCGTAGGAACAGGAATAGAAGCATTAAACTCTATGGATATCGAGATCTTACAAAACAAAATACAAAAGGTAGGGAGACTCACTGAAGATGCAATTCAATTGCGAAATGCATGGGACAGAGGTCTCACAGAACAGATGTTTTCGAGTTGGCTGTCGGACGTAATGTGATGGGGACACATAGATAAAACTACTCAAGAGATAGGGAGTGTAACCGGGCAACAACAAGAATTAGGTCATCATACACAATGCATGTTTGAAGAAGTAACCTGGCAACTATTAAGGGATGAATTAGAACGTATTGCCATGTCAGGGCATGCAAATAGTTGGAGCAAAATATTCCACTTCGGCAATAGAAATCTAGGGGTAAAACCTGATATGCAACATACACATTGTGATGACCAGGGGTGTAACTTTACTATGAGAATAGTCAATATCACAAAAAACAACATTTGGTGCCAGTTTATAGTGCTTCCCCACTTGTATGGCCAAAATCTATGAGTACCCGAGTTCAAGGGTGAATGGATATGGCCTTTTGGTATGGTATGTCCTTTGCACACACCTGTGTTTGAACCATGCTCCCTGCAGCATACAGTGGGAACATGTATTTGGACACGTGTACCATACAATGATACAATTTTACATGTAATTGGACAGAATCATGTTTGTATTACTAGTGTCTATCCCATTTATCTTGACGGCGCCCGTAAAGATCCTTCTATAAATGCTTGCTTTAAAGATGTGTATACCATATATGACCTTCATTCTAAAAGGTCATATCGATTGGGACGATGGAAAAATGTTGCGCGCCATCGCACCGTCCTAGGCATTATGAAACTTCCTCCCATTGTAGACCTAACTCATTTAGCTCAATTTCTAAAAGATAATCAAAAGATCACTGACGAATTAGCAAGCGAGGGCGTACTCTTCATACTCTGCTTGGTCAGAGTTGCGACAACGGTCACCGACCTTACGGTACACCATTGGTGGGTCATCTTTTACGGATGGTTCCCAAAAACATCCGCCGCTTTGAAGCTGTTAATACATCCTATCGTTGTTTTACTCATCGCGTTATTACTGATATTACTGCTTGTTTGTATTATTTGGTGTAGATTGCGGGCGTTGCTTGCGCATACTCAATGTGTAACTGATGCATTACACCTTCAACTTGATTCTATTACTTAGAATGTCTAAATATCAAGGGTGGGTTGTATTGTATGGGGTTAATCACATAGGGTTAATTATGATATTTAGTCATTTACAGTGTGTCTCTGTCCCATGCCCCGTAGAATGTTGTTGCTATAGAGAGAGAGGGAAGCAAGCTTGGGACACACACCAGCTTGTTATGAGACGGTCGGCGCCTCAAGATCTCATGCTTTGAGGATGAGCACCTGGGGCCTTACAGATTAGGAGTTGGCCATAAACCACATGCACTCATGTTTTGTTTAATAGTATAAAGGAGCGGCACTGTCCCGTAGCTCTTTGAACTTCACCTTGGACAGTGATTCGCGAGCGGTGCCGGGACCCCTAATGCTCCAGACCAGCCGTCGCCGTGGAGTTCCCGACGGGCTGAAGACCGTGAGCTTTGTTGCATCTTATCATACTTCTCTTTTCTTCGTAAACTGTATTATTAATGTTTCTTTTCTCTCAGTAAATGGTATCTTATTCTTTACTTCATTTGTCTTGTCTCTTATTTAACATTCATCCAGATCCCGAACCTGGGTCTATTATTATCGATCCAAAACAATGGCCTTGCATTCATCATCCTTGATGGTGTACTCTGAGACATCTGCGGACGTGTAGCTGCAGCTATGTGTGACCTGCCCTGTCCGTTATGATTTGAAAACAACATCACTTTGTTCACAGTACTTGTAGCAGCATTTGTGTGCTGAAAGATTTGCTTAGTATTGTCACTGGTGGCAATGAATGCCTGGGCTATCGCTATGGCCTTACTCAAGGTTGGGGTATCTACAGTCAAAAGCTTTCCAAGTATGGTTTCGTGGCCAATGCCAAGTACGAAAAAGTCTCTGAGCATGTGCTCCAAATGTCCTTCAAATTCGCAATGTCCTGCAAGGCGTCTTAGCTCGTCGACATAACTCGCCACTTCCTGGCCTTCAGACTAGGGGGGAAATAGTATTGGACCTTTTGTAGGTCTAGAACTAGTACCTTGCCATCAGAACGCTTTCCTTTGGGTTCAAATGCTCCCAGACCAGTGTGCACAAGTCGTTGTACAATTTCTCTGTGGGTTTCGCTGGAGTGAGCAGATTCTTCATGAGGCCATACGTTGGTGCCCCACAGACAGTGAGGAGGATCGCTCTACACTTGGCAGCACTCTCTTCCCCATCTAGCTCGTTGGCCACGAAGTATTGGACGAGTCGCTCCACAAAAGTTTCCCAATCATCTCCCTCACGAAAATTTCCCCAGGCTGCCCACTGTTCTCTGCATCTTTGGGTTTGCTATCTGTTTCTTGTCGCCAGTTGTTGTGTATGGAGAAAGAGTCAGACTGAACATTGTGAGCTCAAAGTAAAGTGTGACCTTAGTCTTTTATTGCAGGTCAGAGTGCCTCTCCAACCTGTGAAGCCTTCTTAAATACCTGTGCTCTCAAGGGATTGTGCGATCCCTTGGGACTCCAGGGAATGAACCCTCTGGTGGCTATACAGAGTAAATACAAGTCCACATATATAACACTACCCACTGAGCCACGGCTGATACTTGATCCACAGTATTTATAAAACCCAGTCTTCATGTTACCAAATCACTATTTTCTGACTGATCATTTTTTTCTTTCTTCTACTCCTTGGAAGCACTGTCAGAGTATGCTGCTCAGTGTGTCATGGGCTGAGGGCCACAACTCCCACCACAAGAATTCTTCTTTGCAATAGAAAAGGAAAACTCCTTAAAAGTTTCTACGTACGAGGGGGGACAGCTGCCCTATGGCAAGGAGTCTGATGGGTTAAAGCAATGTATGTTTAGTGATGCTGGTAAGTGGTTAGACGCTCGATGAGTCAACAGCAGAAGAATTGCGATGTTTTGCAAATTGGTCTGAAAAGGCAAACTGCCATTCGCGAGGGAGAAGAGCAAAGGGTTGAACGAACATGGCCAGCAGGCAGGGATAGTTGGGGGAGGTCTGATATCACACAGCGATATAACGTCTGAAAGAAATTCCTCATTTTTTTTTGTGTGGCTCCTCATGTTGTTGAAACATCTGAAAGCACTTTGCATTTCAAGCCCTGTTGCGGAACTTAGGAGAAGAGGGGAAGCCTAATTCGTTCTCTCTTACTGGCTGAACCGTCAAGGGGAAGGCGGTAAATATCTCAACATTAACACCTGCCACAAGAAAAACTTCTCTTTGGCGTAAATCACTGCCCTAAGCTGCTGAACATCAGTTCTGAATCCACATCTGGCCTCTGTGTAGTTGACTGGGAATGACATCACTCATATACAACATTGCATTATGAAGGACTAGAAATGTTTCATTTTGGTAGCTTACTGTGAGATACCTATGCTGGCAGAGACCATTTGGGCCGAATGGCCTGTTGCTGTGCTCTATGTAATTCTATATAAAAGCCTTATCGCTTAACAAACTGCAGAAGAGGTACGTTGGGCCGGATGCTCTTTACCTGTCCACCATTGTTCATAGGTTTATATGTAACCTTCAGGGCTGCTGACCGAGGGCCGTGTGGCTCTTTGTCGGCTGGCGCAGATATGTTGGGCTGCAATGGCCTCCTTCTACGATGTAAATTTCTACATTTCTTTGTTTCTATGTTCCAGAAGATAACTCCTACGTTATCTTTATTGTTAACTTTATCCAATAATAAGTGAAGAGCTCATAGACTTCTTTTTCTCTGATTGAGACCATCTGTTCGAACCCATTGCCTCTTCCCTTCCTTCCCCTAGCCCACTGGGCCAAGCTGCCTCTAAGGATCCCCCCTGCCCAAGTCCTGACCTCACAACTTTCTCCAGTTTCTCTCCGATCGCCCGTCATGACCTTTCCGAGCTCATCCTGTCCATGAGACCCACTTCCTGCTCCTGTGAACATATTCCTACCAAACTGCTGACCACCCAACTTCCTTTTCTGCTCCCAAGTTAGCTGACATTGTTAATGGTTCTCTCTCAGGTACTGTCCCCCTCTCCCTCAAATTTACAGTCATCACCCCTCTCCTCAAAAAAAAACCTTGATCCCTCTGTCCTTGGAAGCTATCGGCTCATCTCCGACATCCCTTTCCTCTCTGTCATGTATGTACTTTTGGGATCACTAGCCACTAGATGGCATCACTGTTGGAGGCCATTGGGCTGCACACATGTGTGTGCAGCCCAAGTATAAAAGGCCAGCCATTTTGTATATTATTCACTTTGGGCCTTAATAAAGCAGAGCCAAGGTCATATCTCTTGGAGTTAAACAGTGCTCAGTCTAACAGTTATTGCATTCACAACATTTGGCGACGAGGCAACAAGAACCTTTACATGCAAAAATGAGCACAATTGGATTGTTGGAGCAATTTGTGGAAGGAGACGATTGGGCAGATTTTGTGAGCCGTTTGAGCCAATTCTTCATGGCCAACAAAATGGAGGAGGTCGGCGATGCAGATTGGCGCCGGGCTGTGTTCCTCACGATTTGCGGTTCAAAAATTTATGGTCTGATAAAGACTCTACTCCTGCCTGTGAGTCCAACAGAGAAGACGTATGAAGAATTGTGTACATTGGTACAGGACCACCTTAAGTCAGACGAACGCATCATCATCTCGAAATGCAGGTTTTACACGCATGTTCGCTCAGAGGGCCAGAATGCGGCGGAAATCGTTGCTGACCTGAGACGTCTAGTGGGACTGTGTAAATTCGGGGCTGTGTTGGCAGACATGCTGTGGGACTTCTTTGTAATCGGCATCAACCACGAGGTGATCCTATGTAAACTACTGGCAGTGGAGACATTGGACTTCAACAGGGCCATCACAATCGCCCAGTCATGCATGACGACGGATAGAAGTCTAAAGCAGATATCAGTGAAAAATCGAAACTCGGCAAGTACTGTAAATATGATCGATTCGGCGTTTGGCAGAGTGACACATAGCAGGGCCTACCCGACTGCGTATGCGAAACCTGTGGCTGCCCAAAGTCCGCCAGCGGGAATGCAGCCGATTTCTCCGTGTTGACGTTGTGGGGGAAATCATCGGCACCAGCAGTGCCGATTTAAGCAACATAGTTGCAAAGGCTGTCTGAGAGTGGGGCATCTCCAGCACAAGTGTCCGCAGATGAGCAAGTGTGCTGCGAAACACCATGTGGAGGATGATGGTCAGACTAGCGCGGATCCGGATATGCAATCTGAGATGCCAGAGGAGGAAGTGTATGGACTGTACTCATTCCTAACTAAGAGCAAACCGATAATGACCAACGTGAAATTTAATGGGATGCTGGTATCGATGGAACTGGACACGGGGCGAGTCACTCGATAATGAGCCAGAGGGCATTCGACAAGCTGTGGGATACAAAGGCTGTGAGGTCCAGGCTGAGTCCAGTCAATGCCAAGTTGTGCATGTACACCAAAGAACTCATAATGGTGATTGGCAGTGCCACAATTAAAAAGTGTCATATGACGGTTGTGGGTCACAAGTTACCGCTATGGATTGTCCCAGGCAATGGCCCAACGCTGTTCAGCAGGAACTGACGTAAAAAAATCAGATGCGATTGGAACGACATCAAGGCATTGTCGTCGGAGAAAGATACATGTGCACAAGTACTGAGCAAGTTCCCCTCACTGTTCGAACCAGGCATCGGCAACTTCACGGGAGCCAAGGTGCAGATCCACGTGGATTCGGATGCAAGACCCGTCCATCATAAAGCTCGGGCAGTTCCGTATATGATGAGGGAGAAGATTGAAATCGAACTGGACAGACTCTAGCATGATGGGATCATATCACCGGTTGAATTTAATGAATGGGCCAGCCCCATTGTCCCTGTGCTGAAAGTGATGGCACAGTCAGAATCTGTGGAGATGACAAGGCTACGATCAGGGTGTCGAAACAGAATCAGTACTTGTTACCGAAGACTGATGACGTGTTTGTAACGCTAGCCGGGGGGAAGTCGTTCACCAAATTGGGCTTGACATTGGCCTACATGACACAGGAGCTGGTCGAGACGTCGAAGAGACTTACATGCATTAACACGCATAAAGGACTGATCATTTGGAATTCGCTCGGCTGCAGCAATATTTGAGAGGAACATGGAGCGTCTACTGAAGTCCGTTCTCAGAACTGTTGTGATCCAAGATGACATCCTGACTCCGAGGAAAATCTGAACAACCTGGAAGAGGTTCTACATTGTATGGACAAAGTGGGACTCAGACTGAAATGCTCGAAATGCATCTTCATGGCACCAGAGGTTGAATTCCTGTGGAGGAAAATTGCTGCTGAAGGTATCAGGCCCACGGACGTGAAAACCAAGGCCATCAAGAATGCACCCAAGCCGCGTTCATTCCTGGATCTATTCAACTACTTCAGTAACTTCCTACCTAAATTGAGCACCTTATTAGAACCACTGCAGATGCTGCTAAGAAAAGGCGACAACTGGGTTTGGGGTGCATCTCAAGACAGAGCTTTTGAGAAAGCTACTAATCTGCTTTGCTCTATCAAGCTGCTGGTACATTATGACCCATGTAAATGTTTAATATTGGCCTGTGATGCTTCGTCATATGGAATTGGTTGCTTACTCCAACAAGCTAATGAGTCGGGTAAACTTCAACCAGTCGCGTATGCTTCAAAAAGTTTGTCTAAAGCGGAAAGAGCCCACAGCATGGTAGAGAAAGAAGCATTAGCCTGTGTGTATGGGGTTAAAAAGATGCATCAGTACCTATTTGGTCTTCGGTTTGAACTGGAGACAGATCACAAGCCGCTCATTTCACTGTTCTCTGAAAACAAAGGTATCAATACCAATGCTTCATCCAGAGGTGGACGCTGACATTATCTGCTTATGATTATGTCATTCGCCATAGACCTTGCACTGAGAATTGTGCCGATGCTTTGAGCCGTCTGCCGTTGCCCACACCGGAGGTGGAAATGCCACAACCGGCGGACCTATTGTTAGTTATCGATGCTTTTGAGAGTGAAAGAACCCCGGCAAGGCTCAACAAGTTAAGACCTGGACCAGCCAGGACCCGATTTTATCGGTGGTGAAGAGTTGCATCCTCAAAGGTGATTGGTCTGCCATACCTAAGAAAATGTGCGAGGAGACCAAACCTTAGATTCGTCGCAAACACGAACTGTCTATTCAGTCGGATTGTATATTGTGGGACAATCGTGTTGTTATGCCCAAGAAAGGGAGAGAGAAATTTGTACGTGAGCTACATAGCACACATCCCGGCATTGTAATGATGAAAGCCATCGCCAGGTCTCATGTATGGTGGCCGGGAATTGACTCTGAGCTGGAATCATATGTGCATCAGTGCAACACTTGCATGCAGCTCAACAAAGCACCAGCGGAATCGCCACTGAGTCTGTGGTCGTGGCCGTCCAAACCATGGTCCAGGATCCACATAGACTTTGCAGATCCCTTCCTGGGGAAGATGTTTTTATTTGTGGTGGATGCATATTCGAAATGGCTAGAGTGTATAATCATGTCATCCAGCACATCCACAGCTACCATTGAGAATCTTAGTGTCATGTTAGCGACAACGGATCGTGCTTCACCAGTCAGGAGTTTCAAGAGTTCATGAAACTCAATGGTATCAAAACTGTAAGGTCAGCACTGTTCAAACTTGCATCCAATGGACAAGCAGAACATGCTGTCAAATCATAAAGCAGAGTATGAAGCGAGTAACCCAAGGGTCACTGCAGACCCGCCTGTCATGCATATTGCTTAGTTACAGAACAAGACCACACACGCTTACCGGGGTCACGCCTGCTGAACTGATGATGAAGAAACGTCGTAAGACCAAGCTATCTCTTGTACACCCTGACTTGAATAATCATGTTGAATATAGAAGACAAAATCAGCAAGGGTATCACGATCGCGCAGCTGTGTCACGCGATATTTCTGTAAATGATCCTGTATATGTTCTGAATTATGGTCAGGGTCCCAAGTGGATCGCTGGTACTGTCATGGCCAAGGAGGGCAACAGAATATTTATTGTCAAGCTCAAAAATGGGCAAACATGCAGGAAACATATGGATCAGACAAAGCTGCGGCACACAGATGAACCGGAACAGTCGGAGGAAGAGACAATCGACGACCAACCAACCTACCACCAGTCATCAGAGGACTCAGTGTTCATCAGTGAATTGGGACTTTCAATCACTGACATGTTCAATGAAAATGGACTTTCAATCCCTGACATGGCCATTGCCACTCCCACCAAGTCAGCCACCCAGCCACCAGTCATAACAGACTCTGAACACTCACACAAGGTTCGAGTTGAACTGAGATGGTCAACCCGGGAGTGTAAAACACCGAACTGTCTCAATTTGTTAAGACTGTGTTAATATCTCAGAGGGGAGTATTGTCATGTATGTACTTTTGGGATCACTAGCCACTAGATGGCGTCACTGTTGGAGGCAATTGGGCTGCACGCACGTGTGTGCAGCCCAAGTATAAAAGGCCAGCCATTTTCTACATTAGTCACTTTGGGCCTTAATAAAGCAGAGCCAATGTTATACCTCTTGGAGTTAAACAGTACCCAGTCTAACAGTTATTGCATAAACAACATTTGGTGTAATAAATCTTTATTCTGTCTTTCAATATCTGTGCAGGCCTCTCATTTTACTGTGGGTAATGATGTGTGAAAGGGCTCATTGTGATGGCCATGGAGATGTACAGATGAAGGGTAAAGTGCGCATGAACTCAGCAATGAGATGGTTTTACACTACCCTTGCAGTGTTTGGATGGCGATGCCGTCTCCTGCGTGGCCGTCGACCCACGTTCTGCTCCTCCTCCTGTGCCTTCTCTTCCTGCTCCTCCTCCTGTGCCTTCTCTTCCTGTTCCTCCTCCTGCGCCTCCTCCTCCTCCTGCATGTCATGCTCGTGTGCCTCCTCCTCCTCCTGGTCCTCCTCCTCAGATGGTACTGCTGGCTTGTCCTCCAATGGTTGTGCCCGCATGATTGCCAGATTGTGAAGCATGCAGCAAACAACCACGAATAGGGAGACCCACTCAGGCGAGTACTGCAACACTCCACCAAAGCGATCCAGGCAATGGAACCTCTGTTTAAGGATCCCGATGCACTGCTCAATTAAGCACCTGGTGGCTGAATGAGAGTCATTGTAAGCTTACTGCGCAGCAGTCCTGGGGTTGCGAAGGGAAGTCAGCAGACAGTGCCCTTGTCTCCAAGGAGCCAGCCGCAATCTTGAAAACAAGGGCATTGAGCAAATATGCCGGGCACACCAGTCTGGCGCAGGATGAAAGTATCATGGCTGCTGCCAGGATACCGGGCATCACCTGCCATGAGTTTGCGATGGTGCTCGCACACCAGCTGGACATTGAGGGAGTGGAGTCCCTTGCAGTTTCTGAACATCTCAGGATTGTTCCGTGGCGCTCTCAGTGTGACGTGGGTGCAGGCTGTGGCGCCCTGAACCCTGGGGAAGCCGCAATTCACACGAATCCGGTCTGCTGCTTCAACTGCTTCTCCCTGCTCATTGGGAAGGAAATGTAAGTCCCTCCTCCTCTTATAGAGAGCATCTGTCACCTGACGGATAGAGCTATGTGCGGAGAATTGGGAGATGTTGAAGATATCTGCTGTTGCAGCTTGAAAAGATCCAGTCGCATAGAAATTGAGTGCTATGGTGACCTTTGATGCCATTGACAGAGCTGTCCTCAACGTTGTTTGCGGCTGCAGATCTGGCTGCAGGAGATTGAACAGCTCCGTGACGATGTCTTTCCGGAATCGCAGTCTCCGGAGACACTGGTCATCAGTCAGATCCATTTGTGAGAACTGCTGTCTGTAGACCCTTGCACGATGGGGCCTCTGCCCCCATGTCTATGTTGGCATCTTCCTTCAACAGCTGCTTCATTGCCTTCTCCCTCCTGTTCTTGTTGGTCTTCGCCCTCTGCAGCCTGCTGGTGGCAAGCATCTGCCTCCTGGTCATCTCGTCCACTATGTGGTGCAGGGGGGTCTGCGTACCTGACCCTCCTCTTGATGGTAGGGCCGTTTCTGAGGTCTTTCTTGGGCCACCTTTCTGGGTTGAGCTCTGTCACCATCTGCATAGCCTTCTGTTTGTCCCTCAGCCATGTGTGCTGCTTCCCTTGCCCGCTGCCTCCGCAGCCGTTGAAGCCGGCGCCGCCTTCTCCTGTGTGCCTCTCTGCTGGCACTGAGCCCATTGAGTTGTCCTCCATAAGCAGAGCCCAGAATCAAGCCTCCCTGTTGTAGAGATTGAAGATCCTGGCCCACTGTAACTCGATCCCGCAACCCGCAATGTTTGAAAATGTCTGAAAACAACGCACTGACAATAATGCTGCTACACGCAACACGCCTTCAACTGTCACTTGCGGCGTTGAGCAAGCATTGTGTACCAACCCAAAAACCTGACATTGGCACCGACAGGCTGCCAGAAGACGATTTGAGCTGAATTTGGCTTCTGGGCGAGTCCGAGGCGGTGCGCGATCTGATGACGTCGTTAGCGACGCATCTGCAGGAGCAGGGCGGAAGCTGGGGGAGCAGGGTGGATATCCTCACTGCCTGGAAAACTCATGAGGGCAATGCTGCGAGCATCGGCTAGTCCGCCGCAACTCGCCGTCCATTCCGCATTGCCCTGGGGTCGCCGCTTCCAGGTGGCCAGAGGCCTAATAGAAAGGGGCAATTTTGGCCGCATAAGGTCAGAGCAGATATGCTGAAGCACCTTCCGAGGGGAGTCATCACATAGCTGCTTATTCTGAAAAGGATGTAGGAGAAAGGATACCTAAATAGGTTAGAGAATAGAATATGGGAAGACCAGGGCCTGTCTGACATGGAAATGTTCAACCTTTTTCAGACTCAGGATATAATAGAAAAGAAAAACTTGCATTTATATAGCACCTTTCATGACCTCAGGATATCACAAACGCTTTATAGTCAATTAAATATGCTTGACGTGTAGTCACTGTTGTAATGTAGGAAATGTGGCAGCTAATTTGCACACAGCAAACTCCCACAAACTGCAATGTGATAAATGACCAGATAATCCGTTTTAGTGATATTGGTTGAGGAATAAATATTGACCAGAATGTCGGGGAGAACTCCCCTGCTTTTCTTTGAAATAGTGATGTGGGATATTTTACAGGGCAGACGGGTCCTCAGTTTAACATGTCATCTGAATGATGACACCTCCAATGATGACGATGTTGCAAGGTCCTTCACAGAGGTATAAGGAAAACAAATGTGGAGTCAAAGATGAAGAGATTAGGAGAGGTGACCAAAAATGTGGTCAAACAAGTGTGGTCTAAGCAGGAGAAGGAGATGGAGAGTCCAGTTGATTTCATCGGCACGTGCTATCCTTTAAGATACATAAACCAACTTGGGGCAAATTTTATGAAGGTGGAGACTGAGGAGAGTACTGAAGTTATATGAAAGGAGCTGTAGGTCTTGAGAAGTTAGGGAGACCAAATGGCTTCTGACACATCTGTGCTTCATGGGCGCGTTATCAGACAAAATTTGATACCGAGCCACACAAGGAGATATTAGGACAGGTGACCAAAAGCTTCGTTAATGAGATAGGTTTTAAGGAGCGTCTTAATGGAGCAGAGAGCTAGCGAGGCAGAGAGGTTTAGGGAAGAAATTCCAGAGCTTAGAGCCTAGGCAGCTGAAGGCACAGCCACCAATGGTGGAGCAATAAATTGGTTGGTTGGAAGGCTCATTATTGGATGGAAAAGTATTGTCCATATGGCTTACAATCAGGATTCATAGGTTCCAAAATTCCTGGGGTCATGCTCCACCAGCGCAAGTGTGGAATCCTTATTCAAGGATGCAAAGCCCTGTTCCTCATTAACCTGAAATCAATTATATTTGCCTTACCTTTTGGGTTTACATACAGCCCAGAGTAGGACTCATGCCAGCTTTCAGCTCTCCACTGATGTAAGTTCTCCCTGAGGCCTTATAAGGGCGGAATGAGTGGAATTGCTTGAGATAACCCAAGAATCCCCAGACACACCACCTTCGTGTGGGAGACAGGTGGAAAAGCTATCAACATCCACACACACCCCACACTGTATTGTAAAGCAACGCTGTACATGGGACACAATCCCAGGAAACTGCCCCAAATCCCTGCCCTCCCAGGTGGGAAGTGCTTTTCCATTTTTCCCTAAACCAGGAATTCCATGGGCCATAGTCCAGACTGGCAATAACAAAATCAAAATCTTTCACTTCATTTATTCTAGTTTGATAGAAAAAAATAATCAGTAAATTGAGAAATGAGACGAATGAATGTCCATTAAGTGGGATGGGAAGGCTGTGAGTGGGTGATTCTTTTTCTCACTCACAGTAATGAAGGTGATGCCTTTGAAGTGGGCTTCGGTTGAGAGGTCTGTGTTGCTTGGATCTGGAGACATGAGCAGGATTTACGGAGCTTTCTGAATTCACCAGATAATTCAACAGACTCCTTTACAGCCATCCTTGTGGTCAAGCTTTCCTCTGGCTCCTTTCCATACCATGATGAACAGACAGTGCCCACTTCTTTAAAAAAATTGACATGATCCATAATTACAGAGATTAAAAATAATAAGTCTGCCCAGTGCCTCACAGATGGAGAAAAAATGCTGTAATAGTGGAAGTATGATTCTGGCAGATTCAGCTTGGAAATAATATCACTTGTTTTCCCACTATAACAAAAAATCAGTAACAGATGTTGCACAAGGATTCCAATTTTGCATTAACTCTGGTGCAACCACAATTTTTGATATGAGAGATTATTGAACATATTGATGGAGCATTAACCAGGACAATCCTGTCCAGTAAAATAGTTGGTGAGTGAATAATTCTATCAAGGCCGTTTGCTCTTTCCATGTGTGAGGCTGAATTTGATCCCCTTCCCCTCAAGGTGGTGAGAATGTGAGTGAAATGTTCAGTGCAGTGAAACAGGTCTCGTTTCCTCAGCGTAACTGTGCACAAGGCTGAGGATCAAGTACCGACACCTGTGGATCTGTCTCATTTCCCCATTCTCTGTGTTGCCCTTCTTATGTGGTATTTCCTTGTAAGGGAGTCCAAAACAAGGGGCCATAAATATAAGATAGTCACCCTATGTAGAGGTAATGTTCTGTCAAGAGCAGTCTTTTGTTTTCCAGGAGTCAAGCTGGCTGATCCCCACGGTGGTGGGGATGATCTAATGAAAGGTGTATGCCAAGGTACTGCAGTAGGTTTACATATTGCTACGAATTATATAATGGAGAGAAATAAATTTGTTTTGCAGGATTCCTACAAGGACCTCATTGCTGATCTCTTAAGGGTGCAAGGGAAGTAGTCTCTGGGCTATTAACAGTCATGTCCAGATCACAGGAGAGGAACAGCCGAATCATAGGATTAAACATCTGGCTTTGGGATCTTTTCAAAATGAAGAAGCTCCACTTCATTGACAATTGGGAGGTGTTCACTGGGCAAAGTTGTTTAGGAGGTCCAGCCTCCATCTTTTAACTTTCTGGGAGCACAAAAGCTGGTAGAAAGTTTTGAGCTTGCTTTCAGAAAGCAATTAAACTAGATCAGCATGGGGATAGTGCCGATATGTTTAAAGATAGCTTTACCAACCTTGGTCATTGCATAGATTCTACACATGCAGCTAAACTAGGTAGGGGGGCATACAGAAATAAACAACGCTAAAAAGGGAGATAAGAGACCTTTGAATTGTTTCGATGTTAATGCGAGGAATGTTAGAAACAAATTGTTGAAACTGCAATCGTGTTCCGTGTTTGATAAATTTGCAGTTTTGTGTATTCTGAGACATTGGTGGTGATGGGTCAGGAATTTACCTAAAAGGCTACAAGGGATTGTGAAAGGAGAGAATAGGTCAAAGACAAGGTGGCGTTGCTATTTTTATGTGAGAAACTAACAGCGAGAGAGAGAGACTTGATTTTGTCTCATTCGGTCAAAGCTGTGGCTAACTGGGTTCAAGTGGACCGCGTTTATGGGCAGGGACTAATTATTGGTAATTGTTTATAGACCACCCAGGGCAGACAACTGAACATGATCAGTTACTGTGGAAACAGATTTCTAATTCTTATTGGTTGGTTACTTCGATTGATGGCTGGTGCCATCACCAATAAAAAAGAAGCAAGTTCACCTTTTAAAGAAGCCCAACCAATAAAACTAGGCTCAATTTTCCCCAAGCCCGTTGTCTGGCGTATTGCCAGAGTTACGCCCGTTTCTCTAGGCCAGAAATGCGGCACAAATATTTTGCCAAAGTTTTCCCGATGTATAATTCGAATTTGGCGCCGGGCAGCGTGTCCAGTCACCTCGGGCGGGGGTGGGGGTGGGGTTGGAGCCTGGTGTCTGCGTCAAAAAATGAAGCTGCACCTTCTGCGCATGCGCGGGAAAAAAAGGTTACGTTTTTGACGTCGTTCCAATGGACGCGCATGCGCAGTACAGCTCCGAGTTGGCAAGCGACCATTTTTAAAGAGCCAGTTGTGTGTGTGAGAAGGAGTGTTGTGTGAGAGCATTGGAAAAATCGCAGCTGCAGCTATACAAGATGCAATGCGGTACAAGGACCAAGAATTTCTTACAGGAAGAAGTGGAGGCACTAGTTACTGTGATTGAGAAGAGATGGCAGGAGCTGGACACCAGCAGAGGTCACATAAAAGTTCCACCCAAAGAAAGGAAGAAACGCTGGAACCAAGTTACAGAAGATTACTGTGCAGTGGTGACCATCACGAGATCTGGAGGTCAGTGTAAAAAGAAATGGCAGGACCTTGGTCAAGTAGTTAGTGTAAGTAATATTTTCATTTATTCAATGCAATTGTAAATGTGATCAGCTATATATGTCCCACCCAGCAGAAAGACACGATCTCTAAAAAGTTACATTTTCATCTTTGCAGAGGAAGGTGGCACATAATAAAAGGGAAAGAACTCGAACAGGAGGAGGCCCGGCAAATCTGCAGCCACTGACACCCTTGGAAGAGAGGGTCGCTGCTTTTATGGGTCCTGTCTGGAAAAAAGCAATCAGTACTGCACAAGCTGGGCCCACACTTGAGGGAGAGGGTAAGTCCTGCAAATTCATCGTGGCTCTTCAAATCAGCCTGCTGCCTGGCCTGCGATGTGTGAGCTTACTCATGCCACCCATCCTGCACCCTCCTCTGTTGTTGATCATTTGACTGTTCTGCTATATTTTGCAGAACTTGAGGCCAACCCTGATGATGCAGAAGAAGATTCAGACACGGACGAGCCTGAAGAGGAGAACATCTTCCAATCCATCCATGGGGGTGAGGAGGAGGGGGTGGGGATGGAGCTGGATGAAGCTCTCACTGTTGTTCTGACTTTGGAGGAGGTGTCGCTCATAGAGGTGACAGCTCCTTCCGTGACGAGTGATTTGAGTGTTGGTGGGACATTCCATGGTTCCACACCTTCCGAGGCTGCGGGTCCCAGTGGTGTGGTGCAGCGAGGCACACCCAGGGTCCCACCGTCCCAGGCTGTGGATTACAGTGGTGTGGTGCAGCGAGGCACACCCAGGGTCCCACCGTCCCAGGCTGTGGATTACAGTGGTGTGGTGCAGCGAGGCACACCCAGGGTCCCACCGTCCCAGGCTGTGGATTACAGTGGTGTGGTGCAGCGAGGCACACCCAGGGTCCCACCGTCCCAGGCTGCGGGTCCCAGTGGTGTGGTGCAGCGAGGCACACCCAGGGTCCCACCGTCCCAGGCTGTGGATTACAGTGGTGTGGTGCAAGCCACATCTTTGGGGAGGAGGGGAAGGAGAAATCGACAGCGCTCTCCTGAGGTACAGGATCTAACAGATGTGGTGTGGTGTCCCTGCACCTTACTACAAATTCACACGAGGCATGTACTGCAGACACAGTCACTACGTGACCTTAAGCTTTATTCCCAGGACCAAGGAGTGCTGACCCTGGGTGGGACCTTCCCTTTTATATCTGGAAACCCAGGTGAGGAGTGTCTCCCACAAGTTCACCCCCTGTGGTCAGGGTGTGCATTTCTAGGGTATAAGTACAGTGTACAGGAGTTGCATGAAGATTACAGTTACAAGAGATTACCGTTGCATGATGGTTACATACATGACATCACCTCCCCCTTACGTCTTTTTGTGTCAAAGGTTAAGTCTTTCAGGTGGTCGATGCTCTCTCGTGGAGCGCCGCAGTTGGGGCTCTGGTGGCTGAGCCTTGGAATGCGTCTCTGTCACCTGAGGTGATTCCGGCCTGTCCGTGCTGGCTGCAGGAACTGTGAATGCTGTGGACTGTCCTTGTTGCTTGTCCACTGGCAATGGTGTGGGTGACATCTCCTGCTCTTCTCCAGGTTCCTCCGTGTCTATGCTGAACCTTTTCTTTACTTGGTCCAAGTGTTTGCGGCATATCTGCCCATTGTTCAGTCTGACCACTGTGACCCTATTCCCTTCTTTGCCGATTACTGTGCCCTCAAGCCACTTGGGTCCCAAAGCATAGTTAAGAACAAATACTGGGTCATCCATTTCTATACACCTCCCCCTTGAGTTTCGATCATGGAACTCGGTTTGGGACTGGCGCTTGCCCTCAACAATGTCTGCCAGGGTTGGGTGAATGAGGGACAGCCGCGTTTTAAGCGTGCATCTCATGAGGAGTTCCGCTGGCGGGCCTCCTGTGAGCGAGTGCAGCCGGGACCTGTAGGCCAGCAGGAGGCGCAATAGGTGGTACTGAAGGGAGGGTCTTTGGATGTGTAGCATGCCCTGCTTTATGACTTGGACCCCCGTTCTGCCTGGCCATTGGAAGCCGGCTTAAATGGCGCTGTCCGGACGTGTTTGATACCATTGCCCGACTTAAACTCCTGGAATTCATGGCTGGCGAAACACGGGCCATTGTCGCTGACCAGGATGTCCGGCAAGCCGTGGGTCGCGAAAACCGTACGCAGACTCTCCACAGTGATGGATGTCGTGCACGAGTTTAATATGATGCACTCGATCCAATTCAAGTATGCATCGACAACGATCAGGAACATTTCCCCCATGAACGGGCCCCCATGGTCTACGTGAATATGTGACCATGGCTTGGTGGGCCAGGGCCATGGGCTGAGTGGGGCCTCCCAGGGGGTATTTCCCAGCTGGGCACACGTCGTGCACCTGCGAACCCAGTGTTCCAGGTCTGAGTCAATCCCCGGCCACCATAGATGTGACCGGGCAATGGCCTTCATAACACAATGCCAGGGTGCTCGCTGTGGAGTTCCCTGATGAATGCTTCCCTTCCTTTCTGGGGCATGACTACTTGGCTGCCCCATAGCAGGCAGTCGGCTTGGACGGAGAGCTCATCCATCCGTCTCTGAAACGGTCTGACCTCCTCGGGGCACGTCCCGTGTGCAGGAGCCCAATCCCCAGTCAGAACACATTTCTTTATCATGAACAGGAGGGAGTCTCTGTTGGTCCAGAGTTTGATCTGGCGGGCTGTGATGGGGAGCCTGCGGTGTCAAAAGCCTCAACGGCCATGACCATCTCAGCGCTTTGCTCCGATGCCCCCTCAGTGGTGGCCAGTGGGAGCCTGCTGAGCACGTCAGCGCAATTTTCGGTGCCTGGCCGATGCTGTATAGTGTAGTCATACGCAGCCAGCGTGAGAGCCCATTGCTGTATGCGAGCTGATGCATTGGCATTGACAGCCTTGCTGTCAGACAACAGGGATGTTAACGGCTTGTAGTCTGTTTCTAGCTTGAACCATCTACCGAAAAGGTACTGGTGCATCTTTTTCACCCTGTAAACACAAGCGAGTGCTTCCTTTTCGACCATGCCGTATCCATGCTCTGCCTGGGAGAGTGACCTGGAGGCATAAGCCACCGGTTGGAATTGGCCGTCATCATTACCCTGCTGCAACACACACCCAACCCCGTAGGATGATGCATCGCACGTTGAAACCAGTTTTTTATAGGGGTCATACAAAGTCAACAGTTTGTTGGAACACAATAGGTTCCTCGCCTTATTGAAAGCCCGCTCTTGACAATCCCCCCAAGACCATTCACAACCTTTACGCAGGAGCATGTGTAACGGCTCCAACAATGTGCTTAAGTTTGGCAGAAAGTTCCCGAAATAGTTCAAAAGTCCCAGGAATGATTGCAACTCCGACGTGTTGCCAGGCCTGGGCGCCCGGCGGATCACCTCCGTTTTTGATTCAGTGCGCCGGATCCCATCTGCAGCAACCCTCCTGCCCAAAAACTCGACCTCTGGGGCCAAAAACACACACTTGGCCTTTTTCAGCCGCAAGCCTACCCAGTCCAGTCGGCGTAGCACCTCCTTCAGGTTGTGGAGGTGTTTCTCGGTGTCTCGACCCGTTATAAGGATGTCGTCTTGGGATACGATTGTTCCAGGAATGGATTTGAGCAAGCTTTCCATGTTTGGTGGTAAAAACAGAGAGACAGACTATTATCTGAATGGTGACAGATTAGGAAAAGGGGATGTGCAACGAGACCTGGGTGTCATGGTACATCAGTCATTGAAGGTTGGCATGCAGGTACAGCAGGTGGTTAAGAAAGCAAATGGCATGTTGGCCTTCATAGCGAGGGGATTTGAGTACAGGGGCAGGGAGGTGTTGCTACAGTTGTACAGGGCCTTGGTGAGGCCATACCTGGAGTATTGTGTACAGTTTTGGTCTCCTAACTTGAGGAAGGACATTCTTGCTATTGAGGGAGTGCAGCGAAGGCTCACCAGACTGATTCCCGGGATGGCGGGACTGACCTATCAAGAAAGACTGGATCAACTGGGCTTGTATTCACTGGAGTTCAGAAGAATGAGAGGGGATCTCATAGAAACGTTTAAAATTCTGATGGGTTTAGACAGGTTAGATGCAGGAAGACTGTTCCCAATGTTGGGGAAGTCCAGAACCAGGGGTCAAAGTCTAAGGATAAGGGGTAAGCCATTTAGGACCGAGATGAGGAGAAACTTCTTCACCCAGAGAGTGGGGAACCTGTGGAATTCTCTACCACAGAAAGTTGTTGAGGCCAATTCACTAAATATATTCAAAAAGGAGTTAGATGTCGTCCTTACTACTAGGGGGATCAAGGGGTATGGCGAAAAAGCAGGAATGGGGTACTGAGGTTGCATGTTGAATGGCGGTGCAGGCTCGAAGGGCCGAATGGCCTACTCCTGCACCTATTTTCTATGTTGCTATGTTTCTATGTTTCTATGTTTCTCTGAGAGATAGCTGCCGCCGAACAAATGCCAAACAGGCACCTGTTGTAGATAAATTTTCCCTTTGTGTGTTGTGATGGTGGACAGAAGCTTGGATTCTTCAGCCAGTTCCTGAGTCATGTAGGCTGAAGTGAGGTCCAGTTTCGTGAACAGCTTGCCACCTGCCAGCATGGCAAAAAGGTCCTCCGCTCTCGGGAGCGGGTATTGGTCTTGCAGCGACACGCGATTGATGGTGGCTTTGTAGTCGCCACAAATCCTGACCGAGCCATCTGCTTTAAGGACAGGAACGATGAGACTTGCCCAGTCGCTGAATTCAACGGCCGAAATTATGCCCTCTCTGAGCAGCCTGTCGAATTCATTTTCAATTTTCTCACGCATCACATACGGCACTGCTCTGGCTTTGTGATGCACTGGTCTGGCATCCGGAGTGATGCGTATCACTATTTTAGTGCCCTTGAACGTTCCGACACCAGGTAGAAACAGTGACCCGAATTTTTGTAGGACCTGTGAGCATGCCACAGGTCGGATCCTGTCCATCCCGGCTAGCCAACTCCTCCCCAAGAGCACGGGGCCATTTCCCGGGATGATCCAGAGTGGCAGCCGGTTCTGCGATCCATTATGTGTTACCACCAAGTTTGCATTGCCTTGCACTGGGATGATCTCTGGTGTACGTCCGTAGTTGCGTGTCAATGTGTTCCAGTTTGGGCCTGCTAACTCTGTGTGGCCATAGTCTCTCAAATTGTTGGGCGCTCATAAGTGACTGGCTAGCTCCCGTATCAGCTCCATGTGCACCAGGATGCCATTCAATAAAACTTTCATCATCATGGGTGGCGTTTTAGTGTATGAGCTGTGGACATCAGCCACATGAACCCGCTGAACTTCAGCATCCATGGCTTTTCCTCAGGCATCATCCTGCATTGCAGACTCCTCTTCTGGTTCCTCTGTCTCGCAGATTAGCCTCGCCACAGCCGTTTTGCACATCCTGGCCAAGTGTCCACTGACGTTACAAATCCTACAGGTATATTGCTGAAACCTGCAGCTTTTCACAGTATGTCTACACCCGCATCTCCAGCATGTGCTGAGATTGTTGTTAACAAAAGGACTGTTACCAGGCATTCCTCACTGATTGCCCATTTGGTTGTTTCTAAGCACTCTGATGGTGGGTGTTAATGGTCCCATCGGGGGACGCATTGTTCCTCGTGATGGCATGAATTGCCGATCCCCTTTCCATTGTCTCTGTTGTGGGCCCACCCTAGAGTCTGTTGCTGCCTGGGCAGTTTCAAAATGCCCTTGCCTGCCTGCGGGGTCCCAAGCCGCATTCGCCATGTTGACTCCCTGGTCCATCGCCACGTTGGGACCAGGGCTGCGCGCGTAAATTAGCTTGGTCTCCTCTTCCCCTGCCATGAAGGTTTGAGCTATCAACGTCGCCCCTTCTAAAGTCAAGTCCTTGGTCTCTTTGAGCTTCCTGAAAATCCCTGCATGATTCATGCCCTCAATGAAGAAATCCCTTAACATCTCCCCCCTGCAGGGGTCTGTGAACTTACAAAGACTGGCCAAGCTCCGCAGGTCCGCAACGAAGTCCGAGATGTTTTGTCCCTCCCGACGCCGGTGTGTGTAGAACGAGTGCCAGGCCATGTGTACACTACTCGCCAGCTTGAAATGCTCATTGATCAGCTGGCTGAGCTCTTCAAAGGACTTGTCCGCTGGCTGTTGGGGTGCGAGCAGGTCTTTCATCAGCGCATACATCTGTGGTCCGCAGCTGGTCAGTAGATGCGCCCTCCGCTTGTCAGCCGCTGCTGCTCCCAGCCAATCTTTCATGACAAAGCTCTGCTGGAGTCTCTCCACGACGTCGTCCCAGTCCTCACCCACACAGTAACATTCCCCTGTGCTACCGGTGGCCATCCTCGTGATTCGGTGATTCCCGTCTCTCGCCGCCTAATGTGGTGTCCCTGCACCTTACTACACATTCACACGAGGCATGTACTGCAGACACAGTCACTACGTGACCTTAACCTTTATTCCCAGGACCAAGGAGCGCTGACCCTGGGTGGACCTTCCCTTTTATACCTGGAAACCCAGGTGAGGAGTGTTTCCCACAAGTTCACCCCCTGTGGTCAGGGTGTGCATTTCTAGGGTATAAGTACAGTGTACAGGAGTTGCATGAAGGTTACAGTTACATGAAGATTACCGTTGCATGATGGTTACATACATGACATGTGGTTCAGATGATATCATTGAGTGCGGGGAGCATTGACCTTACCCGATCACTCCTGGATGCCATCAGTGGGGTGAGTGATGAGGTAGCGGGACTGTCGGGAGAAGTAACAGCAATAACATGAGAAATGGGAATGATATCTGGGACCATCAGTGAGGGAATAGTGACTATGAGGGAGAGAATGTCAGAGGTAGTGCAAACCACGTCACTGACTATGAGGGAGGGAATGTTGCAGGCCGTTGAGACACTGTCAGGGTGCATGAGGGACGGTATGTTGGAGTTAGCTGCTGCAATAAGGGAACATGCCCAGACCCCGCGCCCATTGACAGAATCTACTGTCACTCCCACTGCAATCCCCACACCAGTCTCTGAAGAGCCCAAAGCCGGGCCCTCCAACTTGCCGCATAACGCTGATGCCTCCCACTCTCAAGATGTGCGTAGTACCTGAGATGTTAGAAAGAATAAGCTTGGTATCAAGCCCAAAAACACTGTGCCACCGCCTGCGGGCAGGCGTGGTGGCGTGTCCAAGACCAAGCGCAGCGGGCGGTCTTCGAATAAGGGGATTGAGAGATGGGTGCAGCCGTTCTTTGCTGCTGTTGTTGTTGTTGTTGTTATTATTATTGTTACTGTTGTAACTGTTCTCAAATTAAAAGTTCTTTGTAAGTTATGTAAATTTACAAAGTTATAAGTGATCTTAAAGTTTTTAAGTGGTCTTAAAGAGTGATCTTAAAGTAAAGTTTGATACAAAAATAATTTTATTTAATTAAATACATTGTAACATTTGAATAAAATGTATTTTACATTAAAACGGAATCATGTTCCATTAACACAACACAACATTACGGAACAGCTCCAAACAGTAAACATGTCCATGTGGAATAGTTGTCGCTGAGCCCTCAGGTATCAGTAAAGTGTTCACGGCTGAGCTGCTGGCGCAAGGTTCGAGCAATCGTTAAAAGGGCACGATGACCCGTCCTCCTCCGCCGTTGTGCTCCGGCCTCAGGCACTTGCACGGCTTCCTCATTCTCATCGTCATCGTCGTCCTCCTTCTCCTCCTCCTGCTCGTCACCTGCATCTTCCACATCATTATCATCAGCCACTCTCACCACAGGTGGGTCTTCCACTACCACCTCCTGCTGCCTCATGATGGCTAAGTTATGCAGCATGCAGCACACAACAGTGAACTGGCCGACAATCTCAGGGGAGTACAGCAAGTAGCCTCTGGAATGGTCCAGGCATCGGAAACGCTGGTTCAAGATGCCAATGGTCCTCTCAATGCTGCGCATCGCAATGTGTGACATGTTGTATTGACGGTCAGCTTCCATCCGGGTAACGTGTAGGGGCATTATGAGCCAGGTGGCGAGGCCATACCCTTTGTCTCCCAGTAGCCAGCTCTGCCCTTCTGGTTGTTGCTGAAACATGGCAGATATAATACTGTCGCATAGGATGAATGCATCATGGCTGCTGCCAGGGTATCTTGCATCGACTGACATGATGCGATGCATGTTGTCATACACAAGCTGCACATTGATCGAGTGGAAGCCTTTTCTGTTCCTGTACATCTTGGAATCCTCCAAAGGTGCTCGCAAGGCAATATGGGTACAATCAATGCAGCTCTGTACCTTTGGGAAGCCAGCAATCCTGAAGAAGCTCACAGCCCTGTCATGGATTGGTGGGCGGTCATGGGAACTTTACAAAATCATTCCTACGCGCATACAGTGCAGCCGTGACCTGGCGAATGGAGACATGTGTTACATGTTGAGAGATGGCACACACATCCCCAGTTGTAGCTTGAAATGATCTGGAGGCATAGAATGAAAGTGCAGCTGTAACCTGACAAAGCAGTCCTCCTGATGCTTCTAGGTTGCAGGTCTGCTTTGACCAACTCACAGATCTCACTTACAACTTCTTTGCAAAAATGCAGCTTTCTGACACAGTCTGCATTACTCAAGTGGAGGTACGAACGCCTGTCTCGATATACCCGAGGAGTGGCCCGCCCAGCACCCTATGGGCTCTGATGTTCCTGATGCGAGGAAGTCGAATCAATTGTCTCCTACATAGCACCATGATGCAGAAGGCTCGCACAGGTATGGCATTGTCAGTATTGCCCCCATACTTAAATTTAACCTTTGAAAGAAGCTCAAAGTGGCAGGAAAGCAGGAACACAGGTTCACAGTTGTATCTCTCCAGGTCTGCATGGATGGACCACACCCAAACGTCTTGTGACTTTTCTCTGTCTCTTCCCCTCCCTGGGCTCCAAGCCTTCCGATTGGCATCTCGCTCTCTCTCTCTCTCCTCCCCCTCCCCCCCTACGGCTTGTTTTGTAGCCGAACCCCAAGCCGCTGTGTCCGGGCGCGAGGCCGATTCTGCCAGCCAAACCTATGACCCTCCAGCCTGGCTTCAAGACGTTCGCTGGTGGCATGTGAGTGAGTACAAAAATGAGAAAATTTCTGAAATCCAACAAATTTACACTTCTACGTTGACAGGTTAAAAAAAAGTTGAACTTTATTATTGATTTTGACAGTGTTCTTGACTCCCTCTAAAATCTTCGGTTTAAAAACAATGGCGTCTTTCAGCACAGATTTGTGAATGTGCGCTGGTTTTTTTAACTCACCAGAAGGTTTTTCGGGAGTGGCCAGATACGGCGAGAACAAAATGTTGGCCAAACTGTGAACAATTGAAAAAACTGGCGCAGACATGAGGGAACGTCCTGCCCCCTATGACGTCCAAAAATACTGGCCCAGAAAAATCGTAACTAAGTCAGTTACGTTGGCGCAGATCGCAGGGGGAAACTTGGAAAAAAATAAATACACAAGAAAAAACGACGCACGCCAAAAAAACGGCGCAAATGACCGGGAAAAATTGAGCCGTTTAACTTAAACCGAATTAAAAATAAACTTAAAATAAAATTTGGTCTCGGAGTGGGGTTGGGGGTTGTGGGGGGCCGATGATGAAGCACTTCAGTCCCACCGGTGCCCATCAGTCGCAGGAGGGAAACAGATTTCTACTCTTCTGATTGGTCGATCAGGGTGGTACCCTGTTACCAATCAGAAATCAATATAACTAGAGTGCCCCATTTAAAGGGGCACAAACAATAAACTCCAACTTATAAGTAAAACAAAAGGAACTTATCAAATCAAATCATAATGTTGTTTCTTATGGTGATGGGACTCCAGTCCCTCCGGTGCCCACTGGCTGCGGAAAGCCTCAAGCACTGACACTGCAGACACTGCGTGCTACTTCTCCATTGTTGCCTGGGCAAGGACATAGTTCCTTAGAGAGGCAGGTGGCCGGATTGGTTATTCCCATCTACCATGTTCTGCCTGGACCCGTCTTAGCCAGGCCCAGGAGCTGTCCCACGAGGAGGTCCTCCAATGAGCCCACTCGCCCTCCTCACCGGGCGGCCAAAGATCAGGAGCGTGGGACTGAAGTACAGCCAGAAACAGAGGAGCTGCCCCTTCAAAACATGGAAGAGGGGTTGCAACCCTTCACACTCCATGTAAACGTGGAGCACGGACTTATCCAGGCCGCAAAAGTTACAGGCAGCCTGGAAGTTTGTGGGAAACAGATTTCTAACGCTTCAAACTATGATACCTTTGTTTGATGGGTGGCTTTAATTTTCCTGGAATTCAGTGGCACGATGGTTTACTCTCTGTTGTGGTGGGAAATGCAGCTGGAAACTTTGTTGAAAATATGCAAGACTGTTTCCTGACTCAAGTGGTGGGGAATTTTAATATGGGTGAGCGGATGGGAGTGGGTGCGGTTGGGGGGGATAAATCCACAAAAATTACAAGCGTGTCAGGAAACTGGCTTCAACCTGCTGACTTCCAGGTTTTACTAAGGTGGGACAAGAGGTGGGGAACCAACCATTCCCAAGAGGCGGGTTGACATTTTAAATATGCTAATGAAAATATGCTTTGTAGGTTTTACTGTGGCCAGCCGGGTTCTCGGAAAACCCGACAGATGCAGCGAGATGAGGACAGCTTTAGGGAGCAATCCTTGTGGTCCAGGAAGAGCAGGAGTGCTTTCTCCTGGCCCCCTAATCTTCCCTGCCATCAGACCCCCCAATAAGAACCCCTCTCTAGGGGTCGGGGATCAGACTATACTTGGAATTGGAATCCTCCCCCCAGGAGGTCAGGGATCAGTCCTCATGGTGCTGCGGCCTCCTCTGAGTACTCCCCGTCCAACTGGAAGCCAAGCCTGGCAATCAGGCTAACTTCTGGGTAGGAAACCTGTCAGGGCCAAGAGTTGCACGCTGTAGAGTTAAATTTCCACCGCAAGTGGCGAAACCCTTACTTCTGGATTTCCCGTCTGAAACTTCGGACCCCCACCACAACATTATACAGTTTCAATTGGTTGGTAGAACTGAAGGTACTGAGAATCTGCAACTCGTGCCAGATTTCACAATGTTGTTAAATTTGGAATGGGTTAATTGGTTAACCCTACTGAGTGGTAATCAGACAGATGTAGAATACAAATGGAAAGTTTTTAAGAACGAGATTTAAAAAATGTGGTAGCCAAATATGTACCCAAAGTCAAAAGAAGAGAGTATGGTAAGAAAAAATCAAAGTGGCTGACTGGCCATGTACAAAGGCATGATGTAAACAAAAGATTTCTCTAAATTAAGGGCATCTAATACTCAATTAAACAGAGTTGGGTATAAGGAACAGCTAAGTAAAATTTAGGCTGCTATTAGATCAGCTAAAAGAATAATGGAAAGGAGAATTGAGACAACTGTGGAAGTCATGGGAAAAGCTTTTTCAATTATGTGACGAGTTTGAGAACTGTCAAAGACTGTATTGGGCCTTTGAAGATTGTTCAAGGACAGGTTACAAAGAACTCACTGGGTATGGTGGAAATATTAAATGAGTACTTTACATTGGTCTTCATTCTTGAAGATGATGTTCGACTGTCAGATATTTAATGATGATTTTAATAATAATATTAGTAATATTAATATATTGTTTTAGATAGAATTAAGAACCTGAAATTAGATCTCGGTAACTATAGGCCCATTAGTTTGACATCAGTCATAAGAAAGATGTTTGAGGGGGTCATTAGGGATGTAATATATAATTGCTTGGATAAAGAAAGACATATTAGGGACACCCCGGATGGCTTCATAAAAAGGAAATCTGATTGTATTTTGTGAAGAAGTTACCAAGGTGGTGGATGAGGGCAGTCCAGTAGACACTGTCTACTTAGACTTTCAAAAATCTTTTGACAAGGTACCGCATAAGGTTCTCTACAAGATCGAAGCCTCTGGTATTATGGTAATATATTGAGCTAGATTAAGAACTGGCTGGAAGGATGTAGGCAGGAAGTAGTTATAGATTGATTTGGATTTGTTTGGAGACTGGTTACCAGTGGTGTCCCCCAGGGATCGGTGTTGGGACCGTTTCTATTTACTACTTTTATTAATGATCTAGATGTAAGTATTGGAGGCATGATCTGCAAATTTGCAGATGGTACTAAGATTTGTGTGAATGTTCAGGGCGAATGCTCAAAATTTATACACCCTTCAGGGAAAAGCATTAAAGAAGGTGGAGAAAGAAAGAGATCTGGGTGTTCTAGTAGATACATCTCTAAAGGTACATGAGCAATGCCATGAAGCGATAACTAGAGTGAATAGAGTGTGGAGGTGCATTCATAGGACAATTGATTATAAGACAAGGCATTCTATTTTGTCCTTGTTCCAAACCATCGTCAAGCCTCACTTGGTAGCTTTAGAAAGGGTGCAGAGGAGGACCACTAAACCAATTCCCAGCATCTTCGTTATTAAGAAAGGATCAGTGTGCTGGGACTCTATACTTTACAGAAGTATAGACTTCGAGGTGATCTGATAAGGTGAGGAAGGGAATAGATCGGGTTCCAGTTGAGAGTTTGTTCCAATTAAATAGTTTAGTGAGGACCAGGGATAACAAATGTAAATTGTACAAGACCACATTTAGGTTAGATGTCAGGAGGTGATTCTTGTCCCAGAGAAAAGCAGACCTCTGGAACAGGCTGCTGCCTCATGTGATAGATTATCATTTGCTGAATTCCTTCAAACAAGAGCTGAACCTGTTTCTGGCGAGGGTGGAAATCACCTCTTATAAAAGATTGGAACTGCAAGGTGTCATGTATGTAGACCATATATACTAACTGTATCGTCACATAAGGTGTGCCACCAGAGGGCACTGTGGTGGGAGACCTGAGGGTCACCTGCATAGGTGTGCAGAGCCCAGTATAAAAGGCTGCCCACCATGCTTGTGGCTCACTCTGGAGTTACAATAAATGGGACTAAGGTCACAACAGCTCAAGTACAATACTAGACATCGTGGAGTCATTCATAAGAATATTAAAGACATAATAACTGACGACAAGATTATGAACTTTCACGCAAAAATGACTAACGGTGCATTAGAGGGTGAAGATTGGGAAGCCTTTACAGAGCGGCTCGATCAATATTTTGTAGCAAACGACCTGGTAGGCGATAATCCGGCCACGCTGGCAGATAAGTGCAGAGCTATCCCGTTGACCAGTTGTGGGCCCGCGATCTATGGCCTCGTCAGGGACTTGCTTGCACCAGAGAAAACAACGACCAAGTTATACGAGGAGCTGAAAGTGCTAATTCGGGACCAACTCAAACCGATGGAGAGCATCCTCACGGCCAGGCATCGATTTTATACACACCGCCGCACCGAGGGCCAAGAAATCACGAAGTACGCTGCCGACCTCAGGAGGCTGGCAGGACCGTGTGAATTTGGCGCATCCCTTGCTGATGCATTGCGGGACGTCTTCGTAATTGGCATCGGTCATGAGGCCCTTCTTCACAGACTACTGTCTGCCGAAACCACCGTCACTCTGCAGAAGGCCATCAGCATCAGCTAGGCGTTCATGACTTCAAGCTGCAGCTCCAAGCAGATGATGTCTCACACTCAGGACTCAAACCCGACAAGTACTGTAAATAGAATGGCGTCTTTCACAGACAGAACTGTTGAACGTGAATTTGCCCAGGGCAGAGCGTACAGGCACCCGAGTCCTTTAACTCAGAGTCCGCCGAGGAGTGCAAACGTAAGTCTGGCATTGTGGAGGTAATCACAGGGCTCATCAGTGTCGGTTCAGAGACTATGTATGCAAAGGCTGCAGCACAAAGGGCCACCTCCAGCGAATGTGCAAAAGACCTGTGACTCACCACATGGAAGAGGAGTCAGCAGATGGCTGTGAATCTAGCGCAGATTGCGAGGAGATGGCTAGAGAGGCAGCTCAGTCCCAGGACGAAGTGTATGGAGATGGGGTACTGTTGCATATTAAAGAGGAGATTAACGCAATAGTAAGGAAGGACATTAGCTTAGATGATGTGGAATCTGTATCGGTGAAGCTGCAAAAAACCAAAGGGCTGAAAACACTAGTTGGAGTTGTGTACAGACCACCAAACAGTAGTAGTGAGGTTGGGAATGGCATCAAATAGGAAATTAGAGATGTGTGCAATAAAGGTACAGCAGTTATCATGGGTGACTTTAATCCACATATAGATTGGGCTAACCAAATTGGTAGCAATACGGTGGAGGAGGATTTCCTGGAGTGTATAAGGGATGATTTTCCAGATCAACATGTCGAGGAACCAACTAGAGAGCTGGCCATCCTACACTGGGTGTTTCGTAATGAGAGAGGATTAATTATCAATCTTGTTGTAGATATGTGAAGAGAAGAAGATTAGTGAAGACAAATGTAGGTGCCTTGCAGTCAGAATCAGGTGAATTTATAATGGGGAACAAAGAAATGGCAGACCAGTTGAACAAATACTTTGGTTCTGTCTTCACTAAGGAAGACACAAATAACCTTCCGGAAATACTAGGGGGCCAAGGGTCTAACGAGAAGGAGGAACTGAAGGAAATCCTTATTAGTCAGGAAATTATATTAGGGAAATTGATAGGATTGAAGGCCGATAAATCCCCAGGGCCTGATAGTCTGCATCCCAGAGTACTTAAGAAAGTGGCCCTAGAAATAGTGGATGCATTGGTGGTCATTTTCCAACATTCTATAGATTCTGGATCAGTTCCTATGGATTGGAAAGTAGCTAATGTAACCCCACTTTTAAAAAAAGGAGGGAGAGAGAAAACAGGGAATTATAGATCGGTTAGCCTGACATCGGTGGGGAAAATGTTGGAATCAATTATTAAAGATGAAATAGCAGCATATTTGGAAAGCAGGGACAGGATCGGTCCAAGTCAGAATGGATTTATGAAAGGAAATCATGCTTGACAAATCTTCTAGAATTTTTTGAGGATGTAACTAGTAGAGTGATCAAGGGAGAGCCAGTGGATGTGGTGTATTTGGACTTTCAAAAGGCTTTTGACAACGTCCCACAAAAGAGATTAGTGTGCAAAATTAAAGCACATGTCATTGGGGTAATGTATTGACGTGGATAGAGAACTGGTTGGCAGACAGGAAGCAAAGAGTAGGAATAAATGGGTCCTTTTCAGAATGGCAGGCAGTGACTAGTGGGGTACCGCAAGGTTCAGTGCTGGGACCCCAGCTATTTACAATATACATCAATGATTTAGATGAAGGAATTGAACGTAATATCTCCACGTTTGTAGGTGACACTAAGCTGGGTGGCAGTGTAAGCTGTGAGGAGGATGCTAAGAGGCTGCAGGGTGACTTGGACAGGTTAGGTGAGTGGGCAAATGCATGGCAGATGCAGTATAATGTAGATAAATGTAAGGTTATCCACTTTGGTGGCAAAAACAGGAAGGCAGAATATTATCTGAATGGTGACAGATGAGGAAAAGGGGAGGTGCACCGAGACCTGGGTGTCATGATACATCAGTCATTGAAAATTGGCATGCAGGTACAGCAGGCGGTGAAGAAGGCAAATGGCATTTTGGTCTTCATAGCGAGAGTATTTGAGGATTTGTATATTGGAGGTCTTACTGCAGGTGTACAGGGCCTTGGTGAGGCCACATCTTGAATATTGTGTACTGTTTTGGTCTCTTAATCTGAGGAAGGATATTCTTGCTATTGAGGGAGTGCAGCGATGGTTCACCAGACTGATTCCCGGGATGGCAGGACTGACATATGAAGAAAGACTGGATCGACTAGGCTTATATTCACTGGAATTTAGAAGAATGAGAGGGGATCTCATAGAAACATATAAAATTCTGACGGGATTGGACAAGTTAGATGCAGGAGAATGTTCCCGATGTTGGGGAAGTCCAGAACCAGGGGTCACAGTCTAAGGATAAGGGGTAAGCCATTTAGGACCGAGATGAGGAGATACTTCTTCACTCAGAGAATTGTGAACCTGTGGAATTCTCTACCACAGAAAGTTGTTGAGGCCTGTTTGTTAGATATATTCAAAAGGGAGTTAGATGTGGCCCTTACGGTTAAAGGGATCAAGGGGTATGGAGAGAAAGCAGGAATGGGGTACTGAAGTTGCATGATCAGCCATGGTCATATTGAATGGTGGTGCAGGCTCGAAGGGCCAAATGGCGTACTCCTGCACCTTTTTCTATGTTTCTATGTTTCTATACCTGCACCACAGATTATACTCCAGTGATAATGGAAGTCGAGATAAATGGTGTTCCAGTCTTCATGGAAGTGGACACGGGGCTGAGTCAGTCAGTAATGAGCCAGGAAGCCTTTGAGAGGCTATGGAACGCTCAAGCTGAACGACCCAAGCTGGTCCCGGTTCAGGCAAAGCTGTGCACCTACACCAAGGAACTGATATCAGTTATCGGTAGTAAGTGTATCCCATGATGGCGTGGTGCACAATTTACCATTGTGGATTGTTTCAGGTGATGGACCAATGCTACTTAGCAGAAGATGGATGGGGAAGATTCATTGGAACTGGGAAGGCTTCATCCCCTCCAGAGATCGATGTCCCCCATGCTCAGAGGCAGAGCAAGGCCCTATCTTTGGTTGGACCAGGTACCGGAGAGCAGGTCTGCGCAGCCCCCGAGGCACAGACTGTATGGCGGTGATCTGGCCGAGATGACCCGAGCACACCTTTCCGGTTTCAGTGGCAGGACTCCTGGGGAGGAAGATTGGATCCGAGGCCTTCTCAGCTTCAGTGGCAGAATCCCTGGGAAAGAAGATCGCGGCAGTGGACATCATGGACAGAGAAAAGATAGCGTCCAAACCACGAGGTGCAGCTCTAATGGAGCAACGACACGTGGCAAGGAACACAATTGGGGTAAAAGCAGTAAGGCCATTTTAAAGCAAACCAGCAATCCGCCATTTTTGAATGGACTGGTTGAAATTGGTAACCAATATAAAAGTCCAGCTGTAATGAGCAAAATGTTGTTGAGCGATGTCAGGTGCAAATTGCAATCAACCAATGTCGCGGTCGAACACCTAACGGTCATATACAGGTCCAGCGGGCTACCCAATGCTGTAGCCTGCGTCCCCGAGACTAGAACGATGTATCATAAAGTGTCCCCACAGCTGACAGAAGTAGACAAGCCGCAGAGTTGACGATCCCGGACAGCAGAGGCACCGGTAGCGATACCCTGCCTCAGATCGGTTTAACATTGCAGGCACCCGATGGTATGAACCACCACGGGCCAGAAACAGTAAACTGCGTCTATGCTCGCAGTCGGCTACTGTCATCTTCCACCCGGGTGAAAAAGGCGCAGTTCACAAATCCACTCGCCACCACGGCAATGCCCAAGAGCGGAGGGTCACCCACAATGGCTCCTCCGAATGGGACCTGGACCAGCTAGGATCCCAAACTAGAGATGCTCACAATGGTGCCCTCAAGGAAAGCGAGTCAGCAGTCCTCTGCGAACTGCTAGACAAGACGAGGCAGCCCCACCGGCGCTTAGACGAAACGTTCACTCGCTCAGACCGCTTCCCAGGGAGCAGCAGCGACATTGTGCAAACGAAAAGAACAGGGAGGTCACAGACACATCAGCTGTCTTTGGGCCTGCCCGACACTAGGAGTAACGGCAAGAGCCCTGAGCTCCGGCAACTTGAACAAAATGAGCTCCCCTCGCCCACAGACCCACGAACATGGGGCGCTGCACCAGCACCAGACGACCTCGATCTCATCCGGCTGTGCTGGAACTAGACTGTCCTTGTGTACCTGTACTGATAGACCTGTACTGATCATGTAAATGTACCACACAAAAAGAAACGCAACTGTAATCCACCCAACAAATGTACCAAGATGCAAATGTAGAACCCATGTGATGAACTTGAATGCAACTTGCATGTAACGGGCCATTACCATGATCTCTGTGTGGGGGGGAGAATGGAGTAGTCATGGACTCACAACCAGAAACCATGGGGACCTCCACTGGCAACAAATCTCACTACCAACCCACCCAAGCTAGAAGCGACCCTCCAATGGTCAACTAGGAAGAGCAAAGCCCAGGTCTCCGTCAATGTACGAGTCAATTTGCATTAACGACTTGGGCGAAGTGATGTCATGTATGTAGACCATGTATACTAACTGTGTAGTCACATAAGGTGTGCCACCAGAGGGCACTGCGGTGGGAGACCTGAGGGTCACCTGCAAATAGGTGTGCAGGGCCCAGTATAAAAGGCTGCCCACCATGCTTGTGCCTCACTCTGGAGTTACAATAAATGGGACTAAGGTCACAACACCTCAAGTACAATACTAAAACCTCGTGGAGTCATTCATAAGAGTATTAAAGACATAACACAAGGAATTATCAAGGCCAGAGTCACCTCCTGGACTAGTTTTGATCACCTAGGTGGGTCGGAGAGAAATTTCCCAAATTTTTTCCCACAAATAGGCCTGGGTTTTTAATCTGGTTTTTCACTTCTCCTCGGGGATCACATGGTTTTTGGGTCGGGTGACGAGCGTATATATTGTGATACACAAGGTATCACAATTGTGTGGGACAAGCTAGATGGAACAGAGGGTCTTTCCTGTCCATCATTTTTCATATGCTCATATGTTCTTAAATCCAATATGGAATTCAGAAGGAACTACATTACCCAGAGAGTGGCTAGAATGTAATACTCGCTACCACAAGTAGTTGAGGCAAATAGCATAGCTGCATTTAAGGGGAAGCTGCATAAGTACATGAGGGAGAAAGGAGTAGAAGGACATGTTGAAAGGGCAGATGAATAAGATGGGAGGAAGCTTGTGTGGAGCATAGACTAGTTGGATTGTTTCTGTGCTGTAAATTCAATGTAATTCTCTGAGCTGTCTCCTTTGTCCAGACCATGGACTGACAAGAGAAGCAGTCCTGTTGCTCACAAGGCGGGTAACACACCCAAAGCTTGGCCGCCAACTACACATGTCGTGTAGTTAGACCACAGGTATGGGTGACTCATATCAGCCCAAAGATTTAGTCATTTCATGGTCTAATAAATAATGCAATCACCACAGATACCTTTGAGACAGGATATTATGTCATTACACTGGTAATAGGGTTACACATATCAACACAGATTTCACTGGTCAGCCAGCCAGTAAATAATATCAGACTGTCTCTGAAAGGCATAGGGTAGATGGTTGATCCCGGCACTGTCGACATTCTGATCAATGTCATAGAATCTTACAGCACAGGAGAGGCCATTCAGCCCCTTATGTCTGTGCCAGCTCTTTGAAAGATCTATCCAATTAGCTCCACTCCCCTGCTCTTTCCTCATAGCCCTGCAATGTTTTCCTTTTCAAGTATATAAATAATTCCTTTTTGAAAGTTAGTCTTGATGGTTTGAGTGACTGGACTAAATTCTTTCAGCAATACACAAGAAAATACCCCACTGATTCCTCTGTTATACAGTCCACTTATGGGCTGTGCAGCCTAAAGCCACAAATGTTACTGAGCCAAGTACTCTAGCTTTTCAAAGAAGCTTAGTTATAAGAGTTAAGTGATTGCACAACGTTAGGTTGGAAACAAGTTTCCATTGGTTTTGACTAGTTGGACAATGTTGAGTAAAGGACATGCACATCTCTGAGCTCAGCTCCCCTTCCCCCAAACAAAACATGAACTGAGGATTTGTTGTATAGTTCTTTTTCCAACTTTCTCCACTTTTTGATGGGGTAGTGTCTCGGATGGCAACAGACCTTCAGGCATCACCCAAGGGACTAAATTCTGAAATGAGCATTCAACTTTAGCATCAGCCATGGCTCAGTGGGCAACACTCTCACCTCTGAATCAGAAAGTTAGGGGTTTAAGCCCCACTCCAGAGCCTTGAGCACAAAATCTAGGTTGACACTTTAGTGCAGTACTGTGTGAATGCTGTATTGGTGGAGATGCTGTCTTTTGGAAGAGGTATTAAAGATGAGACACCCTCTGATCTCTCAGGTGGATATAAAAGATCCCATGGCACTATTTCAATGAAGAGCAACAACAACAACTTGTATTTATATAGCGCGTTTAACATAGTGAAACGTCCCAAAGCACTTTACAGGAGTATTATGATAAACAATTTGACATTGAGCTACATAAGGAGAAATTAGGGCAGGTGACCAAAAGATTGGTCAAAGAGGTAGGTTTTAAGGAGCATCTTGAAGGAGGGAAGAGAGCTAGAGAGGTGGAGAGGTTTAGGCAGGCAATTCCAAAGCTTAGAGCCTAGGCAACAGAAGGCATGACCACCAATGGTTGAGCGATTATAATCAGGAATGCTCAAGGGGGTAGAATTGGAGGAGCGCAGACATCTCGGGGGATTGTGGGATGGAGGAGATTACAGAGATAGGGAGGGGTGAGGCCTTGGAGGATTTGAAAACAAAGATGAGAATTTTGAAATTGAGGTGTTGCTCAACCAGGAGCCAATGTAGGTCAGCGAGCACAGGGGTGATGGGTGAGTGGGACTTGGTGCGAGTTAGGACACGGGCAGCCGAGTTTTGGATCACCTCTAGTTTACGTAGGGTAGAATGCGGGAGGCCAGTCAAGAGTGCATCAGAATAGTCAAGTCTAGAGGTAACAAACACATGGATGTGGGTTTCAGCAGTGGATGAGCTGAGGCAAGGGCTCAGATGGGCAATGTTACGGAGGTGGAAATAGGCTGTCTTAGTTATGCTATGGATATGTGGTCGAAAGCTAATTTCAGGGTCAAATATGACACCAAAGTTGCGAACAGTCTGGTTCAGTCTCAGACAGTAGCTGTGGGGAGAGGAATGGAATTAGTGGCTAGGGAACGGAGTTTGTGGCGGGGACCGAAAACAATGGCTTCGGTCATTGTGCAGAGAAATTCTTCCCGGTGTCCTGGTCAATATTTAACCCCCAACCAAACAGACATTACTGTTTGTGGAAGCACGCTTTGCACAAATTGGCTGCCACATTTGACTGCATTACAACAATCCTTCATCGCTTTGGGAAGTCCTAAAGTTGTGAAAGGCAATATAAATATAAATGCAAGTTATTTCTTTCTTTTATAGGGGTTATCACAGCCAGGCTCAATCTTGCCCTTGGCTGATGACCAGCAAGGTTAGCAATCAGGAACAGTAATCCTTGCTGATTTCCCTTCCAACCCTCCAACTCCACGACCCAGGGACGCTGAGGCCAATTGTGGTGCTCCAACTGCCTCTAACTCGTTTGATTTGTGAACACAGTTTACTGACAAGCTGACCACTGGCTTTGCAGCAATTAACTGGAGTGTATGCGTGATGTTTTGTTCCAGAAATAAAATTGTTAGAAAACATTTTCCAGAGTCAGATGCCTGTTCCAGACGGGTTGCCTAAAAACACCATCCCTTTTGGCAAGCTCTGTGGCCGTATGTCAAAACTATTAAAGGGAACATTTAGTTCTTCTTGGCTTCCCTTTTCTGCAATGTAAAAAAAATGTTGAGCGACATAGTTCAAATGGCTGCTTCACATTACTGTATAGGTGTCAGTCGTGGTTCAGTAGGTAACACTGAGTCACAAGGTTTTGGGTTCAAAGTTCCACTCCAGCGACTTCAGCGCATATCTAAAGAAAGAAAGACTTGGATTTATACAGTGCCTTTCACGACCATCGGACGTCTCAAAGCGCTTCACAGTCAATGAAGTACTTTTGGAGTGTACTTACTGTTGTAATGTGGAAAACGCGGCAACTAGTTTGCACACAGCAAGCTCACACAAACAGCAATGTGACAATGACCAGATAATCTGTTTTGTTATGTTGATTGAGGGATAAGTATTGGCCAGGACACTGGAGATAACTCCCCTGCTCTGCTTCGAAATAGTGCCACGTGATCTTTTACATCTACCCGAGAGCAGACGGAGCCTCAGATTAACGTCTCATAAGAACATAAGAATTAGGAACAGGAGTAGGCCACCTAGCCCCTCGAGCCTGCTCCGCCATTCAACAAGATCATGGCTGATCTGGCCGTGGACTCAGCTCCACTTACCCGCCCTCTCCCCGTAACCCTTAATTCCCTTATTGATTAAAAATCTATTTATCTGTGATTTGAATATATTCAATGAGCTAGCCTCAACTGCTTCCTTGGGCAGAGAATTCCACAGATTCACAACCCTCTGGGAGAAGAAATTCCTTTTCAACTCGGTTTTAAATTGGCTCCCCCCTATTTTGAGGCTGTGCCCCCCAGTTCTAGTCTCTCCTACTAGTGGAAACAACCTCTCTGCCTCTATCTTGTCTATCCCTTTCATTATTTTAAATGTTTCTATAAGATCACCCCTCATCCTTCTGAACTCCAACGAGTAAAGACCCAGTCTACTCAATCTATCATCATAAGGTAACCCCCTCATCTCCGGAATCAGCTGAGTGAATCGTCTCTGTACCCCCTCCAAAACCAGTATATCCTTCCTTAAGTAAGGTGACCAAAACTGCACGCAGTACTCCAGGTGCGGCCTCACCAATACCCTATACAGTTGCAGCAGGACCTCCCTGCTTTTGTACTCCATCCCTCTCGCAATGAAGGCCAACATTCCATTCGCCTTCCCGATTACCTGCTGCACCTGCAAACTAACTTTTTGGGATTCATGCACAAGGACCCCCAGGTCCCTCTGCACCACAGCATGTTGTAATTTATCTCCATTCAAATAATATTCCCTTTTACTGTTTCTTTTCCCAAGGTGGATGACCTCACACTTTCCGACATTGTATTCCATCTGCCAAACCTTAGCCCATTCGCTTAACCTATCCAAATCTATTTGCAGCCTCTCTGTGTTCTCTACATAACCCACTTTCCCACTAATCTTTGTGTCATCTTTGTGTCATCCAAAAGACGCAGCACTCCCTCAGCACTGCACTGGAGTGTCAGCCTAGATTTATTGATGAAGTTAATAAATTTACTGGTGAAACTTTTTAATATAAATATAGTTCGGTCAGGCAGAGTCAGCATGGATTTATGAAGGGGAAGTCATGTTTGACAAATTTGCTGGGATTCTTTGACGATGTAATGAACAGGGTGGATAAAGGGAACCAGTGGATGTGGTGTATTTGGACTTCCAGAAGGCATTTGATAAAGTGCCACATAAAAGGTTACTGCACAAGATAAAAGTTCACAGGGTTGGGGGTAATATATGAGCATGGATAGAGGATTGGCTAACTAACAGAAAGCAGAGAGTTGGGATAAATGGTTCATTCTCTGGTTGGCAACCAGTAACTTGTGGGGTGCCACAGGGATCAGTGCTGGGACCCCAACTATTTACAATCTATATTACCGACTTGGAAGAAGGGACTGAGTGTAACATAGCCAAGTTTGCTGATGATACAAAGATGGGAGGAAAAGCAATGTGTGAGGAGGACACAAAAAAAATCTGCAAAAGAACATAGACAGGCTAAGTGAGTGGGCAAAAATTTGCCAGATGGAGTACAATGTTGGAAATTATGAGGTCATGCACTTTGGCAGAAAAAAATCAAAGAGCAAGTTATTATTTAAATGGAGAAAGATTGCAAAGTGCTGCAGTACAGTGGCACTTGGGGGTACTTGTGCATGAAACACAAAAGGATAGTATGCAGGTACAGCAAGTGATCAGGCAGGCCAATGGAATATTGGCCTTTATTGCAAAGGGGATGGAGTATAAAAGCAGGGAAGTCTTGCTACAGCTATACAGCCTACTGGTGAGGCCACACCTTGAATACTGCGTGCAGTTTTGGTTTCCATATTTACAAAAGGATATACTTGCTTTGGAGGCAGTTCAGAGAAGGTTCACAAGATTGATTCTGGAGATGAAGGGGCTGACTTATGAGGAAAGGTTGAGTAGGTTGGGCCCCTACTCATTGGAATTCAGAAGAATGAGAGGTGATCTTATCGAAACGTATAAGATTATGAGGGGGCTTAACAAGGTGGATGCAGAGAGGATGTTTCCACTGCTGGGGGAGACTAGAACTAGAGGGCATGATCTTAGAATAAGGGGCCGCCCATTTAAAACTGATATGAGGAGAAATTTCTTCTCTCAGAGGGTTGTAAATCTGTGGAATTCGCTGCCTCAGAGAGCTGTGGAAGCTGGGATATTGAATAAATTTAAGACAGAAATAGACAGTTTCTTAAACGATAAGGGGATAAGGGGTTATGGGGAGCAGGCGGGGAAGTGGAGTTGAGTCCATGATCAGATCAGCCATGATCTTATTGAATGGTGGAGCAGGCTCGAGGGGCCATATGGCCTACTCCTGTTCCTATTTCTTATGTTCTTATATTCTTATAGTTGCTAACGCCTTTCTCAATCTGGGCATAATTTAGTTCACTTTCGTTGAGCGTACGCGATGTAAAGGCAACCGTATTTCCTGCCCATCATTCATAACATGGCTGATCCCTGCTCCTGCACCTAACCCAGAGGCATCACATGTTAGTCTTAGTTCACGAGTCAGATCATAATGGATGAGAAGAGCACACGCGTCGCTTGCATGTGCCGTATGCATTCTGTTGCTCTTTGTCCCATATCCAACACACCCCTTTCTTTAATAAATAATGGAGTTATGCGAGCACCGTTGCTATTCCAGGAAGAAAACAAGCATATTATTGGACCATGCCTAAAAAGGATCGTAATTCAGTAAAGTTTTTCGGTTCCGGAGCCATCATGATGGCTTTCTCCTTAACTGGTTGGAGACCATTTCCATCAACCCGCAATCCCAGATAAACCACCTCACGCTGTATGAATGTATATTTACTCCTCTTCAGCTTCAGATTATGGTAATTGAACCATCTGAATACTTCCAAGATTTCCAGGTTTTCCCTCTCTGCGGCTGGCTATCAACACATCATCTTGATTACACAAACTGATTTATTCTCTGTAAGATCTGATCCATGGTAGCCTGAAATATCTTTGGTGAGGACTTGATACCTTGGGCAACTTAGTATATAAATAGAAACCTTTGTGTGTGTTGACTGTCACATACTGCTGACTATCCTTGTCAATGTTGAGTTGAGCATAGGTGTGGAAGAGATCCAGCTTTGTGAAGATTTTGGCTCCTGCCAGTTCTGTTTACAGGTCCTGTGATGTCAGTAGAGGGTACTGTTCATCATCAACTGCTCGGTTCAGGGTAATTTTATAATCCCCACAGAGCCATACCGTTTTGTCTGCCTTTGTTTGCGAGACTGTACCAATCCAAATAAAGCACTCTTAGCCAATCTTTGCCCATAAGTGTTGGCCAATTGACTTATTTCGCTATAATAATAGGTAACTTTGCTTATTGTTCTGGTATTGTACTATACACTCCATTTGTCCAAGCGTCTGCCGTTTTTCCCCTGATTATGGTTTCAACTCTGTTGAGCTCGCCTTTAGTGGTATGCCCCTGAAATTCTTGTAATACACATCCTGACTCATTATTGAGCTCTCAGGCGCTGTATCTATTGTCATATTAATCCATCGATTATTAATCAGTACGAACGCTCTGAAATCCTAACATAAGGAATGTACTGCCTTGCCCTTCAATGCCAATACACCAAAACCTACACTGTTCTGATCGGTTTCCACCCAGTGAAGTCTTTGATTATCGTTGGGCCTGTCCTTGGATTTACATCCGGCTGCAATGTGTCCCTTTACTTGTCATCAGTAGCATCTTGAACTGACACTGTTGTGTGGTATGATTGCACCTATGACATCGATTCTTCTTGGTTTCATAACTCTCTTTCCGACTCGAGCTCACCCCCTTCTGTATTTCTACACCCTGGTGACTGTGAGCTGCTACTACTGCCGGGAATGGGGGAAATTCCTTACATTTTTCTCTGCCATTTCCATGGAGGTGATAATCTTGCAAGCTTTCTCAAAAGAGAAATCATCCATACCTAACAATTTTGATTGGATGCGTTCATTCATTAGTCCATATACAAATTTATCTCGAAGAGCCCTATCTAGGAATCCTCCAAAATTGCAGTGGAGAGATAATTTTCTGATGGCAACAATGTATTCACTGATGGTTTCATCAGGTCTTTGGTTTCTCATTGCGAACTTATAGCTCTCCGCTATTTCTAAAAGCTGTGGATCAAAATGATTCTCCAATATCTGTACTATGTCTGAGAATGAAGCATCCTTAACCTTTCTCGCAATTAACAAATTCACTAAGACACCATAATTCTCTGCACCAATCATGACTTATAGAATAGCTTTCATCTTTTCGTGCACTGCTTGATTCCTGATTTGTGAATTTGCCACACCTGCTGGGACTTCATTGATGTCATTAGCTCTAAAAAACATTTGCAATCTTTCAGTCTAGGATCTAAACGATTCTTTATTTTTGTCAAAGGCTCCCAAATTATTGACATAATTCATTGTCACGTCCATATTGCCTTCTTAGCTTAATAGCAATTAATCATGCTCATAATCTTTAATTGCTTTTCAATGACTCTAAATGGCTTTCCAGAAGTGCTTTTTGTCAGTTCAACATTGTTCAGTACTCACCAAAAAAATTGGTACCCCCAGACACTCATTCGGGAATCACGCTGCCGGGTTATCTCCTTGCTGTGCTCCACTTGCATTTGCTTTCTCATAAAAGGAAATTCCATCAAACATTTCTTCATGAAAAAACTCCCACCCTCGTCACCATTTTGTAATGTATTTGCTTCATGGGTTCTTTGCTTAAGAATTCACAGCAACACATTGCTATTAAGAACTAGCTGGTTTATTAGCAAAGGTTTAACAATCACACTACACATTAGCAGTTCATCAACCACCTGCCTCATCTTGGATCCCCTGAACCCAACTGGCTGGGGTTTTATTTAGTCTTGTAAACATCATGTAACTGGCTAAGCCATTGCCAACTCAACAGCTGTACAACTATTTTTAGTAGAACATTAATACAAGTGCCTCCTTATTAAAGGGGCACTAAACCGACAAATAAACAAATTAAACTTTAGACGTTATGTGATTCAAATTAAAATTTGGTTGCCAGCGGTGATGGGAAGGCTGCGAGTGTACCGGTGGACACCATGTGCTCCATCTCCATCTCCAGGGACACCCTGGCTCGGATATAACCACGGAAGAGAGGCAGGCAGTCGGGCTGAACGACGCTCTCGACCGATCGCTGCCTGGACCGGCTGATGGCCCCCTTGGCCATGCCCAGGAGCAGTTCTGCGAGGAAGCCTTCTGACCTGCCCGCTCCTCTCCGCACAGGATGCCCAAAGATCAGGAGATTGGGACTGAAATGCAACCAGAATTTGAGGAGCAGCCCCTTCAAATATTGGAAGAGGGGCTGCCACCTCATACATTCCATAAAAACATGGAACACGGACTCTTCCAGACTGCAGAAATTGCAGGCCTGGGAGCCCGTGAACCGACTTAAAAACTTATTGCATGGGACTGGTCTGTGCAACACCCTTCAACAGCTCTACAAACCTGTGAGCATACGCACAAGTGCATACATTACACAGATAAATTAATGGAACTAAAAGTTAACAAATCCCCTGGACCTGACAGCCTGCATCCGAGGATTTTAAAAGAGGTGGCAGCGGAGATAATGGATGTATTGGTTTTGATCTTCCAGAATTCCCTAGGTTCTAGAACGGTTCCCAATGATTGGGAGGTTGCAAACATAACCCCGCTATTCAAGAAAGGAGGGAGAGAGAAAACAGGGAACGATAGGCCAGTTAGCCTGACATCAGTAGTTGGGAAAATGGTGGAATCTATTACTCGGGATGATGTAATGGGGCACTTAGAAAATCGTAATGGGCTGAAATTTGCAGAATAAATCCGAAAGTACCTGCTGGCTCCCGGGCTTCGGAGTCTTCGGGTCCTGGGCCTGCAGGCATACGCTTGTGTAAAGGCGCATGGATCCCAGGGCAGTTTGGAAACGTCCCTGGGATCATATGGGCCAGACCCTCCTATCAGGAAGGAGGATTGCTCATAAGCTTATGGAGGTTCCATTGGTGAAAGGAATCCCCTTAAGCTTATGGGAAATCCCCAAATTAATAAATAATTGACACAACTCTAATAGAAATAAATATTCCCATGTTCAAAATTAATTAAAAGTCCCTTTATTTAAGCATTTAAAATAAAATTGTAATTTTTTTTTTGAAAATTACTTTTAAACATTTTAATCCAGGTCAAAATTTCCATGAAAGAATTTTAAATGGTGTTGCATGTTTTAATCAGTTTGAAAATTTAAATTTAACATTTTTTTAATCCTTATGCTGATAAAAGCAGGCCCCATGCAAATAGCCCAACTCTGCGCCAACAAAAATGTTTTTGGGGCGCATGCGGACGATCTATCAAGGCGAACCTTGAAAGATCGCAAGTTCCAGATTTTCATGCATGCGGAATCCCGGAATTTGCGCGGCCATTCTGAGGCAAAATCCAGGCCAATAGGCTTGGGGAGAGTCAACACGGATTTCTGAAAGGGAAATTGTGTTTGACAAATCTGTTACAGTTGTTTGAGCTTGTAACCAGCAGTGTAGATGAGGGGGGACCTGTGGATGCGGTGTATTTGGATTTTCAAAAAGCATTCCATAAGGTGCTAAACAAACTTAGGGCTCATGGGATTGGGGGTAATACTAGCATGGATTGAGGATTGGTTAACAGACAGAAAGCAGAAATGAGGAATAATCGGGTAATTTTCGGGTTGGCAGACTGTAACTAGTGGGCCTCAGTTATTCACAATCTATATCAATGACTTAGCTGAGGGGACCGAGTGTGTTGTATCCAAGTTTGCTGACGATACAAAGTTAGGTGGGAAAGTAAGATATGAGGACACACAGAGGCTGCAAAGGGGTATCGACGGGTTAAGAGAGTGGGCAAGAGCATGGCACATAAAATATAATGTAGAGAATTATGAAGTTATTCACTTTGGTAGGAAAAATAGAAAAGCAGAATATTTTTTAAATGGTGAGAAGATTGAGAAATGCTGGCATTTAGAGGTACCTGGGTACGCTTGTACACAAATCACAGAAAGTTAACATGCAGGTACAGCAAGCAATTAGGAAAGCAAATGGTATGTTAGCCCTTATTAAAAAGGGGTTGGAGTATAAGAGTAAAGAAGACTTACTGCAAATATATAGGGCCCTGATGAGACCACACCTGGAATATTGTGTACAGTTTTGGTCTCCTTACTTAAAGAAGGATATACTGTGACTTGCCTTAGAGGGAGTGCAACAAAGGTTCACCAAACTGATTCCTGGGATGGGGGGATTGTCATATGAGGATAGATTGAGAAGAATAGGCCTATATTACTCCGTGTTTAGAAGAATGAGAGGTGATCTCATTGAAACGTATAAAATTCTTAAAGGGCTTGACAGGGTAGGTGCTGGGAGAATGTTTCCCTGGCTGGTGAGTCTAGAACAAGGGGGTCACAGTCTCAGAATAAGAAGTTGGCCATTTAGAACTGAGATGAGGAGAAATTTCTTCACTCAAAGGGTAGTGTATCTTTGGAATTCTCTACCCCAGAGAGATGTGAATGCTGAGTCTTTGAATATATTTACTGCATAGATTGTTCGGATACTAAGGGGATTAAGGGATATGGGGATAGGGCGGGAAAGCGGAGTTGAGGTAGAAGATCAGCCGTGATATGTTGAATGATGGAGCAGGCTCAAAGGGCTGAATAGCCTACTCCTGCTCCTATTTCTCATGTTCTTAAGGGGATAGAGGTTCCACAGAGTTGGAATCAGCTACATTTGTGGCCAAGTTTGCATTCCATTTGACTTTTAAATGGTTGGGTAACTCTTGATTCCATTATGATGTGCTCATCATAAGTACTCCCTGGAAAAAGAACATTAACTGGCACAACAGGAGCAAGGCCAGGGTTGGGCCTGATTGTGATAACCCCTATAAAAGAAAGAAAAGACTTGCATTTATATAGTGCCTTTCATGATCTCAGAGTGTCCTAAAGCTATAAAGGACTTTTCAACTGTTATAAAGTAGTGAAATGCGGCAGCCAAGTTGTGGACAGCAAGGTCCCACAATCAGCAATGTGATAAATGAGCTAGTCATGTGTTTTTAGTGATGTTGCTTGAGGGGCAACTATTGCCCAGTAGAAGTCCCCTGCTCTTCTTCGAAATAATGCAACAGGATCTTTTACTTCGACCTGAGCGGGCAGACATAATATGAACCAGCAAACTCAATTTCAATGTCTCAACCAAAATGCAGCACCTCCAAAACTGCAGCACTCCCTCAGTACTGCACTGAAGTGCCAGCCTAGATTTTGTGCTCAAGTCTCTGGAGTGTGACTTGAATCCACAAATCTCTCACTCAGAGGTGAGAGTGCTACCCACTGAGCCACATTAGGATTGAATAGTTGAATCAGAACTCACTGCCTAGGATGATGCCTGAAGTACATGGATGTCTGCTGCCACCTGAAATACTACCCCAGCAAGGAAAAGAGAAATTTGGAAAAGGACCAAATGAAAATCCTTCGCAAACTTTTTGTTTGGGTGGAAGGGGAGCTGAGCTCAAAGACATGAGTGCACATTTGCCCAACTAGTCAAAGCCAATGGAAACTTGCTTCCTTCCCAAGGTTTATGCAATCATTTCAGTTCTTATGAGCAATCTCTCTTGAAATCTGTAGTTACAATCTGCCAGACTATTTTACAGCAGCTGTATATACAAATAAATTGAATCATACAATCATCCGAGGCAAAGTGGTCCATTGGATTGGCACTCCATCCATCACTTGAAACATTCACTCCCTCCACCACCGGCGCACCATGGCTGCAGTGTGCACCATCTACAAGATGCACTGCAGCAACTTGCCAAGGCTTCTTCAGCAGCACCTCCCAAACCCAAGACCTCCACCACCAAGAAGGACAAGGGCCGCAGGCGCATGGGAACACCATCACCTGCAAGTTCCCCTCCAAGTTACACTCCATCCTGACTTGGAAGTACATCACCATTCCTTCATCGTCACTGGGTCAAAATGCTGGAACTACCTCCCGAACAGCACTGTGGGAGAACCTTCACCACAAGGACGGCTCGCCATCACCTTCTCATGGGCCATTAGATATGGGCAATAAATGCTGGCTTTGCCAGCAAAGTCGACATTCCTAAGAATGATAGATTAAAAAAGTTATAAAAATCTCATACTTGTACCTCCTTCACTAACCTCGCAAATGCTTCCTCCGGTGTAGTCAGCTGCTCACACGTGTGGCACATAAACGCCTTGCTTTTCTAAATTCACTTTTACCTCCCAAGTCATCAGTTCAACTGTAAAATTATCAATGACAACAATTTACTGTTACACAGTGTTAGCGTTAGTGTTTTCTTAGAAGAATCACTCAACACTCAGAGTCGGTTCCAATGCCTGGCGGCATTTAATAACGCTCAGCGGGGAGGAAACACACAGGACCGTATCCAGGTTTCTCTCCACAGAACAAAGAGTTACATGTACCTTTATATGTTTCACAACAGTTACAAAACAGTTTACTACAGTTACACAGCCCATCACGGCTGGACACAAGCCAATCACAACGATTATAGATTACATATAGGTTCTTTTAACCCAATAGAATTCTCCTAGTATCCAGGGAACCATTGTCAGCTTGGGCTGATCGATGGCTTTATAGGTTCTCTCCCTAGTTCTTTCATCTGGGAGAAATAATTGGTATATAGCCTTGTTTACAGCAAATGGTTTCCCTCTTATCTTTCTTCCTGGGGAATTAATTGGTTTATGGCCTTGTTCACAGGAGATGGTTTCCTTCTTATCTCTGTCTTCCCGCATCCCAGGCATTCCTACAGTGGGCCTCACAGGGTTATTGCTCGGTCAGTGAACGTTCAACAGTTCACAGTTTGACTACCTGATTTCCCATAATGCCTGGGCAGCCATTTTATGTGTGTGTCCATTTAAGCTTATGTGAGTTTTAAATATCCAGCAGGTGCCTAATGCCTGAGTCTATATATATATTTCTACTCTCTACAACAATTCCCCCTTTCGGTAAAGGGACTAGTCCGAGTCCCCTTTTAACCGACGTACTGCCTTTATCTGATATTTGTGCACGGCCCGGTATTCCTTGCCTCAACGTGCTGGCCAGTCACGCGGTTTCAGGAGTCCCGGTTGCTTAGATCAAATTAACAAAGGCTAGCTCCTCCCGTCCCCTTATCAAACAGGCTTGTTTAATATCCAGGGAACGGTGATTGGTCCGTTTCCGCCGTTTGTGGCGCCTGCATACCTGGCAGGCCATCACGCCCCATGTTATTGCTAAGATTAATTGTATTCCGACCAGTGTGTGTGAAATAATTCGGATCCATGGGTGGATGTTCACATTTATTCCCCAGTCCCAGACTTTTCTCCACCAACTCTGACTTTGTAAGTCTACCTCGGTATCTTCTTCCAGTTCTTTGATTTTAGTTTGTAGCTGGTGATAGAGTTTTACGGATTGCCCCACTCTGAGCCTTAACTCCCGTAATACCTCGGTTAGATGTGGGATAGGGACCTGCTCTGGCTCGTCATAATCCTGCAAATGATCATGGAGCTGATCAGTTACTTCAATAACTTCGGACTTCCGGCGCCTAACCTGGGTGATATGTGCTTGCCCGATCGCGACAGGTCGTAGTGGTGTAAAGCAAAAGTTTGGCTGCGGTATAGGGCACTGTAGGTCATTATACTGGTATGAACGCTCTGTGGTAGAGACGTAGTATCTTCCCCTCCCTCCGTAGCCTGCCCTCGCGAAGTGCATGTGTGCGGGCACTATTTCTAGTACACACCCGTTGGTTCGGTTAAACCCGCACTCGTCTAGTTCACCTCGGCCCACAGGGTGAGGGCATACTGTGATTTCCCCCCTCTGCTTGCAATCTGCTAGGGAAATCCCAGTAAGTATGTTGTTTCGACGAACGGCAGAGGTGGTGGTTAGGTAGTAGCGTATGGAGACATTTTCCCGTATTACTCCGATATTCTCTAGTTGGTATAAGGGGAACGGCCCTGAGTCCGGCGTTGCTATGGGGATCAACAGGACTATCCCTATCCCGGTAGTCCTACCCATCTGGCAATCTGGAATTGCGGGGTATACTCGGGTCAGTCCCTTCAGAGTACAATTATCCAGTGTCCCCCTTTGGTTCGCCAACTGAGCCAAATGTGAACTGTCTATCCAATCGGGTACTTCCCCGCGTTGGATCTGGTCGAGGTTGTGGCGGATCTGTCCCACCATCCACAGACCATAAGCATGACAGAGTTGCCCCTGTCTTTGCTTTATTGTATCTTCTTGTTCTCTATCAATGAGGTGATTGATGGTTTTGGCGTGAGCTTCCAGGACTGAGATGCCATCCAACTGGATTTCGGCACCCTCCTTTCCTAGGTTGGCTTGGTCTTCCTGGTTTTGCTCCACCCTCTCCAATAACCCCTTCATCACCCCTTTAAGCTGTTCTACCCTCTCATTTAACCCTTGTATGTCTATCGAGTTCACTACGGAGGTTCCTGTATTGAAAACGGTAGCAACATCATTTACTATTTCCCTCTTCACCCTGGGTGCTAACCCCTGTCCCCGGAACTTACTGGCACCCATGGCATCGGCAGCCTGCTGCATTACGACTTTACTTAATACATTGTACATCTTCTTTGACTGTTCGGTACAATATTCCGGCATCTGGATGCCTGAAATATTGATCAGAACAGGCACAATTTCATGTTTAACATTATCATACAATAATTCCCCTTCGTTGTACATTGCAATCCCATTTTCTGGTCCCTTAGTAGTTATGGGACAAGGCAGTTCTTCGGGCAATGTAGTGATTCTTATGGGGCGCGGTGTCGGAGGGGGTGAGAAACATACATACAATTATATTGCAGCCGCCCCCGCCTCCTCGTAATACCCACACAGCCCCATTCCCTTCTTGCGGATGACTGATTGCTGGGATTGTCCCGGAGGCGCGCAAATTATGCCGAAAGTACATTCATCAGGCCCTTTGACATCCCTCCGTTTAATGCATCTGCTCCTTATACCCGTGGAGCACTGTACACATACTCTTATTCTTATTAGGATTCTTATTAGGATTCACTTGTAACCATGCATTAAAATAAGTCCTGTCCTTGCTCCAGTCCTTGGCTGCTGGGATGCACATTCCGTCCGTTAAATTAAACAAGACTCCATAGTTCATATAGTTGTTTATTTCCAGCGTGCTCTGCTGTCCGTCGGTGTTGCCCAGGGTACGTGCATGTCGCAGGGCTATCCATATTACGAGTAGCGCCTTTCGTATTCCCATTCCGGTAAGTATTATCTGTAATTTTAAACAGACGGCCTGGTCGTCACCAGGGGTTAAGTTTTTTGCTCTACGAGTGTCCCTGTCACCCTGCAAAATCAGAAGGACAAGGTTATAATCGAACCATTTCGAGCTGAATCTGTAGGGCGTGCGCCCGTGTCTTTACCCACTTAAATATTACCCAAACTCCTATTATGACCAAGGCCAAAGCTATTCCTCCAAACATCGCTGTCTGCTTTACCGTTAGGTTGGGTTTGTGGACTACACCTACCCACCGTGGGGTACATTGGCTCTATTGCCAGAGGTGATGGTGCTATGGCTGCGCACTGCACTATCCGTCTAGACCCGTTATCTCTTCCAGCCTGTTTATCTTAGCTTTTAACTCTTCAATTTGTTTTATTGAGTATCTATTTCTTTATTGTATCAGGCAAGTATTATTACATAAGCTAGTTCTGTTTTTATTTTGTTTCCTCTGTTAGGTGAGTCTTTTTTTTTTCCTATTAAGAAATCCAAATTAATAATGTTCAGTATAAAACGGCTGTCAATGGAAAGGGTTAACTCCTTTCCAGGTTTGTAAGAAGACCTGATGTCATTACGTGACTTCACGTAATCATCTGAAAAAAAAAAGTCCTTGTGCCTTCAAAACTGGCTTCGAAATTAGGAATCCGTTAAAAACAGCATAAATCATTAGAGTAAACTCCAATGTTTTCTTAACTTCTAATTCAAGTACTTGCCAAAGAATTTTTTTTTTAAATGGTTTTAAAACAAGACCACACATACAATAGCAATTTTGTTTACTGAAATTCAATTCTGTTTTTTTTTATTTCTCTCTTTCTCCTCGTTATCTTCAAAACCCTCCTGCTTGTTTAAACTGTTCGGGACATTTTTGATAAACACTGTCCATTTTGGAAATCTTTTCAAACTGCATTGAAACTTTTTCATAATTTAAAATTCGAATCCATGTAGAGTGTTTTTTACTTATTCCAAATTTTTTTTTTCTTCGAATTAAACCAATATCTTTTTCACAGCAAACATCAACGAGTATTTAGTAAGTTATGTCTTTTTCCATTTAGTCCGTTACATCTTTTTTTTCTTTCTTCAAGTTAGGTTTTGTATTTTACACGGAGGGTTCGTAACTCCATAAAGTTGTTAATTTAAAATCATTTGTTTACTTTCAAAGTGGCGTCTTTATCTTTTTCTTTTTCTCCATAACTGGAATGGAGTCCGGCTTTGAGAGTTTGAGTGCTGCCTTTCGTTATCTCAAAATGCTCCAGTTTCAAAGTCGTTACTAAAGCTTGCTGTTTTTAACATTTTCCAAAAGTTCCTTTTACACCTTCGCAGATAGCTCGCCACTTGCCCAGGAGTTTGACCTGATCAGATTTAATTTAATCTTTTTCTTTTTTTTTTTTTAAATCCACCTCAGTATTTCCTGTGCCTTCTCTGAATATCTCAAAATCCCAATTCAAACGTTGTAATTACAATCTTTATTTAAAACTTTTTTTTTAGAAGCTCTTTTTTTTTTAAAGCATTCTTTATCTCATTCCGAGACTAAATTTATGTCTTTCAACCCAATCAATCATTGCATGTTTTCTTTCGGCAAGTAAGTGAGCATGTCAAATAAATATTTTGCTCAACAAACCTATTCTTTATTTGTTTATTTTCCTAGCTCCGTAACTTATCATCCGAATAAATCCACACCTGCGTTTCGAACTTAAATTTCTTAAAACTTCCCACATACAGGACAACATTACAAAGGGTTAAAAAAAGACTTTCACTCTGTTTCTAAAATAAACAGACACTTGCATTCCTCTTCCAACCAGGCTTTCGGAACATGAAAACATAAAAATTTCATTCTGCAGTCAAAAATCACACAGACACTTCTCACTCAACGATCATACATTTACAACAGTCTCTCTTCTTGTTTTGGCCGGCTCTATTTTTGGATCCATGACTTTTCAGGGAATTCGTAGTTTTATCTAAATAATTCCTCACATAACTAGTTCCTGAGGATTCCACCCTGCTTTAATCATTTTTTCAATTAGCTTCTTTTGTTTTTCCGCCAGGTGGCGGGTAAGCGACCCTTCTGGTCCCCACTCGAGTTTACTTGTTTTCATGGCCATTCCTGGGTAGGACTAGTACCGTTAGGAATCTACTCTCAGAGGTCCGCTTTCTTTCTAGCGCGACTTGTAGTAAACTGTCTCTTGGCTACTGTCAGGTCACAAGTTCTGCTGTTACACAAACTTATACAATTCTTAAAAACGCGTTTAAGCAATTCCCGCAGTGCTCTACGTATCCTTAACGACTACCTACCACCGCTCAGCCCGTTGGTCCGACCCTGTTCACAGGTTTGGATTCCGTTAGCCGCTGTACACCGCTTGGTTCTACCCCGGGGTATTTCAAATTACACTACTGGGTCCGGAAGATGTCTCTCGGTATCACGATCCCACGGTCTAAGTGTGTTCCCGATGCCTACTTGGTTCCTGGCCGTCACGTGGGACAAAAGTCCTCTTAATTCAGGCTCAGGCTAGGCGTTTGAGATATTAGACCGTCTCCTCATGTCGATCAACCAGCTTCCACCTTCCGCACCCTTTATACTTAAAAATTGTTTTTTATACTCACCCGGGTTTTTTCCAAAGGCGTCCAGCGACTCCGGGAAATCCCGTCGACTACGCCATTGTTAGCGTTAGTGTTTTCTTAGAAGAATCACTCAACACTCAGAGTCAGTTCCAATGCCTGGCGGCATTTAATAACGCTCAGCGGGGAGGAAACACACAGGACCGTATCCAGGTTTCTCTCCACAGAACAAAGAGTTACATGTACCTTTATATGTTTCACAACAGTTACAAAACAGTTTACTACAGTTACACAGCCCATCACGGCTGGACACAAGCCAATCACAATGATTATAGATTACATATAGGTTCTTTTAACCCAATAGAATTCTCCTAGTATCCAGGGAACCATTGTCAGCTTGGGCTGATCGATGGCTTTATAGGTTCTCTCCCTAGTTCTTTCATCTGGGAGAAATAATTGGTATATAGCCTTGTTTACAGCAAATGGTTTCCCTCTTATCTTTCTTCCTGGGGAATTAATTGGTTTATGGCCTTGTTCACAGGAGATGGTTTCCTTCTTATCTCTGTCTTCCCGCATCCCAGGCATTCCTACAGTGGGCCTCACAGGGTTATTGCTCGGTCAGTGAACGTTCAACAGTTCACAGTTTGACTACCTGATTTCCCATAATGCCTGGGCAGCCATTTTATGTGTGTGTCCATTTAAGCTTATGTGAGTTTTAAATATCCAGCAGGTGCCTAATGCCTGAGTCTATATATATATTTCTACTCTCTACAACACACAGCATCTTCAACTTGGAATGTTCTCAGCTGCTTCAAACAGGAAAATAGGAATTGGTGGGTGTGTGTGTGGGGTGGGGAGAGGTGGGGCAGCTGGTGGATGGGGTGTAGGGGCCGGCCACAGAGCAGTAGCTTAAGAGACAAAAGCAAAATACTGCGGATGCTGGAATCTGAAATATAAACAGAAAATGCTGGAAGTCCCAGCTGCCTGACCTGCTGGCTGCCTGCCTGACCCGCTGAGATTTCCCACATGTTCTGTTTTTATTTCAGATTCCAGCATCCGCAGTATTTTGCTCTTGTATTAGTATTTCATTCACTGCCACTTCTCTTCTAGGAATGCCCATCTTGATGAAGTTCTGCTCTTCTGCTGCCAGAGTAGCTTAAGAGAGTTGACCAAAGGCTTGGTGAGAAGTTCGGAACTATGGAGGAGCAGAGAGATTTAGAGATCCAAGTACAGAAATCATTAAAAGCTAATGGACAGGTGGAAAAATAATTATCATCATCATAGGCAGTCCCTCGAGCGAGGATGACTTGCTTCCACGAGAGTTCACAGATGTTTCAATGAAGGACCCGATGTTCCAGTCCTGAACTCCAGTTGAGGGTGTGGATTTTTTTAATGTGTGGTGACCGTTGCACATCAGCCACCACACGGGCTTGACAGACCTAGGCCTTTATCCAGTGGCAAGGGTTAACCAGGATGACTGGAGACCTGCTCTACTGCACAGACCTAGTGCGCACCCATATCGCAGTGTGGGCAGGTCCGTGCTACCCCTGGGCCCTCAGCTCTTCTGGGCCCCGTAACTCATTCGCCGCACCTCCGCCATGATGTTCCAGGGCCCAGCGCTCCAGCTCTATTTATGTCCCCAACCTGTGGTGGTGTTCTTTTTTTTTAATTTCAAAATATACTTTATTCATATAAAAATTTGCACAATACATTGGAAGGCAGTTCAGTACATTTGGATGCGGTCAGCAATTCCATACAATACATTTGGATGCTAACGGCAGTTCCGTTCAATACGTTTGCTTGCTTTACATTTCGAAGTACATTTCAGTACAATCCAGGATACATTGTAATACAGTCATCAAATTACTTTACTAGTGGCACTATACGGTACACGGAATGGTTGAGGGTACAGTTACATTTCTTTGCAACATACATTACTAAACAGAACTTGCATTATACATGGCACTACATGGGTTTTTTCAGATCATGGTGCTCTATGTATACAAAAAGTTTACAAGTACAGCCCGAGGGGTGTTTTATACTGATTCCAGCCCCTGGGTTTACCATGGCTCTTTCCCACCGTGCCTTTGCGGCGACTGCACCAATTTTTAGTGCGTCCTTCAGCACGTACTCCTGGATCTTAGATTGAGCCAGTCTGCAACACGTAGACATGGACATCTCCTTGTTCTGGAAGACCAGCAAGTTTCGGCAAGACCAAAGAGCGTCTTGATGGCCCTCCAGCAGCAGGTGATGTCTGTCTCGGTGTGCGTCCCTGGGAACAGCCTGTAGAGCACAGAGTCCTGTGTTACGGAGCTGCTTGGGATGAACCTCGACAGCAACCACTGCATCTCTTTCCACAGGGATCGGCGCTGGGACCACAACTGTTTACAATATACATAGATGACCTGGAAGAGGGGACAGAGTGTAGTGTAACAAAATTTGCAGATGACACAAAGATTAGTGGGAAAGCGGGTTGTGTAGAGGACATAGAGAGACTGCAAAGAGATTTAGATAGGTTAAGCGAATGGGCTAAGATTTGGCAGATGCAATACAATGTCGGAAAATGTGAGGTCATCCACCTTGGAAAAAAAACAGTAAAAGGGAATATTATTTGAATGGGGAGAAATTACAACATGCTGCGGTGCAGAGGGACCTGGGGGTCCTTGTGCATGAATCCCAAAACGTTAGTTGCAGGTAATCAGGAAGGCAAATGGAATGTTGGCCTTCATTGCGAGAGGGATGGAGTACAAAAGCAGGGAGGTCCTGCTGCAACTGTACAGGGTATTGGTGAGGCCGCACCTGGAGTACTGCGTGCAGTTTTGGAGGGGGTACAGAGACGATTCACTCGGCTGATTCCGGAGATGAGGGGGTTACCTTATGATGATAGATTGAGTAGACTGGGTCTTTACTCGTTGGAGTTCAGAAGGATGAGGGGTGATCTTATAGAAACATTTAAAATAATGAAAGGGATGGACAAGATAGAGGCAGAAAGGTTGTTTCCACTGGTCGGGGAGACTAGAACTAGGGGGCACAGCCTCAAAATATGGGGGAGCCAATTTAAAACCGAGTTGAGAAGGAATTTCTTCTCTCAGAGGGTTGTGAATCTGTGGAATTCTCTGCCCAAGGAAGCAGTTGAGGCTAGCTCATTGAATGTATTCAAGTCACACAAAGATAGATTTTTAACCAATATGGGAATTAAGGGTTATGGGGAGCGGGCGGGTAAGTGGAGCTGAGTCCACGGCCAGATCAGCCATGATCTTGTTGAGTGGCAGAGCAGGCTCGAGGGACTAGATGGCCGACTCCTGTTCCTAATTCTTATGTTCTTGCAAAGGGGCAATCCCGAAGGAGATGGATGACAGTCTCGTCCGCACCACAACCAACTCGGGAGCAGAGTGTCGTGTCTTTGAAGCCCCGGCTGTGCATGAAGGATCTGACAGGTAGGGCCCTCCTCACTGCCAACCAAGCTACGTCTTTGTGCGTGTGTGAAAGTTCTGGCGATGAGACGTTCTGCCAGACGAGTTCGACAGTCTGCTTGGGGAACCACCCAACAGGGTCCACCCTCTCCTTCTTTCGTAGGGCGTCCAGGACCTTGCGTGCCAACCACTGCTTTATGGCCTTGTGGTCAAAGGGTTTTTTCTGAAAAACGTTTCCACAAAGGACAGGTGGACGCATGATGCAACTGGTGGGGGTGTTTCGTGGAAGTCTGGCCAGACCCATCCTTCGCAACACTGGGGAGAGGTAGAATCTCAGCAAGTAATGACACTTGATGTTTGTGTACCGGGGGTCTGTGCACAGCTTGATGCAGCCACACACAAAGGTGGCCATCAGGATGAGGGCCACGTTCAAAACATCCTTTCCTCCACTGTCCAGAGATTTGTACATCGTGTCCCTTTCTCACACAGGTCAGGGCAGGGCAGCCCACGATGTTCCAGGGCCCGGCGCTCCAGCTCTATTTACAGCCCTGACCTGCAGTGGCATTCTCACACAGGTCGGGGTGGCCCACGATTCAAATCTAAATCTAAATATAGACCACAAAAAGCAAGAGACCAAGTATTATGCCCTGCACAACCCCACTGGAAACATCCTTCCAGTCACAAAAACATCCATCAACCATTACCCTTTGTTTCCTACCTCCTAGCCAATTTTAGATCCAACTTGCCACTTTGCATTGTATCCCATGGGCTTTAACCTTCATGACCAGTCTACCATGTGGGATCTTATCAAAAGCCGTGTTAATGTCCATATATTCTACTTCGTACACACTACCCTCATCAACCCTTTTGGTTATCTCTTCAAAAAATTCAATCAGATTAGTCAAACACAATCTTTCCTTAACAAATCCGTGCTGACTGTCCCTAATTAATCCTTGCCTTTCCAAATGTAGGATTGGAGGACTGCTGATGTAGTACCCTTGTTTAATAAGGGAAATATCAGGTCACCTTTAAGTCTTTGTTGCTCTAAAGTAAATAGACCTTGAGCCTATCTGAGTAGCTGAGGTCTTTAAATTAGGAATCATTTGTGTAGCTCTCCTCTGGATCTTTTCCAAGGCCACTGTGTCACCCACCATATTGGGGACCAAAACTGGGCAGAGTACTCCAGATGTGGACTGATCAGTGACCTGTGCAATGTCAAAATGGTGTGCTTTGATTTGTACTGGTCATTAATAAAGACCATGAAGAGTCGTAGGCCTAGGACTGAGCCCTGGGGGACACCACTGGTAATGTGTCTCCAGCCTGAAACATATCTGTTAACTACAACTTGGAGCCAATTCCTAACCCAACGTTTCCAATTCCTACTGATATCACAAGATTCTATCTTGTGAAATAACCTAGTGTGAGGTACCTTATCAAAGGCTTTCCGAAAGTCCAGATAGACAATGCCAACTGGATTTCCCTCGTCCACTAACCTAGTGACTTACCCCTCTGATTTACCCCTATTTTTGAAAATAGGAGCTACATGAGCTAGCTTCCAGTCTAAGGAAACCTTCCCTGACTCTGTTGAACAATTGAAGATATAGACAAGTGGCTCACGCAGCACCTGTCTCATCTCCTTAATCATCCTTGGATGGACATTAACCAGTCCTGGAGCCCGATCGATTTTGAGCTTCCCTAATCCATTCAAAATGACATTACTATCTATTTTAATATTAACAAGGCTATTCATTACTGAGTGGTTGCTTCAGTAACATAAGCATCACCTGCAGGAGTACAGACTAATGCAAAATAGTAATTTAATGAATGTTGGTCTTTATCTCAAGAGGGCTGGAACATAAAGGGGTGGAAGTTATGTTACAGTTGCATAAAGTTCTGGTTAGATCCAATTTCAAGCACTGCCCTCTGTTCTGGGCACTGCGCCTCATCAAGGATGTACTGGCCTTGGAGGGGTGCAGCGCTGATTCACCAGAATGCTAATGGGGCTAAAAGGGATAAATCATGAGAACGGGTGCATAGAATAGGCATGTGTTCTCTTGAATATAAAAGATTAAAGGGTGATCTAATTGAGGTATTTGAGATGATTAAATTATTTAATAGGGAAGATAGAGAGAAACTATTTCCTGTTGTGTGGGAGTCCAGAACAAGGGGCTATAGCCTTATAATTAGAGCTAGGCCCTTTAGAGTGATGTCAGGAACACTTCTTCACACAAAGAGTAGTGGAAATCTGGAACTCTCTCCCCACAAAAGCTGTTGTTACCTGCGGTCAATTGAAAATTTCAAGATTGAAATTGATAGATTTTTGTTAGGTAAAGGTATTAAGGAATATGGAACAAAGATGGGTAAATGGAGTTAAGATACAGATCAGGCATGATCTAATTGAATGGCAAAATAGGCTCAAGGGGCTGAATGGCCTCCTCCTATTCCTATATTCTTATGGTCGAAGGGCTGCAAGGAGGTTTTTAAAGGTAGAGAGGAGTAGAGAAGCAAAGGTGGTTTTGGAAGGGAAGTCCACAGGATAGGGCTAAGATTGCTGATAGTTCTGCTATCGATGGCGGACTGGAGGGCGGCAGGATTGCACTCAAATCCGAGTCAGAGAGCTGGAGGACATAGGAGGGTAGGCAGGTTACAGAGGGTAGAAGGTTGCAGAGTAAGAGTGCATTGAGGCTGCAAGGGTTGTGTAGCTCAGGTTGAGAATCTTAAATTTGACATATTGATGGAAAGGAAGCCAGTGTATATCAGCGAGGAATGAGTGGGGTGATGGGCAAGTGAGACCTATTGACAGTTAGGAGGTAAACCGTTATATTGTGGACAATCATAGAATCATAGAAATTTACAGTACAGAAGGAGGCCATTTCGGCCCATCATGTCCACACCGGTTGACAAAGAGCTATCCAGCCGAATCCCACTTTCCAGCTCTTGGCCCGTAGCCCTGTAGGTTACGGCAATTCAAGTGCACATCCAAGTACTTTTTAAATGTGGTGAGGGTTTCTGCCTCTACCAACCTTTCAGGCAGTAAGTTCGAGACACCCCCCCCCCCTCCCCCACCCTCTGCGTGAATCTTTTTCCCCTCAAGTCCCCTTTAAACCTCCTACCAATTACTTTAAATCTATGCCCCCTGGTTGTTGACCTCTCTGCTGAGGGAAACAGGTCCTTCCTCTCCACTTTATCGAGGCACCTCATAATTTTATACACCTCAATAAGGTCTCCACTCAGCCTCCTCTGTTCCAAAGAAAACAAACACAGCCTATCCAATCTTTCCTCATAGCTAAAATTCTCCAGTCCAGGCAACATCCTCATAAATCTTCTTTACATAAGAACATAAGAAATAGGAACAGGAGTAGACCATATGGCCCCTTGAGCCTGCTCCACCATTCAATAAGATCATGGCTAATCTGATCATGGATTCAGCTCCACTTCCCCGCCTGCTCTCCATAACCCCTTATCCCCTCATCGTTTAAGAAACTGTCTATTTCTGTCTTAAATTTATTCAATGTCCCAGCTTCCACAGCTCTCTGAGGCAGCGAATTCCACAGATTTACAACCCTCTGAGAAAATAAATTTCTCCTCGTCTCTGTTTTAAATGCGTGGCCCCTTATTCTAAGATCGTGCCATTTAGTTCTAGTCTCTCCCATCAGTGGAAACATCCTCTCTTCATCCACCTTGTCAAGCCCCCTCATAATCTTATATGTTTCGATAAGATCACCTCTCATTCTTCTGAATTCCAATGAGTAGAGGCCCAACCTACTCAACCTGCTAATGGGACTGAAGGTAGACAAGACCCCTGGTCCTGATGAAATGCATCCCAGGGTATTAAAAGAGATGGCGGAAGTTATAGAAGATGCATTCGTTATAATCTACCAAAATTCTCTGGACTCTGGGGAGGTACCAGTGGATTGGAAAGCAGCTAATGTAACGCCTCTGTTTAAAAAAGGGGGCAGGCAAAAGGCAGGTAACTATAGGCCGGTTAGTTTAACATCTGTAGTAGGGAAAATGCTTGAAACTATCATTAAGGAAGAAATAGCGGGACATCTAGATAGGAATAGTTCAATCAAGCAGACGCAGCATGGATTCATGAAAGGGAAATCATGTTTAACTAACTTACTGGAATTCTTTGAGGATATAACGAGCATGGTGGATAGAGGTGTACCGATGGATGTTGTGTATTTAGATTTCCAAAAGGCATTCGATAAGGTGCCACACAAAAGGTTATTGCAGAAGATAAAGGTACGCGGAGTCAGAGGAAATGTATTAGCATGGATAGAGAATTGGCTGGCGAACAGAAAGCAGAGAGTCGGGATAAATGGGTCCTTTTCCGGTTGGAAATCAGTGGTTAGTGGTGTGCCACAGGGATCAGTGCTGGGACCACAACTGTTTACAATATACATAGATGACCTGGAAGAGGGGACAGAGTGTAGTGCAACAAAATTTGCAGATGACACTAAGATTAGTGGGAAAGCGGGTTGTGTAGAGGACTCAGAGAGGCTGCAAGGAGATTTAGATAGGTTAAGCGAATGGGCTAAGGTTTGGCAGATGGAATACAATGTCGGAAAGTGTGAGGTCATCCACCTTGGGAAAAAAAACAGTAAAAGGGAATATTATTTGAATGGGGAGAAATTACAACATGCTGTGGTGCAGAGGGACCTGGGGGTCCTTGTGCATGAATCCCAAAAGGTTAGTTTGCAGGTGCAGCAGGTAATCAGGAAGGCGAATGGAATGTTGGCCTTCATTGCGAGAGGGATGGAGTACAAAAGCAGGGAGGTCTTGCTGCAACTGTATAGGGTATTGGTAAGGCCGCACCTGGAGTACTGCGTGCAGTTTTGGTCACCTTACTTAAGGAAGGATATACTAGCTTTGGAAGGGGTACAGAGATGATTCACTCGGCTGATTCCAGAAATGAGGGGGTTACCTTATGATGATAGATTGAGTAGACTGGGTCTTTACTCCTTGGAGTTCAGAAGGATGAGGGGTGATCTTATAGAAACATTTAAAATCATGAAAGGGATAGACAAGATAGAGGCAGAGAGGTTGTTTCCACTGGTAGGGGAGACTAGAACTAGGGGGCACAGCCTCAAAATACGGAGGAGCCAATTTAAAACCGAGTTGAGAAAGAATTTCTTCTCCCAGAGGGTTGTGAATCTGTGGAATTCTCTGCCCAAGGAAGCAGTTGAGGCTGGCTCATTGAATGTTTTCAAGTCAAAGATAGATAGATTTTTAACCAATAAAGGAATTAAGGGTTACGGGGAGAGGGCGGGTAAGTGGAGCTGAGTCCACGACCAGATTAGCCATGATCTTATTGAATGGCGGAGCAGGCTCGAGGGGCTAGATGGCCTACTCCTGTTCCTAATTCTTATGTTCTTATGTTCCAACCTTTCCTCATAAGTTAACCCCCTCATCCCTGGAATCAATCTAGTGAACCTTCTCTGAACTGCCTCCAAGTATATCCTTTCTTAAAAATGGAAACCAAAACTGCACACAGTATTCCAGGTGTGGTCTCACCAATACCTTATATAGCTGTAGCAAGACTTCCCTGCTTTTGTACTCCATCTCCTTTGCAATAAAGACCAACATACCTTTGGCCTTCCTGATCACTTGCTGTACCTGCATACTAACCTTTTGCGTTTCATGCACAAGTACCCCCAGGTCCCGCTGTATTGCAGCACTTTGCAATCTTGTGCAGTAACCTTTTATGTGGCACCTTGTCAAATGCGTTCTGGAAGTCCAAATACACCACATCCACTGGTTCCCCTTTATCCACCCTTCGTTACATCCTCTTGTACCCTCTCTAGTGCAATCACATCTTTTTTGTAATGTGGTGACCAGAACTGCACGCAGTACTCTAGCTGTGGCTCAAATAGTGATTTATACAGTACAAGCATAACCTCCTTGCTCTTGTATTCTATACCTCGGCTAATAAAGGCAGCATTCAGTACGCCTTCTTAACCACCTTATCTACTGGCCTGCTACCTTCCGGGAACTGTGGAATTGCACTGCAAGGTCCTTTTGTTCTTCTACACTTCTCAGTATCCTACCATTTAATGTGTATTCCCTTGCTTTGTTAGCCCTCCCCAAACTCATTACCTCACACTTCTCTGGATTGAATTCCATTTGCCACTGTTGTGCCCACCTGACCAGTTCATTGATATCTTCATTGATACCGAGATGAGGAGAAACTTCTTCACCCAGAGAGTGGTGAACCTGTGGAGTTCTCTATCACAGAAAGTTGTTGAGGCCAATTCACTAAATATATTCAAAAAGGAGTTAGATGAAGTCCTTACTACTAGGGGGATCAAGGGGTATGGCGAGAAAGCAGGAAGGGGGTACTGAAATTGCATGTTCAGCCATGAACTCATTGAATGGCGGTGCAGGCTAGAAGGGCCGAATGGCCTACTCCTGCACCTATTTTCTATGTTTCTATGTTTCCTGCTGTCTACAGCTTTCTTCTTCATTATCAACCACACAGCCAATTTTTGTATCTTCTGCAAACCTGTTAATCATACCCCGTACATTCAAGTCTAAATCATTGATATATGCCACAAAAAGAGAGGAACTTAGTACTGAGCCCTGTGGAACCCCATGGGAAACAGCCTTCCAGTCACAAAAACACCCATCAACCATTACCTTTGCTTCCTGCCACTGAGACAATTTTAGATCCAACTTGCCACTTTGCTTTGGATCCCATGAGCTTTTACTTTCGTAACCAGTCTGCCATGTGGGACCTTATCTAAAGCTTTGCTAAAAATACACTACATCAAACGCACTACCCTCATCGATCCTCCTTGCGAGCAGCAGGGAATCCGGGGACGTCGGAGGCCTACAAAAGGCCTAATGCGTCGGAGAGGCGAGAGTGCGAGCAGCAGGGAGTCCGGGGACGTCGGAGGCCTACAAAAGGCCCAGTGCGTCGGAAAGGCGGGAGTGCGAGCAGCAGGGAGTCCGGGGACGTCGGAGGCCTACAAAAGGCCCAGTGCGTCGGAGAGGCGGGAATGCGAGCAGCAGGGAGGCAAAAAGAAGTAGAAAGAAATCGAAAGGTGACGTCACAGCCAAGGGGGTAAGTGATTGGCTGGTGATTGGTAAGTAGTTTTTCTTTTTCTTTTCGATATCAGTAAGTAACCTTAAGCATTGTTGTTGCTAATTTAAGTTAATCCAAGGGTTAAGACATGGCTGGAGAGCTCGGACATGTGTTATGCCCCTCCTGTACTATGTGGGAAGTCAGGGACGCTTCCGGTGTCCCTGATGACTACCTGTGCGGGAAATGTATCCGCCTCCAGCTCCTGACGGACCGCATTGTGGAACTGGAGCTGCGGGTGGATTCACTCTGGAGCATGCACGATGCTGAGAATGATGTGAATAGCACGTTTAGCGAGTTGGTCTCACCGCAGGTAAAGGGTCCACAGCCAGATAGGGAATGGGTGACCAACAAGAAGAGCAGTGGAAGGAAGGTAGTGCAGTCATCCCCCTGCAAAACAGGTACACCGCTTTGGGTACTGTTGAAGAGAATGACTCATCAGGGGAGGGCAACAGCAGCCAAGTTCATGGCACCGTGGGTGGCTCTGCTGCACAGGAGGGCAGGAAAAAGAGTGGGAGAGCTATAGTGATAGTGGATTTGATTGTAAGGGGAATAGATAGGCATTTCTGCAGCCACAACCGAGACTCCAGGATGGTATGTTGCCTCCCTGGTGCAAGGGTCAAGGATGTCTCAGAGCGGGTGCAGGACATTCTGAAAAGGGAGGGTGAACAGCCAGTTGTCGTGGTGCACATCGGTACCAATGATATAGGTAAAAATTGGGATGAGGTCCTACAAGACGAATTTAGGGAGCTAGGAGCTAAATTAAAAAGTAGGACCTCAAAAGTACTAATCTCAGGATTGCTACCAGTGCCACGTGCTAGTCAGAGTAGGAATTGCAGGATAGCTCAGATGAATACGTGGCTTGAGGAGTGGTGCAAAAGGGAGGGATTCAAATTCCTGGGACATTGGAACCGATTCTGGGGGAGGTGGGACCAGCACAAACCAGAAGGTCTGCACCTGGGCAGGACCAGAACCAATGTCCTGGGGGGAGTGTTTGCTAGTGCTGTTGGGGAGGAGTTAAACTAACATGGCAGGGGGATGGGAACCTATGCAGGGAGACAGAGGGAAATAAAATGGAGGCAAAAGAAAAAGATAGAAAGGAGAATAGTAAAAGTGGAGGGCAGAGAAACCCAAGGCAAAAAACAAAAAGGGCCACATTACACCAAAATTCTAAAGGGGCAATGTGTGTTAAAAAGTCAATGCGAGGAGTATTCAGAATAAGGTGGACGAATTAACTGCGCAGGCAGCAAATAACGAATATGATATAATTGGCATCACGGAGACAAGGCTCCATGGTGACCAAGGCTGGGAACTCAACATCCAGGGGTATTCAACATTCCGGAAGGATAGACAGAAAGGAAAAGGAGGTGGGGTGGCGTTGCTGGTTAAAGAGGAAATTAACGCAATAGCAAGGAAGGACATTAGCTTGGATGATGTGGAATCGGTATGGGTGGAGCTACGGAATACCAAAGGGCAGAAAACGCTAGTGGGAGTTGTGTACAGACCACCAAACAGGAGTAGTGAGATTGAGGACAGCATCAAACAAGAAATTAGGGATGTGTGCAATAAAGGTACAGCAGTTATCATGGGCGACTTTAATCTACATATTGATTGGGCTAACCAAACTGGTAGCAATGCGGTGGAGAAAGATTTCCTGAAGTGTATTAGGGATGGTTTTCTAGACCAATGTCGAGGAACCAACTAGAGGGCTGCCCATCCTAGACTGGGTGATGTGTAATGAGAAAGGACTAATTAGCAATCTTGTTGTGCGAGGTCCCTTGGGGAAGAGTGACCATAATATGGTAGAATTTTTATTAAGGTGGAGAGTGACACAGTTAATTCAGAGACTAGGGTCTTGAACTTAAGGAAAGGTAACTTCGATGGTATGAGAGGTGAATTTGCTGGAATAGAGTGGCGAATTATACTTCAAAGGTTGACGGTGGATAGGCAATGGCAAACATCTAAAGATCACATGGATGAACTTCAACAATTGTACATCACTGACTGGAGTAAAAATAAAACGGGGAAGGTGGCTCAACCGTGGCTAACAAGGGAAATTAAGGACATTGTTAAATCCAAGGAAGAGGCATATAAATTGGCCAGAAAAAGAAGCAAACCTGAGGACTGGGAGAATTTTATAATTCAGCAGAGGAGGACAAAGGGTTTAATTAGGAGGGGAAAATAGAATTTAATAGAGTATGAGAGGAAGCTTGATGGGAACATAAAAACTGACTGCAAAAGCTTCTTTAGATATGTGAAGAGAAAAAGATTAGTGAAGACAAACGTAGGTCCCTTGCAGTCAGATCCAGGTGAATTTATAATGGGGAACAAAGAAATGGCAGACCAGTTGAACAAATACTTTGGTTCCGTCTTCATGAAGGAAGGCACAAATAACCTTCCGGAAATACTAGGGACCACAGGTTTAGTGAGAAGGAGGAACTGAAGGAAGTCCTTATTAGTCAGCAAATTGTGTTAGGGAAATTGATGGGATTGAAGTCCGATAAATCCCCGGGGCCTGATAGTCTGCATCTCAGAGTACTTAAGGAAGTGGCCCTAGAAATAGTGGATGCATTGGTGATCATTTTCCAACAGTCTATCGACTCTGGATCAGTTCCTGGAGGGTAGCTAATGTAACACCACTTTTTAAGAAAGGAGGGAGAGAGAAAATGGGTAATTATAGCTGGTTAGCCTGACATCAGTAGTGGGGAAAATGTTGGAATCAATTATTAAAGATGAAATAGCAGCGCATTTGGAAAGCAGTGACAGGATTGGTCCAAGTCAGCATGGATTTATGAAAGGGAAATCATGCTTGATAAATTTTCTGTGATTTTTTGAGGATGTAACTAGTAGAGTGAACAAGGGAGAACCAGTGGATGTGGTGTATTTGGACTTTCAAAAGACTTTTGACAACGTTCCACACAAGGGACTGGTGTGCAAAATTAAAGCACATTGTATTGGGGGGTAATGTACTGATGTGGATAGAGAACTTGTTGGCAGACAGAAAGCAGAGAGTTGGGATAAACGGGTCCTTTTCAGAATGGCAGGCAGTGACTAATGGGGTGCCGCAGGACTCAGTGCTGGGACTCCAGCTATTTACAATATACATTAATGATTTAGATGAAGGAATTGAGTGTAATATCTCCAAGTTTGCAGATGACACTAAGCCGGGTGGCGGTGTGAGCTGTGAGGAGGACTCTAAGAGGCTGCAGGGTGACTTGGACAGGTTAGGTGAGTGGGCAAACACATGGCAGATGCAGTATAATGTGGATAAATGTGAGGTTATCCACTTTGGTGACAAAACCCAAGGGCAGAATATTATCTGAATGGCGGAAGATTAGGAAAAGGGGAGGTGCAACGAGACCTGGGTGTCATGGTACATCAGTCATTGAAAGTTGGCATGCAGGTACAGCAGGCGGTGAAGAAGGCAAATGATATGTTGGCCTTCATAGCTAGGGGATTTGAGTATAGGAGCAGGGAAGTCTTACTGCAGTTGTACAGGGCCTTGGTGAGACCTCACTTGGAATATTGTGTTCAGTTTTGGTCTCCTAATCTGAGGAAGGACGTTCCTGCTATTGTGGGAGTGCAGCGGAGGTTCACCAGACTGATTCCCGGGATGGCAGGACTGACATATGAGAAGAGACTGGATCGACTGGGCCTGTAATCACTGGAGTCTAGAAGGATGAGAGGGGATCTCATAGAAACATATAAAATTCTGATGGGACTGGACAGGTTAGATGCAGGAAGAATGTTCCTGATGTTGGGGAAGTCCAGAACCAGGGGACACAGTCTAAGGATAAGAGGTAAGCCATTTAGGACTGAAATGAGGAGAAACTTTGGCCCTGATGGCTAAAGGGATCAAGCGGTATGGAGGGAAAGCAGGAAAGGGGTACTGAGGTGAATGATCAGCCATGATCTTATTGAATGGTAGTGTAGGCTCGAAGGGCCGAATGGCCTACTTCTGCACCTATTTTCTATGTTTCTATGAAACATATAAGATTATGAAGGGGCTTGACAAGGTGGATGCAGAGAGGATGTTTCCACTGATGGGAGAGACTTGAACTAGAGGGCATGATCTTAGAATAAGGGGCCGCCCATTTAAAACAGAGATGAGGAGGAATTTCTTCTCTCAGAGAGTTGTAAATCTGTGGAATTTGCTGAATCGGAGAGCTGTGGAAGCTGTGACATTAAATAAATTTAAGACAGAAATAGACAGTTTCTTGAGCGATAAGGGGTCTGCCATTTCTTTGTTCCCCATTATATATTCACCTGAATCTGACTGCAAGGGACCTACGTTTGTCTTCACTAATCTTTTTCTCTTCACATATCTAAAGAAGCTTTTGCAGTCAGTTTTTATGTTCCCATCAAGCTTCCTCTCATACTCTGTTAAATTCTATTTTCCCCTCCTAATTAAACCCTTTGTCCTCCTCTGCTGAATTATAAAATTCTCCCAGTCCTCAGGTTTGCTTCTTTTTCTGGCCAATTTATATGCCTCTTCCTTGGATTTAACACTATCCTTAATTTCCCTTGTTAGCCACGGTTGAGCCACCTTTCCCGTTTTATTTTTACTCCAGTCAGGGATGTACAATTGTTGAAATTCATCCATGTGATCTTTAGATGTTTGCCATTGCCTATCCACCGTCAACTCTTTAAGTATCATTCGCCAGTCTATTCTAGCCAATTCACGTCTCATACCATCGAAGTTACCTTTCCTTAAGTTCAGGACGCTAGTCTCTGAATTAACTGTGTCACTCTCCACCTTAATAAAGAATTCTACCATATTATAGTCACTCTTCCCCAAGGGACCTCGCACAACAAGATCGCTAATTAGTCCTTTTTCATTACACATCACCAGTCTAGGATGGCCAGCCCTCTAGTTGGTTCCTCGACATATTGGTCCAGAAAACCATCCCTAATACACTTCAGGAAATCTTCCTCCAACGCATTACTACCAGTTTGGTTAGTCCAATCAATATGTAGATTAAAGTCGCCTATGATAACTGATGTACCTTTATTGCACACATCCCTAATTTCTTGTTTGATGCTGTCCTCAACCTCACTACTGCTGTTTGGTGGTCTGTACACAACTCCCACTAGCGTTTTCTGCCCTTTGGTATTCCGTAGCTCCACCCATACCGATTCCACATCATCCAAGCTAATGTCCTTCCTTGCTATTGCATTAATTTTCTCTTTAACCAGCAACACCACCCCACTTCCTTTTCCTTTCTGTCTATCCTTCTGGAATGTTGAAAACCCCTTGATGTTGAGTTCCCAGCCTTGGTCGCCCCGGAGCCATGTCTCCGTGATGCCAATTATATCATATTCATTACTTGCTGCCTGAGCAGTTAATTCATCCACCTTATTACGAATACGCCTCACATTGAGGCACAGAGCCTTCTGGCTTGTCTTTTTAACACACTTTGCCCCTTTAGAATTTTGCTGTAATGTGGCCCTTTTTGCTTATGTGCCTTGGGTTTCTCTACCCTGCACTTTTACTTTTCTTCTTTCTATCTTTTGCTTCTGCCCCCATTCTACTTCCCTCTGTCTCCCTGCATAGGTTCCCATCCCCCTGCCATATTAGTTTAACCCCTCCCCAACAGCATGAGCAAACACTCCCCCAGGACATTGGTTCCGGTCCTGTCCAGATGCAGACCGTCCGGTTTGTATTGGTCCCACCTCCCTCAGAACCGGTTCCAATGTTCCAGGAATTTGAATCCCTCCCTTCTGCACCACTCCTCAAGCCATGTATGCATCTGAGCTATCCTGCTATTCTGACTCTGACTAGCACGTGGCACTGGTAGCAATTCTGAGATTACTACCTTTGATGTCCTACTTTTTATTACTGCCTTATAGTTTTTGTACTTCTCTGAAATTTGCCTACATGTTTGCTCTTCTATCTTCCTCTCACTGTTTTGGAGTCTAAATACACTCCCATCATCATCTTCATCATCATCATAGGAAGTCCCTCGAAATCAAGGAAGACTTGTTTCCACTCTAAAAGTGAATTCTTAGGTGACGGAACAGTCCAATACGGGATTTACAGTCTCTGTCACAGGTGGAACAGACAGTCGTTGAAGGAAAGGGTGGATGGGGAGTCTGGTTTGCTGCACGCTCCTTCCGCTGCCTGCGCTTGTTTTCTGCATGCTCTCGGTGACGAGACAAGAGGTGCTCAACACCCTCCCTGATGCTCTTCCTCCCCTTAGGGCGGTCTTTGGCCAGGGATTCCCAGGTGTCGGTGGGGATGTTGCATTTTATCAAAGAGGCTTTGAGGGTGTCCTTGAAATGTTTCCTCTGCCCACCTGGGGCTCGCTTGCCGTGTAGGAGCTCCGAGTAGAGCGCTTGATTTGGGAGTCTTGTGTCGGGCATGCAAACAATGTGGCCCGCCCAACAGAGCTGGTCAAGTGTGGTCAGTGCTTCGATGCTGGGGATGTTGGCCTGATCGAGAACACTGACGTGGTGTGTCTGTCCCAGGGGATTTGTAGGATCTTGCGGAGACATCGTTGGTGGTATTTCTCCAGTGATTTGAGGTGCCTACTCTATATCGTCCACGTCTCTCAGCCATACAAGAGGGTAGCTATCAGTGCAGCCCAGTAGACCATGAGCTTGGTGCCAGATTTGAGAGCCCGATCTTCGAAAACTCTCTTTCTCAGGCGACGGAAGGCTGCACTGGCGCACTGAAGGCGGTGTTGAACCTTGTCGTCAATGTCTGCCTTTGCTGATAGTAGGCTGCCAAGGTATGGAATGTGGTTCACGTTTTCCAGGGCTGCGCCATAGATCTTGATGACTGGGGGTCAGTGCTGTGTGGTGGTGTCAGGTTGGTGGAGGACTTTTGTCTTACAGATGTTTAGTGTAAGACCCATGCTTTCGTACACCTCAGTGAAGATGTTGACTATGACTTGGAGTTCCGTCTCTGAATGTGCGCAGACAGAGGATGGGACGGTCTTGGATCTGGTCTGGAGACGACGAAGGTTGAACAGGTTCCCACTGGTTCTGTAGTTTACTTCCACTCCAGCGGGGAGCTTGTTGAATGTGAGGTGGAGCATTGCAGCAAGTAAGATGGAGAAGAGGGTTGGCACGATGACGCAGCCCTGCTTGACCCCGGTCCTGACGTGGATTGGGTCTGTTGTGGATCCGTTGGTGAGGATCACGGCTTGCATGTCGTTGTGGAGCAGGCGGAGGATGGGGACAAACTTTTGGAGGCAGCCGAAACGGAGGAGGATGCTCCATAATCCCTCGCGGTTAACAGTGTCGAAGGCCTTTATAAGGTCAAAGAAGGCCATGCACAAGGGTTGGTGTTGTTCTCTGCATTTCTCTTGCAGTTGTCATGCTGTAAATATGATGTCCGTTGTGCCCCATAGTGGACAGAATTCGCACTGTGACTCTGGGAGGAGCTCCTCAGCCACAGGGAGAAGACGGTTGAGGAGGATTCTAGCGATGACCTTCCCAGAGGCTGATAACAGGGAGATTCCTCTGTAGTCGGACTTGTCCCCTTTTTTAAAGATGGTCACGATTACTGCATCTCTGAGAACTCCCGGCATACTCACCTCCTTCCAGATGAGAGAGATGAGGTCATGCATTCGTGTCACTAATGCCTCTGCGCCATACTTTAGTGCCTCAGCGGGGATTCCATCCGCTCCCATTGCCTTGTTGTTCTTGAACTGACGGATGGCCTTTTCTACCTCGTGCAGGGCTGGGGTTTTGCTGAGATGTTGGCGGGTAGCATGCTGCGGGATGGCGTCTAGGACATTCAAGTCAAAGGCAGAGTCTCGGTTAAGGAGATTTTCAAAGTGCTCCTTCCAGCGGGTCCTGACTGCCCCACAGCAGTGGGGTGGGGCCTTGGGTACTTGGGCCGTAGGTGGACTTGATTGCGATGAAGAATCCTCGCACATCATGGCTGTCGGCCAGCTGTTGAATCTCCTGTGCTTTCTCCACCCACCATCTATTCTTTAGGTTGCGTGTTTTTTGTTGAACATCGGCCTTAAGCCATCAGTAAAGCTGTTTTGCTGCTCCCGAATTAGATTGTTTTAGGTTCAGAAATGCCCTGCGCTTGCGATTTATTAGCTCTTGGATCTCCTGTCATTCTCACCAAACCAGTCCTGGTGTTTCCTGGTTGAATAACCGAGTGTCTCTTTCCAGGCATTGATTATGGTGGCCTGGAGGGCAGACCAAGCGCTGTGGGCATTCTGCGTCTCAGGGTCATCAAGAGTCGCCAGGTTAGCAGTGAGGCGCTGGCTGTATAGGGCTCTCTTAGCTGGGTCTTTGAGTGCCCCGGCGTTGATTTTTTTGCGGCACTGCTTCTGTTGCCGTCGTCGATTTGGGGCTATATTGATGTTGATTGTGGAATGGATTAGGTAGTGGTCCATCCAGCAATCATCAGCTCCTGTCATTGCGTGGGTGATGCGCATATCCTTGCGATCCCTGGCTCAAATGATGACAGAGTCGAGCAGGTGCCAGTGTTTGGAGCGAGGGCATTGCCACGATGTGTTGTACTTGCCACTCTGGTGAAACAAGGTGTTAGTGATGACAAGGTCGTGTTCTAGGCATTTTGTCAGCAGCAGGATATCGCTGGAATTGGTTTTTCCTACCTTCTCTCTGCTGATCACGCCTCCCCAGAGGGCTGTGTCCTTACCGGCTCTGGCGTAACACTCCCAGCAGTGTGATCGTCCCTTTTTTGTTCTTCATTTCAACCCATATGGCCTCATTTGATGATCCCCAACATATGATCCCTTCTCACAGCTGCAATTGTTTCTTTAATCAATATTTTTTTACCCCCCTCTCTATCCCGTCTGAAACCCTGTAACCAGGAATGTTGAGCTGCCATACCTGCCCTTCTTTCAACCATGTCTCAGTAATAGCTATATCATACTCCCGTGTGCCTATCTGTGCTCTCAGCTCATCTCTTTATTCCCTAGACTCCTTGAAAGGGAGCACTGCCATACTCCCTTGTTGTCTATTTTCTAGCCTTTGTTTCCTCTGCCTTCCAAATTCACTTTCTAAATTTTCTGCTTTCCAATTCCAGCTTTGCTTCTCTCCCTTCTGAATCTACTCTCAGTTTCCCAACCCCCTGCCAAGCTAGTTCAAACCCTCCCAACAGCACTAGCAACCCCCCCATGAGGATATTGGTCCCAGCTCTGTTGAGGTGCAACCCGTCCGGCTTCTACAGGTCCCATCTCCCCTAGAAATGGTCCCAATGCCTCCGGAATCTAAAGCCCTCCCTACTGCACCATCTCTGCAGCCATGCGTTCATCTGCTCTATCCTCCTATTCTGTACACTAGCATGAATACAGAAGTACAGGCAAGTTTATGGAGGCTGGAGGATGGGAACCCAGTGAGGAGGGCATTGGAGAAATCGAGTCTGAAGGTGAGGAAGGCAATGGGTAAGGGTTTAAGTGACAGTGAAAGTGAGGTAGGGCCGGAGGAGGCCATGTTATTTGCACTGGTGATGTTAGCAGTCTTAGCAACGAACTGGATATGGGGTTGGATGCCTACCTTTAGGGATCCGTCAGGACACTGAGGTTTTGTGCAGTCTGGTTCAGCCTGAAAGACCAGTCAGGATAGAGCAATGGAGTGGTGCTAAGGGAGTGGAGTTTTTAGCCGGGGTTGGGGGCAATTGGAAGTTTCTTTACCCAGTTGATGACATTCTCACTTCTTACAAACTTCTTACATCCTTCAGTCTTCCTCCTTCAATCTGCAGGCCTGTGGTTTCAGCGTAGCTGATGTCACGCACGATCGGTCCTGACCCTTCACCTCACTTTCTCAATCAAAAGAAAAAATCAAATCAGATATGGAACCTTACTCTACTTAGTATTATGACAGAAACTCCTGGCCCTAAATTCCATATTTAACTTCAAAGAGCAGGGAAGTGATAAGGCAGATTCTGGCGGTCAAAACTTAACTGGTCACTGGAGGGCATTTGTTTCTTTAAACATTGCCGTGGCAATGCTGCCTGTAACTTAGATGCAAATCATGCTGGAAAATTATTAATAGCTTGGGGCTCCCTGGGGCTTGCCTGGCCACTTGTGAAAAATTTCTGACAGGGTTTCTGTGTGCGTCTCTCCTCTCTCTCGGGTGTTGGGAGAGCTGGTACATGGAGAGGCAATCAGCTGAGGGAGGGAGAGACGGTGAGCTCACATGGGCTGCATACATAAACATCAACAGTTTAGTGGTTGCAAAATTCTATACTGTCTGGGTCGGTAGGTCAGAATTTGTTGGTGCAGCAATTAATCGAGGGTTTAATAGTTATTCAAAGAGTGAATTAAGGGTCAGATGAGGGTTAACGCTAGTAGTAAAATAAAGAACTAATAGCAGTTACATTTTTAAAAGAATTATCCACTCCCACAGTTTTCTACCTTGAAATGTGTCTCAATTTCTTTCATCCCCTTGTTTTTCTTCCTTTTTCTCCCAGGGACACTAATTCCTCCTGGGGTACAGTTTAATGGATGCTGTGGGCTCTTTAACACCTTGCCCAAGCAGCTGATTGTGAGTGGGCTGTTCGACCAGTGGGAGCATCGCAGCCGTCCCGATCCTTTCCTTGCTCGACACTCATGCTTCCCAGCAAGGTTACCGGAAAGTGGTCAGGCATGGGGGAATGGTACCCCTGAAGGGAAAATCTCCTCAACTCAGACTGACACTCCCAATGTAGTACTGAGGGAGTGCTGCACTGTCAGAGGTCATTTGGATGATACATTAAATTGAGGCCCCCTCTGCCCTCTCAGGTGGACATAAAAGATCCCATGGCACTATTTCAAAGAAGAGCAGGGGAGTTTTCCCCGGTGTCCTGGATAATATTTATCCCTCAATTAACATCACAAAATAAACAGATGATTACTTCATTGCTGTTTGTGGGAGCTTGCTGTGCGCAAATTGGTTGCTGTGTTTCCGACATTACAACAGTGACTGCACCTCAGAAGTACTTCATTGGCTGTAAAGCGCTTTGGAATGTCCTAAGGTCGTGAAAGGTGTTGTATAAATCCAAGTTCCGTCTTTATTTTATATTCATGGATCACTTCAAGGCCGCAATGTTATTTGGATAAAGTCTACCTTGTAAAATTTATATTGTGCTATAAGTCAAATTTCAATTAGTTGATATTTTAGAATGTTCATCATACCCTGGATAGAGAAAACTTTGAATATAGTGTCAAAAAAACATGCACTGGTGCTGAAATAAGCAGCCATGAATCATTAGGGTGAACTGCGGGATGTTTGGAGAGCCCCTCATTACAAATGGGAAAGTAATCTGTTCTGTTATGTTGAGCAACTGTTCAGTTTCAGTGTTCAGGAACATAAACTGCTAGACAACAGCTGCCATTTATATAGTAGCCTGGCGTTTCCACCAGTTTGCATTGGTGTTATCAGTGCAGTCCGGCCTCAAAAGGGCGAAGCAGTGCAAAAGATCGAGGTAACTGAAGCGTAAATTATGTCAAGCGGAGTTTCTGCGATCGTTAAACCTGGATTAAAAATCACTGTGGCTGAAGCTGGTGACCCCCACAAAACGAAATAATGAGCATGGCGAGTTTCCGGCGATTGCCCCCGTTTTCAGCCGCTCAAGGAGGCTCTTCAAATTAAGTTGTTTTTTTAGGCGCACAGGCATTAGTTGACACGTTTCAAAAGTTTTTACCTATTAAAAAATATTTTAATTTACTAAGTAACTGACTAGTGTACACCAATGAAACTAGTAAATGTTTAAGCATAGTTTTTATTAAGTAATTTTCAGTGATTTAAAATCAGGTTACTCACAGGTGATGGACGAGAAACTCTGATTTAAAATGCTTATATTTTGTGATAAACCCATTTTCAGCTGGATTAATGAACTGCACCAGGTTACCACTCATATATGTCAAGGAATATTTTTTAATGCAAAGAAAAAAAAACTATTATGTTCTATTGCGCAGACTGATTGCTCTGGTTCATGGATGATATTACGTTTGTGATTATGCATAAGCATTTTAGTGGAAACTTGAACTGCAAACTAACCAATGCAATTTGCGTTCAATTTTCCGATTGCGCCAATGTGGAAACTCTACTCCAATCTTTAACATGAAAAAATGATCCAAGGAGATTTACACAGGAGAGAATGAGCTCCAACGGTATAGAAAGGTCAGGAGCGATGACCCAAAAAGCAAGCGCGAAGGTCTTCGAACGCTATTAAAGGCAGGGAGAGAACAGCAAGGTAGGCCGGAGATTGGGAAACTGGACAGGCATGGTCATTCTACAGATATGTCAGGGATTCAAGGAAGAAAGTAATGAGAATGTTTTGGTTACTTGTAGGTAACAAGGCTATGAGTACCAGGGGTTTGAATAACAAGGCTTTGAGTAACCGAGTTATTATTTAAATGGAGAAAAATTGCAAGGTGCTGCATACAGCGGGACCTGAGGGTCTTGGTGCATGAAACTCAAAAGGTTTGTGTCATGTATCCTACATGGTTACTGCTTGGGCACCAGAGGGCACCGCAGTGGGAGACTTGCAGGTTACCTGTACAGGTGTGCCTGGCCTAGTATAAAAGGCAGGCCACCAGGTGTGATCCTCACTCTGGAGTTATCAATAAAGGACTAAGATCACTACAGTACAACACACTGCCTCATGGAGTCACTATCAGAGCATCTAAAGACATAACAGTTGGCGACGAGATTACGGACCTTCACGCAAAAATGGCTACTCTTGGTACGTTGCAGCAGTTCGCCGATGGTGATGATTGGGGTGCCTTTCTGGAGAGACTCGACCATTTCTTCACAGCAAACAACCTGGCAAGCGACAATCCAACCACACTGGCTGATAAGCGCAGAGCTATCCTGCAAACCAGTTGTGGGCCCACTGTCTATGGCCTTGTCTGGCACCAGCGAAGACAATGACCAAGACGTACGAGGAGCTTGTAACGCTGATCCAACAACAACTCAAGCCAAAAGAGAGCATCCTCACAGCCAGACACCGGTTTTATGCCCACCGACGGCCCGAGGACCAGGAAATTGCGAAATATGCTGCAGACCTCAGGAGGCTGGTGGCACCGTGTGATTTTTGGGACCACCTCACCGGAATTGGAATCGGCCATGAGGGCCTTCTTCATAAGCTACTGTCTGCGGATACCACAGTCACGCTGCAGAAGGCCATCTCCGTGAGCCAGGCATTCATGACCTCGACCTGCGGCTCTAGGCAGATGACTCATCCTTAGGACTCAAACCCGGCAAGTACTGTGCACAGAGTGGCACCTTTTAGAGGCATGACTGTAGAACGTGAACCTTCTCAGGGAAGAGAGAACAGGCCCCCGAGTCCCTTAACTCAGAGTCCGCCGAGGGGGGCTAACCGAGTAGCTCCATGCTGGCGTTGCGGAGGGAATCACAGGGCTCACCAGTGCCGCTTTAAAGACTGTGTGTGTGAAGGCTGCAGCACAAAGAGCCACCTCCAGCGAACATGTAAAAGAAATATGACTCACTGTGTTGATGAAGAGTCTGCAGATGGCCATGAATCCAGCGCGGATTATGAAACGATAGTCAGATAGGCGTTCCAGTCTTCATGGAAGTGGACACGGGAGTGAGCCAGTCAGTAATGAATCAAGAAGCCTTCGAAAGGCTATGCGACAATCAGGCTGAACGACCCAAGTTGGTCCCGGTTCAGGCAAAGCTGCGCACCTACACCAATGAACTTATCACAGTCGCTGGTACTGTAGATGTAAAGGTACTCCATGATGGCGCGGTGCACAAGTTACCTCTGTGGATTGTTGCAGGTGATGGACCACCGCTACTCGGAAGAAGGTGGATGGAGAAGATCTATTGGAGTTGGGAAGATTTCATCCCTCCAGCGATCAACGCCCTCCGCGCTCAGAGGCAAAGCAAGCCCTCACCTGAGGGTGGACCCGGCACCGGAGAGCAGACCAGTACAGCACCCGAGATACAGACCGCTCAGCACGACTGCGTGGAGATGATCCAGTTGAGACGACCCGAACGCACCTTCCAGGCTCCAGTGGCAGGACTCCGGAGGAAGCAAATTGGACCCAGAGGCGACTTCCCAGCTTCGGTGGCAGAACCCGAGGAGAAGAGGATCACTACAGTCGACATCGTGGATGGAGGAAAGATGGCACCCAAACCATGAGGGGATATGCTGAAGAAAAAGATGGCGGCGGCCAGACCATGAGGTGCAGCGCTGATGGAGCTACACGCGTCACCAAACGGAGAAGAGGATTGTGGAAAGATAGCAAGGCTCTCTTAAAGGAGGCCTGCAACCCACCACAATTAAAGGGACAGTTCCACACACTCAAGCAATGTAATAGCAACTGTAAGTTAGAAATAAAATGTGTAACTGATGATCAGAGTTGTGTACATGCAACAAGCAAGGAAAAGTCGCACAATCGCGATCGGAGTTACAGGTTATTCACAATAAGTAATGAAATGTTATGCAATGTACGATTTCAACTGCACACAGCCAATGCAGCGGCAAACACCCATCGGGAGCACACAGGTCCAGCGAGCTACCCAATGCTGTAGCCTGCATCCCTGGGACCAGAGTTATGCACCATGGAATCTGGCCACAAGCAGCCAATACACACGAGCTGCAGAGCAAGCGATCTCAGGAGGGCAATGGCACCGGTATCGATACCCTGCCCCTGACCGGCTCCACCTCTCAGGCACCTTGATGGCACCAACCGCCACGAGCCTGAAAGCGCAAACTGTGCTAAGGCGCAGCCCCCAGACCCCATAGCCTCAAAGATCCTGGGAACTAAGGGTCACCCGCAACAGTTCTCCCAAAGGATCCCAAAGCAAACAACACCCAGGCTAGCGAGTCAGCAGTTCCCAGTGCACTGCTAGACGACAGCTCCTCAGGGAGCAGAAGCGACTAAGGGCGCAAGGAGAGGACAGGGAGGTCACAGGCATCCGTGAGCCTGCCCGATGCTAGGAGCAACGGCAACAGCCCCAAGAGCAGGCAACTTGAGCCAACTGGGTTCCCACTGCCAGCACTGGGCACTGCGCTACCACCAGACTACCTGGACACCATCCAGCAATTCTGGAACAAGCTTGTCCTTACGCACCGGTTCCCGATCCCCAGTACGTATCGATAATGTATCTCACCAGTCTAACGTACTTGTCTCACAACTGAACCAGAAATGTAATGCAAACTTGTTTTTCTGGACTTGAATGTATATGAATGCAATGAGCCTCCGGGGGAGGAAGAATGGAGTGGTCGGGGACACACACAAATAGCAACCACCAGCACTCTACTGCCAATGAAACACCAACCACTCACCCAAGATTGAAATGACCTGCCACGCATCAACCAGATGGAGCTAAGCCCAGAGCACAGTCAATGTAGAGGCGATTTGCACTAAAGGCTTGGGGGAGAATGATGTCATGTATCCTACATGGCTACTGTTTGTACTATCACAAGGTGTGTCACCAGAGGGCACAGCAGTGGGAGACTTGTAGGTTACCTGTACAGGTGTGCCTGGCCTAGTATGAAAGGCAGGCCACCAGGTGTGATCCTCACTCTGGAGTTATCAATAAAGGACTAAGGTCATTGCAGTTCAAGTACAACACATTGCCTCATGGAGTCATTATCAGAGCATCTAAAGACATAACAAGTTCCACATTCTCAATCAATGTAAGAGCAACTGTGAGTTAGATGTAAAATGCGTAATTGATGATCAGAGCTGTGTACATGCAATAAGCAAAGAAAAGTCACGCGATCACGATCGGAGCTACAGGTTATTTACAATGAGTAATGAACCGTTGTGCGATGTAGGATTTCAACTTCATTCAGTCAATGCAGCGGGCAAACACCCATCAGGAGCACACAGGCCCAGCGAGCTACCCAATGCTGTAGCCTGCATCCCTGGGACCAGAGTTATGCACCATGGAGTGTGGCCACAAGCAGCCAATACATACAAGCTGCAGAGCAAGCGATCTCAGGAGGGCAACGGCACCGGTATCGATACCCTGCCCCTGATCGGCTCCACCTCTCAGGCACCCGATGGCATCAACCGCCACGAGCCTGAAAGAGCAAACTGCTAAGGTGCAGCCCCCACACCCTATCACCACCAAGGTCATACCTGGGAACGAAGGGTCACTCACAACGGTTCTCCCAAATGGGACCGGGACCAGCCAGGATCCCAAACCAAATAACGCCCAGGCAAGTGAGTCAGCAGTTCCTTGTGCACTGCTAGACGACTGTTCCTCAGGGAACAGCAGTGACCCGGTGCGCAAGGAAAGGACAGGGAGCTCACAGGCATCTGTGAACCTACCCGACGCTAGGAGCAACGGCAAAAGCCCCGAGAGCAGACAATCTGAGCCAACCGGGTTCCCACGTTGCCACCAGACTACCTGGACACCATCCAGCAATCCTGGCACTAGTTTGTCCTCACGTACCGGCGCTGACCCCAGCACTGACCCCAAGAATATTCCAAGCATGCACCATGAATGCAATACTGCAAATGCAATTTTTTTTTGGACTTGAATGTACATGAATGTAATGAGCCAACGGCACCATCTGTATGTGGGGAAGGGGGAGGGGGCGGGGAGTGGGGGGCGGGGGGTGAGAGAATGGATTGGTCATGGATACACAAACAGAAACCACCAGCACTCTACTGCCAATGAAACACCACCTACTCACCCAAATGGAAACGATCCTCCAAGGGTCAACTAGATAGAGCTAAGCCCAGAGCACAATCAATGCAGAGGCAATTTGCACTAAAGGCTTAGGGGAGAGTGATGTTATGTATCCTACATGGTTACTGCTTGTACTATTACAAGGTTGCCACCAGAGGGCACCATAGTGGGAGACTTGCAGGGTACCTGTACCGGTGTGCCAGGCCTAGTATAAAAGGCAGGCCACCAGGTGTGATCCTCACTCTGGAGTTATCAATATAGGACTAAGGTCACTACAGTTCAAGTACAACACATTGCCTCGTGGAGTCATTATCAGAGCATCTAAAGACAGAACAGTTAGTATGGAGGTACAGCAAGTGATTAGGAAGGCCAATGGAATATTGGCCTTTATTGCAAAGGGGATGGAGTATAAAAGCAGGGAAGTCTTGCTACAGTTAAGCAGGGTATTGGTGAGGCCACACCTGGAATACTATGTGCAGTTTTGGTTTCCATATTTACGAAAGGATATACTTGCTTTGGAGGCAGTTCAGAGAAGGTTCACTAGATTGATTCCGGAGATGAGGGGGTTGACTTATGAGGAAAGGTTGAGTAGGTTGGGCCTCTACTCATTGGAATTCAGAAGAATGAGAGGTGATCTTATCGAAATGTATACGATTATGCAGGGGCTTGTCAAGGTGGATGCAGAGAGGCTGTTTCGACTGATAGGGGAGACTAGAACTAAGGGGCATAATCTTAGAATAAGGGGCCGCCCATTTATAACTGAGATGAGGAGAAATTTCTTCTCTCAGAGGGTTGTAAATCTGTGGAATTTGCTGCCTCAGAGAGCTGTGGGAGCTGGGATATTGAATAAATATAAGACAGAGATAGACAGTTTCTTAACCGATAAGGGAATAAGGGGTTATGGGAGCGGGTAGGGAAGTGGACCTGAGTCCATGATTGGATCTGCCATGATCGTATTAAATGGCCGTATGGCCTACTCCTGCTCCTATTTCTTATGTTCTTATGTTTTTAGACGTTTAATGAGCAACAGGGCTTTGAGTAACAGGGCTTTGAGTATCAAGGCTTTGGTTAATAAGGCTTTCAGTAACAAGGCTTTAAGTAACAAGACTTTGAGTAATAAGGCTTTGAGTAATAAGGCTTTGAGTAACAAGACTTTGAGTAACAGGGCTTTGAGTAACAGGGCTTTGAGTAACGGGGCTTTGAGTAACAAAGCTTTGAGTAACAGGACTTTGAGTAACAGGACTTTGAGTAACAAAGCTTTGAGTAACAGGACTTTGAGTAACAGGACTTTGAGTAACAAAGCTTTGAGTAACAAGACTTTGAGTATCAAGACTTTGAATAACAAGGCTTTGAGTAACAGGACTTTGAGTAACAAAGCTTTGAGTGTAAGAATTCAGCGAAAACATCGACAGTAAAAGCATAAAATTTTGGACTTGTACTTTTTGGACTTTAAGTTTTGGAACTTGGCTGTTGCTGCACAAGGGCAGACAGCCTGATGTGAGACAGGTCCAAACATGTCCCACAGGAATACACATCAGGTGGGCAGGAATCAATGGCTGAAATGGCAGGAAGATAGTTGATGGGGGAGACCCTTTTTCATGTAATCAGTGAGGGATCAAGAAAATTGGTCGGTGCTCAAGACACAAAAGAAGCTTTTTGACCACCCAGACTTGTTGGAGCCTTATCGAGGAAACAGCCCAATAACAAAGGAACAGACCGAAGATATGATTTTGCTCTTTCAGTTGTACTGCCTGAGGCGAAGGACTGATTTTTGACGTGAAGATTCAGAAGCATTTTGCAGGTATAAGAGAGGCAGCTTCGGCTGCCATGTCTCTCTCTCTTTCTCCTCTTCTACACTTGCTCGCTTCGTTCAATGCACAAGGACTGAGCACTCCATTTGGGACGGAGAGGAAAAACACCATCTATGAGCAAAGAGTGCCTCGCTATTTCGACTGGGAAGCTGACCTTGAGATTGGACTTGAATATCACAGATTGAGACAGAACCAGAAGATACGCCTCATCGGGAGAAGCAGCGAGTAAGCCACAGGGGTAATTGGTGAGCATTTATCCCAGCCCACACATCTTTAAGACCACTGCATAGTGTGAAGGGATGTTGTGTGTCCCAACCAAGCCTTAGGGGTTTAGTGGGGAGGTTTTTGCATAGATCGTAAGCGTATGCTCAATTCTGTTGGACAGATTCGGTGCTGCATTTTTGAATCAGAGCAGGGGTGTTTTAGACATGGGTACTTCATGTTAGAGGTCAGGGTTGTGTGTTATACTGTGTTTGTTTTACACCACCAGGGTGTGTTTTACTGGGTGCAGGTGTGTGCTTTAACTTGAATAAAAGCATTGTGACGGTTGAGACCAAAAGATCTGGCTATAACTATGTATTCTTGTTCACACCGATAATTCCGGTGTCTAGAACTGTTGTAAGGGGGCAAAACCACTTACAGAATCTGGCGACCATGGCAGGACATCGGTATTTGAGTGAACAGACAGTCATAGAAGATCTCAAGGTCAAGAGATTGGCAATGGAGGTAGGATTTTCTCGTACGTATTCGGAAAAGTTAATGTAACACAGCAGTGAGTGTTAGATCTGTTGCGAGCCGAGAGTCCAGAGGACAAAGCTGCAGTGTGGACAGGGAGTAAGGAACACAAAAAGGCAAAAGAAAAGGCCATTTGGCTCCTGTGTTTGCAGAAGCAAGTCCAACTGCTCAGGGAGCAGGTTGGTAAGCTTAAGGCAGAGCTCCAAGAGTCAGAGCAGTAGTCAGCTGCAAGGGCCACAGTGGTGAGCAGATTAGTGGATGAGAGGCAGGAAAGGTGTACTCAGGAGAAAACCTCCCGTAACACAGGAGAGTACTTGTAATGCCAGGTCACCGAGGCCAAGCTCAATGAGCAGGCTGTACGGGAGGAGAATGCCCACTTAATGGTAAAGTTGACAGGCTGGAGGGGCAACTGAGCAATATTAAGACAACTTACAGGGTAGCTAGCAGGAGGGGATTTGAGAGTGGGAATCACGGGCCCTGCCAAGGAAAAATCCAAAGCTTGACTCAAGCTCTTGCCAAAGACAAAAGCATGGTTTGCTTGATGGCCCCGGGGCAAGCTCGGGTGGACTGGGAAGAGGAAGGAGAAGATAGCGAGCATTGAGGGCAGGGAAGGGATGTCCGACCACTGCTAGAAGTGCCAAGGGGACCGATGTGGCTCATACGGCAGCAGGAGTTCGGCTCAGGACCCTCATGGCAAAGAGTTTGTCACGAATAAGAGTAAAAGCGGAGGCTTCATTTGACCCCGAGGACCTCACGAATACGGAGGTAGGAATGCTCCGTCACATGAGCCTGGCCTTTAAAACCGGCTCAGAGGAGGAGGTCAAACCAAGTAAGGGCAAGGTACATGAAATAAAGGCCAATGAGGCTAGTAAAAAGGAATGGCGTCAGGAAAGGGTTAGGATGTGTTTCAGTGTGGGAAGACGGGATACTGGAGGGGAGACTGCCCAGCCCCAAGGAGGGGGCAAGGCAAAGGGGATCCTCCAGTGCCTAAGATGAAACCTGTCGATGCGAAGGGACCGACAGCGGAACAATTTGATGTTCTGGTGGCCGCCTCTCAGACAGTTTTTGTGCCAGAACAGGGAAGGGTAGATGCTGCGGTGAGCAGAGAAATGCCGATCGCTCCGGTAATCCCACCACCCTGACTAGCACACACCCAGCCTGAGTGCCTGTGTTCGCTCACGTACGATGAGTGGAGTAGACCATGCGTGAGGATGGGGGTGGAGAGAGTAGAGGGAAGTACTTGGTAGATACCGGGGCTTCGAGCACGGTGATCCATGCGAGTCGCCCTGGTCCAGCAAGGTTCCATTCAGTCTCATGGAGTTCACCGGGAATGAGCAGGCAGGTGCGATATCCAGGCCATTAGCCATAGATTTAGGATCCCCCACACCAGGTGGGAATGCATCCAAATAAAGTGGGAACAGCTAGGGTCAGGAGTCCTAGGGGCTGACTTTATGTTAGTGGATTGTAGTGGATTTGAGGAGTCACTGCCTTTGGGGAGCAATGGGTTCCAACAAGGAGAATGAAGTTGTAGTGATCCCAAGTAAAGGGGAAGGAAAAGGCAACATGTGTACCATGAAGCCGAAGGGAAGTTACGACCTAGAGCAATTGGTCAATACTACCCCGGCCGAATACCAGTCATACGTGCGGGACAACCTCGTATCGTTTGCCACACACAAGCACGACTGTGGTAGGGTGAAGGGGTGGAAGTCCAAGTACAGGGAGACCCCATGTCATGGCCACAGAAGCAGTACAATTTCTCCAGAGAGGCAAAGGCTGACTTGGAGACGGCACTGGAAGTGTTGAGGCCCACAGCCACACATGTGAACTCGCCACTTTGGCCAGTTAGAAAGCCGGACCAGGCGTGGAGAGCCACTATGGACTATTGAGTGCTCAACAAAAACATCCCAGCCTCTGCGCCCACAGTCATGGCCGTAGCTGATCTGAGGGAGTATTCCAGGAACTGCAACCACATTTACAGTGCTGGACATTTCAAATGGGCTTTGGTCGATTTCCCTGAAACGAGAAGACCAGTACAAGTTTAGCCCTTCCATATTCCCCCAGTGTATGGCAGACACCTTAAAGGATTTCAGCAGACCCCAGCAGTTGGTGCAGTATGTGGACGATTTGCTTTTGTTCTCTGATGAGGGGGAGGAGCATGGTCCGCTGCTGGCCGAGCTGCTGGAGCTGCTGAGAGAGACAGGGTTCAAGGTCAATCCTAAGGAAGCTCAGATCAGTCAGAGGGAAGTAAAATTCCTCGGGCTGACTGTGAGGGCTGGGGAAAGGGCTATAGACAAGTCCAAATGGAAGGTGGTACAGGAGTTACCAGCCCCCACAACTGTGATGGGGGTGAGATTCTTCCTGGGGCTCACGGGGTACTGCAGGGATTTTATTGAGGATTACGCCGCCACGGCAGCCCCTCTGTTTCGGCTCCTCCGCAAGGGAGTCGAATGGGAGTGGGATGGGAACTGCATGGCAGCGTTTAATTGCCTCAAGGGAAACCTGCAGACGGCACCCGCATTAGGGGCCATTATTTGCGGGGAGGACTTCTTTTTGGAAGTAGCAGCCAGCGGGGACAGTTTGCTCCAGGAGCAGCATGGCAAACTAAGACCCGTGGTGTACTCGTCAAGAGTCCTACGGATGTTGAACAGGGATATTCCAATTGCGAGAGGCATCTCCTAGCCACATATTGGGCCGTAAAGCGCTCACAGCTCTTTGTGGGATCATCCCTGATCGTTCTACTAACCCACCATACCCCCACTGAGAAGTTATTAGCGATGAGGATAAAGGATGGCATGGTGAGCAGTGCTCGCATTGCCCGCTGGACTTTATTGCTCTCACAAATGCATCTGAGAGTGCAAGGCCTGAGTGAGCCCAAGTTGGCTGCCAACATGATCTACCCAGGGATGGACCACAAGTGTATGGTGGAAGGGGTATGGGACGTGGACGTAGGATTCCGGGCCGGGTTACACCCAGCGGGCTGCGGTATCTACGTCGACGGGTCTAGTTCGGTGATGAACGGGGAGCATTTCACCATGTGCAGGATTTATGACCCTACGACTGGGATAACAAGGGCCATTAAACTCCTGAGCATTCTAAGCGCCTAGCACGCAAAACTGTTGGCAGTGGTGTACGTCGTTATCCACGCCGAGGAGTTCCTGGCCCCATACACCATCTGTTCGGATTCCATGTTTACGTGCAATTCGTGTACCAAATACTTGGCCATCTGGGCTCTTCACGGTTTCACATCCACAGTCAGGAAGCCCTTAGCTATAGCAACGTTGCTGAGAAAGGTCTTAGAGGCCACGGGGACCCTGGGATGTCATTACATCCACAAAGTAAAGGCTCACTCTAAGACAGAGCCCAAAGGGAAAGGCAACCAAAGGGCAGACGAGTTAGCAATGGAGGGAGCCAGGGAAGGAGTTTTTTGAGATCCATACAGGTCCAGCCCAGTAGCAGCAATACGGGACAAAGGGAGGACACCAGGGCATGCAGGGACAGCATTGGCCCCGGACTTGAGGCAAGTCCAGGCAAAGGATCCCATCCTCAAGGTCGTCCTGGAGCAGCTGGCTAAGGGCGAGAAGGTAAAAGGTCCGTTCGGGGTAGCGGGCATCACAGTAAAGGAGGAGATGCTCTTTAAGAGGGATCAGTGGATAGTTCCCGAGGTGCACCAGAGGGAATTCCTCCAGTTGGCCCATGGGGGCCCAGGGGCGGAGACTACCTGCCAAAGGGTAGAACAGGCCGGGTGGTGGCCGCAACTGAGGGAGGATTAACCACTAAACCCCTAAGGTTTGGTTGAGACACACCACACCCCTTCACACTATGTGGTGGTTTTAAAGATGTGTGGGCTGGGATAAATGCTCACCAATTGGTTAACAAGGCTTTGAGTAACAAGACTTTGAGTAACAGGGCTTTGGTTAACCTGCCAGGTTTCAGCCCACAAATAATGCATGAAACAACACCCTTCTTCATATCAGGCCTTTTCAAAGTTACAAAAGGGCTGTTTTAAACCAGATCAATTTCTCTCCTTAATTACCATTCCACCACTACAGTTTATCTGTGACATTGCCCATCTCCACCCTTGCCTCAGCTCACCTATTGCTAAAACTCTCATCCATGCATATGTGTTGTGTACGTAAATAAACAGACTAACTGAAACAGAATAATGTAACTGTGTCCTTTATAGCAACTCCCAAAATGGTGTCCCAAAACCAGCATGAACCAGCATGTTTACAGCAGTGTGTGAATAGCTCCCTCAGGGTCCTAATGCCCGTCCAGTGAGAGTTCGTGCAACAAACAACATATTTGCCCCCTTCTGAAAACACAGTCCATGTACAGATAAAGTCCTTGAGATAGCCAGGCCGTGTTCTGATATGCTGAGACCGGCGTGGAGCTTGCGGTGTTTGATCGAGGTTTTCAGTTGGGAAACAGAACGGTGCCTCTGTTCCATCCTGCTGGTCTGTTGGCCTGTGAGTTGGGATCAGTCTACGAGTGTTCCATCGAGTTCCATCATTGAGCTCGTAGGTGTGAGGGCTGAACTTTCGCTCGATCTGTTTTGGAGACGAAATTGAAATGTGAGCTTATGACTAGAGTTTGGGCGCTTAACTCTCACCCAATCTCCGTTCTTCAGTTGGGGTTTTTGAGCACATTGTTTTGTGACAGTGTACGACTTCGCTTTTTGTTGGCGTTCCGAAATCTGGGATGCGAGTGTGATTATCTTCACAGTAGTTTTGTCTGAGAGTTTGAGAATGTTCAGTAGCCAGCAAAGATACCGCCCAATCATGAGCTCGGCGGGTATCTTCCCTGTTAGCGAGTGCTTTGTTGAACAGCATGTGCGGAGAATGGATTGAACCGCTTCATCGAATGTTTGGCCTGCTGTGAGGTTGGCTTTCAAACCCTCTTTGATGACGCAGTTAAATTGCTCAACACCTCCGTTGCTTTGAGGATTGTACCGAGCAGTAAGGCGATGCTCGATAGCATGATGAGTGAGGAAATCCGCGAACTGGTCGGACACAAACTGTGGTCCATTGTCAGTGATTATGATCTCTGGGAGGTCCCACTTCATGAACATACGCTGCAGAATAGTGACGATCGTTGATGAGGTCACTGAACTTGTAGCGATTTCTGGCCATTTGGAATGCAGGTCATGTACTACAACAAGGAAACGCTGGTGCTGTGGAGCTGCTTCAACTGGACCCAAGATATCCAGCTGAAGTTGTTGCCATGTCTTTGTGGCCATGGAATGGGCTTCATTGGCGCTGGTCGGATGTTTGTGGCCTTTTTGCTCAGACTGCATGCTTCACAGTTTGAAACAAACTGCTCAATGCGAGTGTCAATCCCAGGTCACCATACTGAATCGTGACATCTCTGCAGACGAGAGCGTGCGACAGGCGAAGGCTACTGGGCGTTCCAGGCCGTCAATCCATTGCGAGAGCACAGCACCCATGGCGGTGCCTGATGCATCTGTGGTGACGTACATAGTGGCATTCGGATCAAAGTGCGCGAGGATAGGAGAGGATGTGATTTTCTCCTTAAGTGTGGTGAATGCCTGAGCCTGGGAATCTGTCCATTCCAAGGGACGTCCTTGCGCAGCAACTTGTGAAGTGGTTCGGCAATGTGTGTGTAGTGCGGGACGAACTTCAGATAGAAGTTGCAAGTGCAGAGGAATGATGAAAGTTCTTGACGTTGATAGCCTCCTGCATTCGCTGGATCAGGTCAATGTTGTTGTGCTGTGACTCTGTAGCCCAGAAAGTTTATTTCTTCAGCAGTGAATGTACACTTATCGGCATGAAGTGTAATGTTATGTGTAGCAAGTCTAGCCACAACTGCATTGAAGTCGTTGGTCATGTTCTTCCATTGTCTGTCCATGGATCCCTTCCCTTTTGTTCTTTCTTCCCCTCCCCCTATCAGTGCTTGTTAAGAATTCTATTCTTTTCGAACATTCTCCAGTTCTGACGAAGGGTCATTGACCCAAAACGTTAACTCTGCTTCCTCTCCACAGATGCTGCCTGACCTGCTGAAATTTCCAGCATTTTCTCTCTTTATTTCAGATTCCAGCATCCGCAGTATTTTGCTTTTGTGTAGCTGGGTAGGCCTTTCCCAATCTACTTTAAATCTGCCTATTTGGAGTTGCGCAAGGTTGGCTTGGGATTGACCATACCTGATTATAAGTCTGCTGCACAGGGGGAAAAGGGGATCGGATCAATTTTGAATCAGAAAGCGCTGATTCGATTTGGATGGCCAAATTATTTGCTTTGTCCAATGTCAATTTGTCATCCTCCATTAGCAAGTGTTCCTGAATGCGGGGGATTGTTACTTTCTCAATAATTTGATCCATGATCATTTCCTCTGTGAGTGCTCCAAAGTTACACATAGCGGCCAGTTCAGTTAATGTAATGATGTGCTGTTTGATTGGTTCACCGTTCCATTGCTCCCTTTGGTGAAATTTGTATCTCTCCATTGTGATACTTTTCTTTGGCCCAAAATATTTCTCTAGGGCGCTTACCGCTTTGTCATATGATTCCATGTCTTCGATTTGGCCAAAGATGCGTTGGCCTTCGGTGCTGAGGCAGTGGATAAGTATTGCATGGCGACGAGCTGGTGTTATGTTGTGCTGTCTAACCCACTCGCCGTGATGTATATAGAAAAACTTTTTATCCAATTCGGCTACGGAATTGGAGGGTCCCCGGGTGTGGAGAGGAATGGCGCCGGGGGTGGGGGGGGGGGGGGGCGGGGTCGGGGGGGGGGGGGGTGGTAGGAAGGTTAATTTGAGTCATCCTCATCGTCAAATTATGTTGTGTATGTAAATAAACGATTAACTGAAACAGGAGTAATGTAACAATGTGCTTTATAGCAACTCCCAAAATGGTGTCCCCAAACCAGCACGAACCAGAATGTTTACAGCAACTGTGAATAGCTCCCGCAGGGTTCTCATGGATGTCATGTATTTCACCATCTTGCAATGACTATAAGTATGTAACTGTAACTCATGCATACTGTATCTGTACCCTTGTAATGCACACCCTGACCACAGGGAGTGAGCTCCTCACCTGGGCTTCCAGGTATAAAAGGGGAGGTCCCACCCAGGAGGTCCCACCCAGTCCTGGGAATAAAGTGTAGGTCACAGAGTGACCTTGTCTGATATATCCATGCCTCGTGTGAGTTAGTAACAGGGTGCAGAGACACAACATCTGGTGACGAGAAATGTGAATCACCGAACCACGAGGATGGCCACCGGCAGCACAGAGGAACGCTACTGTGTGGGTGAGGACTGGGACGACTTTGTGGAAAGACTCCAGCAGAGCTTTGTCAGAAAGGACAGACTGGAAGAGGCAGCGGCTGACAAGCAGAGGGCGCATCTACTGACCAGCTGTGGCCCACAGACGTATGCGCGAATGAAAGACCTGCTCACACCCCAAAAGCCAGCGGACAAGTCCTTCGAAGAGCTCAGCCAGCTGATTAGTGAGCATCTCAAGCCAGCAAGTAGTGTACACATGGCCCGGCACCGGTTCTACTCTCACTGGCGTCGGGAGGGTTAAAACATCTCGGACTTCATGGCGGAACTGTGGCGTTTGCCAGTCTCTGTAAGTTCTCCGATGCCTGCAGGGGGGAGATGTTAAGGAACTTTTTCATCGAGGGCATTAATCATGCCGGCATTTTCAGGAAACTCATAAAGACTAAGGATTTGATTTTAGAAGGGGCGGCGTTGATAGCTCAGACCTTTATGGCAGGGGAAGAGGAGATCAAGCTAATCTACGCACACAGCCCAGGGACACCTGGCCAGGATGTGCAAAAAGGCAGTAGCGAGGCTAGCCTGTGAGTCAGAGGAACCAGACGAGGGGTCTGAAATACAGGGTGAGGCCTGGGGAACAACCATGGATGCTGAAGTTCAGAGAGTTCATGTGGCTGACGTCCATAGCTCATACACCAAAATGCCACCCATGATGATGAAAGTCTTACTGAATGGCATCCCGGTGCACATGGAGCTGGATACCGGAGCTAGCCAGTCACTCATGAGTGCCCAACAATTTGAGAGACTATGGCCACACAGAGCTAGCAGGCCCAAATTGGAACGCAATGAGATGCAGCTACGTACGTACACCAAAGAGATCATCCCAGTGCTGGGCAGTGCAAACTTGGTGGTAACACATAATGGATCACAGAACCGGCTGCCACTCTGGATTGTTCCGGGAAATGGCCCCGCGCTCTTGGGGAGGAGTTGGCTAGCTGAGATGAATTGGAAATGGGGGGATGTGCATGCCATTTCATCCGTGGAGCGAAGTTCATGCTCACAGGTATTGCAAAAATTCAAGTCGCTCTTTCAACCTGGTGTCGGAACGTTCAAAGGCACTAAAGTAGTGACATACATCACTCCGGACGCCAAACCAGTGCACCAGAGCGGTGCCGTACATGATGCGTAAAAAAATTGAAAGTGAACTGGACAGGCTGCTCAGAGAGGGCATAATTTTGCCCGTTGAATTCAGCGACTGGGCAAGTCCCATTGTTCCCGTCCTCAAAGCAGATGGCTCGGTCAGGATTTGTGGCGACTACAAAGCCACCATCAACCGAGTGTCGCTGCAAGACCAATACCCGCTCCCGAGAGCGGAGGACCTTTTTGCCACGCTGGCAGGTGGTAAGCTGTTCACGAAGCTGGACCTCACTTCGGCCTATATGACTCAGGAACTGGCTGAAGAATCCAAGTTTCTGACCACCATCACGACACACAAAGGGTTATTTGTTTACAATAGGTGCCCGTTTGGCATTCGTTCGGCAGCGGCTATCTTTCAGTGAAACATAGAAAGCTTGCTCAAGTCCATCCCTGGAACAATCGTGTTCCAAGACGACATCCTTATAACGGGTCGAGACACTGAGGAACACCTCCGCAACCTGGAGAAGGTGCTACGCCGATTGGAATGGGTAGGCCTGCGGCTGAAAAAGGCCATGTGCGTATTTTTGGCCCCAGTGGTCGAGTTCCTGGGCAGGAGGGTTGCTGCAGACGGGATCCGGCCCACTGAATCAAAAACTGAGGCGATTCGCCGGACGCCCAGGCCCGGCAATACGTCGGAGTTGCGACAATTCCTGGGTCTCTTGAATTATTTTGGGAACTTCCTGCCGAACTTAAGCACATTATTGGAGCCGTTACACACGCTCCTCCATAAAGGTTGTGAATGTCTTGGGGGAATTATCAAGAACGGGCTTTCAATAAGGCGAGGAACCTACTGTGTTCCAACAAACTGTTGACTTTGTATGACCCCTGTAAAAAAACTGGTTTTAACATGCGATGCGTCATCCTATCAGGTTGGGTATGTTTTGCAGCAGGGTAACGATGACGACCGACTCCAACTGGTGGCTTTCGCTTCCAGGTCACTCTCCTAGGCAGAGCGTGGATATGGCATGGTTGAGAAGGAGGCACTCGCATGTGTGTACGGTGTGAAAAAGATGCACCAGTACCTTTTCGGTAGATGGTTCGAGCTAGAGACGGACCACAAGCCGTTAACATCCCTGTTGTCCAATAGCAAGGCTGTCAACGCTAATGCGTCAGCTCGCATACAGTGATGGGCCCTCACACTGGCTGCGTATGACTACATGATACGGCACCAGCCAGGCACCGAAAATTGCGCTGACGCGCTCAGCAGGCTCCCACTGGCCACCACCGAGGGGGCATCGGAGCAGAGCACCGAGATGGTCATGGCCGTTGAGGCTTTTGACACTGCGGGCTCCCCCATCACAGCCCGCCAGATCAAATTCTGGACCAACAGGGACCCCCTCCTATCCATGATAAAGAAATGTGTCCTGACTGGGGACTGGGCGCCCGCACACAGGACGTGCCCCGAGGAGGTCAGGCCATTTCAGAGACGGAAGGATGAACTCTCCGTCCAAGCCGACTGCCTGTTTTATGGCAGCCGGGTAGTCATGCCCCAGAAAGGAAGGTAAGCGTTCATCAGGGAACTCCACAGCGAGCACCCTGGCATCGTGTTAATGAAGGCCATTGCCATGGTCATGTGTTCACGTAGACTATGCAGGCCCGTTCATGGGAAAAATGTTCCTGATCGTTGTCGATGCATACTCGAAGTGGATCGAGTGCATCATATTGAACTCGTGCACGACATCCATCACTGTGGAGAGTCTGCGTACGGTTTTCGCGACCTACGGCTTGCCGGACATCCTGGTCAGCGATAATGGCCCATGTTTTACCAGCCATGAATTCCAGGAGTTTATGTCGGGCAATGAGATCAAGCATGTCCGAACAGCGCCGTTCAAGCCGGCCTCCAATGGCCAGGCGGAACGGGCGGTCCAAGTCATAAAACAGGGCATGCTATGCATCCAAGGACCCTCCCTTCAGTACCGCCTATCACGCCTCCTGCTGGCCTACAGGTCCCGGCTGCACTCGCTCACAGGAGCCCCGCCAGCGGAACTCCTCATGAAATGCACGCTCAAGACGCGGCTGTCCCTTATTCACCCAGCCCTGGCAGACATTGTTGAGGGCAAGCGCCAGTCCCTAACCGAGCTTCATCATCGAGGCTCAAGGGGGAGGTGTATAGAAAAAGATGACCCGGTACTTGTTCTTAACCATGCTTTGGGACCCAAATGGCTTGAGGGCACCGTAATTGGCAAAGAAGGAAACAGGGTCATGGTGGTCAGACTAAACAATGGGCAGATATGCCGCAAACACTTGGACCAAGTAAAGGCAAGGTTCATTGCAGACACGGAGGAACCGGAAGAAGAGCATGATGAGATAGCACCCACACCACTGCCAGCGCACGAGCAACAAAGACAGCCCTCAGCATGCACAGTCCCTGCGGCCAGCCCGGACAGGCCGGAATCACCTCAAGTGACAGAGACACGTGCTGAGGCTCAGCCACCAGAGCCACAACTGCAGCACTCCACGAGAGGGCGCCGACCACCCGATAGACTTAACCTCTGAAACTAAAAGTCCTAAGGGGGGAGGTGATGTCATGTATTTCTCCATCTTGCAGACTATAAGTATGTAACTGTAACTCATGCATATTGTACCTGTACCCTTGTAATGCACACCCTGACCACAGGGAGTGAGCTCCTCACCTGGGCTCCCAGGTATAAAAGGGGAGGTCCCATCCAGGATCAGCACTCTTTAGTCCTGGGAATAAAGTGAAGGTCACAGAGTGACCGTGTCTGATATATCCATGCCTCGTGTGAGTTTGTAACAAGGTGCAGAGACACTACAATGTCCGTCCAGTGAGAGATCGTGCAACAAACAAACAGAGTATGAACACAACACTTTGTAGCTTCAGACTTAATTATTCAAAATCTCTGTTAGCCGGCCTCCCATCTTCCATCCTCCATAAACTCGAGCTCATCCAAAACACTGCTGCCCATGTCCGAACTCGCACCAATCCCATTCACCCATCACCCCTGTGCTCACTGACCTACTTTGGTTCCCGGTCCAGCAAAGCCTCGATTTTGACATTCCCTCCGTGGCCTCACCCCTCCCTATCTCTGTAACCTTCTCCGGCCCTACAACCCTCTGAAATCTCTACGCTCCTGCAATTCTGGCCTCTTGTGCATCCTTGATTTTTATCACTCCAACATTGGCGGCTGTGGCCTTCAGCTGCCTAGGCCCTAAACTCTGGAATTCCCTTCCTAAACCTCTCCGATTCTCTACCACCCTCCTCCTTTAAGTTGCTTCTTAAAAACTAGCTCTTTGAACTAGCTTTTGGTCACTTATCTTAATGGGCCAAAAATTGTGGCCTTACTGGGTCCATACGAAGGCGAGGCCTCACAAATGCCGGTTCTCACGGCACGATGCGCATACGCCAAGAATCGGCTTTTCCGACCTGCAAAATTTCTTTAGACAGATTCTATGCATCCCCGCAGGAAGAACATCCACGCGGCAGAGATTGGGCTATTTTCCCAACTCAAGCCTAGCAAATGTCCTTCTAAAACATAGCTTACTTTTACCAGTGTAACACTTCTAAAACATAGAAAAATTAAATTTAATCATTCATTTTTATATTAACAACCTTGTCCATTAAGATAAGTTTTATTTAACCCTATTAAAACACGTCAAAAAAAATTCCAAAAAGTAATTTTTTTTCGAAAAACATTTAATTACATTTAATTTCAATTAATTTTAAATATGTGAGGTGTCTTTTTTATTTATTGTGCTGTGTTCCATGTTTTTGGGGGTTATTCTCATTGATAGTAATGGGAGCCTGTACAAACTCCTTATGTGGTTTGATGTCACTTTTCGTATGATAACTCTCCAGTGAAGCTATTGGGATGTAAAAGGCGCTGTATAAGTGCAAGTTGTTGCTGTTGGCTGTTGGACCCCTAAGTACTGTTTTGTCTCACTCTAGTCTTCCCCTTATCTCCGCAGTGGAGTTGGTTGAAAGTATTGTCCAAATATATCAGATGGTTGATGTTACTGAATTACTAATTCCTATCAACGTTAGGTTTCCAAGCTATCAATGTAAGATTAGCCATTTGCATTGAACCGTGCTCTCCAACATTGCTGACTATTCAGGAATGTCCCCAATACTGGCATTCTGTAAATGGTAAACCTGATACCTGTTTCTCTTAAATATATTCCAAAACCCTTGTGAGACTCTTCTGCCTTTTTAAGGCCACATGGTTAGAGATGTGAGTTCTATTACAATAACTTTTTCTATAACTATAGTGCTAGCTGTCACTCAGTGGGTAGCAGTCTCGCTTCAATGGCAGAAGGTTGTGGGTTCCACTCTCACTCCAGAGACTTGAGCATAAAATCTAGCCTGATATTCCAGTCTGATACTGCGAAAGTGTTGCACTCTCAGAGCCACTGTCTTTCAGATAAGATATCTGCCCTCTCAGCTGGTTGTAAAAGATCCCATGGCACTTTTTGAAGGAGAAGAGCAGTCGAGTTCTCCCCGGTGTGCTGGCCAATATTTATCCCTCAAGCTACATCACTAAAATAGATTATCTGGTCATTATCACATTCCTGATTGTGGGAGCTTGCTCTGCGCAAATTGGCTGCCGTGTCTCCTGCATTACAACAGTGACTACATTTTAAAAGAGTACTTCATTGACTGTGAAATGCATTGGGATGTCCTGAGTTTGTGAAAGGTGTTATAGAAATGCAAGTCTTTCTTTATTTCTCATCAAGTTCTTTCTTTTCACTTTGTTCCATTTCACAACGGTGGTTTAGCTGACTAACACTCATTGAAATACAAATTGCTCTTTCTGATAATTCTCTGAGTGTTTCCCAATCTCCGCACATTTCTGCTTTATCAGTCATTGCCTAGCCTAGCTGACTCCCTTCACGTCACAGCCTAACTGGGTGCGATGCGCTGTCCACTGATATCTGCATTCTTTGACCATTTGCTCCTCATCAGAAGACAGCCACGCTATCCTCACGCATTTTGTCCAGCCCTTTGTTTAATGTTGGCCCTGAATTTGTGGTTGGCAGCGTAGCTAAGGCATACACCGCTGACATATAAATGAAATCCGCACTTACTGCGTACGAACCCCCCCTTCGAAAAGCTGAGTTCAAACGCTGTGGGGTTGTGTGCAATGTAGCGGCCCTCGGATCCCAGGGGCACAGCGTTATGCGTAAGCGTACCTGTGATCACGTGGGATGGTGCTCCTTTTACCTCTTGACTCTTAGCCAATCACGTGGGACGGTGCTCCTTTTACCTTTTGACTCTTAGCCAATCATGTGGGGCAGTGCGCCTTTCAGCTCTTGACTCTTAGCCAATCACATGGGGCGGTGCTGCTTTTACCTCTTGACTCTAAGCCAATCACGTGGGCAGAGCTCCTTTTACCTCTTGACTCTTAGCCAATCACATGGGGCAGTGCTCCTTTCACCTCTTAACTCTTAGCCAATCACACGGGGTGATGCTCCTTTTATCTCTTGAACATAAGAACATAAGAACATAAGAATTAGGAACAGGAATAGGTCATCTAGCCCCTCGAGCCTGCTCCGCCATTCAACAAGATCATGGCTGATCTGGCCGTGGACTCAGCTCCACTTACCCGCCCGCTCCCCGTAACCCTTAATTCCCTTATTGGTTAAAAATCTATCTATCTGTGACTTGAATACATTGAATGAGCTAGCCTCAACTGCTTCCTTGGGCAGAGAATTCCACAGATTCACAACCCTCTGGGAGAAGAAATTCCTTCTCAACTCGGTTTTAAATTGGCTCCCCCGTATTTTGAGGCTGTGCCCCCTAGTTCTAGTCTTCCCGACCAGTGGAAACAACCTCTCTGCCTCTATCTTGTCTATCCCTTTCATTATTTTAAATGTTTCTATAAGATCACCCCTCATCCTTCTGAACTCCAACGAGTAAAGACCCAGTCTACTCAATCTATCATCATAAGTTTAACCCCTTCATCTCCGGAATCAGCCTAGTGATTCGGCTCTGTACCCCCTCCAAAGCTAGTATATCCTTCCTTAAGAAAGGTGGCCAAAACTGCACGCAGTACTCCAAGTGCGGCCTCACCAATACCCTATACAGTTGCAGCAGGACCTCCCTGCTTTTGTACTCCATCCCTCTTGCAATGAAGGCCAACATTCCAGTCGCCTTCCTGATTATCTGCTGCACCTGCAAACTAACTTTTTGGGATTCATGCACAAGGACCCCCAGGTCCCTCTGCACCACAGCATGTTGTAATTTCTCCCCATTCAAATAATATTCCCTTTCACTGATTTTTTTTCCAAAGTGGATGACCTCACATTTTCTGACATTGTATTCCATCTGCCAAACCTTAGCCAATTCGCTTAACCTCTGTAAATCTCTTTGCAGCCTCTCTGTGTCTTCGACACAACCCGCTTTCTCACTAATCTTTGTGTCATCTGCAAATTTTGTTACACTACACTCTGTCCCTCTTCCAGGTCATCTATGTATATTGTAAACAGTTGTGGTCCCAGCGCCAATCCCTGTGGCATACCACTAAACACCGATTTTGAACCCGAAAAGGACCCATTTATCCCGACTCTCTGCTTTCTGTTCGCCAGCCAATTCTCGATCCATGCTAATACATTTCCTCTGACTCCGCGTACCTTTATCTTCTGCAGTAACCTTTTGTGTGGCACCATATCTAATGCCTTTGAAAATCTAAATACACCACATCCATCGATACACCTCTCTCCACCATGCTCGTTATATCCTCAAAGAATTCCAGTAAATTAGTTAAACATGATTTCCCCTTCATGAATCCATGCTGCGTCTGCTTGATTGCACTATTCCTATCTAGATGTCCCGCTATTTCTTCCTTAATGATAGTTTCAAGCATTTTCCTCACTACAGATGTTAAACTAACCGGCCTATAGTTACCTGCCTTTTGTCTGCCCCCTTTTTTAAACAGAGGCGTTACATTAGCTGCTTTCCAATCCGCTGGCACCTCCCCACAATCCAGAGAATTTTGGTAGATTATAACGAATGCATCTGCTATAACTTCCGCCATCTCTTTTAATACCCTGGGATGCATTTCATCCAGACCAGGGGACTTGTCTACCTTGAGTCCCATTAGCCTGTCCAGCACTACCCCCCTAGTGATAGTGATTATCTCAAGGTCCTCCCTTCCCACATTCCCGTGACCAGCAATTTTTGGCATGGTTTTTGTGTCTTCCACTGTGAAGACCGAAGCAAAATAATTGTTTAATGTCTCAGCCATTTCCACATTTCCCATTATTAAATCCCCCTTCTCATCTTCTAAGGGACCAACATTTACTTTAGTCACTCTTCTCCGTTTTATATATCGGTAAAAGCTTATCCGATCAGTTTTTATGTTTTGCGCACGTTTACTTTCGTAATCTATCTTTCCTTTCTTTATTGCTTTCTTAGTCATTCTTTGCTGTCATTTAAAATGTTCCCAATCTTCTAGTTTCCCACTAACCTTGGCCACCTTATACGCATTGGTTTTTAATTTGATACTCTCCTTTATTTCCTTGGTTATCCACAGCTGGTTATCCCTTCTCTTACCGTCCTTCTTTTTCACTGGAATATATTTTTGTTGAGCACGATGAAAGAGCTCCTTAAAAGTCCTCCACTGTTCCTCAATTGTGCCACCATTTAGTCTGTGTTTCCAGTCTACTTTAGCCAACTCTGCCCTCATCCCACTGTAGTCCCCTTTGTTTAAGCATAGTACGCTCGTTTGAGACACTACTTCCTCACCCTCAATCTGTATTACAAATTCAACCATACTGTGATCACTCATTCCGAGAGGATCTTTTACTAGGAGATCGTTTATTATTCCTGTCTCATTACACAGGACCGATCTAAGATAGCTTGCTCCCTTGTAGGTTCTGTAACATACTGTTCTAAGAAACAATCCCGTATGCATTCTATGAATTCCTCCTCAAGACTACCCCGTGTGATTTGATTTGACCAATCGATATGTAGGTTAAAATCCCCCATGATTACTGCCATTCCTTTTTCACATGCCTCCATTATTCCCTTGATTATTGCCCGCCCCACCGTGAAGTTATTATTTGGGGGCCTATAAACTATGCTCACCAGTGACTTTTTCCCCTTACTATCTCTAATCTCCACCCACAATGATTCAGCATTTTGTTCATTCGAGCCAATATCGTCTCTCACAACTGCCCTGATATCATCCTTTATTAACAGAGCTACCCCACCTCCTTTCCCTTCTTGTCTATCTTTCTGAATTGTCAGATACCCTTGTATGTTTAATTCCCAGTCTTGACCCCCCTGCAACTACGTTTCTGTAATGGCCACCAAATCATATCCATTTGTAATGATTTGTGCCGTCAACTCATTTACTTTATTTCGAATGCTGCGTGCGTTTCGGTAGAGTGTTTTAATACTAGTTTTTAAACCATGATTTTTAGTTTTGACCCCTCCTGCAGCCCCTTTATATTCATACATATTGTCCCTTCCTATCACCTTGTGGTTTACACTTATCCCAGTGCTACTCTGCTCTGTTGCCTCCTGCCTTTTGCATTCTTTCTTGGGGTCCTGTTCATCTGAGCTCTCACCCACTCTAACTAGCTCAGAGCCCTCTCCTGGGTTCCGAATACTCCTTGCATTGAGGCACCGAGCTTTCATGCTTGCCTTTTTATTACACTTTGACCCTTTAGAATTTTGCTGTACAGTGGCCCTTTTTGTTTTTTGCCTTGGGTGTCTCTGCCCTCCACTTTTACTCATCTCTTTTCTGTCTTTTGCTTTTGTCTCCATTTTGTTTCCCTCTGTCTCCCTGCATTGGTTCCCATCCCCCTGCCATATTAGTTTAACTCCTCCCCAACAGCACTAGCAAACACTCCCCCTAGGACATTGGTTCCGGTCCTGCCCAGGTGCAGACCGTCTGGTTTATACTGATCCCACCTCCCCCAGAACCGGTTCCAATGCCCCAGGAATTTGAATCCCTCCCTGCTGCACCACTGCTCAAGCCACGTATTCATCTGAGCTATCCTGCAATTCCTACTCTGACTAGCTCGTGGCACTGGTAGCAATCCCAAGATTACTACTTTTGAGGTCCTATGTTTTAATTTAGCTCCTAGCTCCTTAAATTCGTCTTGTAGGACTTCATCCCTTTGTTTACCTATATCGTGGGTACCAATGTGCACCACGACAACTGGCTGTTCACCCTCCCTTTTCAGAATGTCCTGCACCCACTCCGAGACATCCTTGACTCTTAGCCAATCACGTGGGGCAGTGCTCCTTTCATCTCTTGACTCTCAGCCAATCACGTGGGGCAGTGCTCCTTTCATCTCTTGACTCTTAGCCAATCACGTGGGGCAGTGCTCCTTTCACCTCTTGACTCTTAACCAATCAGGAAACAGAGGCGATTGCTGATTTGCCCATAATTCATTTTAAATCATGTAGAAGCCAGAAAAGCTATTTTATTAATAAATTTATCTTCATCATAGGCAGTCCCTCGAAATGAGGATAACTTGCTTCCACGCCAAAAAGGTATGAGTTCACTGGTGTTTCAATGAAGGACCTAATATTCCGGATCCCGAACTACATGTTGGAGGGTGGAAGATGCCTGTGCGTGGATTTTTTTAATGTGTGGTGGCCGTTGCACACCAGCCACCACACGGGCTTGACAGAGCTAGGTCTTGGTCCAGTGGCAAGGATTAACCAAGACAACCGGAGACCAGTTCTGCTGCACGGACCTAGTGCGCACACATATCGCAGTGGAAGCTGGCCCGTGCTGCCCCTGGGCCCTCGCCTCTGCTGGGCCCCGAACTCTCGCCTCCCCTGGGCCCCGATCACATCCCTCTACGAACTCTTGCCGCTCCTTCGCCTGGACCTTGCCGCTCCTGCTGTACCCCCATTGTAATCAGCTGTCGCCTTCCTGCAGTGGCACACCACTGCCTGCTGCTCCCTCTAATAGCTCCGGCCTGCTGATAGTCTTGCAGGCCGGGACCGTGCCATAATTTATTTAATAATAAATTACGATCATTGCAATATATTTAATACACAAACCAAGATTATAATACACAAACCGAAAATTACAGTCTTATAATCCTATCAAATTGTTTCTCCTCTATTAAGACTAACTAACTTTTGATTCATTTATATAATCTAAAGTCGAGTGTTTGAATGTCTGATAATATGAGGAAATCATGAAAGTGAATTAAATCCTATCTAAATAGAAGTTGGGAAATAATTAAACAAAAACTACAGGCGGCTTTTGGTGACACAAAAAGACCCTGTTTTCAAACTCGAACATATTAGAGTTTATTTTAAAGTCTGTATCTGTTCAGACACAAACCAGTGCCTCATTATAGCATAAACTAATACTGTTTGTTCATCCCCCCATCCCTTACGTTGTGCAACAGGTGCCTGTTTTCACCAGATGTAAAAATGTTCAGGGTAATTAATGCGCAATAGGTGGGTAATTAGCCCAATCTTCTGCCAGCACGTTGATTTGAATGGGCAGGTGAAACGTGCTGGTGAAGCCGATGCCCAGTTGGAACTTGACAGATTGCAAGTTTAGGATTTAGCGTACTCTGAGAGTGAATCCAGCATGGTCAGAGCCAGGCCAACTCCAGGCAGTAAACAATTGACCAGAAACTGTGCAATTTGGGTCATCTTTGGATCCAGAGCTCAGTTTCCTGCCTGTCACTAGTTCCTTTGTATTAATAGGTCTTTGATATCAGCCTAGTCTTAAATTCAGTGGGCTCACTTTTTGCTTCCTTTGCCTGTCGTTAACGGGCTCAAAATGGGGCCGATAACCTTGCCAATCCCCCAACCCCCGCCCTTGCTGTTAACACCGGCGATGTGGCCTGCACCATTTTAAAAGGGGCCTACCATCGGGTGTTCAGAGGGTCCGCCTGTTTCCAGAGAGCTCCATCTTGTTGAGGTGCTGCTTGCTGAATAGCATCTTGATTATTTGTAACACGTCCAAAGGAGGCAGAGGAATAGTGGTGGGGAAATAGAAATCTGCCCAAACGTAGCACAAAACAAATGATGTTATTGGAACAAAGATGCAACAAAGCATCCGCTACCTTTCACTCCTGTAGCCTTTAGGATTTCCCACCGCAAATCCCAGGGTCAGAAAACTGGAACAGAGATCCGGGGTATCCTGCTTGCATACCCCACTTTTCCCTTCACTTTGACAGAAAGCGAGCCTAACAATTAAAATAAAATTACTTTTGTAAATCGCCCCCTTTTCTGCACCAGACCAATGTTCGATGGGATTTTGTTTTATTGACTGCACCCAATGTCTCTTGAGGTGGGCTCCCTCTTGCTGAGGAGATCTGGATACTTCGTACTCTTGACTGTTTCACATGACTAACAAGTCGCTCCACTCTATGTCCTGGCTGACCCTTCACCTTTGCCCTCGCTGACCTACATTGGTTCTCAATCCCCAAACATCTCAAAATGTAAGTTTTCATCCTTGTGTTTAAATCCTTTCATGACCTCGAGCTCTCCTTATCCCAACAGTCCCTACAATTCCAAGGGGTAGGCTGGAATCCTCGACCTGGCCTATCAAACCATTACTGTCTCCTGCCTGCTTCCCCGTGCAAATCAGACAGGGACAAGGCTTTATGTTCTGGAGAGCTCACTGGGCAGCGTGTCAATATTGACCCTTATGTCGTACCATTGCAGGCATAGGAACATTTTATAAGAGTCTCGTACACGCGACCCCTCTGTAACCCCTGAGTCAGCGACTTACCACACATATAAATAGCCCTGCTTATATCTATACTCCAGCAACTAGCTTCAGTTCTGGCCATCCGCCTGGCCTATCTATGCCTGGTACAAAAGTGTCATTTTTGCCCTGATGGCACAGTGCCATTCAAAACAAACCTCAAAAGATTCCCTTTGGTCCACTTTTCTTGGCAGGCACTTTTCTCCACCTACACACGCATGTTTTGACATTGCAGGTTGAGGACTGAGTTCACCAAGGAGATAAACCTTTTTGACTGGACTTTTACAGTCCCTCAGATTGCCTTCCTCCTCTGTGTGATGCGAGGGGCCAATTTTCCCTCTAACTTTTCTTGGGCCGTACAGCCCCTTTCACAGGCATTGGGAAGCCGGCTCACTGGTTGCGTGGGACCTCGACACAGCTGCACAGCCATGTGGCTACACCGTTTAAAGGGAACCTTGCTAGGGGCCCTTTATTAAGTTAAAGGCACCACACCAACACATGCTCATTTGGAACTCTGTTCCGAAGTTAGAACTAACGTGCCCTGTCTGTCAATTTTCCTACATTTCCTTTCATAAAGGGTTTACACTTGTTTTCAGACAATCTGGTTCCATTAAGTGGGAAAATGCATTTCCAGCCTTCCGATTGTCCGCCCTCCTCTCCTGACCCTCTGCTGAGATATGGCCCTCTGGATGTCAGATACACTCCAGTTCTTCATAGAATGATACAGCACAGAAGGAGGTCATTCCACCCGTGCCTGTGCCGGCTCTTTGAAAGAGCTCTACAATCAGTCCTATTCCCTTGTCCTTTCCCCATAGCCCTGTAAATTATTCCTTTTCAAGTATATATCAAGTTCCTTTTTGAAAGTTGCTATTGAATCTGCTTCCACCGCCTTTTAATGCTGTGCATTCCATATCATAACAACTCGCTGCGTTAAGAAAAAGTTCTCCTCATTCCACCTATGGTTTATTTGTCAATTACCTTAACGTTCTTCACCCGCTCTTCTTGTGTCAGCCTAGATATTGAGTGTTGGTGGGATAGCCAACCATAGAGGGCTTCACAGCTGAGCGTGAGCCAGTCTTTCCCTGATGACTAAGAGCCACATGCCATCAGCAGTCATAAGAACATAAGAATTTAGCAGCAGGAGTAGGCCATTCGGCCCCTTGATCCTGCTCCGCCATGCAATAAGATCATGGCTAATCTTCTACCTCAACTCCATTTTCCTGCCCGAACCCCATATCCCTTGATTCCCTTAATATCCAAAAATCTATTGATCTCTGTCTTGAATATACTCCATTCTCTCTCCCCATGAAAACTATCACAAGTCTGAGTTCATAGTGGCTGCTACACATGGGCGATCTCCCCTGTGGACCCAGCTATGTTTTTACTGATTGCCGCTAACGTCATTTCGCATTGCTGCAAGTAACGTTGAGACCATTCAGCTTGGCTCAGTCAGTAGCCAAGGCCTCCAATCTTCTGTCTTTTGTCAGACAGTCATAGTTAAGAGGAACATGTTCTTGGCAGTCCAGTATGTACAGGCATAAGCAGCGTGGCAGAAGGCCAAATGTTCTGGCCCTTGTCTGTGCTGAATTAGCCGTTCTCAATTGGGGAAGCTGCCAGGAGGGAAGTCAGCCAGCTATGTCTGCCCGTCACTCTTTGCAACTCTTCCATAGTAGTCAGTTCTGGAACAGCAACGTTAGAAGCCTGTGAGTAGACAGCAAGACTGAAGACTGGTGCATGCAAGTGGGCATCAAGAAAAGGGAGGGAAGATGGTATCTTTACATAGAGTGGAAAGTGTGTGTATGTTTGTGTCTGCTTGCGTGCATATATGTGCCTGCTTATGTGTGTGTATGTGTGCGTACATCTCTGTATGCATGTGTGTGTGCATTCATACATGCATCTTTGTGTAAGCGTGTGCATTCATGCTTGCACATGTGTGTAAGTGTATGCATGTGCATGTGTAAATGTATACATGCATGCATGTGCATGAGTGCAAGTGTATGCATGACTGTGCACATAAGTGTGTGTATGCATGCATGTATGTACGTATGTGCAAGTGTGTGTGTGTGCATGTGTGTGTAAATGTGCACATCATTTGTGTGTAAGTGTGCACATGCATAATTATAGCTCTCATACCCAGTGAATAGCCCACAACATTCAACTGTTTCAGCTCACGCGTGATGAAGGAGCACTCGGGCGAGGTACCGAGTAGGGGTTGGCTCAACCTAACCAAACTGCAGCAAGAGTCAGCAGATAAAAGCTTCCCAAACAGTAAGATGCTTTAATTGAATGAAACGCAGCCAAGTGGTCAGAGCAACGTGCTGCTTTGTTTATCCTAATATGGACCGTTGATACTCAGCTTGCTGCTGAAGGTCTCATTAGTTCTCTTGGGCCGAGTTTCCCCATGAGGACAGTCCTATGTGGAATGTATTATTGTGGCCACAGTCACCTAATCACGCCGAGAGAAAGCAAGGAATTCATGTTCTTTCACAACACAACAGTTGGCAGAAGATTTAGCAGCAAATCAAAGATTGAAACTGGTCTCATTTCAAAATAAGGTTAAGATTTCCTTTACCATTTCCATGTTCATGATACTGAGTCAGGCTGTTACCAGGTTCAGCTCTAACTGTGCATATTTTCTTAGTATAGCAATACTGGCCATACCCAGAAGCGGTCTGATCTTTATACGTTCAGGAGCGCACTCATGTTGCCCAATATCTAGTCTTCATACAGAATAACCTTGGGGTATAACAGTAGACCCCCTTGTGATCTGAACTGAGTATCGTGCCTTTCTGAAGGTGAACTGAGAAACACCATAGTGGCATGAGGCCAGATCTGAATTTTTAAGCTGCTTTATTTTATAGACAAGTGTTCAGGCCTGGAGTCCCCCCCACCACCCCACCCCCCAAACCCCCAGCCCCCAGATTGACATGGTATTGGATGCAAACCAATTCTGTTGCTTAAAAGATCGCAAAGTTTTGGATGCGAGTTACCTAAATCACCTCCATCTTTTACATCTATCCATCAAACCCTTCGTCCCAACGAATCTCTTCCCACAAAACTGGCCACACTCCCGACTCTCAAATGTGAGCATTGTCCTACAACTCCCAGCTCCACATTCAACAAAGTGTTTTTTAAAATGTTGGGGAATAATAACTTTTTGCACATCCCTGATTTTAATCACTGCACCATCACCGGCTATGTCTGCAGCTGCCTAGGCCCCAAGTTCTGGAATTCCCTTCATAAACCTTCACCTCTCCACCTCTCTTTCCTCCTTTAAGTTGCTCCTTAAAACCTACTTCTTTGACCAAGCTTTTGGTCACCTGTCCTAATATCTCCTTATGTGGCTTGGTTTCAATTTTTGTCGGATTCCGTTCCAGTGAAGCGACTTGGGACGGTTCACTATTTAAAGGCACTATATAAATGCAAGTTGTTGTTGTTGCTGGTTTATGAGGGTGAGCCCTAAAGGTAGCACCTCTACATAGTAGACAATCCTACTCAGAAGGGCGGTCTTACTAGCAGTTCTCCTGATGGCTCACCCATCTCTCACAAGTGGTTCCAAGTGCCACACCATGCCTCGGTTGGCAAGCTAAACCCTAGTGAGAGTAGTCAAGGAGTAGTGGGAGGGCACTTGGTGAGAATCAGGCCACTGAACACACATGAACCAGGGCAGAGAAGGTGACTGCAATGGTCTGGGTGCATTTCAGGAATGGAAACAGCTAGAATACGTTTCATGGCCCTGAACACTGAGGTACATGGAGCAAGAAGCCGAGGAAGACCTAGGAAGTGCTGGATAGACAATGTCAAGAGTGACTTGTCACAGAAAGGGATGCAGTTAACTGAAGAAAGCAGGCTAGTTCAGAACCGACGACAATGGAGGGAATGGGAATTAATTCGGCCTCATCATCACTCATGAGCTGACTGATGGGAATTTGCTATGACTTTCAAAATGGATTTTCAAAAGGCCTTCGATAAGCTCAGAACATGTGGAGTCAGGGAACAAGTAGCAGAATGAATAGCAAGCTGGCTACAAAACAGAAAACAGAGTAGGGGTTAAAGGTCATTACTCAGACTGGCAAAAGGTGGGAAATGGTGTTCCATGGGGATTGGTGCTGAAACTCCTGTTGTTCACAATTTACATAAATGATTTGGATGCGGAAATCGGAAGTACGAAATCAAAATTTGTGAATGACACCAAATTGGGGTATAGTCAATACAGAGGAGGACTGCGACAAAATACAAACTTTCAAAATGGATGTGTAAATGACAAATGAATTTCAATATAGATAAGTAATACATTTTGGTTGTGGAGTAACTATGTGTACTAAGTCTCCCTTCTGCCCTTGCGTCTCCTGACGCATGCACAGAAGTGAGAGTTAGGACAAATGTCACCAACTCCTTCCCCCCCCGCAGCGCATTTCCTACTAACCCTTTTCTGCACATGCGTCCACGTTGCCTCCGATCCATCCAGCAGCAGCACCGAGGTCCAAGCAGCCGAATGTATCCACCGAGCCTCCCATACTGCCAAGCCCCGAGCCTCCTGCAAGTGTCTTTTTGTGGGGAAGGGCATGGGGAAGAGAGAGCCGGCAGCGAGAAGAGAGAGAGAGCTTGGGAGAAGAGAAAGAGAGAGAGAGAGAGAGAGAGCCTGGGGGGAGAGAAAGAGAGAGAGAGAGAGAGAGAGAGCACTTGGGAGAGAGAGAGAGAGAGAGCTTGGGGGAAGGGAGAGAGAGAGAGAGAGAGAGCTTGGGGGGAGAGAGAGAGAGAGAGAGCTTGGGGGGAGAGAGAGAGAGCTTGGGGGCAGAGAAAGGGAGAAAGAGAGAGCTTGGGAGGCGAGAAAGAGAGAGAGAGCGAGAGAGCTTGGAGGGAGAGAAAGAGAGAGAGAGAGAGAGAGCTTGGGAGAGAGAGAGAGAGAGAGGGAGAGCTTGGGGGGAGAGAGAGAGAGAGGGCTTGGCGGGGTGGGGGGGGAGAAGAGAGCAAGAGAGAGAGAGAGCTTGGGGAGAGGGAGAGAGAGAGAGAGAGCCTGGGGGAGAGAGAGAGAGAGCTTGGGGGCAGAGAGAGGGAGAAAGAGAGAGCTTGGGGGTGGGGGGAGAGAGAGAGAGAGAGATCTTGGGAGAGAGAGAGAGAGTTCTTGGGAGAGAGTGAGAGAGAGAGAGAGAGAGAGCTTGGGGAGAGAGAGAGAGAGAGCTTGGGGGCAGAGAGAGGGAGAAAGAGAGAGCTTGGGGGTGGGGGGAGAGAGTGAGAGCGAGAGAGAGATCTTGAGGGAGAGAGAGAGAGAGATCTTGGGAGAGAGAGAGAGAGAGTTCTTGGGAAAGAGAGAGAGAGAGCTTGGGGAGAGGGAAAGAGAGCCTGGGGGGAGAGAGAGAGAGAGCTTGGGGGCAGAGAGAGGGAGAAAGAGAGAGCTTGGGGGTGGGGGAGAGAGCGAGAGAGAGAGAGAGAGATCTTGGGAGAGAGAGAGAGAGAGAGAGAGAGTTCTTGGGAGAGAGAGAGAGAGAGAGAGAGCTTGGGGGGAGGGCGAGAGAGAGAGAGAGCTGTGGGAGGGGGGAGAAAGTGAAAGAGAGAGAGCTTGGGGGGAGAGAGAAAGAGAGAGCTCGGGGCCGGGGGGGGGGGAGAGAGAGAGCTTCGGTTGGGGGGGGGGGGGGAGAGAGAGCTTGTGCGGGAGGAAGAGACCGAGGGGGGGGGGGGGGAGGAAGGAGGGAGAGAGAGAGAGATTGGGGGAGAGATAGAGAGCGATAGCTTGGGGGGGGGGGGAGGGGAGAGAGAGAGAGAGCTTGGGGGGTGGGAGGGAGAGAGAGAGATCTAGGGAGAGAGAGAGAGTTCTTGGGAAAGAGAAAGAGAGAGAGCTTGCGGGGAGGGAGAGAGAGTTTGGGGGTGGAGAGAGAGAGAGAGAGCAAGAGCTAGGGGCTTAGAGAGCTTGGGGGAAAGAGAGAGCTTGGCGGGGGAGAGAGCTTGGGGGGGGGGAAGAGAGCTTGGGGGGGTTGGAGAGAGAGAGAGAGAACTTGGGGGCAGAGAGAGAGAGAGAGCCTGGGGGGAGAGAGAGAAAGAGAGAAAGAGGGACAGCTTGGGGGTGGGGGTGGGGGGTGAGAGAGAGAGAAAGAGAGAGCTTGGGGTGGGGGGAGAGAGCAAGATCTTGGGAGAGAGAGAGAGAGAGAAAGAGAGAAAGAGAGCTTGGGGGTGAGAAAGAGAGAGAGCTTGGGGGGGGAGAGAGAGCTTGTGGGGGGGGAGAGAAAGAGCTTGGGGCGGGGGGGGGAGAGAGAGCTTGGGGCGGGGGGGAGAGAGAGCTTGGGGCGGGGGGGAGAGAGAGCTTCGGGCGGGGGGGGAGAGAGAGCTTGTGCGGGGGGAAGAGCGCGAGAGAGCGAGATCTTGGGGGGCGGGAGAGAGCTTGGGGGAGCGAGAGAGAGAGAGAGAGAGATCTTGGGGGGAGGGGAGAGAGAGAGCTTGGGGTGGGGGGGAGAGACAGAGCTTGGGAGGGAGAGAGAGTTTGGGGGTGGGGAGAGAGAGAGAGTGAGCATGGGGGGTGGGGGAGAGAAAGAGCTTGGGGAGAGAGAGGGAGGAGCTTGGGGGGGGAGAGAGAGAGCTTGGGGAGAGAGAGGGATGAGCTTGGGGAGAGAGAGGGAGGATCTTGGTGGGGGAGCGAGAGAGAGCTCGGGGAGAGAGAGGGAGGAGCTTGGGGAGAGAGAGGGAGGAGCTTGGGGGGAGAGAGAGAGAGGTTGGGGAGAGAGAGGGAGGAGCTTGGGGGGGAGAGAGAGAGCTTGGGGAGAGAGAGAGCTTGTGGAGAGGGAGCTTGGAGTGGGGGAGAGGGAGCTTGCAGGGGGGTGGGGGGAGAGAGAGAGCTTGGAGGGGAGAGAGAGAGCATGGGGTTTGAGAGAGAGCTTGGGGGTAGAGAGAGAGCTTGGAGGGGAGAGAGAGAACTTGGGGGAGGGAAGAGAGAGAGAGAAAGCTTGGGGGAATCTCGTTCTTCCAACCTCCTGGTGCGTGCAAGATCGATGTGTGTGTTACAAGGGACACCATTCGTGTGGATGAAATCCTGAAGTCACGACACTATCATTATTCACTTCATACCCAATAAACCTGTTAATAATCCGCATACAATGCCCCATCTATGGGGGCGAAGGGGTAAGGTCTTGCGCTTGGGTAAGGGACTTCGGCTGTGGGAGGCAGCACATGTCCTAGGGTAAGGATCTTCAGCTGGGGGAGGGATGCACTTGCGCTGGGGTAATGGACTTCAGCTAGAACTTGGTGACTTTTGGGGAGATCTATCCTCTATGGCTTCTGAAGTCAAAATGGATCAAATTACAAATTGGAAGTTCACTCAGAACTTGTGCTGGGTGGTTCCAGTTACACATTCCAGAGGAAATTCAGAGTGTGGCTTATCCGCCAAGGGTATCAGCAATAGGTTATGTGAAAATGGAGAGCCAATCAGAGAAACGGCTGCCTTTCAGTTAGTACAAATAAACGCAGCCTTTTGGTAGGAAGAATAAGGATTGCAAATACTCCTTGGAAAGTAAGAGTCTAAAAGGGGCAGAGGAGCAGAGGGACCGAGGGTTACAGATACACAAATTATTACATTTAGCAATGCAAGTTAACAATGCCATAAAAAAAAAACAAAGCACTAGGGTTCATTTCTAGAGGGATAGAATTGAAAAGCAGAGAAGTTATATTAAACTTGTATAGAACCTTGGTTAGACTACACTTGGAGTACTGTGAACAGGCTGGTCTCCAAATCATAAAGAGGATATAGAGGCACTGGAGAAGGTGCAAAAAATATTTACTGGGGTGGTACCCGAGCCGAGAGATTATGCCTATCAGGAATGACTGACCAGGCTGGGATTCTTTTCTCTAGAAGAGAAGACAGCAAGTTGACCTGATAGAAGTCTTCAAGATTATGAAGGGGTTCGATAGGGTAGACATAGAGAAAATGTTTACACTGGTGGGATAATCTAAAACTGGGGCCTAGAAATTGGTTTTCCGCTGAAAACGGGTGCGGGGCTTGCAATGCGCCAGCAATCCGCACCCGTTGGGAGGACTGCAGGCAGCATGTGAACTTTGTGCTGTCTGCACAGTTGCATGATTGTAACTTTCAGCCCTGCGCTGAATGAGCTGCTGTGTGGCTGAATACTCAGCAGGGGTCCCAATTTATGCCAGACATGCACCAATTAAAGCTAGTCTGCACTACTTAAAGGCAGTCTGCATCTCTTAAAGGGGAGGTGCATTCTGCCTGCAGATCATCAGTCAACTGGCACAACAGGGGAGAGAGCGTGTGCCTAGTTTCTCCGATGCAACACTGGAGGCTTCTCACATCCCCGTCATCCCACAATCTCTTCTGATTTACAAGCTGTACATGGTGTAAGCACGCACTCTTGCCTTCCCTCCCTTCCCCTCACCACAACCCTACCCTTCTGCCTTTCTCATTTCAGAGACCCAAGAAATCCAACTTGCCAGCTAGTGTTGCAAAAAAAAATGAGAGGAGGGTGAAGATGAAGAAGAAACACTCGACCTGACACTCACAGCCACCAGCTCAGATAGTGACATTGCATGGAGTTTAGAGGGTAGCTTAGAGGCAGTATCTTCACGTGGTGAGAAACTGGGCACAAGTGGGCTGCAGCTAGGGCGGGGGGAAAGGATAGCGCTGGTGTCAGCTCCCCAGTGGGCTAAGTTGCACATGAGGACTCCAATGAGGACCACGATAGGGCAGCCTACAGAACAAAGCTGATGGGCATGCCCAATGAAATGCTTGGTGCATTGGCAGGCCTGCCAGAAATCCTGTGTGCAATGTCAAGGAGCATGGAGGGGTCAGCACCAACCTTACACAGGGCTTTGCGCAGAGTTTGGAGTCCATGATCATCAGCATGGAAGGGATGGGCATATCTATTAGCGCACTTGTGGACCCAACCACGATGCAGCATCTGTTGGCCGATGTTTCAGCTTCCATTGCAGCACAAGCAGAAGCTACCCAGCATCTGAAGTCATGCAAGCTCAGACTGCTGCCATTGTGGCTGGCTTTACCAATATGGAAAAGGGCTTGCAGGGTGTCACAGCAGTGCAACAATCTCTCCTCCAACAGATGGCTGAGGATGCTGAGATGCTGCCCCAGGGGAATAGCAGTGGCTCCGTGGAGCACAAACCTGCTGTCCTCTCTCAGGAAAACAGCATTCGTCCTCCCACCCCTGCCATTCCACCAGTGTCCTTGCTGTCGCCTGTCAGCCGGCCAGCCCAGACTGCTGCCACCCATGCCCAGATGATGCAGTCTGAAGCCGGGCCTTCTAGGCCCAGAGCTGCTCGAGGTTGTCCTTCAAGGCCATCTGCAGTCTCCCCCATTGAAAGTCAACACAATCCACCAACCATACAGCAGCCATGCGATTAAGGACAAAAATGACAGCATTGCACGTGGATTGACGTCACGATCTGCCTACTCTGGCACCGTGTACAGGCCCTCACCAAGATGGTGTCAGGCGCAGCCCGCACCAGAATTGTGCGCATGCTAGGTGCAATCATTGACCCAAAACAGCACCCTTATCGCCCAAAAAACAGATGCTACACAATCGAGGTTCTAGGCCTAGGTGTCATAAAGATAAGATAGCCACTAATAAATCCAATAAGGAATTCAGGAGAAATTTCTTTACCCAGGAAGTGGTGAGAATGTGGAACTCGCTACCACAGGGAGTAGTTGAGGCAAATAGCATAGATGCGCAGAGAAGTAGAGTGGGCTTAATGCCAATTTGAGGCCCTGTATGCAAAATTGGGTTGCCCGGAATGCAGATTATCTCCGGTTTATATGTGGTCCTTAAAGGAACAGTTGCAGAGCACAACCAAAACATTTGTTAAAAATACTTACTTGAACATGGGGCTGGGATGTGTACTATATAAATGCATGTTCTTTCTTCAATTCTCTTTTTGCTTCTTTGGTTACATGGTGTTGACATGTATTATATTCAAAGCATCGTCTATAAGGAGGCCAATTGTAAATGATTTCCTCTAGTAAGCACTATCTGCTGCCCTTTCATATTAAGACACCATCACCTCCTGTTGAAAAACTCATCCTCGATCCCTCTGTCCTCACTAACTACCATCCAATCTCCAACTTCCCTTTCTTCTCCAAAGTCATTGAACATGCCAATCTCTTCCGCAGCTTCATGTTTGAATCATTCCAATCAGGTTTCTGCCCCTCCCACCGCACTGAAACAGCCCAATCCAATGTCACCGTAGTGCACCGTTCCTCCTGATCCTGCTCCACCTTTCTGCCTTCGACACAGTTGACCACACCACCCTCTTCCTATGCCTTTCTTCCCTTGTCCAGGTGGATGGGACAACCGTTGCTTGTTCCACTTAACTGTTCAATCATAGCCAGAGAATCTACTGCAGTGGCTTCTCTCCCTGCTCCCGCACCGTCATTTCTGGTGTCCCCTAAGGATCGATCCTTGGCCTCCTCCTATTCCTCATCAACGTGCTGCCCTTCAGCGACATCATTTACAGACATGGGATCAGCTTCCACACATGGGCTTCTGACCCCCAGCTCTACATCTCCAACACCTCTCTCGACCCCCCGCGCCCCCCCCGCAGCTGCCTCTGTTGTCACGCTGCTTTTTCAACATTCAGTCTTGAATGAGCAGCAATTTCCTCCAGTTAAACATTGGGAACACTGATGTCATTGTATTTGGCCACCGATTACATCGCCCTCCCTGGCCACTGTCTGAGGCGAAACCAGACTGTTTGCAATCTCGGCTTTCTATTTGAGCCTGAGCTGAACTTTTGACCTCCTATCCTCTCCATCACCAAGACTGCCTATTTCCACCTCCATAATATCACCCGTCCCTGACCTGGATGGACTCCGCTCATCTGCTGATGAAAGCTTCATCCATGCTTTTGTTACCTCCAGTCTCGACTATTCCAATGCTCTTCTGTCCGGCCTCCTACCCTGCGCTCATCCAAAACTCAGCTGCCCATGTCCTGATTCACACGAATCCTGTTCATCTCTTACCACTGTGCTCGCTGACCTACTTAGGTTCCCAGTCCAGCAAATGCCTTGATTTTAAAATTCTCATTCTCATGTTCAAATCTCTCCATGTCTTTGCCCCTCTATATCTCTATAACCTCCTCCAGCCCTACAATCCTCTAAGATTTCTACATTCCTTCAATTCTGGCCTCTTACACATCCCCGATTTTCATCGCTCCAAGATTGACAGCTGCAAAGGCCCCAAGTAATGGAACTCCCTCCCTAAACCTCTCTGCCACACGTTGACTCTCTCTCCTCCTTTAAATCATTCCTTTAAAGCTAGCTCTTTGACTAAGCTTTAAGTCATCTACCATAATATCTCCTTTTTTGGTTCGGTGTCAAATGTTGTCAGATTAGGCTACTGTGAAAAGCCTGGGGATGGTTTACTATGTTAAAGATTGTCAGCTGTGGCTCAGTGGGCAGCACTCTTGCCTCTGAGTCAGAAGGTTGTGGGTTCAACTCCTACAACAGGGATCTTGAGCACAAAAAATCTAGGCTGACACTCCAGTGCAGCTGAGGGAGTACTGCACTGTCGGAGGTGTCATCTTTCGGATGAGACATTAAACCGGGGCCCCGTCTGCTCTCTCAAGTGGACATAAAAGATCCCATGGCACTATTTCAAAGAAGATTAGGGGAGTTATCCCCGGTGTCCTGACCAATATTAATCCCTTAATCAACATAACAAAAGAACCGATTATCTGGTCATTATCACATTGCTGTTTGTGGGACCTTGCTGTGCACAAATTGGCTGCTGCGTTTCCTACATTACAACAGTGACTACACTCCAAATACTTAATTGGCTGTAAAGCGCTTAAGGTGGTCGTGAAAGGCGCTATATAAATCCAAGTCTTTATTTTTGTGTTGTTGTACTGTGCTACAATTATGACCACACTTGATCAGCTCTGCTGGGCAGGCCACATTGTTCGCATGCCTGACACAAGACTCCCAAATCAAGCACTCTACTCAGAACTCCTTCACGGCAAACGAGCCAAAGGTGGGCAGAGGAAATGTTACAAGGACACCCTCAAAGCCTTCCTGATAAAGTGCAACATTCCCACTGACACCTGGGAGTCCCTGGCCAAAGACCGCCCTAAGTAGAGGAAGTGCATCCGGGATGGCGCTGAGCACCACTAATCATTATCATCATAAGTAGTCCCTCGGAATCGAGGAAGACTTGCTTCCACTCCTGAAGTGAGCTCTTTGGTGGCTGAACAGTCCAATACGAGAGCCACAGAATCTGTCACAGGTGGGACAGATGGTCGTTGAGGGAAGGGGTGGGTGGGACTGGTTTGCCACACGCTCTTTCCGCTGTCTGCGCTTGATTTCTGCACGCTCTTGCCGATGAGACTCGAGGTGCTCAGCACCCTCCCGGATGCAGTTCCTCCACTGATGATGATGACAATGATCAGTGGAATGGTCATCTAGCACCACCCTGTGGCTACATGCAGTTATTGCAAATTTAATATAAATTGTTTCTCTCATGCATCTTGTAAATAGAAAAAACAAAGACTTGCATTTATATTGTGCGTTTCACAACCTCAGGATGCCCCAAAGAACTTTACAGCCAATGAAGCTGTCACTGTTGTAATATAGAAAAGGAAGCGCTCATTTGCACTAACAAAATGCTCTAATTTGCTCTCCATGATCACATGACCTGATTGCTGATTGGTCCCCTTGGAGGATAAGACACACCCAGCAGTTTCTCTGGAATGTGCAATTAGAGCCGCCCAGTCCAAGTTCTCACTAACTTTGCAAAGTGTAATTCGAGCCATTCTGACTGCTGACTCGACAGGATAGAGCTCCCCCATCCCAGCGCAATTTCCTGCCACCTCCCCGCCCCCCGCCCACCAGCGCAAGTTCCTGACACCCCAGCCCAACTTCATGCCCAATCCCAACCCAAGTTCATGCCCCAGCCCAGCTTCATGCCCCCCCAGACAAAGTTCATGCCCCCTCCAGCCAAAATTCCTGCCTCACTCAAGCCCAAGGGGTGGGGGTGAAAGAACATGATCCATCTTCCCTGAGTTCCCACTCTCCCCTCTGATCCCCTCTCTCTCTCTCTCCCAGTCTCTCTCACTCTCCCCCCAGTTTCTCTCTCTCCCAGTTTCTCTCTCTCTGCCCCATTCTCTCACACTTTCCCCCCAGTCTCTCTCTCTCTCCATCCCACTCTCTTCCCAGTGTCCCTCTCTCTCTCTCTCACTGCCTCCCAATCGCTTTCTCCCCATTCCCAGTCTCTCTCTCTCTCTCCCCATCACCATGCTCTCTTCCCCAGTCTCTCACACTTCCTCCCCATCCCAGTCTCCTGTAATTCCCCACCCCATCGCACTCCCCCTCTCCCCCATCACTCTCTCCCCCTCTCTCTCTCTCTCTCTCTTTCACCGCTCCCCAGTCTCTCTCGCTGCCGCCCCTCCCCAGTCTCTCTCTCCACCCCCTCCTCAGTCTCTCTCTCCCCCCGCCCAGTCTCTCTCTCTCCCCCCCTGCCCAGTCTCTCTCTCTTTCCCCCCCGCCCAGTCTCTTCCCCCCCCTCTGCCCAGTCTCTCTCTCCCCCACCCCCCTCTCAGTCTCTCTCTCTTCAACCTCCACCCCCCTCTCAGTCTCTCTCACTTCAACCCCTCCCCCCATCCAGTCTCTCTCCCCCCTCTCTCTCCCCCCTGCCCAGTCTCACTCTATTTCCCCCCCCCCTCACCGCCCAGTCTCTCTCTCTCTCCCCCCCCATCCAATCTCTCTCCTCCCCCTCGCCCAGTCTCTCTCCCTCCCCACCCACCCAGTCTCTCTCTCCCCCCACCCCGCTCAGTCTCTCTCCCTCCCCCCCCACCCAGTCGCTCTCTCTCCCCCCCCACTCAGTCTCTCTCCCCCCTCCGCCCTGTCTCTCTCTCCTCTCCCCCCCCAGCCCAGTCTCTCTCTCCTCTCCCCCCTGCCCAGTCTCTCTCTCCCCCCTGCCCAGTCTCTCTCTTGCCCTCCTCAGTCTCTCTCTCTCCCCCCTTCTCCAGTCTCTCTCCCCCGTCCCCAGTCTCTCTCGCCCCTTCATGCTTCCCAGTCTCTCTCTCCCACCCTCCCAAGTCTGTCTCTCTTCCCCCATTCCCAGGCTGTCTCTTCCCCTCTCCCCTCTTCCCAGTCTCTCCTTTCTCTCTCCCCTCTCCCCAGTGCAGTAGTATGAAATGATATTGGCTCTGATCAAGATGTAGAATCAATTTGGGTGGAGATGAGAAATAATAAGGGAAGTAAGTCACTGGTGGGAGTAGTCTATGGGCCCCCTAACAGTAGCTACAATGTAGGACAGAGTATAAATCAAGAAATAACGGAGGCTTGTAAGAAGGGTACGGCAATAATCATGGGCAATTTTAATCTTCATATTGATTGGACAAATCAAATTGGCAAAGGTAGCCTCGAGGACGAGTTCATAGAGTGTATTAGGGATGGTTTCTTAGAACAATATGTTGTGGAACCAACCAGGGAGCAAGCTATCTTAGATCTGATACTATGTAATGAGACCAGATTAACTAATAATCTCAGAGTAAAGAATCCTCTAGGAAAGAATGATCATAGCATGGTAGAATTTAAAATTCAGTTTGAAGGTGAGAAAGTTGGGTCTCAAACCAACATCCTGAACCTAAATAAAGGCAATTACAAAGGTATGAAGGCAGAGTTGGCTAAAATGGACTGGGGAAATAGTTTAAAGAGTAACACAGCAGTGGCTGACATTTAAGGAGATATTTCATAACGCTCAGCAAAAATATATTCCAGTGAGAAGGAAAGACTCTTCGAGAAGGCTTAACCATTCGTGGCTAACTAAGGAAGGTAAGGATGGCATCAAATTGAAAACAAAGGCATACAATATTGCGACAATTAGTGGTAAGCCAGAGGATTGGGAAATTTTTAGAAACCAGCAAAGAATGACTAAAAAAAAAAGAGAAGATAGATTATGAGAGTAAAGTCGCAAGAAATATAAAAACAGACAGTAAGAGCTTCTACAGGTATATTAAAAGGAAGAGAGTAGCTAAAGTAAATGTTGGTCCCTTAGAGGATGAGACTGGAGAATTAATAATGGGAAACAGGGTAATGGCAGAGATTTTGAACAAATATTTTGTATCAGTCTTCAGGGTAGAAGACACTAAAAGCATCCCAATAATTGATAATCAAGAGGCTATGGGGTAGCGGGGGGGGGGGGGGCGAACTTAAAACAATCACTCTCACTAGAGAAAAAGTACTCGGTAAAATAATGGGACTAAAGGTGGACAAGACCCCTGAACCTGATGGTTTACATCCTTGGCTCTTAAAAGAAGTGGCTGCAGAGATAGTGAATGCATTGGTTATTGGTTGCAATCTACCAAATTCTCTGGATTCTGGAGTGGTCCCAGCGGATTGGAAAACCGTAAATGTAACACTCCGTTTAAGAAAGGAGGGAGACAGAAAGCAGGAAACTATAGACCAGTTAGCCTAACATCTGTCATTGGGAAAATGCTGGACTTCATTATTAAGGAATTAATAGCAGGACATTTAGAAAATCATAATACAGTCAAGCAGAGTCAGCATGGTTTTATGAAAGGGAAATCATGTTTGACAAATTTGCTGGAGTTCTTTGAGGATGTAATGAGCAGGGTGGATAAAGGAGAATCAGTAGATGTGGTGTATTTGGATTTCCAAAAGGCATTCGATAAGGTGCCACATAAAAGGTTACTGCACAGGATAACAGCTCACAGGATTGGGGGGGGGGGGGGGGGTAATATATTAGCATGGATAGAGGATTGGCTAACTAACAGAAAACAGAGAGTTGGGATAAATGGATAATTTTCAGATTGGCAAACTGCAACTAGTGGGGTGCCACAGGGATCAGTGCTGGGGCCTCAACTATTTACAATTTATATTAATGACTTGGATGAAGGGACTGAGTGTAATGTAACCAAATTTGCTGATGAAACAAGAGGGAAAGCAAGTAGTGAAGAGCACACAAATAATCTGCAAAGGGATATAGATAGGCTAACTGGCCAAAAATTTGGCAGAGGTGGCATCGACCCGACCTGTTTGGAGACACCAGCAGCAACACCCTGGATAAAAGCCAAGATTGGTTCAACCAGAAGATCCAGGAGCTAATAAGTTGCAAGCAACTAGAAACAGCAACACAATTCGAGAACAAGAGCTCTATAGACGTCTGAAGACTGAGGTTCAACAAAAAACTCATGACCTAAAGAACAGATGGTGGTTGGAGAAAGCGCAGGAGATCCAGCAACTATCAGACAACCATGATATGCGTGGATTCTTTAGCGCAGTCAAGACCACCTTTGGCCCAAGCACCCAAGGCCCTATCCCACTGCGGGCCAAGAACGGAAAGATACTCATCGAGGACAGAGAGACAGTCAGTGCCCGCTGGAAGGAGCACTTTGAAGATCTCCTTAACTGAGACTCTGTCTTCGATGTGAGTGTCCTCGACTCCATCCCGCAGCATACTACCCGCCATCACCTCAGCACAACCCCAGTTAAAAAGGCCATCCAACAACTGAAGAAAAACAAGGCCTCAGGAGCAGATGGAATCCCCACCAAGTCACTAAAGCATGGCAGAGAAGCACTATAGGCATGAATACATGAACTAATTCCTCTTATTAGGAAGGAGAAGAGCATTCCAGGGAATCCCAGAGACGCCATAATCGTAACTATCTTCAAGAAAGGTGTCAAGTCCAATTGCGGTAATTACCAAGGAGATTCCCTGCTGTCTGCCACAGGGAAAGTCATCGCAAGAATCCTCCTCAATTGCCTCCTCCCAGTGGCTGAAGAGCTCCTGCCAGAGTCGCAATGCAGAATCCATCCATTAAGGGGACCATGGATGTGATCTTCACCACGTGTCAAGTTCAAGAAAAATGCAGGAAACAGCACCAACCTCTGTACATGGCCTTCTTTGACTGCACAAAGGCCTTTGACACTGTCAATCGTGAGGGACTATGGAGTGTCCTCCTCAAATTTGGCTGCCCCCCAAAAGTTTGTCACCATCCTCTGCCTGCTTCACGATGAAGTGAAGTGCAAGCCGTGATCCTGACCAACGGACCCACCACAGACCCAATCCACATCCAGACTGGGGTCAAGCAAGGCTGTGTCATCGCACCAACGTTCCTCTCGATCTTCCTTGCTGCAATGCTCCATCTCACTCTCAGTAAACTCCACGCTGGGGTGGAGCTAATCTACAGAACAAACGGGAAACTGTTCAACCTCCGTCACCTCCAGTCCAGATCCAAGGTCCTCGCATCCTCGGTCATTGAATTACAGTACGCATACGACGCTTGCGTCTGCACACACTCGGAGGTCGAACTCCAAACCATCGTCAACACCTTCACCGAAGCGTACGAGAGTATGGGCCTTACACTAAACATTCGTAAGACAAAGGTCCTCTACCAACCTGCCCCGTCACACAGTACTACTCCCTGATTATCAAAATCCATGACGAGGCCTTGGACAACGTGGAATATTTTCCATACCTCGGGCGCCTACTGTCGACAAGGGCAGACATTGATGATGAAGTCCAACACCACCTCCAGTGTGCCAGTGCAGTCTTCGGTCAGCTGAGGAAGAGAGTGTTTGAAGACAAGGATCTCAAACCCGACACCAAGCTCATGATCTACAGAACAGTGGTGATACCCGCCCTCCTATGTGCTTCAGAGACATGGACTATTTACAGTAGGCACCTAAAGCACTGGAGAAGTTCCACCAATGCTGCCTCCACAAGATCCTGCAAATCCATTGGCCGGATAGACGCACCAACGTCAGTGTTCTCGCTCAGGCCAACATCCACAGCATCGAAGCACTGATCATGCTCAATCAGCTCCGTCACATCATCCGCATGCCCGACACGAGACTCTCAAAACAAGCGCTCTACTCAGAGCTCCGACATGGCAAGCGAGCCCCAGGTGGGCAGAGGAAGTGTTTCAAGGACGCCCTTAAAGCCTTCTTGAAAAGTATAACATCCCCACCGACGCTTGGGAATACCTCGACCAAGACCGCTCAAAGTGGAGGAGAAGCATCCGGGAAGGCGCCGAACATCTCGGGTTTCTTTGGCGGGAGCAAGTGGAAGCCAAGTGCAAACAGCAGAAGGAGCATGCGGCAACCCAGGCACCCCACCCACCCGACCCTTCAACCACCATCTGCCCCACCTGTGACAGAGACTGGAGGTCCCGCATTGGGCTCATCAGTCACCTGCAAACTCATTTTAGTGTGGAAGCAAGTCATCCTCAACTCCAAGGGACTGCCTAAGAAGAAGGTGGCAGATGGAGTATAATGTGGGAAAATGTGAGGTTATCCACTTTGTTAGGAAAAATAAAAAAACAAATTATTATTTAACTGGGCAGATTACAAAATGCTGTGGTTCAGAGGGATCTTGGGATCCTTGTACATGAAACACACAAAGTTAGCATGCAGGTACAGCAAATAGTTAGGAAAGCAAGTGGAATGTTGGCCTTTATTGCAAGGGGGATGGAGTGTAAAAGTAAGGAAATCCTGCTACAACTGTACAGGGTATCGGTGAGTCCACACCTGGAATACTGCGTACAGTTTTTATCTCCTTATTTAAGGAGGGATATACTTGCATTTGAGACAGTTCGGAGAAGGTTCACTAGGTTGATTCCTGAGATGTAGGGGTTGTCTTATAAAGAAAGTTTGAGCAGGTTGGGCCTATACTCATTGGAGTTTAAAAGAATGAGAGGCAATCTTATTGAAACACATAAGGTTGAGGGGGCTTGAAGGGGAGTTGCAAAAAGGATGTTTCCCCTCGTGGGGAATCTAGAACTAGGGGCATAGTTTCAGAATAAGGGGTTGCCCATTTAAAACGGAAATGAGGAGGAATTTCTTCTCTGAGCGGGTCGTGAATCTTTGGAATTCTCTTTCCCAGAGCGCTGTGGAGGCTGGGTCATTGAATATACTTAAGGTGGAGATAGACAGATTTTTGAATGATAAGGGAGTAAAGGGTTATGGAGAGCGGGCAGTGAAGTGAAGTTGAAGCCAAGATCAGATCAGCCATGATCTTATTGAATGGCAGAGCAGGCTCGAGGGGCCAAATGTCCGACTCCTGCTCCTATTTCTTATGTTCTTATACTCTCTCTCTCCACACACCACCCCCCCCACCCCCACCCGCCTATCCTGCCCCCGCAAGTCTCTCTCTCTCCCACCTCCGATGTTTACTCTCCCAAGGTAGCAAAAATTGGATGTAAATAATCACAGTGATGTTCTCGGCAAAAGCCCTGAAGATAGTCCAAAAGCTAAACACAAGCAGCATAGCTCCACGCGGCACAGCTCCAGTTTATGGTACAGGTCCAACTTACGGTGTCAGGGTTGAGAAGTCTGTGCATGCGTGGGAGGACATGGAGTGAGTTCAGGGGGCGGTGGTGCACATGCGCAAGCGTCGAGGGCTGGGTCCAGGGCACGCCGGCACAATGAACGATCAAAAACTATTGCAAATAATCACTCTGTGTATGAAACGCAGCAGCCAATTTGCGCACAGCAATATCCCAGAAACAGCAATGTGATAATGACCAGATCATCTGTGTTATGTATTTAACCCTTTGTAACCTGTATCACACCTGACCACCAGAGGGCCCACCTGTTGAAGTCCCAAGGGGTCCTAGCATCCTTTGGGAGCACAGTATATAAGCAGGCCACCCACGAGGTACCTGCACTTTGGAACCTTAATAAAGGAGCTAAAGTCACACTTGCTCATTACACACAGTACTCAGTCTAACCATTTATTATGAGTGTAACAATTGGCGACGAGGTAACGAACAACCGAAAAAAAATGCAAAGAACAGTCAGCACCCTGGAGAAGTTCTCAGAGGAGGATGATTGGAAGGCCTTCGTGGAGAGACTCAACCAATACTTTGTGGCCAACGAGCTGGAAGGGGCCAAGAATGCCACCAAACGAAGGCCGATCCTCCTAACTGTCTGTGGGCCAACAACCTATGGCCTCATGAAGAATCACCTGGCCCCGGCAAAACTAACAGAGAAATCCTACGAAGGATTGTGTACGCTGGTCCGGGAGCACCTAAATCCTAAGGAAAGCATTTTGATGGCGAGATATCGGTTCTACACGTGTTAACGATCGGAGGGCCTGGAAGTGCGAGCTATGTCGCCGAACTAAGGCACGTCGCAGGACATTGTGAGTTTGAGGGATTCCTACAACAAATGCTCAGAGACCTTTTTGTACTGCGCATCGGACATGAGACAATCCTTCGCAAACTGTTGACTGTAGAAACTCCAAACCTGAGTAAGTCATAACGATAGCCCAGGCATTTATGCCCACCAGCTACAACACCAAGCAGATTTCACAGAACAAAGAAGTTTTGGCCTGTACTGTGCATAAAGTAACATCGGTCTCAAGCAGAAATGTACACAGCAGAACGTACATGCCGGCTGCTGTGGCCCGACCTCAATTGACCCAGAGTCCACCATCGTCTGTTAATGCGAGGCAGTTAACACCCTGTTGGCGCTGCGGAGGTGATCATGGGCCCCATCAATGCCGCTTTAAGCACTATGCATGCAATGGTTGCAGAACAATGGGGCACCTCCAACGAATGTGCAGGTGAGCTGCAAACCCTGCAAACCCTGCAAACCACCACGTTGCAGAGGAAGATCGATCCACTGTGGATCAGACTGAATTGGAAACTTGTACTGAGGAGGTAGAAGTGTACAGGGTACACACGTTCATGACGAAATGCCCACCTATTGGGCCCAAGTTTCTACACGATAAAAGAGGGGCGCCCATTTTTCGCGCCTAAAACGGCGCCTAAAAAAAAACTCGCAATTCTGGAGCGTTCTGCAGCTCCTTGTCTGCCTGGCGCGGTGCCCAGAGGGGCGGAGCCTACACTCGCGCCGATTTTGTAAGTGGGAGGGGGCGGGTACTATTGAAATTAGTTTTTTTCCTGCCGGCAACGCTGCGCGTGCGCGTTGGAGCGTTCGCGCATGCTCAGTGTGAAAAAAAACATTGGCACTCGGCCATTTTTGTAGTTCTTTGTAGCTGTTTAATTTTTGAAAATTTTTTAATAAAAACACATTAGCACTTGCAGCCTTCTCACTGTCTCCTTCCCCCCCCCCCCGCGGGAACGTAGCGACTGTTTAATTCCCCCCCCCCTCCACGGGAACGTAGCGACTGTTTAATTCCCCCCCCCCCCGCGGGAACGAAGCGACTGTTTAATTCCCCCCCCCCCCCCCGCGGGAACGTAGCGACTGTTTAATTCCCCCCCCCCCCCCCGCGGGAACGTAGCGACTGTTTAATTCCCCCCCCCCCCGCGGGAACGAAGCGACTGTTTAATTCCCCCCCCCCCCCTCCACGGGAACGTAGCGGCTGTTTAATTCCCCCCCCCCCGCGGGAACAAAGCGGCTGTTTAATTCCCCCCCCCCCCCCCCGCGGGAACGAAGCGACTGTTTAATTCCCCCCCCCCCGCGGGAACAAACACCTGCAGCATTCTCCGTGCCTGAAGCACTTTCACACAGGTAGGAAGATGGTTTATTTAATCTTTTCTTTGCTTATAAATGTTTATTCAGGTTGGATTTATTTGTATAATATTTGTAGAAGTATAAATAAGGATTGATTGTAGAATTTAATGACTTCCCTTCCCCCACCTCGTTCTGGACGCCTAATTTGTAACCTGCGCCTGATTTTTTAATGTGTAGAACAGGTTTTTTCAGTTCTACAAAAATCTTCACTTGCTCCATTCTACTTTAGTTTGGAGTACGTTTTCACTGTGGAAACTTTCAAATCAGGCGTCAGTGGCCGGACACGCCCCCTTTTGAAGAAAAAATTCTGTTCCAAAGTGGAACTGTTCAACCTAACTAGAACTGCAGAAAAAAAAATGTGGAGAATTGCGATTTCTAAGATTGTTCGTTCTCCATCAGTTGCTCCTAAAAATCAGGCGCAAATCATGTGGAAACTTGGGCCCATTATGTTGAAGGTTGAACTGAACGGCATTCCAGTATCTATGGAGTTGGACACGGGGGCGTCAGTCCATAATGAGTAAAAAGGCCTTCGACAGGCTGTGGAGAAAGAAGGCACACAGGCCCAAGCTCAGCCCCATTCACACTAAACTAAGGACTTACACCAAGGAACTAATCCCTGTAATTGGCAGTGCTGAAGTCAAAGTCTCCGATGATGGAGCAGTATACGAACTCCCGCTGTGGATTGTGCCAGGGAATGGCCCCACATTGTTTGGGAGAAGCTGGCTGGGAAAAAACCACTGGAACTGGGACGACATCCGAGCACTTTTGTCCATCGACGACGCCTCATGCATCCAAGTTCTAAGCAAGTTCCCATCATTATTCGAGCCAGGCATTGGAAGCTTATCAGGGGCGAAAGTGCAGATCCATTTGATCCCTGGTACGTGACCTATCCACCACAAGGCTCGGGCGGTACCGTACATGATGCGTGAGAAAGTGGAAATAGAGCTGGACAGGCTGCAACGCAAAGGCATCATCACGCCGGTGGAATTCAACGACTGGGCCAGTCCGATTGTCCCGGTACTCAAGGAGGACGGTACGGTTAGAAATTGTGGGGACTATAAAGTAATGATTAACCATTTTTCGCTGCAGGACCAGTACACACTACCCAAGGCAGACGACCTATTTGTGACCCTGGCTGGAGGGAAGACGTTCACCAAGCTGGACCTGACATCGGCCTACATGACTGGCAGAGTCTTCGAAAGGCCTCACCTGCATCAACACGCACAAATCTGTTTATCTACAACCGGTGCCAGTTAGGGATTCGGTCGCCCGCAGCGATCTTTCAGTGGAACATGGAGACCCTACTAAAGTCGGTTCCTTGCACAGTGGTCTTCCAGGACGAAATATTGTTTACAAGGCTGGACACCATGGAGCACTTGAAGAATCTGGAGGAGGTTCTTAGTCGGTTGGATCACGTGGGGCTCAGATTGAAACTCTCGAAGTGTGTTTTCCTGGCACAGGACGTCGAATTCTTAGGAAGGAGAATCGCGGCAGACGGCATCAGACCCACCGACGCCAAGACGGAGGCCATCAAGAACGCGCCGAGACCACAGAACATGACGGAGGTGCGGTTGTTCCTGGGACTCCTTAACTACTTTGGTAATTTCCTACCTGGGTTAAGCACCCTGCTAGAACCCCTACATGCACTACTGCCATGCATTTGCCCACTCACCTAACCAGTCCAAGTCACCCTACAGCCTCTTAGCATCCTCCTCACAGCTCACACCGCCACCCATGTTCGTGTCATCTGCAAACTTGGAGATATTACACTCAATTCCTTCATCCAAATCGTTAATGTATATTGTAAAGAGCTGAGGTCCCAGCACTGAGCCCTGCGGCACTCCACTAGTCACTGCCTGCCTTTCTGATAAGGACCCGTTTATCCCGATTCTCTGCTTCCTGTCTGCCAACCAGTTCTCTATCCACGTCAGTACATTACCCTCAATAACATGCGTTTTGATTTTGCACACCAATCTCTTGTGCGGGACCTTGTCAAAAGCCTTTTGAAAGTTCAAATACACCACATCCACTGGTT